>NW_027472585.1:36551367-37751367 GCF_030347505.1 Rhynchophorus ferrugineus | reverse complement strand
GAGGAAATTAAAAGACAATGTTTTTTTTTAATCCGAATCAGTTTGATAGTTGGATAAAAGTCAAATAAGGCTTCAAAATTAGAAAATAAAAACATAACTTATTTGTACTTCACTACATAGTATAAAACAAAGTCGCCTTTTCTGTCCCTATATCCCTATGTGCGCTTAAATCTTTAAAACTACGCAACGGATCTTGATGCGGTTTTTTTCAATAGATAGAGTGATTCAAGAGGAAGGTTTATATGTATAATACATGCATAATATACTAAGGCAACATTGCTAATTTTAGAGGTTTCTAACGTGATGTCGTAAATTAACCTATTTTTTTAAGTTTATTTAGCGATTAGCAAAAACACTGCCTAACCCTACGAGTTAGATCAAATTAATGTACTACAGTATTGTACACCATAAAAAGGTCTACAAAAAAGTCCGCGATGGTATATGTTTATCTTTTAGGGATAACCCACATTAACCATTTTTATTGTTTACTTTTTACGTGAGAAAATGGCTTATTTACGAAGCTATTTTAAGCAATACGGCATTAATCCTTATCGAATTAAGTACCTTAAATACAGTGTGCAATTAATATAGATCAATATGGTTCCTTACAGCATGTAAATTAAACAAATATTTTCGGAGATATTACAAATTTAAAATTTGCGTTTAAAAATGTGTAATGTAATAAAAATTGTATGAATTTAGATATTCCAAAGATAGCAGGAAATCTTCATAGTAAGTATAGGGGAAGAGGAATTGTTTTACTCCAAATTTAATGCGTGCAGGCCAAGGGCAGTAATGAATGAACCAAAAATACTGGATCGATTTTAATCATGTTTTCATTGAGTGACATAGGCATATATATTTTATGCCCGTGCAAAGTCGGAGCGAGCCGCTATGTTTTTATATACAACGTTCATATTTTTTCTGTAGTGTATTTAATTTAGTATCAGCATTGCACCCGTGCGAAGCCGGGGCGGGTCGCTAGTGTTATATATTAAGACACATTCGTAAAAGCTAATTTATATTTATAAAGTGAACCGTGATTGTTCTTGTGAGCGTTGGAAACTATCAACTCAAAACAGTCGAAACAGTCGATAGTTAAAAAACTAGCGACTGAAAATAGTAATTACTATTTTTAGTCAAATGCAGGGTTCAACTGTATGTTTTTTTTCAATTCGTGGTATCAGACGAAGATGTGCGAATCCTCCTGTATAAATTGTGAGAGAGGAAAGGACGGAGATAATTTCTTGGGATAGTTAATTTTATATGTGGTTATGTTTTCTAACGGTAGTATAAGAGAGATAGATATGTATAAATTTCTTTACGAAATAACTTTAAAAAAGAAAAGGAAAAAAATAATTACTGAGTACTATTATAACAATAATACATAACATGCAATTTATAATTTAAATTTAAAGGAAGTAGAATTACTTTGATATTTGAATGTTCTCAGAATCTGTGAAAAGAAATGTAATTTTTCTATGGAATGGAATAATACCCCACAAATATTTTATTGTATTTTAATGTGTTAATTGTTATTTTTAAATAATATACTATAATAAAAATAGACAATACAATAGAAGTTGAACAAAATCTAAAATCTAAAGATGTACAATAACCATAAATACTACATAAAAATTAAACATATACCTAATCATACAAAAAAAAATCCATGACATAATTAAAAATCATATGAATGAAATGATATAAATGCTTTATTGATTATTGAACTGAAATATGTTTTAACAAAAATCGAGAGAGAAATGGAAACGTTATCTATTATTGTCATAAAAACAGTCAAAATATTTTACTATTCATCATTCCCAATTTTATTATTTTATATGATATATTGTTATTTACAAGCAAATGACCAAAAAATCATAAAACCACATATATTACATATAAATCTATGTAAGCCTAAATTGGGTTCATTTTTGCCAAGGTCGCGGTTAGGATGACAGAGACAGAACGTTAAAAATCAGTCAAATGAAACTAGTAGAACCAAAAAGAGTAGCTTAAAGTACGATTGAAAGAGTCGATAGTAGATAGTAAGAAAATCAGGGGGACCGAAAATAGCGATTGAAAACAGTCACTGGTAAAAAGTAGTAAAATCAATTGAACCAAAAATAGCGACAGAAACAGTCGATAGTAAAAAGTAGTTAATTACTAAACAGTTGATAGTTAATTTCAGTCGATAGTTCCCAACACACAATGACAGAACAAACAATGTGATATTTAAGTTTATAGATACAAACATTTTGAAGTTATTCATAAATATTACAAAGCATAATTACGATTCGTCACTTAATATGTATATGACAGTTTCGTTATTTAATTTGCAAAATTATAATGAATATAGTTGACAAGGCAGTATTATACAGCCAAAATTTGTTATTATTTTAAATGTTTACAATGTAAATTAACTATATAGAATTGGTTATATATAAAATATATATTTCGTATTTTTTCATTATAAAATAATAATAGA
Source organism: Rhynchophorus ferrugineus (assembly GCF_030347505.1). Classification (NCBI taxonomy): domain Eukaryota; kingdom Metazoa; phylum Arthropoda; class Insecta; order Coleoptera; family Curculionidae; genus Rhynchophorus; species Rhynchophorus ferrugineus. The sequence continues at coordinate 37,748,879 of NW_027472585.1, read as the reverse complement.
TAATATAGTATTATTTTTTTGGCTTGAATAATTTTTAATTGAATATCTAGACAGAGACCTCAGGAAGCATATATTTTAATAGAGAATTTCTTAAAACGTTTCAAACAGAGTGAGTTGATAGGATTTTAAGCAATTGTTAAAATATCTCACATATATGTTATGAATCTTTCTTATATTAAATATTGATATTTGCTTACCTGTTAAAAATGATGACGTAAATTTAATGGAACAAGAGGGTTTCGAGAAAAACATTGCAGGTTCTGGGACTACAGCAGGCGCAGTGCTCTCGTATGCGCAATGGGGTTGACTGATGGAGGGGTGAGTATATTGGCGTTTTGCGTCGGCGTTCCGAGTCATAAAATGCCTTTAACTTGACTGGCATTGTGGAAAAATTCATTCGCAGACGTTGTTTAGCCAATTTGCTATACAGGGCTATTTCAGAAAGACCTCTATTTTATCGTCGCAGTATATTTGGGCACTCGATGGTTTCCAGCAATAGTTCTTTTTAAAGTACGCAGGACAGTTTCCAAACAAATGGTGTCTGGTTGCTCGATGTTATCGAAGCTGAAGGGAACCATAACCAGTCACCAAAATTAAATATAATCTAGTGAAATCGGCTTAATATATTTATAAAAATGCATTTTTTAAACATATAGGTCGGGATTGATAATTTATTTGTTAATTTTTTAAAATTAATCTCCTAAAACGTCAACAATGCTGCTTGGGCAATAAGTATTATTATATGATTTCAGTTATATAATATGACTATCCTGACTTGTAGTCTATACACAGTAGTACAGTAGATCACTTCAGTAAGTGATCTACTGTACAACTTATAATCTAAATCTTATTCTAGAGATTATTAAATCTCACTCTATGTGTCTATTAATTAGTTCGTATGACAGTTTGCCTTTGAGCCTACGCATTTCACTGTCATCGCACACATTTAACTGTTTGGTGAGTGCATTGGGATGCATTAATAGTATTTCAGACTACTTCGCACTAACATAATTATAATATAACATAATTATTCAATATTACTGACGGACATATTCTTCTAAAAAAGGTGAATGTCACATGGGTAGATTTTGTCTCATTTGCTTTGATACGCCACGTTTTCAACCACAATTCGACTTTGTTAAGATGAAGTTGGAAGTTTCTTGCGGCTGATATTGGATCCTCGCATATGTTGCAACAGCAGTGTTTCTTGAGGTCGGTAGGTTAGCTGTATGCAATAAGATATTTGATAAAATAAAACCAGAAAATATAGAGAATCTAATCAGATTAAATTACTTCAGTGTTCAGTAACTATAGATAGGGATGCTAGAAGGAGCAAACATATTTATATACTGTTATTAAAAAATATATATATATATTTTTTTTTATTACTCTTCGTGAGTCCACAATCTGCCCTATTGGCAATAAGTATTTCTTCTGTTTATGTTATATATACATGGCATGTAGAAAATCACTTCATTAAGCAATCTTCTGTATAAAATATTATCTTAATTAATTAGTCTTATTCTAATGCTTATTCTAAACTCTACATATGTCCAGTAATCAGATCAGGTGGTGTTAAACGTTTCAGTCTACGCACTCCACTATCACGTCGCATATTTAGCTGATTAGCGAGTACATTGGGATGCACTGACACTCTTTCGAAGTACTTCACACAAACACGTTGGACTACACTCGTTATTTGTTCTAGAGGAATATCGCGTTCTGCTACTTCATTTGAAACATAGTACGGAGCATCGACAATGGCATGAAACACTTTATTGATGGATATATTAGATTTGCTAGCGGTACCCCATAGTTGAATTCCATATGTCCAAATGGGCTTGAGTATAGACTCATACAGCAATACCTTGTTATCTAATGATAACTTGGATTTGCGCCCAATGAGCCAATACATTTGATATAATTTTAGTCCTAGTTGTTTCCGTTTAGAGAGTATGTGCTTCTTCCAGGTTAGGCGTCGATCTAAATGCATACCAAGATATTTAACATGCTCTGCTTGGGGGAGTTGACGATGATTGATATTTACTGGTGGACATGTTCTTCTACGCAGGGTAAACGTTATATGCGTGGATTTTGATTCATTGGCTTTAATGCGCCATGTCTTCAACCATAATTGTATTTGCTCCAGGTGGGTTTGTAGGTTTATTGATGCTGTGACTGGATCTTCATGGGATGCTAAGATTGCTGTATCGTCTCCATATGTTACCACAGTAGTTATTTTTGTGGTGGGCAGATCAGCCGTATACAGAAGATACAGTACTGGACCCAGTACACTACCTTGCGGAACTCCTGAATATATGGGATTTAGTTCGGTATATTCATCGCCTTGATTTACAATAAAATGTCTGTCAGTGAGATACGATTTTAGTAGCTGATAGTCCGGATGAGGGAGAAGTTTCTTTAGTTTAACCTGCAAGCCCGTATGCCATACTTTGTCAAAAGCCTGAGATATGTCTAGGAAAGCAGCCGAACAATATCTTTTGGCATTTAGGTCAGCGTTTATTTGGTTTACAAGTCTATGCACTTGTTCTATGGTCCCATGCTTATTGCGAAAGCCAAACTGATGTTCTGGAATAATTTTTCTTTTTTCTATTATATAGTTTAGTTTTTTTATGTATAATTTCTCGAAAACTTTCGAGATTATTGGTAAAAAATATATAAATTTAATATTCCTGCGAGCTAAAATAGTCCTTGGTCTGGTATATTTCTAGAAATATATTTATAAAAATAATAATATAGGATAATATAGGATAGACAAATTCTACATTTTTTAAAAATTACAAGTGATCAATAGTACTTTAATAGCAAAAAAGCAGACAATTTAAATTCGCCATATTAAGTCGAACTGATATCAGAAGCGTTACCAAACATTGACGTCACCTCCCGTTCAGTAGTGCTAGAAATCCACTTAATCCATTTTATCTGGTTAGTATTCTAATCTACAATACATGGTGACTTGATGACGAACGCTTGGATCCATCATATTACATTAAATATAATATTCCATATTATTTGGTATCTGAAAAAGAACAAAATTATTAAGATTTCATAGATACGATAAACAAAATGAATGAAACTTTATCAACAGTATTATTTACCTCGATATGACGTTTATACGACTGTAGATATACTTAAAGGTAGTTAAAATAGTGAATAGTGAACCACATTTCTCGAACAATTTATATTATCGACACACATTAGAATGTCTAATTATAACGCAACATTATTAAAGTAATATAACCTAACAAAAATAACACTTCATAATAATATGTACAAATAAATGATTTTGATTCTTTTGCGTCTAACCTTATAGTGTACCAACTGTATAATGACGTCATATTATATTGGATAATGGTTTTAGCACGAATTTAAATTTTAAAACAGAAAAAAAGGTTTTTTTGACGAAAACCTTCATTTCTTGGAGAAATAATAATTTTTAGAAAACTCATTTTGGAAGAAAAATGGTTTTCAGATTTTGTTAAATGATCATAAAGTATAGGGCAAGAAAACTATGTTCTATATTTGAAAATACATATAATGAAAAGTAAAGGGTATTAAAACAGTTTTGTCAAGAAGTTTGTTATGAACGTGTCCAGTTCACCATATCATAAATTACCTCGCCGGCTTGGTGGCGCAGTGGTAAAGGCGATGGGACGGTCCTCCTACTGTTGCGATAGCCGCGGGTTCGAATCCTGCTGGGGCATGGTCGTAAATTTATGCTTGTGATTGTTTAAAATTTGTGAATGTTGTAGGCAAGTAGTAAAGTGTAAGTACGTAGTGTAAAAGTAGTAGAGTGTAAAATCCGACAAGGAAAATGATCCCAGTCACGCCAGTAACGAGGCTGGGTAAGACCGGATGTCTTCTGGGATGATTTCTAAAGTTCACTCGCCAGTCGGTAGGCTTAATGCTGAGGACCGTGGTTCGGACTGGCCCACGTTAAACTTTAGGCCCAGTCCAGATAAACCCATAGTTGGTAAAAGGAGACTTTAAAATAAATAAAAAAAATTACCCCATCTATTAGAAATTTTTTTAATTAATATTTTTTCGAAATTTCATTGAAATCAGATTTGTTTGAGGTTGATATAATTCAATTTGAAATATCGCGAATGGCAAATATGTATTGAAGTCATTTGTATATCACCAGATCAACAGTTTAAGGAATTGGCTGATGTGGGTGAGGGAGATAAATATTTATCTCGTAAACGGGCTTTCAATAATAAATTATAGCGTCGAAAATTGGAAATAATCGTTTTTTTTCCGTGGTGAGCAATAAAATTTGGTTTAATTATCCAGTTCTACAAAATGTATAGGTTGTATTTTTTTATAATGATAGATGCGATATTATATAGATAGAATATATTATTCGATAAGGTTTACTACTATTTGATGGAAGACGAAAGCTAGCATGTTTTGATATTACAAAAAATATTTTCAACAAAAAAATTGAACCGACTTCAAAAAATAAATTAGAAACTCACTAAAAATTAAAAAATAACCACATTTAGATTTTTAACACAAAAAACATTTTAAAATAAAACATATGTACATAATAATCGTTGTATTAACCACATATAAGTAAACAAAAACCTTATAAATACAACACGTATTTTATATTCTACTATATACACACAATTTAGCTTAATACCTACCTAAACCTATTTACAATATTATTTTAACTACTACGAAGTCGTTTTTCGATCATATCTGCTCAGCAATAACGTCATAAACACATATTTCATTATTTTAGATAGAAAATATATGAAAACTTAGTACTTTTCTTTGAAATTTGAGGTTTTCCCTCGATACCCCCTATCAGAGCCTAACTTGGTTCCAATGCGACCACCTCGGAAGTGCACTCTTTCGAATAAAAAAATAATTTTGAAAACCGGTCCATAATTGACGGAGAAATCGAACATAGAACCTCCTCCTTTTTGAAGTCGGTTAAAAAGGTGCTTGTCCATACGTCTCAAAACGAAGAAATTTTTTTTGGCATTGGAAAAAATATTCGATTAATTGATAATATTAATAGTTATCGATAGATAACTTTAATACATTTTTTGATTTAATTTTAAATAAACAGATATGTAAAAGCGAGTTTTATTTGTTTATATTTTCAGACATGTATGTTTTCAGGAATGTTGTTAAAGACATGTAGCATTCAATTAAATCAAATCGTTCCGTTATTTGTAGTACTTACGATTTCATCTGATAATTCCAACTTTAGAAATCATCCTGGTTACTGGAGTGACTGGGATCATTTTCCTGTCGGATTTTGCACTCTTGCCTAGAAAATTCACAAATATTAAACAATCACCACCATAAATTTACGGCCATGCCCCCGCAGGATTCGAACCCGCGACTATCGCAATAGTAGGTGGACTGTCCTGTCGCTTTTGCCACTGCGCCAACCAAGCCGGCATTTGTCGTTTTTGCGGATGACTCAACAACAGAAACAATGAGCATGAATGGCGACGTTTTTTTTAATTATTTTTTTAAATATATTTCTCCGTTTACTATGCTATGGGTTTATCTGGACTGGGCCTAAAGTTTAACGTGTGCTCCGAACCACGGTCCTCAGCATTAAGCCTGCCGACTGGCGAGTGACCAACTTTAAAAATCATACCAGAAGACATTCGGTCTTACCCAGCCTGGTTACTGACGTGACTGGGATCATTTTCCTTGCCGGATTTTACACTCTTGCCTAGAGCATTCACAAATTTTAAACAATCACAAACAAATTTACGGCCATGCCCCAGCAGGATTCGAACCCGCGGCTATCGCAACAGTAATAGGACCGTCCCATCGCCTTTACCACTGCACCACCAAGCCGGCTGAATGGCGATGTTGTTGATACTTTTTGTGGACAGTTATTGTCAGATGTAAAATCTTAACATGTTCAAGGGACGCCAGAACTTCATATGAATTCATTTGTGAAGACGCGACGTTCAGCTACCTTTTTTTTATTTGGGTTATGCAGTTTTGTGCTGTCCAACCAGAGTTTTCCTCAAATGGTTTACAGATTATTCCAGTTTTATTTTAATATGATTCAATTTTATTTATTTATTCATCTATTTATCCACTTATCTTTGTCTATTTTATTTTCCTCTTTTTTATAATTTATTCGTATCTTTCGTATATACAACTATTTTATAAGCCAGAAAGTGTTTAAAGTAACTGATTTGTGGTTATAGATTATTAATAATTTGAAGTATACATAAACGCCACTGAGTTTTTTCCGGCATTGCTTTTGACTACCATTGTTATTGTCTGATATTAATGTTATCAATACCATCATTACTTGTCGATATAATTATTAGTAAGTACTATGATCCAACGGTACAATTAGTCACCCATACTATTAGCTGCCAGTGTCATAATATTTTATTATTACTTAACATTAGAATTATCTGTTGTGATAATTACCAATTCTTGTTATATTTCATATGTATTTTTAATCTTACCTTTGTCAGTCAGTCAGTTTATTTTATATCATTTATTTTGACTGTGTTTTTATTTTGTTTAAGATGTTAAATTGTTTTAGATTGCTTTATTTAAATATAATTTTTATTTTACACTCTTGGTTTAAAATTAGTCCTATAAATATTGTATCAAAGAAACGAGGACATGAATGAAATTATCTCGCTAGATATCATGTAGCAACTAAATTGCGATAATATGCAATTTTAAGTAAATTTGTTATTTTGGCGTTATTTTTGTAGAATTTAAGGTAAATATTAAGGGTGTAAATGCAAAAATATAATAACAATGTTGCTTTCCAGGTTGTGAAGGTTTAAATAAAAATGAATTATTTTTCGAAGGGTTCTGCTCTACAGCAGAAACAAAAAGTAAACAATGATAAACTTCAGGAAACTTATTATGATCTCTTACATCAGGCTTCCGAACCGGAAGGTTTCTTCTTTGCATTTCAGACCAGTCAGATGGTTATGGAACTTTTTAAAGGAAAATATGTCTATAAGGTAAATATTATATTCAGCAGTTGCTCAGTCCATGTTAGATCTTCAAAAATAATTAGAAGTAAGTACAAATCTAATATTATTTTCAAAAAACAAATGTTTATCAAAGAAACGAGGCCATGAATTACACCGAACACTTAGTATATGAAATAATCTCGCTAGATAACATGTAGCAACTGAATTGCAATCATATGCAAGTGCTGGTAAGGGAATTATTTAAACAAATACGCTTTCAGAAGGTTCGTTGCCTTCCACTATCGACAGACCATGTCAGTCCAAATAAACAAACCTGCAGAAAAAGTTGATAAAATTACGCTACTGGTTACATATACTCCGTTGTGGATTATAGTGGATATATAGTTTTATGGCCACTACAATTTACACAAACTAGTTTACACTTTGGTCGCCTTAATCTAGGTCAAGAACCTTTAACGACTCGCGTATTTTTAAAACATATTTTTTATTCATTCCCAAGATAACGTCGGAGGAGAAATGACGAATTTTATATGAACCGCAATAGTCCGGTAGTATAACATTGTCGTCTATTTTCGTACAGTCATTCTGTTTTTTTTTGGCAAGTTACGAAAATAATTTCGACTTAATATCGTTATTATTGGGTCAGTGCGTGCGATCATTCGGTGGCGGCGTGGATCGGCCATACTTTCGCAAAATCCCGATCGGTAGACGTTTCGCAGGCTTTTCACTGCGTCAACGCATATCTCGATTTCGAAGATCGGCTACAATTATGCGATATTTTCTATTTAATTCGCACGGTTAATTAACTGAATATGTTTTTGCATGTTTTACTTGTAATTTAGCGGTGTTAAAAAGAGTATTTATTTGTTTATGTTTTCCCGATATTTTTCCTTAAAATACGAAGACATTACCATTCAAGGAAATCAAAAATCGTTCCGTTTATCCATGTTAGTTAGAATTCCATCTGGTAGCTCGATATTTTAGACGTTTTAATTTTTAGTTGTCTAAGCTTTTTTTTTTAAATGTTTGATAATGTAAATGGTAAATGTTTTTTTTTATATATATTTTAAAGTATCCTTTTACCAACTATGGTTTTATCTGGACTGGGCCTAAAGTTTAACGTGGGCTCCGAACCACGGTCCTCGGCATTAAGCCTACCAACTGGCGAGTGAACTTTAAAAATCATCCCAGAAGACACCCGGTCTTACCCAGCCTGGTTACTGGCGTGACTGGGATCATTTTCCTTGTCGGATTTTACACTCTTGCCTAGAACATTCACAAATATTAAAGAATTACAAACATAAATTTACGACCATGCCCCAGCAGGATTCGAACCCGCGGCTATCGCAGCAGTAGGAGGACCGTCCCATCGCCTTTACCACTGCGCCACCAAGCCGGCGGTAAATGTTTGATAATGATAATGTAAAGAAACTACGTGGGATTGTCGCTTCTTTTGAATTGTAGAATTTGTCGCCTTTGCTAATAATTACTAATAATAGCAACATACATAATTACCATGAAAGCGAAGACTGTTAATGTTTCTTTGAGGATTGTATTTGCCAGATGTGATATTTTTAAACGTCCAAGGGATGTTAGAATTTCAAAAGTGTTCATTTTTGAATATGCGATGCTCAGTCACTAGCTCTTTCGTACTCAGTTTACTTTACGGTGTTTTGTGCCGCCTAACCTGAATTTCCTCAAATGGTGAGTTTGTTCACAGAGTATTCCAGTTTTCACTTTTTAATTCCTATTGATTATTTATTAAATGTCCATTTATTATGTTCTATTTATTGTTTTATATTTATTAGATCTTATTTATCATACTCTATTTATTATTATCTGTTTATTATTTTCTATTCATTATCCTCTACTTATTTATTTATCCATTCCTATTGTCTATTTTATTATTTTTTCGAATCATCGTATGCCCCCATAATTCTTAAATTATGGTAAATCAAATAGTTTTTTTTTGTTCTTGTCTATATTTTAAAGCCTCCTTTTTTTAACAACTAAGGGTTTATCTGGACTGGACCTACAGTTTAACGTGGGCTCCGAACCACGGTCCTCGGCTGCGACCAACTTAGAGAGCCTTTATATCTCGCAATGACGGTCTATTAAAACGACGTAAGTATGTTAACGATAACCAATGCTCACAAAACATGAAAATATAGTATGGGTACTTAAATAGGCATTCTCGCAACCGTATTTTGTTTGCATGTTTTGTGCTTTGACAGATATCTCTTTGATTTGAAATTGTATTGTTTTTTATTCCATTTTTGTGCATGATTTTAAGGATAATTGTTGTTATGGAGTTATGTTTGCAGCATGTAAGGTAACTACTACTCGTTTAAATGTAAAAAATGACAATTTTGTTTTCCAGAATGAGATGGTTCAAATAAAATTCCCAAAGTATTTTGCTTTAACGCAGAAACGGTTTTTAAAAGTGAAATAATATACCATGATCTTACATCAAGCTTACGAACAGGAAGGTTTATTCTAGTGTTGGGAACTATCGACTGTTTTAGTCGCTATTTTTGATTCGATTGATTTTGCTACTTCTTCCAGATACTCTCTCGATTTTTTTAAAAACATATTTCCGTTGAATAATAAATAAAGCATTTACTTTATTTAAAAAAGCTCTAGTAGTTATTGTGCGATCGTTTTTCATTATGTCATGAATTAGTTTTTTTCTATGATTAGGTATATGCCTAATTTTTATTTAGTATTTATGGTTATTGTTTATGTATCTTTAGTTTTTAGGTTTTGTTTAAGTTCTATTGTATAGTCTATTAAAATACGATAAAACATTTGTGGGGTATTATTCCATTCCATAGAAAAATTCCATTCCTTTTTACAGATCCAATATACAGATCAAATCCAATTATAGATCAAATATAAAAGTAATTCTACTTCGTTTAAAATGAAATTGTTAATTTCATGTTAGTATTCAATAATTATTTTTTTCTTTTCTTTTTTAAAGCACATATAAAATTAACTGCTCCAACCAATTGTCTCTGTTTTTTCCTCTTTCACAATTTATACTGGAAAGGGTTCGTACATCTTCCTCTGACTTCACGAGTTAAACGAAACAGTCGAACCGTGCATTACTATAATACTGCATAGTAATCACTATTTTCAGTCGCCAGTTTTTTGACTATTGACTGTTTCGACTGTTTTGCAACTATCGACTATTTCGACTGTTTTCAGTCGATTGTTCCCAGCGCTAGTTTGTTCTTTGCATTTCAGACCAGTCAGATTATTATAAACCCAATGTGGAAGACACCTGATTGAAGATTGGATACCAAGAAAGTTTGATATTTGCTTTCTACTATAATTGGCAGTTAAAAATAATAATGTCTATTAAGTTCCACAAATGGTTAGAAAGCTTTGGGGCTTGATCTGCTCGAAGCTGACCAATCCTCTTCCGCCAATAACTAATCCCAAAATACTGTTAAAATCGATCAATAAGATAAGGGGTTTTCATCACGACAATGCTATACTACATACATTTTAGTAACTCAGTGAAAATTGAGATTTTCTTCAAAAGAGGGTGGTAAGAAATTGTTTTTAAATTTTTAAAGTTTTTAGTTCATAAATCTGAATTCTGTAGTGCTGGAATTACAATTTTACCAGCAAAAGTAGTCACAAAACAGCAGATATATCACCGAATACTGTTTGATTTTTATATGAATAAGTTGCAACAACATTGAAATGAAATTGTTTTCAAAATGAAACTTCATGAAAAACCAAATTAAATCTAAATGCTTTTTACATGGATGATTTTCATAATATGATTTTAACGGACTTCATTCCGATGAATCCTCTTTGAGTGCTTTTAAGTTAGTTCGAGCTGCAAACAAAATTATGGAAATTTTTTGAAACATCACTTTGTTGCCCAACACTATAAAGCTTAAGTTTTATTGGTAGATTGAGATATATTTCGTATTTACTCGGCACGCAGATAATTTTTAAGAATATTTAATAGTTTTTCCTGCAGTAGAATGGATATATTGTTTTATGTAATGTGCGAAATAATACTTGATGATTATTAAATGTTATTTCTACACTTTCTGGTTAATGTATGAACAGTAAAACGTATTGATAGATTTTATGATGTTTTTGCAGGAATTCTGCTCTATTTTTATAAGATTTACATGAAGTTTGTCGAGTTTGCATTGACAGGATTGTGTTATTTTTAGTGAATTAGTATTGTAATATTCTGAGTATATATAGATCTTATTTTAACGAAATAAGTTTCAAAATACGAATTATTTTCGAAGTTACTTCACCTTTACCTACTAAATCAACTAAGTCACTAAATCAGTCGACAAAAGCGATACCCTCGAACACTACTGTTATGAATATTCCATATATAAGACGAAGTATTCGTGGTATTTAAACCAATTTATGAAACTTTGTTGTCAGATGATTTATTACATCTATATTTGAGCTCGTTATTTCAGAACAGTAATTCTGGAATACGTACGGATACCGATAATGGATATTTCTAATTGTTTTAGTTGTTACTATTTTTAATGTTTTTTTATCAATTTTGAAAATTATGAATATCACTTATAAATTAAAGCAAATATATTCGCTGTAAGACGCAAGAAATCTCGATTTGACTGAACTGTGAGCTTCTGCTTTTTCGAAAGAAGCCAGAATAACAAAATGTCTGTACTATTTGAGTTCTAAGTTTCAAACCATTCAAATTCAAAAAACATACATTCCATCGAATTTGACGAATATGTGTTTTTAATTTAAGTAAGCTAAGATCCAGCCAATATAACAATAATATTTTTAAAAGGGCACAAATTAAGGTAACAAGAGGATCCATTGATCTATTATAAAATGATGTGCAGTACCTAATTTAATTAAAATTCTCATATGCTAGCCAATGATGTGATTTTTAATATAATAAATAGTGTAGAGCATCCTCAAAAGTATATAGCGACAAGAGATAAAATACATGTGTTGTTAAATTGAAATGTTAACAAAACTTCGATAAAACGTATTGTAGTTAAGGCTACAGTTACAAATTTTACTTTTGTTTTTCTTTCATGTTGAATGAATATGATATTATGTGCATAGCGTTAAATTTAAACTCATAAATATAGAATAGTATATAGAGTGTTAACTTAACACATATAATTTTTGATAATGACATTTGGCTGCATTTGGTTGCATTGGTTAATTTAAATTATCATTACAGACACCTGTAAGAAAATATTTTATTAGGAAGGTATTTCAGTGGTTTGGTAAACATAAATGCTTTTTAATTTTAATTTGTTAAATATGAAGATATTTGATGTATTTTGAAAATGTTTGATTCAAATGTTAGTACATTTTTTTAACAAAATAATGTTTGACGTCTGATGTACTTTCTGGTGGTGGTGTTATTTATATATTATATTTATACACTGATATGTTACATATTTAATACATATATTGTTTAGTCTTTGTGTTACGTTTATATAATTTGCGCTTGCATGTATTGTGATTATTATTTAACTTTAAAAAGGCATATATTGAGAAAAATTGGTATAACAAATATTAATCAAAATATATTCCCGTCTCTCTGGAAACATGGTCAAACATATCATGTTGAAACAACGATGTTGGTTTGGCGGCGATGCAACCATCACTTCATTTTCCTAATTTTTGAGCATTTAGGAACCGAATAAAAGGCGCTGTTTTGGTGACCTTGGTGAGAACGAGAATTTGACAGTGGAGTTTCAATAGTTTATCCTTCACAACTTTTTGTTTGTGCAGTAACAACTGAAGAAACAATTTAATTCAATTTTAGTATTGCTGATCCCACCATAGTGACAGCAATCCTTATGACCATCAATATATTTTTTTTTTGTTAACTAGGTTGACCAGCTAGAACCAAATGGTCTTCGGTTGATGTCGATTTAGGTTCGGGATATGTTTGTTTTGCGGGCGTCAGAGACCCTGGGTTACGACTGGGACTGCCGTAGTTTGTTTACTACCGGGGTTTGTGGACGGGTGGGGATTTTATTAATGTGTTATCGTGTGCTAAGGTTCCTATGGAGAACCTCACACTGAGCATGTTTATGAAACTTTTCACAAACGGGATGCCTGATTTGAGGTGTGTGTTGACGTTCCTCATTAACCATGGGGCTCTGAGTAAGGCACGGACTTTTTTGGATTGGAATACTTGGAGCAGTTCAAGTTGTCTCTCCGAGACATATCTGTACCACACCTGTGCTCCATTGAGGCAGATTGGACGGATTATCATTTTATACAGAGTGGCTTTCTGTGGGATTGGGAGTTTGCTTTTTCTGTAGAGGAGCGGAAATAATAAGCTGTACACGCCATTTCCTTTGCAAATGGCATGCTGGATTTGGACAGATCTGCGGCCGAACTGGAGGCCGAGGTGTGAGACTTTCTGGAGCCAAGGGATAGGGATTTTGTCGATGTGGAGACGATAGGCGCGAAACTCCTTCTTGCGGTGGAACAGAATAGCCTGCCCTGGACTAGTCCATAAGTTTTTGCGTTTGGGATTCATGACCAATCACAATACGCCACAAAGTCGGCTTGGTGGCGCAGTGGTAAAGGCAACAGGACGGTCCTCCTACTGTTGCGATAGCTGCGGGTTCGAATCCTGCTGGGGCATGATCGTAAATTTATGTTTGTGACTGTTTAATATTTGTGAATTGTACTACGCAAGAGTATAAAATCCGACAAGGAAAATGATCCCAGCCACGTCAGCAACCAGGCTGGGTAAGACCGGATGTCTTCTGGAATGATTTCTAAAGTTGGTCGCACGCCAGTTGGTAGGCTTAATGCCGAGGACCGAGGCCTACGTTAAACTTTAGGTCCAGTCTAGATAAACCACTAGTTGGTAAAAGAAGACTTTAAAAAATATATAAAAATACACCACAGAAAATTCAAGTCAAGAAATAGTTGATTCATCAACTGATAAGTTGTCTGAAAGTTATTTGAAAGTTTCAGTTGGGTTTTCGTCCAATAAGCCTTGAAATTAATTATCTTCCAACTATGTTGGTTTATATCAAAATCACCATTTTGTGATAGTTGAAACTAAAATCGACAAATAGGATATGACAAGTTTTTAAAAGTGTTTATAGGCTTTGGCCGCAGCAAAATCATCGAATTTAACAGTTACTTCGTGTTTTCACTAATAAATATCGTTGATTAAAATATTGTAGTAACCTAATATAACCTAATATATGGACGATTACCTTCTATGATCTCTAGAATTTGTGTTTCGTTTTAACGTGGAATCACTATGCTAGTTGAAATATAGGCAAACGCAGTCGCAAAATAGACTGAATAAACCAGAATGTAGTTACAAAAAATCTCAAAGCTTGTACAACCTATAATTTACTTTGCTGTAACCGTTCAGTGTGGCCTTTTCAATATTTTAAATTTTGAATAGTCTAACTTATTTTGTATTTTACTTTTTTTAAACGCGTGAATGGGAATGTTACATAACATAGCAATTTGTAGACGCGACATAAAAAAACTAATACGTGTTATTATATTGTGGCTTTGAATATCTCGCTATGTAATTGGGAATAATTGACGACGTTATTAGATATGCTCGTTTAATTAATTGACAATGTGAATTTTGCGCTCATTCTGGAATTATTAAGGTTATATATTCTTGGATACGTATTGTACTCTTTACAATAGATTAGGATTATTTATAAACAAAAAAAGGTTGTATCAACGATAAGATAAGCATCGTGATTATATGAAACCGGCATTCGTCTAAGAGATATAGTATAAAAGTTCAACAATATTTATTGTATTAACTCACCAGGTTTAGTATTAGTATTAATCAATTAAGTGACTTTCTCTTATGAAAATCCCATTTGATTAGATAAGATTAAAAGGTATTATATGAAAAAATGCACGCAGCTTGTCTGCTCTGCCAGACATTTAAATATGTATTTCTCTTATGAATTCATTAGATAGGTTAGTTTACTATTAGGTTAAGTTTTTTTTTAATTATTACTCTTGATAGTTCTACAATTTGCCCAGATGGTAATACGTTTATATATACATGTCATGTAGAAAATCACTAAGTTATCTCCTGTACAAAATACTATTTTAAATAATTAGTCTTATTCTAAAGTCTATATATGTCCAGTAATCAGATCGAATACTTCACACAAATACGTTGAATTACACTCATTATTGTTTATAGAGGAATATCGCGTTGTATCATTTCATTCGAAACATAGTACCAAGTATCGACAGTGGCACGCAATACTTTATTTTGGAACCTTTGTATAATGGATAATGGAGTGTAATAATAACTTCTTCAGGCATCTACGATGGCTCCATTGGCTGTGTGCTAGCGCGAAATGATCAGTTCAAATCAAAGGAGATGTCTTCTCTTCACTGTGTCTTAACATAGTGCTGGTGGCAATTATGCTGTGTGCTAACTATGTTCAATTTGATGCCTTGAACGATCTGACGTTTGCTGATGATTATGGCAAAATTAGTTTTGTTTATTCAACATAATTCCCTTCAAGGGTGATGCACTGATTATAGCGACTCTCCAACTTTTTGATACCATTTTTGTAGTACGATTTGTTCTTTGCTTCAAAATAGGCCTGAGTTTCGGCGATAACCTCTTCATTCGACGACACTTTCTTCCCAGGGAGCATTCTTTTGAGATCCGAGATCAGGAAATAGTCGTTGGAGGCCAGATCTGGAGAATGCGGTGGATGAGGAAGTAATTCGAAGTCCAATTCATGGATTTTTGACAGGGTGCGTTGTCTTGGTGAAGCAGCACTTTCTTTTTCTTCAAATGCGGCTGTTTCTCGGCGATTTCGTCCTTCAAACGGTCTAATAACGCTATGTAATAGTTAACAACCACTTTTAGGCGTCCACTGCGTTCAACGTCTTTGGTGCTCATTTCACCACGTCTAGACGTAGCATACCAATCCTTGAAGGTTGATTTTCCTGTGGCAGTATCCGGAAACTCAGCATCAAGCCAACTGTTTCCTACAATTCTATTTTTTCTCCTCAAAAAGAAATATTTTATCAACGCGCGAAATTCCCTTTTATCTTTTTTTTTCACAATAACAAAAGTTGCTTCACTCAAAATGCTATAATTCACAAACTAATGATCCGACAGCTGTCAAATTTATACACGCATTTTTGAGGGTTAGGCTAACTAAAAAACATATGGATTCAATTGTAGTAGCGCCATCTATGTGTCGGGCCGGGAACATTTCAATTGACCTGTTATGAGCTATGACAATAATATTTGATTTATGGAAAATTTTGTTCCATAATATATAGAACCATCGGAGCAACATGTAACAAGCCCAAAATAATTGGATGGACCGACGTTCGATTCTTTCGTGCATCGTCCGCCACACGACGCTAGTCGCGAAAAACCGACGCCGGCCGTGGTGGGGCGGTCGGATAGGCGCAGGTGGCGCCCCCGCCGTCTGTGATCTCCCGAACGTCCTTGCAACGCCCTTGCGGCCAGAGTGTGGTGATAGTGGCCGTAGGAATCGGACGTATCGCGCGCGAGTGTCGCGGATCTCGCACATCGAACTTCTGCCGACGAGTTCGCCGTCGACTCTTTATCGCTCAGGTTGGTGTCATTTATTATTTCATGCATTTCCCGCCGGTTTTCGACGGATTTCGTTCGCGATCCGGACGTGTTCCCATCCGATGATGCGTTTTTACGCGGGCACATCGGCTCTGGTCACGACCACAACATTCTATTTACCAGTAATGCAATTGTTGTTGTGTATGGTAATAGACAGGTCAAAAACCGATAATATATCGCTTTAAATTATCTATTTCCATATTAAATTACCCGTAATTTCGACCAGTAATCGTGAAATACCTATATAAATAATAAAGTATCGGTTTACTAGTCGGTTTCGTTTATCAGAAGTAAAAAATAACAATTTTTTTGTATCAAGCATTTCCATCATATTTGTCTCTCGTACATGTTTGGTTTATATATTTTTGTGTTAATTTACATATATTTTTTTAGTAAAAAACCGTAAAAACCTCAATAATAGGTCTATTACCAATTAATCGAGTGCCTACGACAAAATCGATATAAACAAAAACAATATACGTGACTGTTTTGTTTTCGTGTCATTGTTTACAAACATTCCATAGAGAACATGTCCCTCGCGTCCGAAATCTGTGTTTCTTCCGGCTGGAAAAAGCCTTTTTTTGATTATTGTTTTTATTTGATTTTCTTCGATGTTGTTAATATTCGCTTAACTGTTATTGAGCGATATTTTTGTTGCAATATCACCCCCTTTGACATTGACCTTTCACATTTACTAAATAAACCATCGGGCATGCTCTTTGCCATCCCCGATTGCCAGAGCGACGGTCTGATATCGGATCTTCCGCTTTCTGTGGAGGTGTTTGTGACGCAATTACTCAATTTTGCTTAAAATCCCCCTCCATATAATTAAACAACAATTGTTACTAACACAAAAAACTTACAACTAAAAATGTGAGTGAGTGATGTGGGTTACTTTGTTGCTTTAGCTTGGGTTTTTGTTATTAAGCTTCAAGCTTCGATAGAGTTAAAGTATTTTTATGCTGAAGCACATCACCTTGACACGATTAAACACGATATGCCTTTTATATTTCGGAATTTTATCAACATATATGGTTTATTGATTATAAAATGCCTTATTATTCTTTTAAATTGCGCTTTTTACAGACAATTTTTCGCCTCTTTACAGTAGGTATTTAGAGACAAATTTGAGTAGATTTTTAAGAGATTATATTGTCGTGGTATGAGAACTGATCAATATTTGTGTTCTATTTAAAATGTGTTTGAGATTTTTTATAGAGAAACTGTTGTTTGAGACTTTTCTGTTCGATATAATTCGATTTTAAATACTAATACGTTTAAGTGATTTTTAGTAGTGACTGAAGTACTGTTATTACATTTTACAACGTTATTCGACCAACTTGCGTCTTTTTTTCTTCACCTTTTAGTTGTTTGTTAGTTATCGATATGAACAAACGCTGGTTTATTTATTGGATAAGGTCATATGATTATCTCACAGGATCAGTTCACGAATAGCTTCGATATTTTAATTTTTGTTCATCACCATCCAATCATGCTTCTGCTTGATGATGATTAAAATGCCCCCTTAATAACAGTTTGTTGTTTATTGCGTTGAAAGTTCTTTAAAATAATCACTAAAACAGCATTAATTAATTAATAATTTTTAACACAGATTATATAGTTTTCGAATACTTAGAGTACGTCAATACATATTTTTATATTTATAGTCACAAATTTTTATATACATATTATAGTCAAATATATTTTTACCTATACACCCGCAAAAATATAAAGTTTTACAATACAAATGTCAGTTTTTAGGTTTAGCTTAAGACAATCTCTAAATTTAAAAAACATCCATCATATATTTTCACTGTTATCAATTATTTTTGGTAAACGTTTCAATAACGTTTATACATATGCATATCGATTTTTTTTCTAAATTTATTTCTAATTGTTTGTTTTTTATTAATGGTTCGATCAGGAATAGAGCACTTTCAACTAACGTAGAATATAGAGCCGGAACATTCAAATTGATATATGTTCCTTTTCAAAGTGACTTTGACGAATATTTTTAGAAGCCCGTTTAACATAGAGAAACATTTTTTATTATCCGAATTTGGTTCACCAATAAACGTTATTTTTAGCTATAAAGATTATTCTTATTACGTTTTATTTTCGATGCGGCTTAAACATATATTTGACGATCATTTAGTACAGTTCAGTAGATTCCATAACACTTGTTATAGCACCTTATTATACGTAATTTATTTTTAATATTTAGATTTACATAAAAGTTGAGCTGGCGATAAGGGATTTTATAAAGCTGGCCAATCGCTGGATATGGCCTTTAACATTCCAATGGTGTGAAATTGTTTATAATACTTTTCTCGGCGTTGTGAGCTCTTTTATATCGAGTCAGAACGACCTTGTTGCTGTCACTGATAAGGTTTAATCTGGGATGGAAAATACCAAGAGGTAAAAGATTTGCTTCATTGTCCACATAATTGAAGTATTAACTATATTTTTAATGTTATCATATCACATTAGGTGCCTGCATATGTTTGGATTATTTTTTTCACCTTAAAAAGGTGGAGAAATTGTTTTAATATTGTTGTAATATTAAAATGATCCTTTTTCTAAATTTCCTATGTTTCTGGTAACATGGCCATACCCTGTTGAAAGGGCGATGTTGTTTTGTCAGCGATCCAATTCTCTTTCATCTGGTTTCATTTTCGCTCATTCTCTGTGGTTTCATTCGAGTTAGATTATTGTATCCTTTACAACTCTTGCAACACGTGACCAAGATTTTTCTTGCATGATGATGGCTTTGGGTCTGTTACTCGCTATTGTTCTTCTTTTCCTGCAGTAATAATCTTTTCTGCCTTCCAATTTGTTCAGTAGGCATCGACAGACATCTGAAGAAATAATTTTATTCTATTTTAGTAGCTCTTACTATACTACACCATGATCACTCTACCACTAGGCACACGTTTCATTGCCAGCTGCTATATAATACAGGAAACTCCTCTATCTTTGCCTAACCAGCAATGAAACTGTAACTGTGATGTTGATATACGGTACATAAAAGTCTTAAAAGCCATTAAGTCTTGCCTGAACCATATTCCGGAATGCCTTAAGGTTGCTCGAATAATTATGCTTAAAAAACGTAACAAACCGTCAGAACTAGTTGGATATTAAAGGCCTATTTTGCTGCTACCTGCAATATCAAAATTATTTCAGTATCTGGTGTTAAAACGTATTAACAGTACCAGATTTCCAGTTTGGATTTCGAAATCACTACTCACTGGACTCTTTTGACAATCGATCAAGTGCACAGAGTAACTGCGTTCGAATTCGAATAAAAGAAATATTGCAAACGTCTCTCAAGCTTTTGACCGGATATCCCATTTGAGATTAATATACAAAACGAGCAAATTCCTATCGTGGAGGTACTGTCCACTGCTGGAATCATATCTTTTCGAAAGAAAATTTACAGTCTGCCATGGAGGGGAATTCTCAATACTTAAACCTATTTCGGCTGAAGTTCCTCAGGGTAGTGTCTTCGGATCACTTCTATATTTTCTCTATATTGCTGATATCCCAAAAACAGAAGAAACAGTACTTGGAACATTTGCCGATGGCACAGTAATCATGGTAAAAGATATATCTCTGTCTAAGGCTGCAGAAAAAGTGCAAGTATCGCTACATAACCAACGAAGAGCTGCACGATAACCTCGAAATCAAATGGATACACGAAGTGATCCAAGATTTCGCACTAAAACGTTGTATAACGTTGTTAAATCACAGCAACGCGGAAGCAATAAAGCTGCTGGACGACACGCAAGAAATCAGAAGATTGAAGCGAATCAAACCACATGAACTTGTTTAGGTTATTAGGCTGTTTAACATCTCTTTACACTATATCACGTAGCAATTTCAGTTTTACCAATAAATATCGCTGATCCAAATACCCTTTAGTTTTTTGTTCTAACGATTTTCTTTGTTATAAAAAGACGACTGTATCGATATGGTTTCATGATAATCGTTTTCAACACATGAACTTATTGAGGTGTCATAACAACTGGAAGTCAGACAACGAATCTGGCGAAAAGAGTGAACATTTCAAAAATTCTTACTTAATTTCGTTATACATTTTTGACTTGTGTTTCAGATGTTGTGTTTTAATAAAAAATGAGTTTTCTTCTGTGTGCCAGGCCTTATTATCATATGTTTTTACATTCGGTCGATCTAGAAGTTTACAATAATATATAGTAATTTACAAATAAAATTCCTTTTAAATATCAGAAAATAGATGTTAATATTTCCTTGGTTGATTGGAATAACATCTTTAACATACTGTTTTGATTCAAAACGGTGGCTGACGTATTAAACCACTTACTTAATTCTTCTTAAAATGAAATATAAGTCTAATTAGATATATAACATATATAACATTTAGTATCACTCAAAAAATAAAATAACCGTTTAAATATTTTTTTGCTTTAATTTTGCAGTATTGACATAGAATTTTATGTGTTAACGGATCTATAATGATTTGGTGAATTTTTATTTATTCTGATGAAATAAAATGATGAAACACCGATAAAAATGTATTGTTTGTTTATATACTGTATTAACGGTTTTGAGGCTTTGCTTCCACGACTACTAGACGCAGTTATGTGGAAACAATCGATGAATGTGTATGTAGCTCGTTTCTATACCATTAAAAAGACTAAACAGGAAGAAATTCCCTTCATTCAGTTGGACGATTTCTTGGGATTGACTTTTGATATGCAGGTAGAAAAGTTTGTGTTCCCCATCGCAGCTGATGTATATGGTAAAACTGAATACTATAAACTATTGTTCTCTATGGAAAAATAAGTAAAATACCATTCGAAAATACGCAATTAATATCCTTATATAAAGTATCATTTATATAAGTGGTTTTGTTCACTCATTGTTAAACTAATATAGTCATGAAATAATGATTTTGTTGTTTTTCAGGAAGTCAAAGTTACATGAGAGTGTAATTCTGTTCAGAAACATGTATAATATCTATTTATTTTGTTCCAAATATGCTATATATTACATGATATGCTAAAAGCCAATAGCATATCATGTAATAAGTCTCCGGTCTATCTAAGAAAAACATCTTTTTAAAGTCAGTCGAAGCTCTAACTTCTTAACGTATTTTTATTGTAACAGGTCAATTGAAAATTCCCCGGCCTGGCACATAGATGGCACTACTAGAATTAAATCCATATGTTTTTTTAGATAGCCCTAACCCTCAAAAGATGCGTGTATAAATTTGACAGTTGTCGGATCATTACTTTGTGAATTATAGCATTTTGAGTGAAGCAACTGTTGTTATTGTGAAACAAATGGATAAAAAGGAATTTCGCATGTTGATAAAATATTGCTCTTTGAAGGAAAAAAAAAACAATTCTCATTGTTATATTTCAATACTACCTACTTTATGTTGAGTTAAATTAATAAACTATTAAAACATTTCGAATTAATAAAATCATTGCTTCTTTGCGGTATGCAACAATTACTTTCCTGTCAGTCTAATTGTCTCCGAAGTCGTAACATACCAAAGATACAATACTAAAGAATGATGGTATTGATAATAAAGCTATTTTAATTCGTTTTAAAAGCCATAAAAATGAAATAAAAGGTAACCGTAAATATCCAGCCGGTTTCTATCTGCTGCAAACGTCAATGAATATGCTGAAACTCTTGCCGTCTGCGACAAAACAATTTCCATTGAATTTATTGTCGGTTTCGGGTGAAAAAAGTTTCAAATATTGGGATATTGAAAAATTTCTCGCTCTTTTTCAGTGAAAATTAATACTCTCTCGGACGTAATAGAAATTAAAAAATATACCATTGAAAGTATTTTTGACGGCTAGCAGCTAGTTTCTACTACTAGAATAAATACTACATGTAACAGGTCAATTAAAGGTCTCCAGCGAGCATTCATTTGAGATCTGAGACCAGGAAATAGTCGCTGGGGGCAATTCGAAGCCCAATTCATGGCATTTTGCCATCGTTTTCACTGACTTGTGAAACGATGCACTGTTTGGTGAAGCAGCGCTTTCTTTTTCTTCAAATGCGGTGGTTTTTTGACAATTTCGTCATTCAAACGATCCAATAACGCTATGTAATAGTCGCTGTTGATAGTCCTTCCTTTCTCAAGGTAATCAATGAAAATTATTCGATGTGTATCCTAAAATACAGACGCCATGACCTTGCCAGCCGACTGTTGCCTTTTCCCACGCTTTGGAGCGGATTCATCGTGTGCAGTCTACTCGGATGACTGTCGATTGGACTTAGGAGTGAAATGATAGAGCCATGTTTCATCCATTGTCGCATATCGACCCAAAAACTCTGGTTTATTACGCTTGCTTGCTCCGAGTCATCAACTCGTCGTTGTTTTTGGTCAAAAGTGTCAAAATTTTTTTTGTCAAATATTCGTGAATGATATGATGTACATGTTCAGTTGATATCTTTAGAGTGTCTGCTATTTCATTAAATTTCAATTTACGGTCATTCAATATCATTTTGTGGATTTTTTAAATGTTTTCGTCGGTAACAACCTTTTTTGGGCGCCCACTGCGTTCACCGTCTTCGGTGCTCATTTCATCACGTCTAAACTTAGCATACCAATCCTTGATGGTTTATTTTCCTGGGGCAGTGTCCGGAAACTCGGCATCAAGCCAAGTTTTTGCTCCAACTGTATTTTTTCCCTTCAAAAAGAAATTCGAATTCGAATTCCTTTTTATCCACTTTTTTCACAATAACAAAAGTTGCTTCACTCAAAGTACTATAATTCACAAACTAATGATCCGATAGCTGTCAAATTTATACACGCATCTGTTGAGAGTTAGGGCTAATTAAAAGCTAAATTTCTAGCTCCATATATGTGTCTACGTCTACTAGCGCCATATATGTGTCAGGCCGGAGACTATTCAGTTGACCTGTTATTGAATGGAATTATTTGGAATAATTGTTTTAAAATCTATAGAGGTGTCAAGTGAGTAAGAGGAAATATTACTCACTTTCAGTTTTGAGTGTTTTCAAATAAATTTTTACGAATTTTGTAACATTGAGTTGTCAAATACTTCTAAAACGGTCACGCTTCTTTCAATGTTAGATCAATGAATATTTGGATTTGGAGACGATGTTGATACGTTGATATATTATACTATTAAATGAATAATTTTTGTATGTAGGCATAGAATCTTGCAAAAGGCAAAGCATTTCGACGAAAGTCTAGAGTTAGATTTTGGAAATTGAAATTTTGGGGTTTTCCCTTCGAATAAATTCATATTAAGTAGATATTTCTATTTTAATTTTGTACATGGAGTACTATCATTGGCATTGAGTTTGCTCAAAGAAAAAAAGGTATTTAGTTATTTATTTTTTATTTAAACTTGAAAAAACTTCATACCTTCCAATGGTCTGAGCAAAGCTTAGTGTCCCAACCGCTACATAGTAAGATAAACAACCTAACACATTAAGGCTTCTGAGATCTTCTTGAGAATAATTACAGATTATCGTCTATTATTTTTCTTCTAAGATGGGAAAAAAATTAGACGAATTATAAGGCATATTTATACCAACCAATCTAATAATATTACTTTCTGAATTATTACTTATGCTTCCAAAATCGTTCGAAACTGTATATTCCTTTCATATTTTTTTTCGAAATGTTCAGTGAGTTTTTGGATTTCTTGTGCAGTAACCTTAAATAGATTACAACTACCCCAATCTGTCGTCTATTAATAGGCTACTGAAATGTTGTGCCTTTTTATCATTTAGTTTGTGTTTGATAGCCAATGACACCAGACAAGCTCTCGAATTTTAACAAAAATGGAAAAACGTGATAACTGAAATCAAGAAAAGGCTTGATAAATACTATGGGGCCCGCACCATAAATTTCAATGGTTAAGAAGTGGTTTACTGAGTTCCATTGTGGTTGTAGAATAATTCTGAACCTTCAGGTCGCCCAAAAGTGACCGTCTCGCTAGAAATCGTCGATAAAATCGATGGAATGATATTGGATGATCGGATCAACCAAGACCAATTTATGTCTGTCGATCAACCATAGTTTTTTTTTGGGATGCACACGTAATTATTCATATCGATTATCTCGAAAATGGTAAAAAATGATAATCGGTGAATATTATTCAGAGCTTTGGAAACTATTAGATATTTATTGTATTGTCCCATTAAGACAATGCTCCATGACAATAATTTATAAATTAGACTACAAACTGTTAGGCCATTCAGCATATCCTCCAGATTTAGCCCTCTGTGACTGTTGTATGAGATTTGGGCCAAATGAAGAGTAATAAAATAATTATGTCTGAATAATGTTGTTTCTAATTATAGAAAAAAAGTTCAGCAAATTAGGGAACGATGGACATTGAATATTAATTACATGCTTATACATGTCTTGGCATCCAAAAGTCCTGGTAATACTTGTCAAGGTTTTAGGAAGATCGGCGTTAGCTGCTAGCTAGAAGCTAAATTACGATTTGCTTTCCTATATAAAATGATATCGAAAGATCTAACGAAAGATAGTACCAAGTACGGAGCGTAGTAGTATTATATTTATAGTCTCTATCAAATTATGTAAATCCTCTGCATTATCTGGTATCATGTCGGGCTCGATGTAAAAATAATTGTTTGTTTCTAATTATATTCAGACCGAGTGATTATTTTTGAGTTGAAGGACGGGTAGGATTTTTAAATATCGTCGACTATTTGTTCTAAGGTTACGAGTAATAAAAGTAGCAAACAAAATCTATTTTCAATTCAATTGATATGTTCGGTTTTTCGCTGCAAACTCAACGGAGCGTGTTTTCTGGCTAATTCTTCAAAGGGTTATCGCTGGCGAATTCGCAAATAATTGTGATAATTGTGTTTATTTTCATTTTTCAATCGTTGTATATATATAAACACGTATTATTTATTTAATAATAACATCCTGCATTTTAGATAATTGCCATTACAACATTTTCATACATTTTCGGTTTGTTATTTTTACATGTACGATGATGTTTTGATCTACGAAGAATTAATGAACTTCTAGAAGATATTATTAATTACGATAATGTAGTAGTATATCACTATTTATACATATTTGTTTAACATAACAAAAATTTTGAGATTTTTTTTTGAATAAACGCAAAATTTAAATAAACATAAAACTTCAAACACACATTGTACTTACATTACACATGCTTAGTACAACATTCATTTATTGCTATTGTTCTGTTGTACTTGCACCAATAACACCTTGTACAGTAACTCTGTTGGTTCCACGTTGCTGTGATTTAGTAATCTTATTTCATTCTTTAAGATGAACTCTTTGATAATCCCTTTGATGTTTGTTAGCTACCAAAGCTATGGATCACTAGTAAGTTGGATATTTTAGTACAACCACATATTTGCATCTTATAAGTCCAAACAGGTCTTACTATTGATGATAAATTAATATTTTTGATCTTAGGCCAAGTTTGAAGTATCTTCTGACTAAGCAGTCCTTCGATTTTGAATTTGATCTGTCCTACTTTTGGTAGAGCGTGATTTATACATTTTTGAACAATTTATTGATGTAGCGGTATTATTACTGATAGTAGTAACAATTTTAGATCAAAATATTACTATGTTTTATAGTTTTCATGGCATTTACCAGAACAATTATGTCTCATACTATTTACTTCCAATTATATCTCGGGAATATTGATGTCCTATCCATCAGAACATCTTATTTCAGCTTTTCATGGGCTCTACATATATGTTTTAGCTCATGTTCAGTCATATTACATATTACTAAAAAGGCTGATTAATAAAAAACTGTCAATGACTTTTAAAACTTTTGTTGTGCTCATTGTTAGAGCAGGATTCCCAATTAAAAAAATACAGTGAAGTAACGAATCTTTGACATTTTATGTCTTTTAAAATTATTTTAAAATATTTAGATTATTCAAAAATCTATGACTTGTAAGTAGAATATGACTACTCACAGTAGTCACGGAAGAATATGGAAGTTCTAGAATCAAGATTACAACAATGGGATATTCTAGATATGCAAGGTCTATTGCCTGCTTGGGATCTTTAATAAGGCAAAAACAAAAAGCAAAAGAGCAATTGGTTGATCCAATTGATATTCAATCACTTAGTAGGTATTTTTTTTACATTACAACTCTTTAATTTACAATACAACTATATTTAAAATACATTAAATATAACAGGTCAGTTGAAAAGTCCCCGGCCTACCAAAGTAAAACACATTTTTTTGGCAAAATTAGTTTTTTTTACTCAACATTATTCCCTTCAAGGGTGGATATACTGATTATAGCGACTCTCCAACTTTTCAATACCATTTTTGTAGTACGATTTGTTCTTTGCTTCAGAATAGGTCTCAGTTTCGTCGGTCATCTCTTCATTTGACGAAAATTTCTTCCCAGCGAGCATTCTTTTGAGATCTGAGAATAGGAAATAGTCACTGGCGAGCAGATCTGGAGAATACGGTGGATGAGGAAGCAATTCGAAGCCCAATGGATTGCATCATGGATTTTTGACACGGTGCAATATCTTGGTGAAGCAGCACTTTCTTATTATTGAAATGCGGCCGTTTTTCGGCGATTTGGTTCTTCAAACGGTCCAATAACGCTGTATAATAGTCGCTGTAGATGGTCCTTCTTTTTTCAAGGTAGTCAATGAAAATTATTCCATACGTATCCCAAAATACAGACGCCATAACCTTGCCAGCCGACTGTTGCGTTTTCCCACGCTTTGGAGCGGGTTCATCGTGTGCAGTCCACTCGGATGATTGTCGATTGGACTTCGGAGTGAAATGATGGAACCATGTTCATCCATTGTCACATATCGACGCAGAATATCGGGTTTCTTACGCCTTATCATCTTCAAACGCTGCTCCGAATTATCAACTCGTCGTTGTTTTTGGTCAAAAGTGAGCTTGTGCGGCACCCATTTTGCACAGAGCTTTCTCATACCCAAATATTCGTGAATGATATGATACACGTTAAGATGATATCTTTAGAGTGTCTGCTGTTTCATTCAGCTTCAATTTACGCTCGTTCAAAATCATTTTGTGAATTTTTAAAAAGTTTTCGTCGGTAACAACCTCTTTTGAGTGTCCAATGCGTTCATCGTCTTCGGTGCTCATTTCACCACGTCTAAACTTAGTATACCAATCCTTGACGGGTGATTTTCTGGGGCAGTGTCCGGAAATTCGGCATCAAGCCAAGTTTTTGTTTCAACTGTATTTTTTCTCTTCAAAAAGCAATATTTTATCAACACGCGAAATTCTTTTATCCATTTTTATCACTATAACAAAAGTTACTTCACTCAAAATGGTATAATTCACAAACTAATGATCCGACAGCTGTCAAATTTATACACGCATCTTTTGAGGGTTAGGGCTAACTAAAAAC
Source organism: Rhynchophorus ferrugineus (assembly GCF_030347505.1). NCBI lineage: Eukaryota > Metazoa > Arthropoda > Insecta > Coleoptera > Curculionidae > Rhynchophorus > Rhynchophorus ferrugineus. The sequence goes on along the minus strand of NW_027472585.1, from coordinate 37,720,872 downwards.
CATATGGATTTAATTCTAGTAGCATCATTTAAGGGCCAGGCCGGGGATTTTCCAATTGACCTGTTATATAGTATAAAATATCAATAAAAAGGACAATTACATTATAAATATTGTTAATATATATGTATACTAGAAACATCACATTAGACAAAAAGCAAAACACATTAGAACCAAAATAAAACTATACTGGTTAGTCGGAAGATACTCTCAACTTGATCTAAAATCAAAGAGGTTGATCTATAATACAATTATAAAGCCAATTTGGACCTATGCGGTGTAAATATGAGGCTAAAAATTCAAATCAACTAGTCATACAACGCTGTCAAAACAAGGTTCTTCGACTGATTACCAATGCCTATCGCTACGTAACCAACGAAGAACTGCACGATGACCTGTAAATCAAATGGATTTGCGAGGTTATCCAGGATTTCGCCTTGAATCACGAAAGAAGATTACTAAATCATGCTAACGTGGAAGCAATACAACTGCTGGACAGCGCGCAGGATGTCAGGAGATTGAAGCGAACAAAACCATACGAACTTAAAGTGTATACCTTAGTGTAAACTATAGCTATAAATTGTTATAATTTTATAATTCAGGAATACATATTGATGTATTTTCTCGCACTCGTCTTGCGTGTGAATTAATCCAAGTACATAGGAAAAGTAGTAGTAAATTAAGATTGTATTAAGCGTATCTAATAAAGATGTTGATAGGAAGAGTTGCTAGTCCCATTTATGCGTTTATTTATACATTTATACATCTTTTTATAAAACGATGAAGACTTAATTACTTGTATTTTATTGTTATTGTTAATGAAATTTTATTAATAGTATAGCATATAAAATGTGTATTTTAACTATCAGAACAAACAAAACAACTAAATTGTAAGTTAATATTCGCATTTTATGTGAACAGTCTTTTCGTAAACGCTATAACGTTTAAATCTTGTTCTAGAGAAGTGTAGTTCTTAATCGTAAAAGTCTCTTAAGCGACCGAACACATGGTGCCATATATTTAAATATAACTTATGGTCTATTGTGCGTTTCAGCTTTTTTAAATTGGAAATGACCCTTAAACATACTGTTGGCGAATCAGTAATTACAGTAATTGTTTTGTTTATCTTTGAAACTGAGCGGAATCTTATCGAACGCTGTAAATGTCGCGGTGCGTTTCGTACTGGCTGTGGTGGTAGTGGACGAATGCGTAAGGTTTTATATAATATTGTGTTGTCGATATATAACAATTGCTGGTAAGTTATGTGTTTGTTTCTAGTTTGATTTTCTGCAGTTGCATCGGTATTTAGACTTTTAAGTAGTAGTTACGAATGAAGTGAATGTTTTTTTACCAATTATATAGCCGTACATTTCGGCTGAAAAGTAGTCGGTCTAACTACATTTATTACATACATCACATAGTGTTCAGATATTAGTAAAAATGTAAGACGTCGGGTGGCATTGTGCACATTTAGAAGTGTAGATATTTCTGCGTTGACATTGTTCTAGAGTTTTCTTTGAGGGAAATCGTCATATAATGTGAGAATGTCCGTGACTCTCCCAATTTCTAGGTCGCGATGGAAGTTACAAATGCGTACAAAACGTGCATTCACAATACACTTTATTTTGGCACCTTTAGATCACTTGTAAGCTGATAAGGCGAAGTTTCGGCCAAGCAACTAATACATTTCCCTGAACTTGATGATGATTTAGTCGCATTTTTTTTTGTATGCTTCAGGGTTATACCAAGGTATTTTGTTGTAGGCATATGACATTTGCATGTTGATAATGCAGACGTTGTGGCGTCTCTATTTAGGGACATAAATGTGCGTCGATTGTATTTAATTCGCCATTTGTTTAGAGTAAATGGCCACTTTATTAAGAACAGATTGGAGTTGCTTTTTGTAAAAGTGACAATTGTGCAAATAGATCACTGGTGTAAAGAAGATTGAGTATTGACCCCAACACACTTCCCCGTTGCACGCCAGACTTTATTACTTTGAGATTAGAGTGTAGTCCTTCATGTTTAATACCGAGTGTGTTTTACAACACACACTCTGTTTTATGTCATACTCTGTCAAAAGCCTGTGCAAGGTCGAGAAAGACTTTGCCTAACACTTTTCGACAGTTATTACTTCTTTCATTCAATTATGATATCACGCTGACCAAAACTTTAAAAACTACTTGAAGGTTATTGGTTTGAGTTGACTGACGAGAAAAGATGAAGATTTGAAATTAAATCTAGAATTACGAGGGCGTTAAAGGCTGGAAATTGATTCAGATAATCGGTTTGTATTTTATTTGAGTAGTTTTATTATTAATTAGTAACACTAGTACCATTCCATTCTGAAAATAAGTAATAGTAATTTTTCTGGTATGACATTTTCATTTCAATTAAATTTATTTTTCTGAAGTTACTTTTGATGTCTGCATCTGCAAACATGTAATACACTCAATTCAAACTTGATGTCTTGTAGTCTTGTCCTCAAAATCAACTGCTTGTAACATATTACATTGTTTTGAGCAGAACACTTCTGCATTTCACACACATTTTTTTAACTGTTGTGTTATTGGTTGATTTTAGTTGTTTTCAGCTACTAAGTGCTGACAAATCTTCTTTAAAATAGAGCCAAACAACACTTTCCAATTAAACTTTTAATAAAACAGAATAAGTTCCTGTGTGATATCCATAGTAATTCTTTCTATGACCTTGTTTCACAAGTTTCCTTGTGATTTTTATTTCCATCTTTTTTAATAATATTTAGAATAATTACAGACATAATTATTTATCTTTAATAATCAATTTTGAATTAAATTTATTTATTTTTGTTTCAAAAATATCAATAGTAGCGTCACCAAACCCACCGTCTGAAATCTTGGCAGGTAATCTGTGATGGCTAGTACTTCGTAATATATAATGGAATTTTTATTAGAGATGCCAAACGTTGAAACCCGTGGTTTCAACCTTTTTGACCCTCAGTCAATAGTTATCGATAATGGATAATGTTTTTTTTGAGTTCTGATTGAAGTTTATTATATATTTGATTTTAATCAGCGTTGTATTCTTGCCTATGACCTTACAGTGAAATATTTATAGTTTTATTAAAGTTGACCACTCTTCCATGTAACAGTGACATAATGATGTATTAATCCCGCACTCGCCTGGCTTGTGTATTAGTGCAAGTACAATAGAACAGTAGTAATGAATTAATTGTAAATTTTAACTTGACATTGATTTTAAGAGCCAAAGAGTAAAAAGTCGCAACAATCATTTGTATATAATTAAAATTTAGATGTTTATGGTGAATAAAAGAGTGAACAAAAAGTATTAGAAAAATGAGAATATACTTTGAAAACAAAAAAATACATAATAGAGCCTTACATTTACTTCCCAATCACTAGTCTTTATTATGGAATACTTTTGTTTCCAATCTTTAATTTAACAGCTATTCTCAAAATTAAAAAAAAAAAGAAAAAGTCAAAATTGAAACTAAATCAAAGAAAGCTCCAAAGACCGTTCCAGAAATCTGGTCAAAATGAAATGTTGACTTCGAAAAGGATGAAATAGCTCAGGCAAATATCTAATCTTTTTTTCTATTTATGTCAAAATTGGTACTACATTTTGATTGTAGTAGTTTCTTTTAGTATTAGAGGTATATGGGTCAGGTTTTCAGTCTACCTATTATATAATCTTCTAAATCTACGATCATTAATACAACATAATATATAATTATAATTTTTCTAGCTCTTAACTATATACAGTGTAAAATTAGTTATAAATATATAATTATTTTAAATAATTCATAGTATTATTAAAGTTTACCATCATAAGTGTTATTACATCCTTAAAGAATCATGACTTATGGTAAATTACTGCCGTGGTTTCTAGAACCGAGGCCAAAACAGTTGCAACCCGATGTTTATTGTGCTACTGAAACGTGCACAGAATGCCTTACTTCAAGAGCATTATTTTTTCATGCTGAGTTGCTGATTTTTTATTAATTGATTGGACACAGCAGAATTCGATATAATGTAGAACGGAGAATACATAAAATGGTAGATATATTATCAAAATTTTAAATAAACTATTAAAATCTGTATTTTATACACTCTGAATGAACAGAAATTAACTGTATAAGATAATGTGCCTTAATTTTTTTGTTTTTCAAGAAACCTTTAAATTTCGCGTTTATAGATTGATTGAAGTAGTGATGCAGATATATCGATATTTTCTGAGAAAAATATCGATATTTTTGGCCGATTTTTCAAAATAAATTAAATATAATTTTTGATAAATGTTGATGAACTTTTTAAAGGTTTATCAAAAATATCACCAATTTTTAAAATATTTAGAAGAAATATATAATATTTCACTATTTTTATTGTTTCTTAAAAATATCGATATAGTTTTTGTAAAATATCGATATTTATTTTTCTCCGATATATCGATAGTTTTTCCATATTTTTTAAAATATCGGTATAGCGAAATATCGAAATAGTCTTTGGCACCCCTAGATTGAAGATTTCGTTACAGTTATTATTACTTTAGTAGTCATTAGAGACTAATAGTTGTATCAAAAAGCTGTAGAGTTTCTTCATTGATATGAGTTTGTTGTCAGGTCTTTTTACTGTTTGGATAATTGTAGGTATAGTCACTTTAAAATAGAATAAAATCAAATAAATTATATAATTATCATTAAAATTATCTTTATTAAAATGTTTCTCTTTAGTAACCTCTATTTGAACATGATTTCTGGCATATGATTAGTCCGGTTTGGAGATAATAACATGGCGAATGATGTATTGCAGGTTGTCTTTGGCTTATTGGCGTAGACCAGTGATTACACTTTACCGTACATCAGAAAATGGAGTTAAAGCGGAGTTCCAGTCGTGGTCATGCACGATCTTGAACAAATTGTGGTATGAGCATGTTGAAACTGTAGCTCCTCCAAAATGCTATTTGTGGTATCATCAGAGTTTTAACTAACAAAATAGATCTCATCTACCAGCTCTATTATATATATATATATATATATATATATATATATATATATATATATATATATATATATATATATATGTTCTATTACAGTTTCTAGTGTTACAGATTATATGTTCTATTACAGTTTCTAGTGTTACAGATTTTCTTTAACATTAAAAAATTATGATTTTATTTTTATATTATATAAGTGTGAATAATATAATTATAATATTTTTTATAATTAGATATGCAGTCTCCCTTACTATGTAGTTAATCGAATAAAATTTAACCGAAATAATTAACGAAAAAGTTAATTTTCCCATTACATTTGATTCTTACGTTTTATGACACCTATATAAGCAATTCATTCGCTTAAATCGCAATTGTTTTTTGAAATTCCGGTTTCCAAAAACACAATGGTCAGTCAATGGCATCTAGGGTGCCTCATTCTATTTTATGTTTTGCAACCATAATATTTATAATTAGATATGCAGTCTCCCTTACTATGTAGTTAATCGAATAAAGTTTAACCGAAATAATTAACGAAAAAGTTAATTTTCCCATTACATTTGATTCTTACGTTTTATGACACCTATATAAGCAATTCATTCGCTTAAATCGCAATTGTTTTTTGAAATTCCGGTTTCCAAAAACACAATGGTTAGTCAATGGCATCTAGGGTGCCTCATTCTATTTTATGTTCTGCAACCATAATATTTACATTATCTTTCTATCTATCCTTATACAGACATTGATCTTAGTTCACGGTTGCTATTTGTGGTATCATCAGAGTTTTAACTAACCAAATAGATCTCATCTAACAGGTCTATTTTGACTACGTATTTTTGATATTATCAGAGCATCAATTGTTACTTCATAGAAGCGTTATAAACCAATCATTGCATATGGTTTCTGTGGATCTATTATTCACCTGATATATCCTGATTTCGCGAAAATTCTTATCGTTAATAACGTATAGTAGAAGTTTTTTCGTAGACCATTGCTGAAATGTTTTTTGAATGATAATGGGGAGATAAAAGTTTAAAAATACAATTTATCTGGCGTCTTTATAAATAATGATGTTTTAAATGAAATATGTCTCGTGATATTTCACGTATTTAATTCGTTTGTTAAACGTTGATGGTGTTATTATTGAGATGTTTTGGACCGTTTTAATTTGGGAACATCGCGCTAATGATACGTTTTTATTTGCTATTTTTTTAATTATCTTTAATATTAATGGTTTATATTTCGACAGAATGTTTAATGAAATATTCAATCAAATTTGAATATACTATTAGGACTTTGAATAACTACTACCTGTTTGATTATAGATAGGGTTACTAATTAATTTAGAATATAATTATATAGTTATTGATGATTATGATATTGTATTGCTAATTATATAAATAAAAGCAGTTTTAATGTGCTCTATTGTCACCATTTATTCAAGATACATTCAGTTAATGCATTATTTTCTGATGCATTTGTCGTAAAAACAAGATTTCCAAGAGTTTGAGCAACTACAGGGTGGCTATTGGGAAATATCATCTATCTAATTTTTCTTTAGAGTCTATTGCTTCCTTGTTAGTAATATGTTAAGGATATTCTTTTTGCCTAAATCTATTGAATAATTCTGTTAAAAATTTTATTATTAATAGATAATTTCAAATGATATAGTGATGATAACAAGCGAAGTCTGGTGATATAAAATCGATGTATTAATTTATATAATTTCATGAAATAAGATTAAATATTAATGACTTGAATGAACGATTTTCTGAGGTATTGCTACATAAACTCTATGTAAAGTCTAGACTAAGAATTAGTAGCATTTTAAAAGAATATGATTATTTTAAGTGATTATTGACTACCATTCAAAATATTATTATTATGTATTGCAGAAGTAGACATTTTATTGATTTTTATTCACCAGGATTATCTGAAGAGCTGGTGTGACGGAATCAAACTGAAATAAATGAGAAAGAATAAATGCCTTGTAGGGTGGTAACAAGTTGCCCTGTATAGTATGCTTTCTTAGTACTGTAGTGTTACTAGATAGAATAGCTTGTCCTATTTGTTAGTTGTTCTTTAAGACAGAAATCGAAAAAACAAAACAGGTGCATCCTAAGGCTACATTTAATATGTTTCACAACGTATTCTGTATCTTCATATTTAAAATTATTAACATTCAAACATTTAAATTTATTTAATTAAAAAATGTAACAATATGTATTAAAATTATATATTGTATTAATATGACTAGTGTATTTTGAGCACATATTCACTGTATAAAATTGTCTAGGGTGTCCCAAAATGTACGTAAAGGTTTTAATTAAATAGAAGGCACCCCATTATGGAAATTTTCTGAGTATCTTGCATAAATATAATTGAATTTCATTGTTGTAGCATTGAATTTCATCCATCAATACATTGATAGTTATGAGCCTGCTGAGATGATCTTTAACTTTCAATAACTCCATAATAAGAATTAGCTGTTAAATCACATGATTCTGAGGACCAGTTGTGATCTCAATCTGAAACAACAGAGTATGCAACTAGGAAATGGACCACATGTCGTCCACATCAATATCATCCGATTTTGTCAGAAAGAACTCGGCTGTGTTGTTGTGATATTGAGTGACAACTTTCACATCAACAGCCACTGCTTCATACATTCCTCTATCTTATATATTTTTCAATTTGCGATGATGCGTCACTAAAACATCTCCGAAAATAATTTCTATTTTGGAAAAATCTCTTATGGCCATATCCTTAAGGGGGTAAGCTTTGAAAATATGAAGGAAAAAGGATTATTTTCAAGTTTCTAGACTAGAATATCTCCTTAAGTGCAATATAAGACTTATGAAACGTTGCCCCGAAGAGAGGTAGTGAAAAAATCAGCACAAAGGAGCGGAACGACCACGTAGCCGAGATGAGTGACGACCAAACTGCAGAAACAACGCGTGATTGGAAAGCTCAAGGCAGAAGGATCATCGGAAGACCGCCGAAAAGATGGAAAGATAGGCTGGCAGTCGACCTTTCAGGAGCACTGACCCACAAGTCGCACCGGCGGATGTCTATTTATCAAAGATGAACGAAAAACGCAGAACACAACTTTTCGCTAACTCCGCGTAATCTGCCGGGGTTGGTTACCGCCGATATGTGGAATTTAAATTTGAGCTGGTTGTAAATTAACCACAATACGGCTTGTTCCGAACGATGCAGTTTTAACCGGTACTAATTCAGAATGCAGACAATATGTCTAATTAGCCTGTGAATATGCAACGAATTAATCTTTGTTGCTATGTCGTTTTTTGTCATGCGCTACGTTTCGATTTGTACCGACCGTGGAATGTGGAACTTTTTTCCTTAATTAATTATTTAATTACGAATTCAGTATCCCTAATCGGATAATTATTTTAATAGATGGTCGTGTGATGATAAAATGAACATAAATCATTTTAATCCCATTGACAGTATCAGGTACAATTCAAATTATCATTTGAATTATTTTAATGCTATTAATTAATGTAGAAATATTTCTGAATAGATTCATCTAATATAAATTGTATATTATTGTTGTATTAGTTTCGGAAAAAAGGCTGACGAGAAAAAAAATTGCACAGCTATTCTTGGGCGTAGCTTCGCTAGCAAAATCTGGCATAAGGGATTAAACAAGAAGAGAAAAAGCTTGCTCTATATCGAAAGAAACAAAAGCAGCTCTACCGCAAGACAATGCTTTGGTTTCTGTTCTTATCTATTCTATACATGTGACATATCAATTTCATTATTTCCAAACATGGATCATAAATATTAACGAGAGTAAGTCAGTGCATATTGAATTCTCCTACAACCAAAAAGTTTATATACCAATAAATTTGAATATTACTATTATCCCATACAGTAAGAACGCTAAGTAACATGCCTTGGGATTAAACTTATTATTAAAAGCAAAACTACCTTGAAAGGAGCATATCAAAAAGAAAATAAACTGTTTTTTTATTAAACTCTTAGAACAATCAACAATCTGCCCGTGGACAATAAGTGTTATTATATTATTTCCGTTATACAATATAACTACCCTGACATGTAGAAGATCGCTTCAGTAAGTCATCTGTTGCACAAACTTATAATCTTAATATTATTCTAGATACTATTCTAATAGTATAATAGATATAATAGATCTAATGAAGTTGAAGGTTTCCCAGACAACAGATATAACAGTGGGTCAAGAACACTAGCCTGAGGAACACCCGAATATATCGGATGTAGGACAGTGTGTTCGTCTCCATATTTCACAAGGCAGATATTTTGCCTGTGAGGTATGATTTTAGTAGTTGAAAGTGCGTATGGGGCAAAAGCTTTTTCAATTTCAACATGCAGTCCATTGTGCTACATCTTGTCGAAGGCCTGAGAAATATCGAGAAAGGCAGCGGAGCAATATTTTTTATCATTTAGGTTGTTATTAATTATGTTGACTAATCTATGTATTTGTTCTGGTGTTCCGGAAGCCAAATTGATGGTATGGAATAATATTTCTCTCTTTTGTGATTATTTTGAGTCTCTTAATGTATAGTTTATCAAGAACTTTAGAGATCACAGGTAACGGGCTTATAGGACGATAACAGAAGACTTAAGATTCTTCCGGTAACTGAGCCAAAACTAGGAGCTTCTTTAGCATTGATTTTTTTAATTGTTGTTTGTTTTACTTCTTTAACTATAAATTTCTCATGTCGCAGATCCATTTGAAATGGAATTTTAGTCAAGAAAGTCAATTATATAAGTTTTTTTTGTTGCGGATATTTCAGGCGGCTATGGATTAAATACTGTTTTTAAGCGTTTAGGGAAAGCTTTCGCTTTATCTTTAACATTCCTAGCCCAGGTATTGTTTTCAGTTTTAATGGATGGATTATGTTGTTGATCTTTTTTGTTACTTTCCAGAGAGAATGTTCCGTTGCATCAGTTGGCGTTAAGTTTTTTAAATATTTTTGAATTCCTTGATTTTGTTCGTTATTTATTAGCTCTTTCAGCCCTTTTCTTGCTTAGTTGAATTCTCTCTTGCCTCTCGTTTCTGTTTTGATTTGTTGCCAGGTTTCTTGCAGTTTTCTCTTTTCGGCAATTTTTTGTTTAACTGTAGATGATATATAATTAAACTTTTTATATGTCGTGCTATTAGGAGTTGTGTACCGTGCGGTTTCTTGTATAGTTTTGTTATATTGATTGTTGCTGTTTCTGTATCTGTATCTGGTTTGAGAGTTAAATTTAGTTAGTTTTGGTGTTATGCAAAAACGTGATTTTATTTGTTGAGAATATTCTTGTTACATCAAAACATGCTTCCTCTTTGCACTTTTTGGTGCCAATATTTTTAGTAACACAAACGTTGGAAATTTTATTTTTATCTGTCAACCAATATGTTGGCTCGTCAATAGAGGTATGCTGTAAATTATGAGCTTTCATTGCTTTTGGTTACTGTGTGCGCGTATGCTATATGATGATGTTTTATTGGTGCAATAGGTGCGTTAAACAGTATAGGCTATCGAAAACAAACTTGAATTGTAGTACAAAAATGTATTGGTTATTTGGATAAAAATCTAAGGTCCATAATAATCAGCTGTTGTACTATGAGATCTTCTACGAGAAGTAATATTAGCATAATACAAATATTTCAGAATATAGTCTTGAGAAGTTATGTGAATGCACCCAGATACCATCAAAACATTACTTACACAGAAATTCCAACCGTGATAGAGAAAATTTAGAGATTCACAACAAGACATGAGGAAATACTCCCTTTCCATATTCACAACGTAGTGCTGCAACTCTTGGACTACACTGACAGGAACACAGACATCGAAATGTGTGTTGTGTAGTGAATTGTACTAAATGGTAAAAACCCATAATATAGAAATATACAGAACATATATAATTAGTAAATAGTTCCTTTGTTCGCCAGTTCGCTTTTGATCGTTCAAACTTCAATGTTTTTACCCAAACTTCTAGATTAGAGCACAATGTCGTGATTTGGCATCATGGTTTTTCATTGCCTATAATTTCACTAACTAAACAACCATGGAATAATTTGGCGTTTATATATTTCAAAACCTCTCCTCTACATATTTTCTTTTAAAAATAGCCTTGTGGAATGAATAGAACATCGATTTTCTCCAACGTTTTCCCACAGTATTGTTAACTTTACCATATCACTATTAGCTTTGTGGTTAGGGAACACATAAAACATTTTCCTTCACACGGAGTTAGAAACTGAATTTTGGTGTTATGTTTCTTTCTGACCTGGCAGTATAGTATGTTGTTGTCTGAAGTAATAGGAAGACTACTAAACGAACTTTTTCGATAGTATTTTTTGTTTTCCATTTTGTACTATGTATTTTGTACTTATCAGTTATATCTATTGGTGAAAATGTGAAGTATCATTGTTAATTACTGTTAAATGCGATTGGAAAGATCCAAAATGGAAGAAAAATTGCTGTCACACGAGTTGGTTGAGAATGACATTTCGAACCGTTTCAAAAATCGTGGTTTGACAATCATTGCTTGACATTTGTTTGTACTATGACAATTTTACTGCAAAAAGTTATGGGTTAGTCATTCAGGTTGGCACCAAGGCTGACATATCTTTGCATATGGTGAAATCAGCAAGGTATAGTGTATTAGGAGCTGCTAAAACAGAACGAAACTGTGACAGTACATGTTTATTGATGTCAATAAAAAAACCATTGACGTACTGTTAAAAAAACTATACCGACAACCGTATATGACAAAAAAGCTATTTGCTATCAGTGGCTGCTTCTAAACGAACGATTTTGGAGGAATATCTTTGATCACGGTGGTCGCTCACGTTGACCTTTCACTTATTATGCTCGTGAATGAGAAGTAGATTAATTTTAAATCCAAAATAATGTTCCGGTAAACAAAAAATTATTTACGTTGAACTAATAATAACCATCATCGCCATCGTAACATTATTATTGTTGGATGGTTTTCAAAGAACGTGAACCGGACGAAAAAAAAATTTACTCAAGTTAAAACGTATCATTTCGTATTCATAATACGCAAATAACTAGTTCCATACCGATATCATCTTTCATTTGCATAATTTTAAAATAATATCTGCTGGTTTTATACATACACGACCAGGAGAAAATAATCGGGAATAATATTTTTAATAATACGTAAAATATTGCATAAAATGCTTGAAAAGACAAGATGTAGACATACATTTTATGTATATAACTACATAGTATAAAACAAAGTCGCCTTTTCTGTCCCTATATCCCTATGTGCGGTTAAATCTTTAAAACTACGCAACGGATTTTGATGCGGTTTTTTTCAATAGATAGAGTGATTCAAGAGGTTTATATCTATAATACATGCATAATATTACTAAGGCAACATTGCTAATTTTAGAGTCCGCGATGGTATATGTTTATCTTTTAGGGATAACCCACATTAACCATTTTTATTGTTTACTTTTTACGTGAGAAAATGGCTTATTTACGAAGCTGTTTTAAGCAATACGGCATTAATCCTTATCGAATTAAGTACCTTAAATACAGTGTGCAATTAATATAGATCAATATCGTTCCTTACAGCATGTAAATTAAATAAATATTTTCGGAGATATTACAAATTTAAAATTTGCGTTTAAAAATGTGTAATGTAATAAAAATTGTATGAATTTAGATATTCCAAAGATAGCAGGAAATCTTCATAGTAAGTATAGGGGAAGAGGAATTGTTTTACTCCAAATTTAATGCGTGCAGGCCAAGGGCAGTAATGAATGAACCAAAAATACTGGATCGATTTTAATCATGTTTTCATTGAGTGACATAGGCATATATATTTTATGCCCGTGCAAAGTCGGAGCGGGCCGCTATGTTTTTATATACAACGTTCATATTTTTTCTGTAGTGTATTTAATTTAGTATCAGCATTGCACCCGTGCGAAGCCGGGGCGGGTCGCTAGTATGTCTATATAAGCATTTTATTATTTCTCTCGATAAAAATTATATGAGAGGGTATGAGAATCTGTTGATATAATGAGAGTACGAATTATTTTTTGCAGATTTTTCAGCAAATTTGTGTATATACAAAAACATTTTCGTTATATTTTATGGTCTTGTGCATCTCTCAGGTAACATACGAATACCGGCGCAAAATGAACCTGCAGGTTTCGAGGCGATAGTGTTATCGAAGAATTTAAACACATTCTTTAGCTGCTTGAACTGTTTATTCACCAGGGAGTTCTGCACTGGCCGGAATAAATGGTTGTCAAGTTTGGTAAATATGCTGCATGCGAGAGAACTTTCATTTTCAGCTTAAGAAAGGCTTCTGAGTCATGCAAGTAACGTGCACTATACCTTCGTAATGTGGTATCAATCATTGTCTAATGAATGATCCTATTAAATAGTTTTCTAAACTTGTTGATTTTAGTTTTAGTAATTAAAAGTTGTAATGTAGATGTCAATATTAAAAAATTGCATGGAGAACCAGAAAAGTTCAAAGACAACTAATTGTAAGACTTGTTACGCGAAAATTCAGGTCAAACTCAAAGAACTTTCAAACAGCTTGAATGTTAACTGCTTCCAAAAAAGGAAAATTTGATACTGAAGAAAATTTAAAGAAAAAATGAATTAGCCAACAAGATTAGAAACAGTTGTTGATTAATATATAATGCATTGTAAAATTTTTCTTTTTAGTACCTTTATGGAGCGAGAAAAGGTTCAGAATAAAGGCATGCCCGATAAAATGAAGACATATATTTTAAAAATTGATTTGGTCTAGTATTGCTGTGAGGATATGAACTATCTTCAATTATTTTAAAAACAATTTATTCTGAATAGTTACATATGATAATTAATATTTATTAAATTGTCTAGATTCATAGTTTTTTTTAACTATTTTCTCCACTTATAAACTACTATATAAAGTGCATCCTTATTTTACAGGAAAATCTTCTTTACATTTATTAAGTGTTCAACTAGCTATTTCTAATAATATTGATAAATAATACTGAACAACAATATCGACATATTTTTCTAACTGAAAACTTTTCCCTCATACATGTGTTTTGATCTCAAAAAATGGCCAGAACACAATTCCAAACCTAGTGATAGCCTGGCCAAATCAAGTTTCGTCATCTTCCAGAATATATATTCTCTTTTCATGGTCAGTGGAAATATAAAAAAAAATGATATATAAGTTTCATCATCAACAATTTTATTAATAATTCTGTTCTGCAAGATGATGAGTGTTAAAAATCAATCTTTTGGTATCAACTTGCTGTTTGTGAATGCAATCTTCAGTTTGCCTTCTACACTTTTATTAGGACTAATAGCAGCTAAAGGACAATCAGCTTTTTTTTTGTAAAAAACTAATGTCATATGCGCATATAATTTGATAAGAGATTTGTACCTAATGAGTTATTTTGTCACCGTTCAGTTTATTTAAATCTAAAAAGTACATGGCACAATATATAACTAGTTCATAAATAGTTAATAAACAATTATCCAACAAGTCCAGAACTTTGATTTCAGACCCAAACTTAATTAACATTTTTTATACATACTTTAACTATATTATTTCAAAGGGTTTTTCTGATTTCAAACTCCGAGAACTGACTCGGGATTTTTTTTCTGGAAACCGTTTAATTTCTTCGATGATAGATGAACAATGTCGCGATGAACTTTGTTTTTGTAAAAATTCGGATCATATTAATATTGGATTATTTTGTGCAACCCCAAGTTATGTTTATAACAATTTGTTAAGGAAACATAGTTCGGATTATCGTTCAAACAATCACCACAAATTTCGGAGCCTCATACAACGAGCCTTTGCTTGTTTCTATCCAATATGTTTTTTATTGTTAATTATTCCTGTTAATTTTAATTTTAATTTTCAATTATTACTGACAGGTAATCTATTTGTTTGTATGTCAAAATCATTTGATATTTGATTTGATTTGATAAATTGCTACATTATTTGCAAGTGGTAAACTGTAGCACAAACCTTAAATATATTGTTTCATATTTTGTTGAAGAAAGTGCAAGCATGGGATGATCGAATGTATTGTTGCCTGTTGAAGCAAAATTATCGCAAGAACTAATTAATTATAAAAATTTGTCTGTATCAATCAAAATAAAATAATGCTAATAATCGCAAATTGGATGATATTATCCTCCAAATAGCTAAAATCTACTGAGTAGTAAGAAATAAAGTAACAAACAATAGTTGATTAAGTAAATAATTGGACTAAACCTAATAAAATTTCTTCGTGATATCAAAACGTAACCATTAGTATCGAATTATGAACAGATTTAATTTAGACAAAATTTCGGTTATATATTAACTCATTAGCCTAAATAAATTAAGCTCGAACTAAATTAGTTATCGGATTACTCTTCTTAAGGGGTGTTTCGACGCAAATGTTTTATGCGATTGAGGTCAAAACTGACGAGAGAAAACATTTGGCTTGATTTTTTCGGCCACTTAATGATATTTGCGATGTAACCGAATCCTTTTATTTGCTGTCTTTATTTTTGAAAGTTGAAACGGTTTGAGGGACATTATATATTACGCTGTGCAACGATTATTAATAGAATGACCTAATATACACGGAATATAGGTTATTTTATTATACACGTGTTGCTGCAAACTTCTGGGGCAATAATGTTTAGACGTTTTTATAGATATATCTTATTTTATTTAAATCGATATAGGATGGATTGGAAACATTAACAGTTGAGAAGTTATAGATCATGTGGATTAGTTAAATTATTAAGTTTGACAATGTTAATTCATCAAATTCCACAAATTGAGATAAGCTTCAACCAATAGCTTTAAACAATATTTATTTTTATCTTTTCGTAATAAAGAGTAAAGTGTGATGTTATGAATGATAACGTTACACTTTTTCCATATTTTTCTTGCAAGCATTTAGCTTAATGGGTTAAACTTGACATTGACGTCCAATTTCTTATTATCTTCCTCTCTTACCATTAAAGACACTGCAGTATTTGTATTTAGTCTATTGCGTTTTTCTATTTTAAAATTTTTAAGGACACTAAATTTTCGCTCGAGCGATGGATTCGAAAACTGCAGTATCAGCAGTAAGGACATCACGATTTTTATATTTAGAAACAAGTATTATCCCGCAGCACTTCTAAGGCGAGATATTTTACTCGAGCAGTATTCACCATAAATGTAATATTCATGAAGTTCAAATCCATGTTGATTCATTGGCTTGCCTCTGTCAGTTGCCATGTAAAATATACCGAAATATATTATTAATTTTCCCTATTTTGAAACGCAAACCACTTGTTTGCAACATCTAATGTGTTACCTTTCAAAGTAATGTTTCTTGATGTCTGAGTTATCTGACATTCATGTCATAGTGTAAAATCGTGCATTGTCTATGGGTACAGTATTTGAACACCCTTAAGTTATATTTTATAAGGATTATATTCAGAATGTTTTTGTCATTTTTTCATCTTATTGGTAAATGGATTGTAATGATAAATGAGGATTTTCTCAAGCAAAATTAAATGAATCCTACATATTATATATTACATAAACAGTAATACAATATATGATACATGCGGATTTTTTGCTGTTTATCAACATTTTTGATAACATTTTGGCATAACCATGTATATATCTCACCATTACTCGAATTATTTCATTCCTCAGTTCAGGAATCAATAAAAATTTGTAGCCAATTAATATAATAGTTTCTGATAATATACTTCATTCAACTTCTTGGATCCAGTGGATATTTGTTCCTATGTCTTCTGATCTTGTATGGTATGAGAGCTAAATTCTTCGATAAAGTACGCACATTGTAGTTATTTCCAGCGATAATTTGAATTATTGTTATGTAAAAAATCTATCACTAGATGTTCAAATAACTGAACTCCATACCGGCGTCGTGACGCAGTGGTTAAGGCGACAGGACGGTCCTCCTACTTTTGCTATAGTTCGAATACTGCTGGGGTATATGTGATTGTAATTGTAAATATCTTTACAGGCAACAGTGGAAAATCCGACAAGGAATAACCATCTCAGTCACGCCAATAACCAGGCTGGGTAAGACCGGATGTTTTCTTGGTTGGTCACTGGCCAGTCGGTAGGCTTAACGCTGAGAACCGTGGTTCGGACGTTAAACAGTAGGTCCAGTCCAGATAAACCTTCGTTGGTATAGAGGAGACTTTAAAATACATAAAAAAATGTCATTAATATTACGAATTAGGAATAGTAACAAAGAAAATGTTTCTTAAGCACTTGCTTTTTTAGCAAAGGGTTCCACGGAACGTTTAATTTATGATACTAGTGTATAAGAAGTGGTGATTTTGATCTTAGTAATTAGCTGCGCCTTTAATTACGGCGAAGGTTTGAAGATGTACCACTGGTATATGGTCTAAATCTAAATAATCAATTCTTAGTAAAATATTGTATTTATTTGCATCTCTTCAACCTCTAGCCATTACATATAGGCATTATTTGTTGTGGTGTAATGACGAAATCAATTATACTTGACTTATATTTGGCATTTGCATGTATTCTGATAATTTGAAATCATTTTCGAACTTCTTCAGCATTTCTAAACCGTGTGCCCGTCAAGCTATGTGAACAAGAGCCGCTGATCTTCACAATTCTTGCAACGTATAGGCGGGTGTTGTCATGCAAGAGCACGGTTTTACGTCTTTTATTTGTCATTGTTAGTATTTTTTGCAACCATACGACGTACAACTTGTTCAATTGACGTTGCTACACAACAGTTTCCTTCGATTGCTGATCTCATCATTCTACATATCTACTCATCTCTATACTATCTCATCATAACAAGATTTCGTGGTCTTTTTATACTTAGATTCCGCTTCGGTGGCGATTAGAATTAACGTAGTAGATCTATTTTTCATCGCCAATCACAATATTCGTCTTATTTTGCCAGGTACCAACTGCTAGGTTGTCTGAAAGTTTCTTGACATTGCCTTTTTGGCGCTCCTGGTCATTCTTTATTATTGGTATCAAAACCATCGTTTAAATCGTTTAAATTAAAATCTGTAGTTCAGATATGTTGGAGCAATATCCCTCTAAGTTTATAAAAGTACTAAAATCCTTTGCGACGTAACATACATTTCAAACTATGCTTTCAAATTCCTCAGGTTTACAATGTTATAATATTATAATATTGAATATAAACCACAGAGGGCATATATTTATTAAAATAAGTATATATTTTCTCTATAAGTATATTTTTTCTATGTCTATTGTTTAAATTGTTTAAAAAAACCGCCGAATAATTAAGTAATCTTGTGATTTAATTGATGTGCGGTTGTTAACGTCACCAATCGAGCGTAGCAAGGCGACGAAAATCCTGATTCTTCGATGGTAAATTAGCTCTAAATTGGCGACAGTTTAACTGACGCCCAATTAGTTTCTATTCAGTCAATAAAGTTGAAGGCGTCATATGTTGCGCGCTAGATGACGAGCGCTCGCCGTACCGAATCAGTTTCTGATGCTGGAGGTTTCCACGTGCGTCCCATAAAGCTACTTGTTTTTCACCAGACTTAATTGGCGTTAATGAGATAATGTGTGCTCGCATTTTCTGTGTTTATTAGTTGACGCAAAGGGCAACGCCATCTTCGTATTAATTATGACGGAATTATTTTACAACAATAGCAAATTCAACTAAAAAATAATAATTTTAATAGTTTTGATAAAATAACTTGAAGAAGTTATTTTTATGGTACTTTTTCTGTGGAATACAGGTAAAAGTGTTATTCTTGTTATATATTAGAATCATTATCTTTTCAAGAACTGGGGTTTATGTGGACTGAACCTATTGTTTAACGTGGGCTCCGAACCACGGTCCTCGGCATTAAACTTATCTATTGGCGAGTGACCAAATTAGAGATCATCCAAGAAGACATCCAAGAATTTACAGAGTCTGGGTACTTGCGCAGCTGGGGTAACCTTCTTCATCTGATTTTCCTTGCCTCTCTTGCCTTACGGATAATCACAAACATAAACTTACAATCATGCCTCAGCAGGATTCGAATCTGCGACTATCGCAATAGTAAGAGGACCATCCTATTGCCTTGACTACTGCGTCAACCAAGTCTGTGGTTCACGGTTTTGATATTTTCAATGCTGACAGTAACACGGCTCTTTGCATATTACTAGGGCTGTAAATTTTGAGGGAGTTATTATATGCTTTTATAATTACATTTTATCAAAAGTTTCTGAATGTATAATTGTAAACAGTTTTTTCTTAGCTCAGAAAACAATACATCCATAAAAAGTTATGAATATGCATAAACAAAATTTCAGTGGACATTTGGTAAAATCTGAACAGGTGTATACCTCATAGCGTGATTGAACAACACTTTGAATGGTCTTACAGTTTCTCAATATATAATTTTAGAATTCTACATCTATATAATATTTATTTTAAGTTATGTTTTTACTTCAAAATAAACATTTCTGGCCGTGGAAAAGAACTACAGAAATCCTAATAGTTTCAAATATGTTTGAAATTAAATAACTTTTCTCTTTAGTGTCACAAAGGAAAGTACAAACACAATATGATATTCGATAGTCCAGTTAGAGCACGAACAAAGGAAATTTAGATCTAGACGCAGGACACATAAGTTAGTGATATAGAATAATTTAATCAATAATAATTAAATATTAATTAAAAATTCCAAAGATATACAATTCAATATAGGAATTCCAATATAGGATAAAAATATTTTCTTCAATATTATTTATGTATTACAAATATTGTATATAAAACTGTTTTTTTAGATATATTTTGTATCATTTCAGATCTATTATATTTTATTTTTCTGGATTCATTTTAAGTTAGGTATTTGCAGATTAAATGAGTGAAATTTAGATAAAAATATAGGAAACATATCAATAAATTACGCTAGTAACCAAGTCTTGAATGCATTTTAACTTTATTTATTATCTAACATTCCTCAATAAATATTTGTTATATTTATATGGCTATAATGATGTATAAAATCACTTCATTAAGTGATCTCCTGTATAAAATTCTATTTTAAATACTATTCTAAGGTATATCCAATAATCAGATCGGATGGTGTTAGACGTTTTAGTCTATGCACTTCACTGTCACTTCGCATATTTAGCTAACTAGCGAGTACATTGCGATACACTGACACTCTTTTGAAGTAATTTACATAAACATGTTGAATTACACTCGTTATTTGTTCTAGAGGAATATCGCGTTCTACTACTTCATTTGAAACATAGTACTGAGCATCGACAATGGCATGAAACACTTTATTTTGGAGCCGTTGTATGATGGATATATTAGACCTGCTAGCAATTCCTCATAGTATAGACTTGAGTATAGATTTATACAATAATATCTTATCTAATGATAATTTGGATTTGCGTAGGATAAGTCAATACGTTTAGAGAATTAACTCACCTGTTAAAACATCTCACAAAACAATAGCCAAAGGCAGTAAATCAAAGCAGAGTTTTTAATGAAATTTAGACTATTTGTTGGGTTTAGTTTCCTTTGATTGCCCTTATACCCTAAGAAATACTTTTGTAATAAATAGTGTTTATAGCTACTGTAGTAGGGTAAAAAGCTAGAGGATTATTGGTATAAGATGAGCAAAATTAAACTGAAAAATAAAGTTATTTTCTTCACAACTCTAACTATTCTGTTCCTAAAAATTTGAATTCCGAATTTTATGCATATTAAATCATTATAATATGTACATTTTTCGTCATTATTTCTCATTTTATATTTAGCAATTGCACGATCAGATGATCGTGAGATCGGGTAAGATTACTGACTTTTTCAATACTTGTTCTCGATTTTAAAGTATCCAGAATATGAATTGTCTTTAGTGTGAACGTTTTCTGGACTATTTTGAAAACCAGTCTAGAAATCGAGAAAGTGGTAAATATTCATTGTTATAAACTTGTTCTAATGAAAGATTACTTGCAATTTTCTGAGTTTTATATGATATAGTGCCATATTAGTTTCTCTATTACAGCTCTTAGTATTTTTGTAACAAAAATAATCACTAATTCTATAGGTGACGATTGAGGAAGAGGAAATTTGGAAACTCAGACTGCCGGTAGTACTATAGCGCAGGCGTAGTAAACACATTTTAATCGAAAACTAAATAGTTCTTATTGGTTAGGTTTATACTCATTCGTCGTTTTAATTTAAAAGAGTTCATTATTATTTCTCAATCGGTTCGTTGACCTAGGTCGTGATACTAGGAATTTGCATAATTATCGAGACAAAGACGATACATCAAAAAGGGCACGCATGTCACTCCGATTATATTTTTGTGTAATATACGGCACATTCAGCTCTTTATTTAATGCCATTGGTAGGAACATGTATTTGGTGAAAGATCGTCTTAATTATGTTTGCAGAATTCGCGCTTAAAATAGCCAGTTATGTTAGAAGTATTGAATAAATATTAACCTTGTTTATGTCTACACTGCGTCTTCTTGTCTTGAATATTAACACTATTTAAATCTAATTAAGATTAGATGTTTGAAATAGTTAAGTCTGAACAGTTGATGTACCGGATCTTTCTTGACGATCTGTAATATAATTATACCTTTATAGTATCTATTTTAAATAATATTATTTAAGTATATTATAATATATATTATACAATAATTGCTAAAAGATATAATGAACCAAATATATGGGTGGTTATCTTAATATCTGATTATTTGCAAGAAAAATAATTGGGCTACTACTCAGAATTACTAGAATAGAAACAAAATTAGTTTATAAGTTTAGTTAGTTAAAGCTGTTTTATTATTTTGTATCATAATTATTAAAATATTCAAATAATGATGGGTATTTTTTGTAGGGTGTACTGCTTTCTTTTTCCCAACCTTATATTAGAAGTTATTTATCTTTAGAAAAAAACATTTATTAGATAAATTCATATAGTTTGGAAGCCTGAAAAAATAATTTGGTGCATTTTGGAAATGTTTGTTTAAATTGTTTTGCTTCCATCTTAATAATCCATGGTCTTTAGTTCCAATATAGATATCAATATAGGTAAGTTTTGCGTTCAGATTTCGGATTCACTGGGTAGATATTTTGCTTGTTTCGAGTAAAGAGTTTTACACCTGATAAATCCATCTCATTTGTTACTCTCGTTGGCTAGCCTCCCTACATTGCTGAGTGAAATTTTGTCATTAATGTCATGTGACAGTGAAAAATAAGCTTCAATAGATGCTTTTCCAACTTTCGTACAAAATAGTATTATAGTATGTTGTTTTTCTTTCTTTCAAAGTGAGTTTTTTAACATCACTGTTAAAATCAGTGTGAGAGTTTGCTTATTTTCATTCCGGAAATTCCGACGTTAAAGATGAACCTTGTTCTATCGAAAAAACAGTTTTACACCATTTACATATGAGTGCACATCAAAAGAAGCTCGATACCTGTCTTCCACATGAATTAACAGAGGAAAACTGAATGAATCGAATTTCCATTTGTAAAACCCTGTTCAAATGAAATCAAATTAAGCTATATTTTAAACGAATAATTGTGAGATATCAAAACTGGAACAAATAGGACAAAAATTCACAAAAAGATCGTAATTGATATCAAGTAAGATGTAAAGTGTTAAGTGAGATTGGAGAGGAATTATTATTTTAAAAACATGAAATAATATTAAAATTGCCCAATATTCACTACATGGACTAACTTAGTAATTACTAAGTGGATACAATCTACTTATAGTGGCTAAAATATTTGCTAAGATCTAATGAAGATGACCTCCACTTGTTTGAAGGCGTTGGAACGAATGTATGGATAAGCTTGAAATATATAAATTCATTTGACAACTCTTATTACACTGGATTTGTGTGATTGGATTTGTAAGATTGGAACTGTATGATGCAACAGGGTAGAAATCTGTGGAAATATCTTTACAGGAACATCGTAAATAATCGGTTGAAACTGGTTCTTCCTTAAAGAACCTTCTGTTCTCATTTAAATTAATCATTTTAGCATATTTTCTTTCACACAGCGGAGGGAAATAATGTATTAAAATAGAACATACTTATAATTTTTACAACCACGTACTTTATGGAACCATGGTGAGTTAAAATGACTACTCCTAATTGTCCTTCTTGCAAGTGTCTTCAATAACTGAGTTGTCCCTTTTCTATGTACTCTTTATACTGATTCAATTTTGAGCTCTTTTCTTACTTCTTTACATCTTATATCATCCATCCTTGTTGTAACCCTGACTCTTCAGAAGTAGTTCATTTCTGCGGCTTGTACCTTATCCCTTCGACCAACTGAAAGATATACATATATATATATATATATATATATATATATATATATATATATATATATATATATATATATATATATATACTACTTATGATTTCTAAAAGTAAAAATAGTGAATACATATATTTAGTGGATTTAATGCTCAATACAACTAAAGACAAAATAAATAAATTGCCTCACAATGTCTAATCTCAAATAAACATATTAACAAAAATTACAATAATAATTTAATTAAGAGGAAATAATTGAAAGTTTAATTTTTATAAAGCACGATAGTAAATATTTTATGCTAGTTGATAATAGTAAATAAACCATTTTTAATCGCATTATTTTCGTTAACCTTTGCTCGTACATTTTGTAAAACAATATTTAATAATTCTGATTTTATTGCCAATTATAAATCGAGAATAATCGACGTTCAATAATAGATAATACGTTTTCAACGGCACAGAAATATATGACTCGAATTGAGAATGAATTCCAATATTATAATTCAGACAGAACAAGTTACTAGAACTGGTATGGAGGTTTTTTCGCTTTGGCCAAGCGGTATTACATTTCTTCAATTTCTTCTGTGTATGTGGGCATTTAAAACATTGTTTTCGTCTTCTCGTAGTACTTGCAGTACATCAAATACAATTATTATATTCGTGGGATAATTGGTTGTAGAATTGTTTAAATAGAGTAAGTCTTTATTACTTGTTTCAGTTTTATTATATATTTAATATCTTATGAAAAACTCATTGTTTAATATCGCCCGTCAGTGTATAATTAGTTTTTTAAATATAGCCGCACAAATTAAGAATCTTTTTATTAGCAATATAGTTGTATCTAGTTTTAGGTTATCATAAAGAGAAATTGTAGGTTAGACGGAAACGACTAGTAACAATGTATTAATTAAATAATAATAAAAATATTATTTAATGAGGCAATATGCACTTACAGGAGATGGGCAAAGTAATATGAATACTATGCAATATAATACATCTTGTTGCACGTTGGCAACAATGATTACAGCAAATGTATATCTCGACATGCTGCCAAACACTGCCATGTTCTAGTCAAAAAGATTCAGTCTTGGTTTGACCGCTTAATCGCTAGACCTCAACATAATTGAACTGTTATGGGAAGTTTCAAAGTAGAGCGAAAAATTGGTTTCCATCTCCAACATCTTTGAAGTAATTGGCAGATGTTTAGGTACAAAAATGGGACAATATTTCGATGGAAACTATTTAAACACTCTGCCAATCTATTCCGCGAAGAACTGTATTAATAAATAAATATTGTATATATGTCAGGTGTTCATACGTGTTACACATTTCTTTAACACTTACAATTTATTTAATACAGTTATTGAAACAATTTAATGATGTAACTGAATTGATTTAAGTATATGTAAAAATGATGGTTCCAATATTTGCAGAAGATTTTCCTCTTTTTATACTGCTTTATGTATGTATCTGTCACTATTTTTTCAGCTTCAAACGAATCATTTTAATGTGTTTTGCAGATTTTGAGTGTCTGAAAAACCTTAAAACCAAATGAAAACTACAAAACTGAACTATATGTTAACTACTTTTTTATTTTTAAAACATTTTTTATGCAATTTGTAATTTTTTTTATTATAGTATTGTCAAGTATGTCTAAAAATATCTATATAGTTTTAGTAATATTGGTTCTAAACTTTTTTTATAGCTATTAATAGAAAAATACATGTCTTTTAAGTGTGATCCTTATATTAGTGTTAAATATGGTTTTCTGTGAGTCTATTATGGATAAAATGAAACAATTAACGAGTGGCATACGCATTATGTCATAAGACAACGAGTGAAAGGGTGAGAATTGTCTGTGAATGATCATCGAATTACAATTAGAGAAGTTGTTGATGATCTTGGTCTAGTTTTATGTTTTATGGATTAGGTGAACATTTGATGGATCCACTCACATTTTATTACTATGTGAATGCTGGACAAATTGTAACATAGTAAACATGCCGCAACCTATATTTGATACTATTATTTTGTGAACAATAATATTCTCTGTTTGTCCGTATTACAGTCATTTTCGCACGGTTCAAACGTATCAACTGTGGCCGATATTGTCATCATTGATGGTTTCATTAGGTCTCAGTAGCTCATAGTACCACACCAAGATAATCTCTTCAAATATTTGAAGTTTTAGACTGGAGCTATGGATATTCGGCTTTGTCGTTGATGCTAATGCATGACAAGATGGTCTCACTTTGGATTATAGTAACGGATCTACTTTTCATCACCAGTAACAATACGATGCAAGAAACCTTTCCGTTCTTACCGTTGAAGTAGCATTTCACACATGACCAAACACCTTTTAATGTCTCTTGGCTTCAATTCATACGACACAAAATATCCAAGTGCATAATAAGCACGCATTTATCATATATCTTTCTGCATATTCTTCTTCTTCCTCCAAATCCTCGGCTTCGCATTTTTTTTTGACTGTTCAGAATACCGTTTGTCTTCGATGTAAAAATTACAATATTTAAAATGTCGAGACCACTATTCACATGTTGAAATCGATGGAATAGGTCATGTGCTTCACAGAACATTGGATGACCTTAAGCCGCATTTTTTAAAAAATTTCAGTAAAAACTGAAACTTGCGCAAATGGAATTTACTCGGTAGTACTTCAGGCAATTTCAACGCATTAAGATACTTTTTTGTACATATTACAACAAATTAAGATACTCAAAGTAATCGCAGAGGAGAAAAATATTATTCCAGACCAAATATTATTCAATTTGGCTTTCGTAATAAACACGGAACAATAGAACAAATACATAGATAGTCAACCAAATTAACAAAAACTTAAACGATAAAAAATATTGCTCCGTTGCATTTTTCGAGATTTCTCAGGTCTTCGACAAAGTGTGGTACATTGGACTGCATGTGAAATTGAAAAAGCTTTTGCCCCATACGCATTTTCAACTGCTGAAATCGTATCTCACAGACAGACATTTTATGGTCACCAATATATTCGGGTGTTCCGCAGGGCTATTTTTGGCCCATTGTTATATCTGTTGTACACACCTGACCTACCGACCTCAAGAAACAGTACTGTTGCAACATACGCTGATGATACAGCGGTTTTATTATCACAAGATTCAATATCAGCCACAAGAAACCTCCAACTTCATCTTAACAAAGTCGAATTGTGGTTGAAAACGTGGCGTATAAAAGGAAATGAGACAAAATCTACTCATGAGACATTCACCCTTTGTAGAAGAACATGTCCCTCAGTAAAATTGAATAATCATGAACTTCCGCCAGCAGACAACGTTTAATATCTGGGAATGCATTTCGACTGACGTTTGACATGGAAAAAACATATAGTGACAAAACGCAAACAGCTTGGACTAAACCAAATGTATTGGCTGATAGGGCGTAAATCTGAATTATCACTAGATAACAAGGTTTTGCTGTATAAGTCAATACTTAGTCCCATTAGGACCTGTGTTATTGAACTGTGGGGTACTACTAGCAAATCTAACATAGATATCCTCCGGAGGTTCCAGAATAAAGTGTTGTGAGTCATCGTCGATGCCCCATATTACGTCTCCAACAAACTGATTCGGCATGATTTCCCCATAGAACCCATAACGAGTGTGATTCGGAGTGTTAATGCGAAGTACTCTGAAAGACTGTTAGTGCAGCCCAATGCACTCGCCAAACCGTTAAATGTGCGCGATGACAGTGAAGTGCGTAGGCTCAAACGCAAACTACCATACGAACTGATTAATAGACACATAGAGTGAGATTCAATAATCCCTAGAATAAGCTAGAATAGTTTTTAGAATAAGTTAGTATAGACTTAAGATAAAATAAGTTACAATAGTATCTATAATACGATTTAGGTTATAAGTTGTACAGTAGATCACTTACTGAAGTGATCTTCTACATGCCAGGATAGTTATATTATATACCTGAAATCATATAATAATACTTATTGCCCACGGACAGATTGTTGATGTTCTAAGAGACTAATAAAATATTACAACAAAATCACACATACTGAAAAGTGAACTTTTTGTGAGAAAAAAGAAACAGATTATACAGTGTGGAAATAAGATGTGCGCTTTTGTTAAGTCAGATACATCGCTTTACCAATCAGGTACTGACTGAGATGAAAAAAAAAGATATTATACATTAGATAATAACTACTACTAAGTGTAACTAGGAAAATTGACTATATAATAGGAGTATCACTACAGCAAATTATAATGGAAAACCAGGAAAACGCCTTATACATCAGTAGAGGTTATATTATTATGTAACTGTATATTGTTTCTTCTTATTCTATTAGATCAGTTACAAAATGATGGTAATATGTTAAGGTATAATGATAATTACTGTAGTACATTTTTCGGGATATTATTTAATTGGTCTTATACCATAACTTTCGTTTTCGTTTTTACATAAACAAGCAAAACACCTCGGCTTGACAGGAAACGAGTTGTACGAATTTATTTAAACCACACGGATTCTATTTTGCGAGTCGGTTTCCATAAAATTGGCATTCGATAGGATCGCCACGATATTTCTGTACAAATAATCCCACCACATAGTATATAAATTGTTGCGAATTCTTTGTGTCGCTGCATTTTTTTGCATAATTCGAAGCACCGCGAGATCCAACGAAAAACTTTAGAAAGGTGACCTTGCTCGCAAATGCCGGTGTGAGGTTTGCTGCCAAAAAGTTTTGGGTTGGTAATTTTGGTAGACCTTTCATTGACACCGGGTTACTTTTTAGTCAGCTTGTCGCTGTTTTAGTTATTTTTTTCGAATTACGTCTTAGAATTGACATTATCCTGATACTTTTTTTTTAAATATAGACTCGTTGGAGTCGATGCTTTATTGTTTAGTTGCTTAGATCACGTAAAGATTGGGAAAAGTGTTGTTTAGTAACATAACAAACATGAGTGAAAATAAGTTTATCATAAACCATATTATTATAAGACAAAGTTGAAGCATAAGAATAATATCAAGAACTGTTTTACTTAACATCTTAATATTTAGGAGACATTTGAAAATAGTGTCTACTTTTTCATAAATACGGATGTTGGCGCCACATACTTAGTCCATTTTTCATCAATACTGTTGGTGATAGCTGGTTTTGTCCAGTTGCATAACTTGTGGAAGTATTTCAATAAAGCTGAATAATCACATAAAAGATCAACATCATGTTAGACAAAAAGCAGAGTAGACCAAACTCAAAATCAAAGAACTGTATTAGTTTGTCGGAAGGAGCTTCACCTAAAATCAAAGAGATAAGTTTATCGGCTATTACAAAGCCTGTTTGGACTTATGGGATCCAAATATGAGGTTGCATTAAAACATCAAACCAACTAGTAATCCAATGATGCAAAACAATATTTTTTCTTAATTACACGATATCACGATAACCTCGAAACTAAATGAATGTACGAAGTGATCAAATATTTCGCTTTTAATCATGAAGTAATAGAGCTACTGGATGACAGACAGGAAATTAGAATATTGAAGCGGACTAAACCACATAACTTGTGTAGTGTTTAAGTAGATCGTACTAAGCA
Source organism: Rhynchophorus ferrugineus (assembly GCF_030347505.1). Taxonomy (NCBI): domain Eukaryota; kingdom Metazoa; phylum Arthropoda; class Insecta; order Coleoptera; family Curculionidae; genus Rhynchophorus; species Rhynchophorus ferrugineus. Next base: position 37,691,956 of record NW_027472585.1, on the reverse strand, counting down.
TATCTAATGTAAAAAATAAATAGAAAAAAATTAAACTATAGTCACCTAGCGTAGTAAAACGCATTTTCAGAGTTTTTGTTGAAGTACAAATTATAGTATGCTAATGGTAAAAGGTTTGTTAATAGAATCAATGGTAATTCTTAAATGGTTTTGGGATATTTGAGATTTTTATGTATCACTCTTTATTTTTATTGTTAGGACAAGGTTCCTAGACATATATCCTTCATATTCTTTCAGAGCAATGTTAGGACCTCTACCTTATGAAATCACCAAATAAAAAAATTTAGCAATACAAGCAATATAGCTTGTTTCCCTTTTGATGCATGTTTATATTAACAATTTGCTTTAACCTATTAACATTTGTGGGTGTGCTTAATTATATTGAATTTATTTTATAAATTGGTTAAGGATTTTCTGGGCTGAGGCTCTATATCTTCCCAAAAGTATATAAGTCCCCTCGTGATAAATCTTAAATTAAAATTGATATCGGCGTCAAACCTTCCCCCCCCCAAAACCAGTATTTAGGTACATTCGAATAATTTTTATTGGTATAACACTTTGGGATTGTATGAATATAATTTAATAATGGTTAGAGCATTCAGCTCATACGTGGAGGTCGCGGGTTCGTTTCCCGAAGGGGATAACAACTTTTTGTTGTTCTAATTCGGAACTAACTGAAGAACTGTTCTAGTTAGAACATTTGTCAAATCACCTAGACTAGGTAGCGGATCCCGGGGCCTGAAGCGTTCCTTATTTTCAATTATTGTTTCTTTGTTCCTATTTTTCCTCATACAGGTTACCCCTTTACATTTCCTACCCCATTACAATAAAATAACTGCGTAATTTGCGTTGCGGAAGATTCTCCCAGCTTCACCTAAGTTATATAAGCCCCCTAGTGATATATCTTAAATTAAAATTGGTATCGACGTCAAAGCGTTGAAAACGTTCAAATAGTTTTATGCCAAGTTAATTTAATTGTAGAAAACCTTGTAGAAGGAGTAAAACTACAATATTTTCCACAATTATATTTTTATTAGTGTAGCACAATGCGATTGTATGACTGTAATTTTACTATGATCATAGTATATTATCATTGATAAATAAAACCAATCTTTGAGAACTGGTGTGATAGTACTTGAATGAGACGAGTGTACATTGAAAGCACGTAGTGTCTCGTTATATTTATGCATTTATCTTAAAACAACTCATCGTTGGATGAAGTATAGAATATGATCTAGTAGAATATAGAAAATAATCATAAAGTAGTTGATAACACATTAATGAATACAATAATGAATATTCTATATATATATATATATATATATATATATATTCTATATATATATATATATATATATATATATATATATTCTATATATATATATATATATATATATATATATATATATATATATATATATATATATATATATATATATATCGATTTAAATTCATCTCAATCAGAATTATTTAATTGAATTTAAAACAGGGTTTTTATATAATATATTAGTAGGAACGAGAGTCTTTTGTGAAGCCATTTTGATTTAAATCAACTTTCTTACTGTACATACTGTTCTTGCACAAACACTAAATGACCCCGCATTCAGTAGTTTTATATCCAGAGTAGTAAATGTGCTATTTCAATAATGACTGAAAATATAAATAGCGATTATTCTTTGACTTCGTGTGCCACTATTTCCTCGTACCGGTTTACTACATGAGAGACTGTTTTATGAGCTTCTAGCTAATGTAACAATTTCAACAACAGCTAGTTTATTTATATATGTCATTACAAACAGAAAACATGAAGCTAATACACAATAATGCACTAAAATGTCTTTGTAATAAAATAAGGATGTTAACATAGTTGTATAGCAATTATTTTATGAGATTTAATGAGGCTGCAAACATTTTATTGTAAATATGTAAGACAATATTTCTATTAATATTTGGGGTTAATTAATTGTTAAATATACTGGATTAATGAGTGGTTAATTAATGAATCCTGTTTCTGAAGAAACCTGATTCGTTGATATCCTTCTTATTACATATTCCCCTATTTCTTTCCTGATGATCGAAAACGATCTAAAAAGTAGGAATATTCGACAAGTAGCCGGATGTCAATCAGTCAGTCAATCAGATGTTTAAATTTGGTTTTGTTTTCTCATATTTCATTGTCAGTCAAATTTTTTATGTTTATTAATTTTTCTAGCATTTTTAGTGTATATCTTCTTTTAGATATTATCACTAAATCGTCTATTTTTATTCCCCATGTGATGCCTGTATCTATATGTTCATTATAATGTTCAAGTATCCTCCTGAATACAACGAATTAATGTCAACGTTTTGTGAAAACAATGGTTGATTTTAATTTCTGGAATTGCCTTTAACAATTTTTTCAATTTGATTTTCGATTTCCTTCAAAATTTTTGCGAATATTTTTGGGCTGAGGAAATAGTTAAGTCTGTCAAAGATAAATTAGATTAATTAAATTAATAGGACTATTGTAAAATATGTTGATAAATTGATAAAAACTTATTAATGTGGTTCTTTTGATGGAACACCGGTTGATTTTGAAGGAATGTGAGTTTTTTTGATCTCCCAGTCTTGTGATCTCAATGATATTTTTATTAAACGCTAAACGATAAATAAGATGTTGTGTTTATTTGGATCATAAAACATCTTTCTCGTGATTTGATTTGATTCACATGAAAAATTGTTTGTGTTGTAAACATGTGATTTTTCTGGCCGTTTCTCAGGGACTTATTTATTATAGGAATTCATTCAGAACTGAGCGTTTCTGTTTTGGGTTTTTTGTTGGTGTTTTATTGATTTGTTGACGTTACTGAAATGAGGTAATTTTCCATAGATTTTTATTTGGTCAACAACACTCAATAAGATCTCTGGTCTAATTCTAATAAATTTCATGATATCAGATTTTCATAATATTTGGAGTGTTTCATAAATAGATTAAAAACCGTGAAGTGATTTTGCGTAACATAGCTGATATTTTTGACGAAAACTTGAGATTTTGTAACATGCTTTCCAAATTGTATGTGTCGGTTTGGTTAGCGCAGGGTTCGCTGTTGGCATAGTCGCGGGTTTGAATCCTGCTGTGGCATCGTCGTAAATGTATGTTTATGATTGTCCTTAGGCAAGAGTGTAAAATCCGACAAGGAAAATGATCCCAATCACGTGAGTAACCAGGCTGGATAAGATCGGATGTTTTCTGGGACGATCCCCAAGTTGGCCACTTGCCAGTCCTAGGCTTAATGCTGAGGACTGTGGTTCGAAGCCTACGTTAAAGACTAGATCCAGTCCAGATAAACCCTAGTTAGTAAACAGAATGCTTCAAGATGTAACAAAAAAATGTTTCTGAATTTGAAGCAAAAACAACAATACGTGAACTATTCAGTACTCTGAAGTTGTTCCAGTGAAAGAAAAATGATTTATTATTGATATATCGGTATATTATCTATTATTGTCTGGTTTATTTTGTTTGTTTGTCTTAGTTTATAATTTTTTTTTAAATATAGACCAGGCACTTATTAATTTATCTTACACAATTTGAATTGATCTTGTACTTATTATATTTTCTAAGGTCAATCAACAGTAAACAATTTGTGATTAAGTATTTGAATTAGTGTGAACGTTTTTGTCAAACCTTTCCATATATAATACACAAAAATAATAATGAACTGAGTTAATTTTTATTTTGTTTTTTTTCTCAGACGTCAATGGATTTAACTGCCTCCACGTGCTAGCATCGCCTATTATTATCTAGTTGTTTTAGGATATCGAACTGGATTTTTACGCGATAAACATCTTATAATAATCATCAATTTAAATTGGCTAATTAATGCGATGCCATAGTCAATGCCGAGACATCGTCTCGTGATATGGGAAGTCGTAGGTATGGATGATTTGCCAAGATTTTAAATAGATACTAAATATACGCTTTTAGAAACCGGTGTTAGAATTTATTTCATAGTTTGTAGGTAGTTATAGGGAGGCTTGAGGATTTGGCCAAATATGCTGCCATTTTTCATCGTAATGATAGAAACATAGTGAAATTGCGTTTATTTACATTTAAATATTTTAAAGAAAAAAAACACAGTCACTAATGGAGTTTGTTTTATTTTCAGCCATACTGTCATCCACAGCTACACTGGCACTTGTGCCCGAGAAGTTCTTTATCCATTCAAGATTTTTCGTTGCTTACAATTTTTTCAATCAATATATCAGGAAAGGTAAGGCGCATCTTAGCATTAAGAGGTTTACGCTTTTTTTCTAATAATAGTATAATTTTTAACCGACTTCAAAAAATTCTTTCTATTCTATAATACCTATATAATAACTTCATTCTATTCTATATATATACATATATATATATATATATATATATATATATATACATATATATATATATATATATATATATATATATATATATATATATATATATATATTATGTATGCTCTGCCAAATTATGGACCGATTTTTTGAAATTTTTTTGTAATTCAAAAGAGTGCACCTCCGAAGTCAGGATCTGATGGGGGAAGAGGAGAAATCGAGAGATAAAATAATCAGATATTTGTGTATAATGTTATTGCTGCACTAATGTTATGAAAAATTGGTAGTTCAGTATAAACCATTTAGTTTGCTTTTTAGGTACTAACCATATCATATGAGAAGTCGTAGAGATAATGCAGGCAAGTGCTTCTACGGTATAGTGGTTGGTATGGAGGTCGCGGGTTCGATTTCCGACGGGGGCAACAACTTTTTATTGTTCTACTTCGCTTAGAACATTTGTCAAATCACCTAGACTAGTTAACGGACCCCGGGGCCTGAAACGTTCCTTATTTTCAGTTATTGTTTCTTTGTGCCTATATTTCCTCATACGGGCTACACCTTTACATGGCCTACCCATTGTGATACTGAATAAAATAACTCTGTAATTTATTGCGTAAATATCTAACACTAAAAAGAGAAAAATTAAAATTTGTTACAAAAAATTGAACCGACTTCAAAAAATAAATAAGGAACTCACTATAGCTAATTATAGCTATATTAGATCTTCTCAGAAGCATCCTAATATACTGATTTGTACGGCAATATATTGTTAATGTATTAATATATATATAATGTATATATATATATATATATATATATATATATATATATATATATATATATATATATATATATATATACTGCCCTGCAAATTGACGATAAAAATGATAATAAAAATAAATTTGTAATATCCTTGTTAGAATATTTATTGATTGCCATTAAGTGTATTCCATTATTATTCTATATGTTTAAGGTTATGTTTTGTTCATTTAACATAAGATCGATTATTGGGGATTAAAAGGGTACAAATGATGATTTTTTCTGTATGTATATACAAAATAGAATTTAAGAATAGTGATAAATAGTAATCACTATAAAATGTCAGCTGAGTGTAAAGATGTTTATCTTGAGGAATCAATGTATTATTTTTGCGGTTTAGTTCTTGTATTTTGCTTCATTAAGTTCCGTATGTCTGATTTTAATGTTGTAAGGTGTTAGATCTTGAATTATTGAACCTAATTCTTCTTAAATGACTACCTTGTATATATCAATATACTTGTATTATTCTATAATTACCTAATTTTTGATGATAGGAAAGATGAAGTCCTTGAATTTTCAGTTGTATTCTTGACTAATATCTTTTTAAAAAAATTGGATGAAAACGAACTGATCTAACAATATTCTCCAATTTGTCCGTTCCTCTTGTAGTTGAAACAAGTTAATAATACTAACATAATTTTACGCATATGATTAACACGTAGCACAACTGCCATTTGTTCCATTCTAAGATTGCTATTTCTGGAACAACCGTATGAACCAGGAAATAACAATTTTTAGCTGACTTAACACCTATATCTATATAATCCCCGAAGTATGAAAACAAAAGTAAAAAAATATGATAAATATTAATCATACTGATGACATCCTGGTGGCAGTTGGCCGAACGCCAACAATTTAATTCCTCATTTATTCTCATCTCGAAAATTGGAATAACATTTAAAAACAATGTCTGTTGTTTGGAATAAGTAAACATTAAGTAAAACTAATTGTTCGCGAGTTTTTGGACGATTTTTAAAGAACCTATTTCTTAATATGTGCATCTATCAATTGGAAATTGTTTTTTTTTACTTTAAATTTATTTTGCACATTTATGAGAAGATTGAATATATTTATGTATGTTTGTTCGTCTTCTATATTCAACTTATTGGAGAATAGGGTGTGTAAAATATTTTTTAACGTAGTTGGTAGAAAATTTTCGTAATTTCTTTATTTCAAATGAAAATAAAACATTAAAATATTAAAAAATGATTAGTGGTTCAATAATCTACTCAATAGGCAATAAATATTTTCTATGATAATTTTTATATACACGAGATCTACGTCAGTCAGGGTGACCCCCTGTCTAAAATACCTTATTCTTAATTTATGCTTTAATGTCTATATATAGTCTATTCAAAGTTTTTTGTACATACGTCATCAAGATGTTTAATGTATTGTCTGTCACAATTTGTAAATTCGTTTCAGACCCATCAATATTTTCCTTCTCATTTTATTCTTCTATTCTTATTTTATTCTATCTATATTTTATTCTTATAAAGATATACTATGCTGCCTGTTACGTGAACGAGTCTGTTAAAATTCTTAAAAGCAATAGTTATAAGAACCTATGAACTATTGTGGATGTATAATTAAGTGCTGTTTTTAGATGTACTATAATGTTAAAATGAATTATATTTGATAACATTTTTGTTTATTTAGATTAGAATTTTGTTGTTTATCAAAGCCCAACTGAACTAAAACACAGAGTGGCAATATTGCGACGTTTTGACGTCACAAATTTAGATGACGTATATACAAAATAACTTTGAATAGACTATATATCCATTAATCAAATAGTAAATATTTTAGTCCACGCACTTCACTGTTATCGCTCATATTTAGTTGATTGGCAAGCCAATTGGGATGCACTGACACTCATTTGAAGTACATAAAAGGAACACTGGAATCTATTGATAATTATAATATACATGACGGGTATCAGAGGGATATCACTCTATATGACTTAATTAGAAACGTAGTACGGAACATTGACTAAAGTACGCAACAGTTTGTAATGGAATGGTTGAATGATGGGTATATTATATTTCCTAGAATTGTATTCCATGGCCTAAAATGAAAAGTTTGATTCGACAGCTAATACATTTAGTTTAGTTCAAGTTCAGTTTTCATTTAGAAAACATGTGTTTCTTTCAAGCTAGATATCTGTATAGATACAACCCAAGATATTTCAGATCCTTTGCCTGGGATTATGAAACATTAATTATAATAGCGTTAAATTTATAGTTCTATTATTGACAAATATATGATGCTTCATGAACTTATTGAAAACGATAGCATAATAACATCTTCTTCAAGGATCTTGTCCTTGCCTATGTACGATAGATAGGCAATGGTGGAAGGTTGAAAGTTAAACATTTAGTACAGTATATACCGGAAAGTCATGGCATAGCTGAATCTTTGCTAGAATTGATTTATTTCTGTCAGTAGTTTTGGTCTTATAATCTATATACTAAGATACTCTACATATAAAAACAGGTAAGTGTTAACATCGTTTCTTTAACATTAAACTACTGCACAAGTACAGTTTGAGTCTACAGAAGTTTAGCTATAGATAATAATTTATTTATTAAGAGTAAAATATTCTTTTAATCATTAGAAATCAAAAAGAGAAAAAGTCAAATAAGTGGTTACTCAGGACTTGCCAACTTATTCAGATTTCAGTTTTTTTTTTCTATTCTAATATCCTGCTTGTAACATTGATTTTTAATAGATTACAATTTGTTTTAGGTGTTCATTTGTTATATTTTATATATATGGAATGATGTATATGGATATATGCGAATTATTTTTGGAGATTAAAATAAAAAACAAAACAAAATTGATATATACATTGTATTTATTATAAAATGTTTCCCATCAATTCCTAATTTCTTCCTATTGCTTTGATAGCATATATGGTAGATATTTTTTGACATTTTAGCATTTATACAAATTGTTTTTTATTTAATTCTCAGTTCTCTGGTTGGTTAATCAAACTCATTCAATAGTTAAATGTTTTTAATAGGGTTCTTTGTCATAGAAGCGGTGTCAGTTCTTTTAAAATCAGATATAACAAAATTACAGGACAAATATTGATAAACATATCATAAAAAAAATATGTTCGCATAAGTATCCAATATTCCTTAGTGATTTTTAGACTTTGAAGCTGAGAAAAATGTTTTGTTTGAGAACCATGGTTAAGCAATGCAATTATTCTTTCTTTTTGAAGGGCTTACGTATGTTCCACTTTCTTTTTGGTTTATTATGGATGAGGAAAAATTTTCCGATTTTCTCATGCTTTAAATTTGTTTATAAATTTTTTAAACAATAACCAGTGATATAAACATCAAGCAAGTGATATCATTATATCAAGCTTTATTACAAAGCCAAGTGATTTTTATAAGTCTCTTTTGAAGATAGCTTTAGCTGGTCTCTTACCCCATCAGATACTAAGCCTCCACTTCCGCCAGATTTGGTGTTAAAGTGTCGTTATTCGTTTGTTTGTTATCCAGTATTTGGTTCAATACCGTTTTTGTCGATTCAGCGGCGATTCACAAATAGAGAGTCAATTTTTTACTGTTAAATTGAGGTTCTGTTAATATGCAGACTTACGTGAATGGCTGAAAACCGTTTTTCATCTTTATATTTGTATAATATTCAGTTTTCCGCTTTTGTCTTTGAATAAAGCAAAAATTTTAGAGATAACAGAATAGAATAACTAACATCAAACATTCAGTCACAGTCGTACAGTTAACGGACGGTTGACTGTTTAGATGTGGATTCATCAATGAAACAATTAAATGACAATGTCTCGAGTTTATATAAGTTAAAATAATGTAACCGCTATTAAACTAAGAGTCATTTGCAAACTCACACCTGAAAAGTGTTCTCCTTCGCCTTTTAACATCGAAGGCGCTGACTATTAATTAAGCGATATTTTTGCGAGGAATTACGTATTCCTTGCGGTAGGGGCTTTGAGTAAATCATTGCAGAAATATGCGTCGTATAAGACGGCCGAAGGAGTGGATTATTCACTTCAAATTACTAGACTTGTACATTTCTTCTGCCAGATTATATCATAGGTTTTGACAGTTTTCATTGGATAATTACAGGAAGCCATAACATATGCCCGCCGTATTAACCAGAAAGGTAGTAAGAAAGCCGAACGGAATATCTCGTATTAATTAAATCGTTTGAGGATGGAAACATGTAAGAATGTCGTGCGCCTTTTACGAAGCGAATTTAAAACGTTATTTGCTCGCGATAGTGATTATTTATGTAAGGATGATGGTAATATAATGTGTGGATGCTTTTATGGGACTGCTTAATTTTAATAAACCGGCTTGTTTTCGATCCCGATCCACAGAGGGACATTTTTTAATTTTTTATATCGGGAATGGTTAAATCTGAAGCTCAATAACTCTTAATACTGGTTGTACATTACGAGGTTGTTCAATAGTTTATCGAGTACTGATTATCCATCAACAATCTAGACTTTTAAACGGTATTTATTGAGAAAAATTGGTTGAGAAAAATATTTTCGATCATTTTTAAAAGTCTTCCCATCTTTCTGGTAACAAATGAAAACCGGGTTGATATTTGGTAAAGATAAAGCTACAAGACCACACTGTAATATTAAAAGCAAGTAGAGCTTTTTCTGGGAAGGCCCACAATATCAGACTGTTGATAGAACATATCTGTGGGTTCATTTTTCATCACCATCACTGTTATTTTTTGATTGGTGGGCCAATGAAATTTTTTCTGAGAGTTTAAGCTGTGTTTTTGTCCAATAGCTCCACAATAGTTTCATCAATATTACCACTTTTAAGTCCTTGAAATCAAGACTAACAATTGAAATATAGTGGAGCAGTAACACCATACATTTAAAATCAAATCACAGAACAAAAACAATGAATATAGAAAACGCAATTTTGAACGATCCATAATTGCCCCTTGTATTCATTGGATAAATCAGTGTTAAGATTAATGTTATAAACATATAATTTAACATATATATTAGATTGTTTAAGAGCACTTTCTCTAATAGATATCACACATGAAAACACATGCAATAACCTAATATAACAAATATTAAAAATGACTGTACAATTTCTGTAACCTTTTGGATGAATATATTCGAGAAAAAAGATCCGGTATACGGAAGAAAAATAAATGGACATTATACTGATGAATTTAAAATTATATTATTTCTACTACTTCTACTTTGCATTTCTTGTTTCTTTCCTGCATAAACCATGATCCACGATCAAATGTCAATATTAACTTGTAAATAGTTTCCTAAATATTAATAATTGTAAATAGTTTTGACGTTATTCTTGTTTGTAAAGTAGTGGTTCTCTTTTCTATTTTTATATCCATCGCATCTGTACATGTATTATTTTATTTATTTATTTATTTTTCTTTGAATTTAAAATTATACTTAATTATAAATCTTCTTTTATAGAATATGACAATGTTCCGTCATTCAATCAACGGGAATTACATAATCTGTTAGAATAACAAAATTTACATTGAACTGAATCTTTCTAATCATCGATTATATTATCTACCCCAATAAATTCTTCATATATGCCTATGTATTCATCTGTTCCCCATTGACTGGTATTATTACAGCTCTCAAGACTTTTGCAATATAACATTTTGAAAGTAATTCTCTGTGGTTATAGAAAAGAAGAAGCAATCCTTTGTACATTGGAGGGAATATATAACAGTTTTGTTCTGCCTCTATTCTATATGAAAACTGTCTTTGGATACCTTTTATTTGTATTATAAATACTGATTTACTTTGTGCCTTAGTTGATCTCAACCGACTACTTCAATTAGACTTCGTTTTAAATGAATAATATAATCACTCTACGTTACCTAATATATTTATACTATTTACAATAAAATGAACCAAGATGAGATCAAACTTTGACTTTTCTAATTCGCTCTCTTGTACCGTGAATGCTTCCCATATAATTGTACATGACGCGTTTGCAGTACCAGTCATAATAGCAGGTTGTATGATATTTGTGTATTTCCCATAATTATAATCACTTTGATCATCCTAACAAGAACCTTGATTAATTGAATTGAAACTTTCTAGGTGAAAAAAAAACCTAGGGGATCCAAATTTACTGCTCTGCTTGTTTACAAAATTGTGAACTTGCAATACTGCTCTGTTCATTTATCACATCAGATTGTCACTCGTACTATCAGCCAATATTTACAACCTTGAGCTTAAGATGATCCGTTGGTGAGTGTCTTCAACATTAAAGAAGTCTACACATTTTTGAGTAGGACTGAAGCGCTCAACAATATTTAATACTTTTCCTAATATTTTACATTTACCTATCTATATCTATACAAATTACAAGAAGGAAAGTGCTGTTTCTAAACGGGTAATGATTTGTACAAATATTTGAAAAACATTTTTATCATCACTCTCTTTTTTCGATTTTTGTTTTACTTTCTTTTGCCCTGGTGAGAACGATCTACCAGATCAATTACCTGTCATTAAAAGGAGACTTTTTGAAAAACATTTAGATGATAGAAAGACACATTTTTTGCAAAAATAAAATATTTAAAAGTAATAATTGAGATGACTAAAATAACAATTGAACTGAGGGAAGAACTTGGTCAGAAAATGTCATTTATTGGGTAAAGCAGTAGGAAAGTTACACTGCTACATAGTTACTAAAGTGATGGATTAGGATAATAAATTTGACGCTATTCGACTCTCATTTATTCCAGTCATGTAACCTGCCTTCAAGTATCTGCAAGTTTCTTTCACTATCATATTCGCATGTTCCCTCAAATATGGCGCATGATCATAGAAAATAATTGGCAATATTTCCAAGATGAAGTTGGTAAAAGCTTTAAGAGTTGGACGCATTATAGATAATTTAAATAAGCTTTATTAGCTCCATATACTTATAAAGTGGACTCAGACTATTAGACTAGATTATATTTATAAATTAACACAGTCGCCAGAGAAAGCCAGTACATTTCTTCGTTATATAATCCGAATGTTAAATATAAAACGAACATGACAATACGAGTTAGTTATGTTAGCGGAGATTTCAATTTTTTTACGTTTTAGCTACGACGTTATTTATAAATTGCAGGTTCAAGGATAACTGTTTTTTAATGAACGCTATTTAGGCTGCTAACATTGACATATTTGCGATATTTTTAGATAGGTAAATCTTTCGTGGCCGTCGCATGCTAATTGGGATGGGTTTAATTTACGAATTTATCCAAAGGATCCTGGTTAGCCATGTCCTACATTTTACGAAAAAAAACCAAACACTGGTTTTGGGATATTTTTGCTGTGCTGGTGTGCCTGCACGCCAACACGGAGTCCCACCCGCCTGCCAATTTTTCTAATTGCATTTTTCGATTTCGTTTTATTTATTAACCATTTGTGGCCATCAATCTCGATAAGATAAAGCAAAGCTAATTGACTGACACTGATATACGTCATTGCAACGGCCATTATCAACTTAATGTCGTTAATATATCACTCTATTGAAATGTATCGAACAACTGTTACACATAGTATAATAAATAAGATTATTTTACACAGGAATCGTATTAGATATATCGTTTTATTTTTAAAGATTTTTTAATACAAATAAATATTATGCACGTGTATATAATTGTCTAACATTATGTTGTCAACAAATAGATTTTGTGGTAAGAACTTTAAATTCAGGATGTAAAAATAGAATAAGTAAATGTATTTAAATATCTGGGTATAGAAATTGAAAGTAGTAGAAGCCAGGAGACGGAAAAGAATGCCAAAACTAGAATACCCATGAATCTGTATAAATAGCAATATCATTAATAAAAAAAGGAAATATCAATCAAAACTAAAATGGAAATGTACAGGTCAATTTACAGCAATTATGAGCAGCAGAAATTAAATACCGCAAGAGCATGGGCTGAAGTGTCCCGGGCCTAACACATAGATGGCACCAGTTTTATTGCATACATCGCTTTTTCAATTAGTACTAAACTTTAAAATAAAGCAGTTAAAATTTGATGATATTCTACTCATAAGTTTGTGAGTTATTGTGTTGAGAGTGACATTACTTTTGTTATTTTCAAACAATTTCGTGTTTTAATTTTATATTGGTTCTTGATGGGAAAAATACAGTTCAAGCGAAGCATCAGAAACAACATTAAAACGATAGTTTTATGACTTTAAAGGTGGTCGTAGACCCACCAGAACCAGAAAACATCAAAGAAATTCACAAAGTGGTTTTGAATGATCGTAAAATGAGTTAGTTAACATCGTAAAAATATCAAAAGAACGTGTTGGTTTTATATTGCATGAGTATTTGACTATGAGGAAGCTCTGTTGAAAGTGGATGCTTTGTTTGCTCATTGTTGACCAATAACAACAATGCGTTTATGATTCTGAGCATTGTGTGGCGTAACGTAATTTAATTTGAACGTAACGTAGCGTAATTTAAACGTAATAAACCGGAATTTTTGAGGAACGAATGTAATATGGACCTATCACTTCACTCCGGAATCAGGACAATCGTCATCTGAGCGGATAGCAACTGGTGACAGGTCTATTTTGTGGCATTTTTGGATTGTTATGCTCGGGATTTTTCAGCCCCTGTGTTGTCAGGAAAAATCTTGATCTCAGAAAACAACAAGATAGAAAAATAAATGAATGAAATTTATACATGCAGTAAACGAAAATGGACGATACCTGATGTTAGTTACATCACTTGGTATATTGCATCACCAGACACCTGTCCAAATATCAGTAGATTATGTTAGTACAAACATAAGTTTGCGTTTTGTAGCTTTACACCATAAATTACGATGCTTTTGGTAGGAAACCTTCGACCAGGGATTTTTTCAAAGTATGAATGTTTTCTTATTTTAACAATTTATGACTAGGGGACTTTGAACACCTTCAATTCACCTTTAGTGGTCTTAAAGCTTCAAATGCGATACCTTCACTCGAACCACTGTGGGATGATTGGTAATCAAACGTCAAGCTGTCTTCTCTGAATTCATAATTTCAGAATTAGTTTAAGTATTCTTTTTCTTAAGTATCAGCTTATGTATTACTGATCATTAGAGGAAGCAATATGATATGGAGGAAGGATATATGATAAATGCAGTAAAATGTCTTAGTGAAGATTTATTCTACTTATGTTTAATCCATATCATATCATTCGACCAATTTTCAGTAATTTTGTTTCTGAGCTACCTACATATAAATATTAATTTATTTTCATTTTAATTTCTCTCTTTTGGAATTGCTTCTGTTGCCTTTCAAACAATAATTGTTGTTTATATATTTTCTAATAATGCCTTAATGATGCCAAATTTATTGTTTAATATATCAATTTTGTAATATTCCAAGAATAATATTATTTCTTATCTGTTATTAATATATTTAGATTATTATTTTTTGATATCTTTAAGATAAAGTTGAAAGTATGGATTGGTATATTTGGGCTATTAGCAAGCAATAAGAACCAAAGAAGATGAAGACGATAGGGTAAGGAGCACATTCCAGTAAAACATTTCATTATAAATATGTTCAAGTCTTTTTTCTACACAGAATTATTAAAATAAGCACATGTTTCATCATCGGCTATAATAATCTTTGTTTTTGAAATATGTCAGGTATTTTTCTGTCTTCTCTTCTCTTTCTGTGTTCTCTTCACTTCGTTGCTGCTGTTCAATTCTGTATAAATAATGTTTTTCATATATTATGACATATTCATGCATTTTTATTGATTCAATGGTGAAATACCGAGCAGAAGATACATAATTTTGCTTCATAAGATGGTATTTGGATCTTGATCCGTTTCTGGTCTATGTATTTGAGTTATGGGTTCAGTTCAATTATCAGAAGATAGCAGAATAAAGTAGTGTGAACACTTTAGATACAATATTATTAACTCATATTATATAGTTATAATTAATACGTCTATAAGTGATATTATTTATTATATTTATCGTAAAATGACGCATAAATTCTGTCCACTCGGAAGTTGAGGCATGTTTATATCGATACAGAAATCATCTGGCTAAAAATACTATTGAACAGATGCCAAATAATCTTCCAGAAATTAATTATTGAGGGGCCAGCAAATGGGAACGTGATAGAGTTAGAAAAATAAAAGAAACAATACTATAATAAAATTTAAAAAATTCATAGTGCCATTAGAGATTAAAAATCACATAGTTCGATGGTTTTCCTACGTTAATTATACCTGTTATTTTTAGTAATATTTTTGTGGTCTTATATAAAGTTGTTTTATCGATGAAACTTTATTATCTATTCAAAAGACTGTTAAATTTTATGTCTGTATAATATCAACTCTTGTATTCAACAATGGTCCATAAAAATATTTAATCGGTTAATTAAATACCTTTGTTTATAATATTCTATTGATGACTGGTCAATGTTATACAGCATAGTTTTAAATGATTATGCTATTTTTAGCACAAGTAGTTGTTACACATAGTTTTCCAATGCCATTTTTAACAAGGAGGACTTGCAAATTACTAAGAACTGGAACTACTCTAATTTGTATATTACAAACAACATATCGCTGTTTAAGTTACTGTCAGTACCCAGCTTTTCTCGGACTATTCGAAGGTCTGAATGTTTTTCATGTAATTATCATTAATTTTTTTAAATCTAATAAGTCTGTCCTTTCCCTATCTATAAGTTTGAATTTTTTAAATGAGGTTTAGCCTAAAATTTACTTCAGATTATATTCAGACTGTGGCGAGAGTTCCGTAGTGATGTGTACTCTTCAGTACTTTAAATAATATGTTAATGCACCCTCTTTAGTGATATAATTATGGGTTTCATTGACACGTAATTCCATCAAAGTATGTTAATTTATTATCTCATGATTATCGTTCAGTGACCCATTATTACTTCTTTAGTGGACTGTAGCCTTATTGGGCCGTATAAGCAATAATTATCAAAAAATGTATTTTTATAATTGTGGGAAAATGTATTTACAAGTTAATAAGTTTGAGTACTACTTGAGTGAGTATTGTGGACCTCATTTAAAAGTATTGACGAAATATACTTTTTATATAGCTATATCTACTAAGAGCCTTTGTAAAATGGTTTCTTGTTAACACAATTTTTAAGTTAATTAACTAATACCTGAAAAAAGAGGCAACCATTGTGTTAAGATAATATCCGTTTGTAATAAATACAAACATATATTGTTTCATAAGCTTTTAAAATCCGTATAGCATTATAGCTAACATTTAAGGTTTAGCAATTTAACGTTTAAATTAATATATATAATTAAGTTTAAATAATTTATGTTTAAATAAAATAATTGAGTTGAAGCCATTTTGAGCATAATAAAAAAGAATGTGAGTATATTATGTTTTTGTAAGAATTAAAAATGTTTATTGCTTTATGAACTCTTAAAATCAACAAAAAAGCATGTGACTTTTTTCTGAGATATTACTTCAACACTTTTAGTTTTACCATTAATTTCAAAAATGCGAATTACAATTTTTGAATTACATTTTTTATCGCAAATTTCTTGTCGAAAGGATAGGATATAGAAAATAAAGTATAAATATAATTATAGTGTAAGTTTTAGTGTTAAATAAAATATTTTTACTAATTATAAACAATTTTTATTTTCAATACAAAATCTTGTAAAATTAAAATATTAACAAAATGGGACTCTTATATATGTCATGAGGAGAAATATATGTCATCATATATAAAGATTTAGCAACACGAACGATATAAGTCACAGGGTGCATCAAAGAAACCAAAATTTTGTTATTTATAATTTATTTAGTTTACTAATTATATTATGTTTATAATTTATTTATTTTTGAAGAAGTACCTCTACTATTAAAAGGAAACTGAAGGGCTTAAATGCCCCAAAAGAAATTCTAGGTTCAATTGCTCAAATACATAAACTTAAAAGAAGTTGGCATCAATCAAGAAACCCTTCTGACAAAATCCTGCTGAATAGAGTCACACAGCAATTAAGAAGGGAAGAAAGAATAAAACAACTACCATATTACTTTCTGAACTTTCAGTGGACAGAAAGAACATTAGTTACACGACAAAACATTTTAATAATTTCAATTTCCTTTTTCTATACACCTAACATAACGCATTATACAATTTACTTATTCGTTAAAGAGCAATAAAACAATTATTGAAACACTGTGGCCCTGATTTGTAACGAAAGGTTATCATTTACATGTTTTTTCTTAATCTTTGACACGAGACTCATAAAACACGCATTGATTTAGATGCACATTATCTGCACTACTATAAGACATATTCACAATGTTATATATTGTTCTGTATTGTTTGTTAAGAAATCGTGACATATTAGTATTTAAGTTATAGCACCTGATTGTGCCAGTAGACATTTAATTTGAATTCCAGTGATTATATAATATTATACATCGTTTCGCATTATAGAATAGAGCTGGCGTTGGGGAAAAGTTCAGAGGTAGCTTATACAGTTTGTATCTGTGTGGCTAGAAATGAATTATGACAAAATATTTACAGATATAAGCGATAGGATGAAATCTACTTATGGATAAGTTTCATGAAGCTATTTCATTAAAATATTGTTAAAAACTGTTCACACAGAAGTAGTTTTATTAATATTAATGAATAAATTATAATAGTTATATAATAAACAATTAAAATATCAGGTTTTGCTCAGTATCGTATATTTAATAATGTATTTGATTAATACTATGGATATAATATCATCCTTTAAAAAAGATTTCCTATTAGATGGAACACTTGAAATATGACAGTCCCTACTCGGTCAAAGGCTTTTGCGTTTTGAAAATAGAGATTCCAGGATATCATATTCATCATGTTTTATTTCTTTGATGAAATCGACGAAATTCTCACATGAATTAACAGTGAAAAGTTAACAAATGCAACTGTGTCCATATGAAAAACATAATATTAAAAGCAGAGAAAGTTAATCAGTTCCACTGGGTGGACTAATAGTCTCTTAATATTTGAAGAGGTAGCTGTTATCGTATAATACGTTGCAATACTATATTTTTTTACATTAATATATAAATATGTATGAATTAATATATGAATCTTCTGGCAACCGAAAAAATCTGGCTTCAACATGATAAAGCAACATGTCACGCCTCTAATTAGTCATGTTAATGAAATTACATTAGCTGACCAACCTCATAAATTAATCCAATAGATTAATTAATATCTCCAATAGATTCCTTTCTGTGGGGATATAAATAAAACCCTAATTATTAGGTTCTTGCAACTATTTTGGTTTATTGGTTAAATTTCGAACTATAAATGTAAAAAAATTGTTAAACAACCCAATCTAACTGTTAAATTCGTCCGTTTTGACATTTCTCTAGATTATGACAACTTAGCGGCTAATGAATAGGAAGTCCATTCCGATTACGATTTCGTTCAGATCGATGCAGCACGGCTTGGCTGCCATAAGGTTTAGAAATTATAAGGAAGTGCGAAAAACGATCGATGATCGGATCGCTGATAAACCAACTTTACCCATCGTTCTTTCGACTAAACCAATCCATCTTTCGATACCGTAATGCAATGTTGTCATAAAGATGGTAAACATAGTAGAAAATAATGGAAAATATTTTGGTTAACATATATCCTATACATTTTTTTCAATAAATAGTATACCTCAAGGTAAAATAAACTTCTTGTTTTAACAGGTTAATTGAAAAGTTCCCGGTCTACCATAGTAAAACATATTTTTTGGCAATTTTTTTTTATTTAACATAATTGCCTTTAAGGGTGATACACTGATTGTAGCAACCCTCCAACTTTTCGATACCATTCTTGTAGTACCATTTGTCATTTGCTTCAAAATAGGCGTTCACCTCAGTTTCGGCGATCACCTCTTCATTCGGCGAAAATTTCTACGCAGCGACCATTCTTTTGAGATCTGAGAACAGGAAATCAAGGAGAACAAGGTGCCAGATCTGGAGAATAAGGCGGACGAGGAAGAAATTCGAAGCCCAATTCACGAATTTTTGCCATCGTTTTCACTGACTCGTGACACGGTGAATTGTCTTGATGAAGCAGCATTTTCTTTTTCTTCAAATGCGGCCGTTTTTCGTCGATTTCGTCTTTCAAACGGTCCAATAACACTATGTAATAGTTGCTGTTGATGCCTTCCTTCTTCAAGGTAGTCAATGAAAATTATTCCAAGCACATCCCAAAATACAGACGCCATAACCTTGCCAGCCGAATGTTGCGTTTTCCCACGGTTTGGCGCGGGTTCATCGTGTGTAGTCCACTCGGATGACTGTCGATTGGATTTCAGAGTGAAATGATGGAGCCATGTTTCATCCATTGTCATATATCGACGCAAAAACTCGGGTTTATTACGCTTGATCATCTTCAAACAATGCTTCGAATCATCAACTCGTCCAAAGTAAGCTCGCGCGGCACCCACATTGCACAGAGCTTTCTCATACCCAAATATTCGTGAATGGTATGATGTACACGCTCAGTTGATATCTTTAGAATGTCTGCTATTTCATTCAATTTCAATTTACGGCCATTCAAAATCATTTTGTGGATTTTTTTAATGTTTTCGTGGGTAACAACCTCTTTTGGGCGTCCACCGCATTCACCGTCTTCGGTGCTCATTTCACCACGTCTAAACTTAGCATACCAATCCTTGATGGTTGATTTTCCTGGGGCAGTGTCCGGAAACTCGGCATCAAGCCAAGTTTTTGCTTCTTTGGAATCTTATGCTTTACGCCTCTTTGAGGGTTAGGGCTAACTAAAAACATATGGATTTAATTCTAGTAGCGCCATCTGTGTGTCAATCCAAAATACAAAGTCTTTTCAGTTGACCTGTTACATCAAGATAAAACAAACTTTTTGTTTTACCTACAGCGTTTATTTTAAGGTCATTTAAACTGTAAAAGGACTTTTCGTCCACCCTATATTAATATACTGACCTGTTTAATATAACATATAGAAAGGTCTGTCAACATAATGAATTATATATTATTAAAAATAAACTAGTTAAACATTTTATGCTATTACTTTCTTTTATTGGTTTTTGTTTATTGTTTCAAATGTATTAATTGCCCTTATATATGGTAATAGGCCAACTGCAATATTTACTGTATTAATTATTTGTTGTCGTATATATTTAAATATTCTCCGTGGGTCTCGCGAGGGAAAGGTCACTGTTTAATAGTAGATGTTGGCAGACGATTTAAATGGCTGGAATAACTTCTATTAACGTCAATGATTAAAGATTTGCGTTTGGAGCTAAGTTACAGCCGCAGCTAATCCGACAGACACAATCAGTTTAAATTAAATTTATGCTCTTTTAATGGGACGGTTATAAACTACGTCAGTTGGTTTTTACCACTGGACAAGGCATCTCGTTCATGTGTGGTTGTTTTGTATCCATGTCGTTGATAAAGTTGGCTTTTTTACTTAATTATTATTATCAACGCAATTCTAGTAGGTTATTAGCGATGTTTTACTAGATTATAAGAAATATGCAATAATTAATTAAATTAATGTATAAATTATAGTTTTCATTTATGTCTGTTACGTAAGTAATGAATCGCATAGAGTTTAAACAAAAACTTTTACTTCAATTAATTACTTAAAACTATTTTATGTTAAAGGAAAGTTGCAGCTTATTGAGTAAACTACAAAAACAACATTCTATCATGGACACATCTTTTTCTCGAATAAACACGGGCGTATCCATGATGGGGCGTCCCATCTGAACAGCTTGCAATTGTAGTAAAATGATCTGTGGTTCCGATTCTTCTTCCGATCTTCCGCGTTCATCGCATGCGTATATGCAGCTTTATTTAGTTATTTTTATTATGATTAATAGGTTTAATGTCGAATATATTAAGCAGGTAAACAGGTTCAGGACGTAAATAAAAATGGTAAAATTTTGGAAACAACACATTTTATTTAAAAAAGTATTGAATAAAACGAAATAATAAAAATATAAATAATATATTTCCAGTTATTCTATTTTTATAAAATATATAGATATATACAAATAGATATACACAAATTTGATAAATAATTGATTTAATGTTGAAACTATATATAAGGAGGGAAACAAACATTGAAAATTTTTTGAAATAACATATTTTATTTCAAAAAATATTGAATAAAACGAGATAATAAAAATAATTTCTATATGCTTTTATATTTTTATAGAAACACCATATTTAAATAAATTTATATACTTGAACAATTAACAAGAATTCCAAGAATTGTATAAATAAACATTACCATAAAAAAACCAAAATCCTTTAGATCAAACACAGCCAATATAGTTAAAACCAAACGAAAAAGCCACCGCTATATATGAAACCAGTAAAATTCTCCTTTAAAATCTCCAAATATTATCACTACTATTATTGATCCACAAACCCCATTAATGAATTGACTACCTCGAGATTTCGATTAACATATTAACATATAACAAACCTCATTCATGACTTGACTACATCCAACACAACAAGAATCATTTTCTTCTCTGTTCTTGTTATCATTAAATTTTGTCATATTCAGATACCTATTCCAGGTCATTGAAAATGATATTAAAATTGATACTGTTTGGATTTTATAACATTTTAATAATTTAACCTTACATTCTGCACTTACCCTTCTTCTTCCATATTTTAAAACCAATATATGGTAGACCACCAAGAATAACACAACAATTTAATTATTATTACTATAGAATTATTAAGGTAACACAAATTCTTCCTTGTTGTTTTGATCTGATCGACCGTACAGATTGACTCGACAAAATTGGACCGCTTAGAATAGGAAGACAATATAATTTCAAATAGTTTATTATTTTGTATGGTTTGTTCTATCAGGAGAGTGCATATGCGCCATATCCGAAGATGTTGTGGGGCAATGTACCCTATCTTTCGTGGCCTTACAGCTTCAGCTGTGATACTTTTGCCCGGACTCCATTTAATTACACCAAATAATGGTGTGCACCTTGAGTAACTGTAGAAGGATTGCTAATCAAACGTAAACGTGTCTTATTTTCTTTATAATTAATTTGTTTCCAGTTAATTGAATAAATTCAAAAAATAACCTAATAATTGCACTTACTGATTGCGCTAGTTATGACATTCAATCACATTCTAGTGAAAACGCAATCATTATTCTAGACACTTTATATTGTTATTATTTGCTAATAAATATTTTCCATAGAAACTATTGTTAACATATGTAAATGAACGTTGTGATACACTATTTCTCAGCAATCACGTTAGGGTAAAAAGAGACTAGTGAATCTATTTAGTAAGCAAACTAGTCCTTAAGATAGAGTAATTAAATAACTATAGTATTGGCTATTGTTTAGTAATAAACTACTATGTTGCCATGTTTTGTAATATTTATCATGTGCTATAAATTATGGTATGCAAGAAGAATAAGTAGCCGAAGCTTTATTTATAATTTTCAACAAAGCGATTGATCATAAGAAATAAATAAAAAAGATATAATAATAGCAGAGAATAATAATTGTATAACGAGCACAAATACTAAGTCTAATGTTTTTATATTTGTAATTTATTTTGTTTTTATATCTGTTAAATATTTCATTAAATGTTGTTTATATTTCATTGCCCATTTATTTATCAAATTGCAATTTGATAAATAAATAATTATATTCATTTTCCAAATTATTTAATTGAAACATTCATAGAAGACAGAGAAGTTTAATTGCCAAATCTTCAACAAAACGATTTTATTTAGGTAAAGTTTAAAGAAGAACTTTTAACGGGACAATTTTAAGCAGGATTATCTATTTAAAGCTCCTTAATTAAGAGAATTGTTTGAGGAAAAAGTAATTCCGTTTTTTTTTCATTGTTTTTTTTAATCGGAATTATTCATATAAATTTCAAGTACTAATCAATGGTGAAATGGTAATGTCATCGTAATCGTAGTGGTTGAGTTTGTCGTTGTAGAGCTTCTGAGATTTATATCATTTATAAATTTATTTTTATTATCATTTTCTGTCTCTCTGATCATCAGTGCGGTTTACATTTGAGGTAGGTCGTCGCACATTTGATTAGCTCCAATATCCTAAGTCAGGTCGTCTTCTCCTTGATATTATTAATAATAGAAGTAAAGAAAGATGTCGCGCATTAACTTTGTAACTAAAGGATAATAAGCATGAAACACATTTACATATTTCAGCTCTATTCTTGGTAAAGGTTTACTCGACAGCACATGGAATACGATTTGAAATTACAGTTAGCACATGAATAGTCAATTATATAATATTTGACATATAGATCATTACTTTTCACTTCATTTTAACGTTATCGAATTGATGTATTTATCCCAAAAAAACGTACATTTGAATGATATATAAGTCGTGGTAAAATTTTAAACGGTCAATGCTGACAAATTGTCTTCAATACATTATATATTCTAATTACTAGTAGATAGATAGTATATAGTAGCTTAATAACATTTTTAGTCATAAAATAAATGTCCAAGAGCACCCATAAATATCTGACAACTAACTAAAATGTCTATCTTTTGAGGAATTATTGATACAGTGACCCTTGGTATGGGCAAACACAAAATTGTTATTTTTACTATTTTCCTCGCAATTATTTGACATTTTATCACCACAACCTTTCCTGGATTTCCACAAATATTTCAAAACCAAAACTAGCCAAATCGGTCCGGTTGCTCTCGAGTTTTAGCGAGACTAACAAACGGTAATTAATTTTTATATCGATAGATTATTGCAATTTAGTTCGATACTGTTATATTTCAATTTCGAAAAATATTTTTAAATTTAAATAGAAATCCTAATTGAAGAATGTTGTATTTAAAGACAGATCGACGTGACAAATCACCCCGTGATGTTCGTCTCTATACACGGTCGAGTAGCAACATTAAAGCAATCGTAAATATATTCGGACGACATTGATTCGGTCGTGTTGAATTTCGTATAAATCGAAAACGAAAACAAAATTAGAGACCATTGTCTCCAGAACGATGAATCCTGTTTCGTCGTCCACGAAAATATCACACTTTTGCTGTGTGTATCAAAAATGCGCTAATTTTACGTCAGATTTTTATATTTGGACTCTCGAATTATAAATATAGCATAAACATATTACGAGAATGTTCGGCTTTCAGGCAGATCAATAAATTGTAATACATCAGCGATATCATAGCAAACTGCGTAAAACAAGAAATCGAAATACATTGAATCCCCTTAAAATAAACACTAATTAAAAAGTTGATTTAAAGGTTTTTCATTGATATATAGTATGATTGCGTCCTTTCTAAAGTAGGCGTTTTATGAAACAAAAAATGTTTTTCTGCCCCCACAAAATCATAGAACTAAAATGCGAACATCCGGTTTCTATGCCAGATTTAGTGTCCTCTGATTTTTGGTGTCTATTACAGCTCAAAAACTTCTTAATGGATAATTAAAATATAAAGAAATTTCAATTGGTGATGGAACAATTTACTATAGCTCATTGGATTAATATTTTTATATTATATTGGCCTATAAATTAGTTGTAAAGATTGTTTTTGGTTTAAGGTCTGGAGGACACGGCGTGTGAGGCAGTACTTCCCATATTAATATTTCCAAATATGTTTTCACTAGCGTTGGGAACTATCGACTGAAAATAGTCGATACTCCTAGAGATTGAAAATAGTAATTACTATTTTGATGTACGAATCCTTTCCTGTATAAGTTGTGAGAGAGGAAAAGATGGAGGTAATTGCTTGGGTACTTAATTTTATATGTGGCTATATTTTCTGACGGTGGTATAAGCAAGACGGAGATGTATAAATTCCTTCACAAACTAACTTTAAAAAAGAGACGTAACAAAATAATTACTGAATACTATTGTAATGATTATACATAACATGCAATTTATAATTTAAATTTAAAGTAAGTAGAATTACTTTTATATTTGAATGTTTTGTGGATCTATAAAAATGAATGGAATTTTTCTATGGAATGGAATAATACCCCACAAATGTTTTATTGTATTTTAATGTGTTAATTGCTATTTTTAAATAATATACTATAGTAAATATAGACAACACAATAGAACTTAAACAAAACCTAAAAACTAAAGATGTACAATGACCATAAACACTATATAAAAATTAAACATATACCTAATCATAGAAAAAAAACTAATTCATGACATAATTAAAAATGATTATCATTCCCAATTTTAATGTTTTTGCCGGATTACAATAACAATCTTGAAAAATATCGTACCAAAATGCTATAATATCAATAACAATATATTGTTACTTACAAGCAAACTACCAAAAAAATCTGAAAACTACATATATTACATATAAATCTATTTAAGCATAAATTGGGTACACTTTTGTCAAAGTCGGCTAGGACCACAGAGCCAGAACGTTAAAAATCAATCGAATGAAACAAGTAGAACCAAAATAGTAACTAAACTGAAACCGTCGATAGTAAATAGTAACAAAATCAGTAGGAGGAAAATAGCGACTGAAACAGTCACTGGTAAAAAGTAGTAATATCAGTCGAACCAAAAATAGCTACTGAAACTGTCGATAGTAAATTACTAAAATTACTGAACAGTCCATAGTCAGTTTCAGTCAATAGTTCCCAACACTAGTATTCACTGATTTCGCAACACGTGGCCGAGCTTTACCATGCTGAAAAATAATCCTGATTTGCCGCGTAAAGCCTGCAAATTCTCGTCTTCAGCATTTTTTGCCTCTCTGGAATGTTATTTGACACATACCATAAAGTGGACCTCTCGGTGAGTCTTGAAGATGAAGTTGATTACAAATATACCCGATGCGATTTAATAAACAGTAGCACCATCTGTTCTAAATCATTTAAAATTAATTCATAGGCCTGATATTTTCATTGACAAGTTCTAGAAAGGAAATGAGGCCATAAGGTTTACCAAGAAAAATACTGCAGTGATCAATCAAAAGTGTATCATCGAACCATGGCCTTCGTTCTAAATGTAAATAACTCTTTTAGACTAATTCTTTAATTTTTTGCATTTGGGACTATTTGACAAGCAACTAAACCGCGATGTTAAAACTGTTCGTTTGTGATTGTTTAATATTTGTGATTGTCCTAGACAAGAGTGTAAAATCCGACAAGGAAAATGAGCCCAGTCACGCCAGTAACTAGGCTGGGTAGACCGAATGTCTTCTGGGATGATTTCTAAGTTGGTCACTCGCCGCTAGTCCACGTTAAATAAGTAGTTCCAGTCCAGATAAACCCATAGTTGGTAAAAGGAAACTTTAAAATATGTAAAAAAGCACTTTTAGTCAATTTGTAGAGTATCCATTTTTATTTCTTTTGGATCTTTTACATCGCATATAAACTTCTGGAAACAGTTGACCCATCAACTGCAAGATATCTGATTTTTGTTGAATCTGAGCTGCGTTTTCGTCCAATAAGTCATTCATTATCTTCTAGCTTTTTTGCCCTCTAGACTGTTCTTTATCACATACATTAAAATCACCACTTTTAAATCATTGAAACCGACAATTGAGATATGACGAAGCGGTGCTACCATGGGCTCCATCGCAGATTTCTTCAAATCAAACAACCAAAGAAATGAATGTCGAAAATATAATTTTGATAATAAAATATTTTGATAACAAGAATAATATTTTGATAACGATCAAATTTGATAGTTAGATTAAGTTATGTAACAGTTATTTACACTGATACTTCGCATTTTAACCAATAGATATCGCCGATCAAAATACATGCAAGCTCCTATTATAAATGATATTACTTTTACTAATTTTTAATATCCATATAACAAGGTTGAATACACACTTCAATATATACAATAATAAGAAAATAAAAATAAATCAATATTATAATAATTAATACATTATTTGGATGTAACAAATATATAATAATGAACATAATGTTAATAAAGTGAATTATTGGCAACATCATAAAATCAATAAAATTTATTAAAGTTTAACGTTCAACGTTCACGTACCTGTTTAAAAGAATTTTTTAAATATAAACAAACTTTTTATTAGACGTATTTGAATTTCAGTGCTAAATATGTTTGATATATCAACATAAAATACCTGAATATTTAGATACTTGTTGAAAGTATAAATTCTGCTTTACGTACGAAATATTATCTATTAAAATGTTTTGATCGAGTTTTATAAATAATAATACTGGCATCAAAAAATAATTACATCAAAAATTAGTGGTGACATTTCCACTAGCTATAGAAAGTTAATATTATTAGAGAGTTAGTTGTAATTTGACGTTATTTGTTTCGAAAGTCCCAAATTATGGGCTGGTTTTTTATTCTTCCATACAGCGTTAGTTTTTTCAGGAACTCCTTTCACTAAGAGCTTTATTAAGAGCTTAGATTTTAGAGCATACAATAGATAGAGAGCTGCTTAAAACTTACATTATTAATGATTTATGATGACATATTAATTAGGTGAAAAGGAACATTTTCTCGTCGAACGACTTGTTTAGGTTTAAACCAGACCAAAGCGTATATTGAATCATCAACATTTTTGGACGATTAAGAGCAAACGCTCCTTATTATTTTTGGGGTTGTAAAAATAATTTCTAGAATAACAACTCCAATTGTTCGTCCGGAATTATGAGCAATGTCAGCATCCATATGACCACGTAGAAGCTTAGCATACCAGTTATTATTAGTTGATTTACCTTGCTTAATGATGATTTATTTGCTTGAAGGATACTAATTTGTATTTTTATTGTTTTTTTTTATATTTTAAAGTCTCCTTTTACCAATTAGGTGTTTATCTGGAGTATCTGGTTTTTTGTGTTAAAAGTCTGAGTTTGATTATTTTTTATATTTTAGTGAGTTCCTTATTTATTTTTTGGAATCGGTTAAATTTTTTTGTATAAATATTTTATGATAATTGGTATAGGATATTAATTTTCGATTTTGTTTCAGATTACAGATGACTTCCAAACGAGAGAAGTGCGGCTTTAGTTCGTTGCTTCCAATTTCCTGCCGCGACCATGCGGAGGCTTTCGCGCGCAGCCTACAGACAAGGCTCAGTTCGTTGGGCGGTCACACCAACTCTTCCGACGAGAGAAGCTGGCTGGGACCGCACGACAAACCGATAGCGCTGTCGCAACCCCTCCATAGCACGGATGCCGAACGTTACCTGGAACTGGAGACTCTGGAATCGCCCTGCAGCCCGCAGGAGGAACTGGAAGAGAGCGAATTGCACAGGCTGCTCAACAAAGACACACTGAAGGAGGGCCTGAACGGCGACTGTCACTGTCCGAAGATCACCGTCATCCAAGACCAGAAACACCTGTCGCGGTCGAACGGGATAGTCCGGCATCACTCGGTGGACAGCGACAGCGAAGTGTTTTACGATCTGGACGACGACCCGCCCGCACAGCCGTATCTCAACGGTATAGGCAACTCGGAGTCGAGTAGAAGTATGGGAAGCGAGACGAGTACAGACGCAAATTCTCAGGCAACGTCCAGCAGTAATCCCAGTGACGCTTATGCTACATCCTTGGATTGCACGCCGCAACCGTCGGTTAGCGACGATCTCTCCACCTTAAGCGTCAAAGAAGATAATTCCCTGCTCGATGTCAATACCGACAAAGACACGACATGCGAGGAATGCGTTAAGACCAGAGAAGAAGAAGACCATTCGGTATCGGAGTCAGGAAAGATTGAAGATGTAACGAAACCGAGCAATGAAGAAGCTTCCACAAACGGCGAGGGTGAGGAAACTATGGTCAATGGAGAAAACAGTAGCAATACGTTCGTCAGTAATCTCACGGTAACCAATGAATTGATGGTGGAGTGTGTTATAAATACCGACGACAATACCGTGGAAGAACCCAAAGTGACGGAGGTCATCATTAGTAAAAATAACGACGATGATGACGAAGATAACGACGAAGTCATACCCAGAGTACGTAGATGTTCCTCCTTGAAAACCGGAAAGACTCCTCCGGGCACGCCCGGAAGGAAAAAGATCGTTCGCTTCGCCGACGTGTTGGGGTTGGACTTGGCAGACGTTAGGACCTTCCTGGACGAGGTGCCGAAAGTTCCCAAGTCCGCTTACAACGATCTGAGCGATGCGGATATATCCGAATCCACCGACATCCATACGGTCAACGCACTGAACAAGTATCACGGAATAGTGATAGACAAGTTCCTTCTGGCCCAGTTCGATCAACCGGCCGGCAGGCCCAATTTTCTGGATTTGGTCCGGGAAAACCTCGTATGTTTGGAGAACGCAGTGGTAGACGATCCGATCCTGTTCCTGATCAAGGGGACGGTTCGGGTTCGTAATCTGGATTTTCACAAGTCGGTCCACGTACGGTACACGTTGGATTCCTGGAAGACGTTTGCTGACGTACAGGCCACGTACGTGGCGAATTCCTGCGATGGGTTCTCGGACCGATTCTCGTTTGTCATCTACGCGCACACTTTGACGGTGGGACAGAGGCTAGAGTTCGCCTGCAGATTTCAGTGCAAAGGTTGCCAATACTGGGATAGCAACAAGGGGAATAATTACTGCTTCCAATGTTTGCCGGCAGCTACCAGTTCGACCCTACCCATTTCGAATCATGGACACAACGATTGGGGTGCCAGTTTTTACTAGTAAGTTGTTTTACTTTCAAATATTAATATTTCTTTTATTCCAAGGACAAGTTAAATAAAACATTTATTATAGCGTTGGGAACTATGGACTGAAAACACTCGATGTTTAGTTATTGACTACATTTTACTATCGACTGATTCAGTCGCTATTTTCTTTTCGACTGATTTTGACAACTTCTTACTATCGACTGTTTCAGTCGTATACTTTCAGTTACTATCTTCATATCTACTAGTTTCATTCGACTGATTTTCAAAATGTGTATCGAATTTATGCTTGCATAAATTTATAGGTAATATATATGGTTTTATATTTTGTTTGTAGTATGATATACATATGAGCAATATAAACAATATGTACGTTAATATAGCAGCATTTTGGAACTCTATTAATGTAAGAAGGTAAAAAGAACAACATTTTAACATAATTTATGTTATCTTGGCAATTATTGGGTCTTTTTTATTCGCTTCTTCAATTTTATAAGTTTCTTGATATTTGTTCAAGCCTTTTGAATGTTAACACTTCTTTGTTATACTCAATTTAAAAAGGGTGCGATGGTTAAATAGTTGATAAAGATTGATTGAGAAAATACGATGGAAATATTTAGTGGTTATTACTAAATTCCTCTTTACAATTAAGTCAGATATATGAAATATAAAAAAATGTACATCATTAAAATTTAAACTGTTATTTTGAAGGTAATAAATTACAGCAATTTTCGCTTTCCTCTGCTTTCCCAAAGACAGTTCGAAAAGGATTATGTATATCTCCGTCACACTTATGGCATGGATAAAAAAAAATGTTGGAATGAAATAGAAATAAACCTTTTATTTATTTTTATTATGTCACTGTTACTTTCCGAATTTTAAAATACGATTAAATATATTTTGGATCACTATTCTATTCCTTTTTTCACACCTGCCAATTTAAAATTATTCAAAATGGACTGATCTGTACAGTACAGATAATCAAACAATTATCTCCGTCCTTTTTTCTCTCAAAATTAGTATGGGAAGGAATTCGTACATCTCCGTCTGTTATCACGAATAGAAAAACAGACGAAGCCTACATTTGATTGAAATATTAATTACTATTTTCAATCGTTAGTTTCTATCGACTAATACGACTGTTTTGCGACTACTATCGACTGATTCGATTATTTTCACTCGATAGTTCCAAACGCTAATTTATTGTATAATGAAATAAATTAAGTTAAGGGTATATTTTAGTCTAGAAATTTGAAAAAAATCAAGTTAATAAATCATATTTTTAAAGCTAAACCCTTTAAGAGTGTTTTTAAAACTTTAAATTATTTTCGGAGTTATAGAAACGGTTAACATGATATCTGAAGTTCTACTGAACCGATTCGTAAAACTAAAATAAAACTTGGATTTTCACTATTTTTTAAAAATCATAAATATACAAATATACAAAATTTTTAAAAATTTCGTTGTTTTGAACCATCGTAATTTGGTTAAAAAAGTTTTTATTATTGCCGTTAACGTTCAGTAATATTAGGCACAGATGATTTAAGCAAGTACATTTGCCTCGTTACAATACAATGCACGTCATCAAAATGTACGACGTCAATACTTCGTAATGTGGCCGCATCAACATTGTCTTTTGGTTTACAACGTTGAGCGATTTATAACCTCGAATTATTATTATTAATACTTTAAAGATACAACATTCTTTGATATTTGACATTTGGTATTTGACAACAGGGTCGAGCAGTATTAAAACGAATCGAATTTATATTACAAGTGCCGACGCATCAGATATCACTCTGTCTCGTTTTAACTAGAATATTTTAAATAGTAAAACGAGAAGTAAAAATTCGGTCAGGAGACTTTAAATCGATTTTTATATTTTCACAAACTGCATTTGGCAGTATATTCGACGTCATCTATGACGTACATTGGCCGTTTTATTGGAACGACTATATATATTTTGCATTTAGGATTCTCGAATGTGATCAAATATTACAATGAAGCTTATCTAGCAGATTTAGCACCATATTAACGTATATTAAATATATTGGCATATTCAGGGTAAAACTATATGTTTGTTATAAGGAAATGTAATACTTCACTAAGTTTAGACAGCTTATAAAATATATTTTATTTTATGAAACACATCGTAATTTTTGCAGTAGATAATATAGAAATATAAAAATAAAATCATCTTGAAATATACAACCCAATTTCATTTTCAAAATATCGACAAAGTTATATTTTTTATATGTACATCATCTTTTAATATAATTAACTCTAACTCATAATTCCATCATTTACTTTTGAATTTGTAAATAAATATGTATTACGTAGAACAAAATTAATTGTGTAAAACTGCGTATTTAACAACATTTATGTGGGGTATATTCTTTTGGAGATATTCATATACTTTGTGGTCATTGACTGTCATATACAGTAGGGATAAGAGAGTAACTAATAAAATAAACATTTAAAAAAGGACTTTTCCTAGGTTACAGAGAATTCCTTGTTCATAATACCTTACCAATACTCTTCAAATGTATGTTAATCCAAATTTTAAATATACCACCTTCCCAATGGACACTAATATTAATCATTGATAAGCTATAGTCTTTAAAATTTTAATACCATGTCGCAAAAACTAATACAAAAATATTGAATAACTGAAAATTAAGAGAGAACTATTTTCTTAAAATTGAATAATTTATAATTAGCCAAATAATCTAAGCAAAATATTCTTATTTCCCCCCAGTTGGCTAAAAGGGAATATTAATCAACCCATAAAAGAGAAATAGGTCACTGGGTCGAAATATCTTAAAAGGGTTATTCTTTCTCGCATGTTTATTTTATCCGTATATTATGGCCATTTTCAGTCTTTCTAGATTTTTATCAGAATAAAATCATTACATTACTACACGTCAAATTTAACAAAGCTAGCGTTGTGGGTTACTTGGTTAAAGGCAAGTGTTTAATTTTATCAATCAATAACCTTTAAATTAGTAATATTATAAATATCCTGCTTTATGACAGTTTTTAAATCGATTCATATATCCTTAGAATAATATTAATTATTGCACTGATGTCGGTGTAATAAGAATAGTAAATAGACACTGGATGAAAATGTGTGCAGTGATTATAACCTACCTTAACTATTGACGAATATATCAAATTATTGTTGCTAATACGTAATGTCAATTGAAGTAAAACCAGACATTCAAACTGGTTGTTTGTTTACATACCATTAAAATAATGCACACTTGACTAACTGACTTGAATACATATCTTTAAAAATAATACTATACGCTTCATTAGAGAAATAAATACAAGTATGGCAGTTTACTTACAATTTCAGTGCTTTTCAGCAATAATAATAACACTAAACTAGAAATAACTACAACTCTGCTTTGATCTATTCCCTAAATAACGGTTGCCATGGCAACAAAATAGTCGTTGCCTGTTTCCAAACTTACTCAAAATTAATTGATAAATATTCTTTTTGTTTCAGATGGAGTAACCTATGATGTATCATTGATGTATATAAATTCGTTCCTGCCACACTAATCCAAATGAAGATTTAAACTATCAGAAAAAAATATTATAGCCAAATAGAAGACTGTAGCGACATCTCTGTGGGACAATGAGCACGGACGTGCAAAGGTCTACGAAAATTACAGGAAGAGGTGAAATATATAACGTAGAATTTAGAATCGCCAAAAAAGAAAACGATATAGTGACATAGTCTACTGTTTTTTTGCCTTCATGTTATCATATTTATTTTTTTACTAGAAAAATAACCTACATATATTTTACGATGTAGTATTTTTACCGTGATGCGCGCGAATCAAAGTATTTTCCGCATACCAACTCAAAAACCATTCTAAATTTGTTAATTTAATGATTTTGTTCTTATTTTATGTACTGTTATTATTATTATTTATGATTGTACTTGTTTTTTTTTGTTTCAATACTGTGATTCGCCTTGATGATTTTAAATCTGTGAACTAAAATCGTTGAAAATTATCTAGAGCGTTAAGGTTTTATCTCACTTTAGATGGTGATGCCATATTATCTTTATTTTTAGATCTCTGCTGTTCTAAGCTTAGATATTTTACGAATGTACATGTAGGTTTTAGGTTTTATTTTATTGAAATAAGAGGAGACAGATCTTGGAATCAAAATTTATTTCATATTCAATTGCGTTTACGAAGCACATAATGTAAGAGACAATAAGTTGTATAACACCAATGCTATTTTACAGCAAGTATTTGTTATTATTGTGTTGATTATTTTAAAAGTTCTTGGTTCATTTTCTAGTGTCTTTCATGTTTTAAATCACCATAAAATTGATGGTATGTTGAGTAACAAATATTAGCTGAATTAATTTTATAAATAGTTAATTTTTTGTATTTAGTCAGAATATTCTATACATGTCCTGTATATATTATCATAAATTTTTAAAGGCTCTATTCATTTTATATCTTTCTTCTAAATGTCGATAAATGATAAAAATATGCCTGTATATCTCTCTGTTGTATAATTGTAACATACCATTTGAAATATATCATAGTCAAGCTTTGAATAACATTGAAAAATAAAAATGTTATTCTGGTTATCTTTAAGGTATGTGGCAAATTATTTCTAAGATACCCACGAAAACTATTGTTGAATTTTTGAAAATTTTATTTTGAAATTGTTACTTTTTCATCTATATACTCAATAATATAGACTGATGTTTGGTTTTGTTGTTATTCGCCATTGTTCCTAGGAAATTAAAATATTTTTATTAGCTACCTATGGCTCAAATATTGTTATAAACCGTTAATATTTATAGCCATCTACATTTCTAATCGAAAAAAAGTTTATTATAGAAATATCTATATATATATATATATAATACAAATAAGAAATTACTAGAAAAAATCTAAAATGTAAATAATATAAGTAATTGTTTAATCAGGCTGTGAGACGAAATGATTGGCAGTGGATAAATGAATTAGGGATTTATTTAATTTTTTTACTCCCAACAAATACAAATATGTGTATTTTGAATAATGCGCATTATAAGGAATCATAATATTTTAAAATATCTTACTGTGAACAGCGGTGTGTAGATCCTAATGTATATTCTGTGTAAAAATAAATCTTTTATCTTTTTTTATTGTCTTTTAATTTTTTAAACCAGTTCCTTCACCAATTTGTCATCACCAAAATAGCAGATTATAGTAAATTTAATAAAAACTTATTAATTATATCTGACGTTGTATTTTAGCATAGAAAATTTGGGCTATTTTAGAATATTTAAGATATATTTAAATTTGTTAATATTAAACATGACAGGATAATTTTTTAGTTACCTGTGCAAAATTAATCGTTTTTATTTTATGAAATTACCTTCCCCAATTTGTCTTTAATATATTTTAAGGGTTATTACATAAATTCTTGGTAGTTTTAGAGAAATAAATCAATATATCTTCGATAATAAATATATATTTACTTTTGTTATATATATATAAAAGTATAAAATAAGCACTACAACAAACAAATTCTAAACATTACTAATTCTAAGAATTATCAATTAAAGAAGTTTATTTACATTCATTAAGAATATACATCACATTATTTATAATCTTACATAAAGCAAAACTTAATCAAAAAAAGAACAACTGTGTCCATTAATCTGATCACAATATCAATAAGTATTGAACGTTTTATGATTAATGATTATGAAATTTGATGAAATGAATGATATCTTCAAAAAATTGAAAGTGTATATGTACTATGACCACAAATAGAATTTTATTGTTTTCATATGCAAAACAACACGCACTGAATTAGAACAGTTAATCGGCACTTTCTACCTTATACTTGGTGAAAATTATTTAAATATTATCGAGGACTTTTTCTCGTCAAATAAGCAATGATAAGAAGCGGATTTTCAGTGACATCACATGAAGGAAGCGTGTCCGATGTTAACTATAAATTATCTAATTTCAGTGCTAAGTATTGTTTGTGCAGTCTTTGCTTGCAGAATTCGTAAAACTCGATTTCTTTGGTGAAATTTCTGCGTATTATATCCTTGACTTCTTCGCTGACTGGTGGCTTGAAGTTGTTCTTGTTGATGTGGTTATATCTGCTTATTTCATCTGTAAAAAAATAATTACTGATATTAGCTGTTGGTTTTAAATTAAAAGATTAAAAGATTCAAGAACATCTTAGAGAGAAAACCACACTTTCTTTGTATGTATTTATATTGCATGTATTCTGGTAATTATTTCACGTTAAAAAAAACTTATCGAGAAAAATTTACACATGCTATGAGTATTCTGATTCGGTGTCGATCTGGATAGTTCCTCTGAACTAATTCATGACCTTTTGCTCTTGGGGTTATCATAGTAGCTCCATATTTCACCGTAAGTCACGATATGCTACCGATAAATCATCTTTTTTACCTTGCAAACGCTGAAATTGCGGTGCACTTTAATGCGCAAGTAAAGGCCTCGAAATAGCTAATTCATCAACTGTTAAGCTGTCTCAAATATCTCTTGGAGTATGAGTCAAGTTTTCCTCCAATAAGTGTTCGAACTCTTTTGGTCCTTTCCGTTCTTTGAGAATGACATTAAAATGACCAGTTTTAGATCGTTAAAACCAAATCCCACAGTTGAGATATGACGGGGCAGCATGATCATACGTTTCTAAAAGTGTTTCATGGGCTTGTGTGATATATTTTTTCAAATCGAGGAAAAAAAGTAATGAATGTAGAATACGGAATTTTTTCAATGAATATTCAATAATACTAAATGAAAAATTGCTATTTTAGGTATCGAAATGTCAAACCTGCCTCAAGTTAGGTTAGGTTATTTAACAGTCATTTACAGTGATAGCTTCTATTTTTACATATAAATGACGCTGATAAAATACATCAAGCACCTAATAGTAAAAATCAATATAAATTAATGAAGATATGAGCGAAAATGTAACAATGTTAGGGGATAACAATCTGTTCAGTGTGAATGATATAAATAGATGATAGAAAATGTAAGTTTGTTAATGAGCTTATCACACAGTTTATTTCAGCTCCTTCAATCTTTTGTATTCTTCTTTACGTTCAGAATTCGATTTTCTCTTTTCTCCTACACATGATTATTTTTTCCTGTACTGTTAAATTTGATATACATTTGGGTTATTGCTCACAAATACTTTAGAAAATTAATTCTCAGAATCTCAGATTATAAATGTAGAAAGGTTTTGATTTAATTTAAGCTAGTAAAAAAATTGAAAATATCTAGTCCAAATAACAAATATAACCTCATAATATCCGAAATAACACGGTGAAATGATTTAAGGATTAAAGTGATAATGATGAACAAAATTGGTACAGTTATATATAGTTTTTTCAATAAAACAGCGTATGTATGTATGTAAATTCATTTTATATTGAGATCAGATTTCTCCACCTAATTTTACCCTAATTAAAAAGAGACAGGATGCTCTCTGTTACGTCGAAACATGTAAATGTTGTGTTGGTACCGGCCGACCCTGTTGTCAAATGTCTAAAAAATTCTACAAAACTTTAGTGATAATGATGTGGTTACCAACCCGCAAATGTAACCCAGCATTCTAAGTTAATGCGGCAATATTTCGACGTACTGACGTCATATATTGTGATAAGGCGCATTGGTTGTTTTAATGAATAGACTATAGCTAGTCTTTAGAGTTGGATAACATTAGAATGGAACTTACTCCAATATACGTCAGAAGCACCGGCAAAAAATTTTGGAATGTAACGCTCCAGCACTGTTAGGGTGGTGTTCATCTCCTCCAGGACTCCAACGACGGCGTAATTTTCTTCAACGGCTCGTTTGGCTCGTTCCAACGCCCCTTCGGTGTTGAACGGTAGGCAGTCCATGTGGTGCCCGCAGAAGAACATGGACTGTCTTCTGTGATCGCCAATTCCTTCCCTAATCTCGCCGGTTATATATCTGCATTCCCTGTCTCCAGATAACACGCACTGCTCGAAATCCTACAACAAGTTATTAATAAGTTAATTAATTTATTTGCAATAATTATTCTACTTCAATTCAAATATTAATTTATCAATGCTTGTTGATATTTTGGATTGGTCCTTTCCTTAAAAACCAAGAGATTGATGAGTTAGTTACTAGAATTTGGATATTAGAAGTTAGAATTTGGATTAAGCCATGACCTACCAATAATTGTCTATATTTGGGATGTGAAAGCTAGGTGAGTAGAGGATTTAAGCCCTGCTATCTGTTAATTTTTAGCCGGTTTATATACAGGGGAAAATATTTCATCAGGATGAGATTACATTTAAACGTCCAAATGTTTCTGGAAAAGATGATTTCGAAAAGTGTTGACATTAAAAGCCCATCACGGAACGCAGTCCAGCCTCTCTTTGATTTTTTTATGGGGATATCTTAAAAGCAGGCTCTCTAACAACATTTCAAGTTATGCCCTTTTTGATACAATCGACAGTCATCAGACTGGATTGCGCACGATGAACCCGCTCCAAAGCGTGGGAAAACGCAACAGTCGGCTGGCGAGGTTATGGCGTCTGTATTTTGGGATGCGCATGGAATCATTTTCATTGACTACCTTGAAAAAACAAGGACCATCAACAGCGACTATTACATAGCGTTATTGGACCGTTTGAAGGACGAAATCGCCGAAAAACGGCCACAGAAGAAAAAGAAAGTGCTGCCTCGAATTGCTTCCTCATCCACCATATTTTCCAGATCTGGCCCCAGCGACTATTTCCTGTGAATGAAGAGGTGATCGCCGAAACTGGGGCCTATTTTGAAGCAAAGGACAAATCGTACTAGAAAAAAGGCATCGAGAAGTTGGAGGATCGCTATAATCAGTGTATCTCTTGAAGGGAATTATGTTGAATAAAAAAAACTAATTTTGCCAAAAAAAGTGTTTTACTATAGTAGGCCGGGGACTTTTCAATTGACCTGTTATGTTCCAAGTACTGCTTCTGTTTCTTTTGTTGTTGGGATATCTGCAGAGTAGAGTAGATAGAGGAGTAGTCGGAAGAGACTACCCCATGGAACTGGAGGCTAAGAAGTATCTCTTATGCTAACTCTTTTGTGTTCTTTGCAGATACATGACTCCACCAGTTAACAGTGATTTCGGGGTAACAATTTGCCCATCTTGTCCGAAATTCTATGTCCAGGATATTGCAGGGTAGTATTTCTTTTTGCTCATACAGGATGACATCTTGACAATATAATAAAAGTTAATGATAAAGGTTCATATATATTTTAAAAGTTCCTCCTAAATGTACCGTGAAAAATACTTGATGTAAGAAAGTGAAGCCAATTGTGGCCCATCCTGTATACCATTTTATAGCTCATTTGATAAACTATGTGAAGTGACACGGTAATTAAATGAATATTTATTTATACAATCGCGTTTTTATAAATGTTGCAAATATATAGAAAATCCTTTATATTTATAGAAAAATTTTATTGTAAACAATATGATTAGTATAGGATTTGAAAATACTATACGATTTCAACTGAAGATTCTTAACGTCAAAGTTTTTTCGTCGAGTATTTTTGGAAAATCATTGGGTACTAAATCGAGGGAATACGATGATTAACTCGTGACATTTTGCCAAGGATGACGATGCACTGAGATATGTACCTTGTTTTCATGGAAACATAATTTTTTTCCGTAAAATGCGAAAATTTTTTCGTGGTATATAACTTCAATACAAAACATTCAAACAACTGTTGTGTTACTATAATTTGTTCTGTTACGTTTTTATTTATTTCGTCCAAATTCATATAGTTAAAAACATTAAGTATACACTTATATGGCCTACGATTTAATAATATTGTAGGAAGCAACTACGCAAAAATATGCAACTATAAAAAACGTTCTAATGTGCTGTAATTAATTTATAAAAACCGGTGAATAATTAGCACAAATTACGAGCTGGAAGTAAAACGAACATTAACTAAACTTTCCCATTTCGAATGATTAAACCCGAACATTAATTAAATTTGATTTTCCACTATTTCTGCTTATATAAAAATAATATTTTGCAGTTAATATCATCAATCATTTCTAATACACATACATTCCATACAAGTTTGTAAAACTGTTTTTTAACTATGTTATCTTTTTTAATAAATAATATAAAGTTTTATATTTTTAAACTAAGTTATTTTCGAAATTATTCATTTCAGAGTCTCATTTTCAAACTAGGGTTTATCTGGACTGAACCTACTGCATGACATAGCCCATATCATCAAACTACGAGTGACAAATTTAGAGATCATTCCAAAGGGCATCCGGCCTGACCCAGCCTAGTTACTGGCGTGACTGGGTTTATTTTCTTTGTCAGATTTTGCACTTTTGCCTTATGGATAATCAGAAACATATACCTAGCAGCCCTAGAAGGATTCGAGTCCGCAACTAGTTGCAACAGTTGGAACCTGTCTGGACCGTCCTGTTACCTTAGCCAATACGCCAACCAAGTCGGCAATTTACTAGCTCTATTTATTTTGTCTTCGCACACTTGCTATTTAGTTAATGAAAAAAGAATATTTTTTTACTTTAATTTTATTTTTAGAATGAAGTCGAATCGTCCATGCCTTAGTAGATTATCATTTATTTAAAGGAATTTGTCAATAGAACTCTAGATAGTTTACATTTCAATGAACGCACAATTACTTCTGTTATTACC
Source organism: Rhynchophorus ferrugineus (assembly GCF_030347505.1). Taxonomy (NCBI): domain Eukaryota; kingdom Metazoa; phylum Arthropoda; class Insecta; order Coleoptera; family Curculionidae; genus Rhynchophorus; species Rhynchophorus ferrugineus. The sequence goes on along the minus strand of NW_027472585.1, from coordinate 37,651,386 downwards.
ATCTACTGCTATTGCTATCGTGGTTGAAAAGTTTAAAATTCCTTCATTAGTTCAATACAATAAATAATAGTTAAATATGTCTGAGAAAAAAAGTGTTGTTGAAATTATATATTTTCTTGAGACTAATATAAATATGAGAATAACTGAAGAATGGCTGGATCTATTTTAATGACCTATGATTTGTTGAGTTCGTATAGATGTGTATCAATCTGCTAAAGATTTCCTCAAACATTTGTTAACTTAACGTGTTTCGGTCGATGAATCGAGATAAATGATTCCATTTCTTGTGAATTTTTGCAATTTCGACTATGTTCATCACTGTTAAACTGAGCCGGCTGCTAAGAACAAACATGTGGATGGAAGGTGTGGCTGAAAAGAATCACTCTGAGTGTAACCCATGCGACAAACTCCATAGCTTCAATAAAGCTAAGGTTTTTATGACACTGTCATTAAAATACTTAATTTTTGTGCTTTTAGTGATATTTGTTTTCCTAACATATATTATTCTAGTAAATGATTGAACTTAATGCATTATTTTTATTACGTTAACAAATCCTAAATTAAGTTTAGCAAAAAGATAACATGACATTTACTGACTGTTAGTTTAGTAACTGACTACTAGTTTAGTAATTGACTACTTTTTACTATCGACTGTTTTCAGTCGCTATTTTCGGTCCGACTGATTTTGTTACTATTTGCTATCGACTGTTTCAGTCGTGTACTTTTAGTTACTATTTTCGGTTCTACTAGTTACATTCCACTAATTTTTACCGTTCTGGCTATAAAGTATTTACTTTATTTAAAAAATCTCTAGTAGTTATTTTGCGATCATTTTTAATTATGTCATGGATTAGTTTATTTTTTTATGATTAGGTTTAATTTTTATTTAGTTTTTATGGTTATTGTACTTCTTTAGTTTTTAGGTTTTGCTTAAGTTCTACTGCATTGTCTATATTTATTATAGTATATATCTACTTCGTTTAAAATGAAATTATAAATTGCATGTTAATAGCATTCAGTAATAATTTTTTCCCTTTTCCTTTTTAAAGTTAGTACGTGAAGGAATATGAACATTTTCGTCTGGCTTATACTACCGTTGGAACATATAAACACATATAAAACTGCTCCAAGGAAAAATCTCCATCATTTTCTCTCTCAAAATTTATATAGGAAACGGTCTTTCCACATATTCTTCGTCTGATATCACGAATTGAAAAAAACAGTCCAACCGTTCATTTGACTAAAAAGAGTAATTACTATTTTCAGTCGCTAGTTTTTGACTATCGACTGTTTTGATTTCGTCAAGTCGATAGTTCCCAACGCTACTTTTAATATATTCATTTATTCCGTACACATTAATAAACAAGTCGGTATGATTGACAGAAATTGACCTTTTGAATGCAGTCATGGCCTTGTTTAAATATACTGAAACAACCAAAGTGTATTGATGCAATTGTGCATTTTTGATGGTGGTAAATACCACCGAAACCTGATATTGCGAAAACATTTGGACTTATTTTATATAATAACCATGAGAAATAATATTTCACCCAATACGCCTACTCCGAACAATCTCAGAATCAAACCAAACCGAACCGATCACTTTCCATAAGCAGACATGACGAGAATGTTTTTTTTTTAAATAAAAGCAGCCCCGACGGATTTTGATGAATAAAACGAAAGTGAGAGTTAAGTGGTGGTTGCATCACAATGTACGATGTTCTTGGCCACCCCGTTGTACAAGTAAAAGTAAAAGGAACATGAAATAGTTTGTGAGTCTTCAGGCGGTGCATTGGATTTTTTTCTTTCGCGGTTCATTAGTAGTACAGTATTATGATGATGAAATGTAAAAGGATCAATTATTGAACTAATTGTTATTAGATAATACACATATACCAGGTGTACCAGAAAGTCATTACCGGTATTTCTAACAGATGTCGCTATGCTTAAGTATTTTATTCTTCTCAAGTACATCAAGTACTGTGAGCATGCTTAAACCTTAAAAACACATGAACGTTCTTATAGTCCGAAAAAGTTTGAAGATGCGAAACTGCAAGAGTTGTTGGATGAAGAGCCAACCCAGACGCAAAAACAATTAGTAGAAGCATTAAAAATGGCCCAAGAAACGATTAGCCATCGATTACGAGCAATGGGGATAATCCAAAAGATGGGAAGATGGGCGAAGAACGCAATGGTCATCAATTGAACGACAGGCAAATGGAAAATCGAAAAATCGTCGGTGAAATGCTGCTTCAAAGATATGATCGGAGGTTATTTCTGCATCTAATAGTGACCGGTGATGGAAAGTTGATTTATTTTGACTCTGAGACTGAACTCTAAGCGCAAAAAATCATGGTTGTCACCTGACCCAAGGCCACCCCCGATCGACTCCAAGGCCAATTTTTTGGTCTCAAGGCAATGCTCTGTGTTTGGTGGAACCAGAGTGGCGGGACGTATTATGAACTGTTGAAACCTGGTGAAAGTTAATAGTGATCGCTATCGACAAAAATGATCACTTTGAACCATGTATTGATCGGAAAACGTCCAGAATGGGCCCGAAGGCATGGTAAAATGATTTTATGGCACGATAACGCACTATCATAAAGCAAAACCGGCAAAGGAAACGTCGAAAGTACTTGAATGCGACATATTATCGCACACTACTCTGACTATCAAATTTTCGCTACAATGGGACACGATCTTGCAGAGCATCACTTCGCCAATTTCGTAGAAGTTAGACAATGGTTAAATCAATTATAAATTGATGAAAGTTGGGAAAGATGAATACTTTTGCTGCGGCCCTCTTATGTTATCCCCTTTGCATCGTTTGCAAACAATTCACAAATGAAAACTGAGCCTATTATACTTTTCACTGTTAAATCATTTTTATGGTTGAAGTTCATGGAATTGTTCATTTGAAGCTGAAGTTCTTTTGGTATCTAGTCTAATATAAATAAAATAAAATTGTTATACGGTCGTTGTTTAGTTTGCTAGCGAAGTTGAGAGATTAATTGTGACGGCCTACTTCGATCGATCTTTGAAAACTGTATTACAAGCGCGAGATTCATTTTTAACATTGAAATTTCCAGAACGAAAACAAGCAAACCAATTCGTCGCTGGCGTTGACTTAACCATTTATCATCGTAGATATTATGACTAAAATAACCTTCCAGAAGATCAGTCCTCAAAGCGCAACAACTTTTGAAACCAGATATATCCAAATAACAGAATAATAGCTATTCAGTTATACTTAATTTAAGGAAGCTTTGAATTTTCTTCCATCAAATTCACAATCAAAAGGAATATATTAACTGCCGATAACGTCCGAATTTCAACGTCCTAGGACCTATAATTTAATACACTGGGACTTCTTTCAAATATGGGGTAACACAATGTAATCTCCACGTTGTTTGTAACAATAATTTTTCATTATCAAAACAAACATTCCAATTGAGAGAAGTGCCACCCAACTTCTATCTACTAGATCTAACCTGTCTCTCCATCTTAATTTTGCGTTGCGGTTAAAAGAAAACAACTTAATTATATCATTTGAGGGATACCCAATTCCTCAAGCAGAATCAACGAAATACTTCGGTGTCCATCTGAACCAATGTATTAGTTAGTCGGAAGAAATCCTCAACTTGGCCTGGGATTAAAGAGATTGATTGATCAATTAATAGTAACGTCTGTTTGGGTGCAAATATGGAGATTCACTAAAACATCAAAACGACTAGAAATCGAAATGAATTTACGAAGCTATCTATGATTTCGCTGTAAAGCATGAAAGAAGGATGCTATATCATGGTAACATGGCAGCAACACAACTACTAGACAATGTAAATGAAATCAGAAGACTGAAGAGACCCAAACCGCACGGATCTGTATAGTGTATAGGTGTTGCATTAGTGTATAAGTAGTCTTTATTCTGTATTTTATTCCTCATCTCGTCTCAGATTGTACTAAACGTAACTAGTTTTTGATGAAATTAAAAAAGAGTATATTTAAAAAGATTTAGGATCCTAAAACATTTTTTAATTTAAAAAAATTTAATTAAATGAATTAATAAACAATTTAAATTTGAATACATTTGGAAAACAAGAATAATGTTTAGATATTTCATTAGCAGAAGGGAAGTAAAACAAGAAAACCTGAATTTACGTTGTTGTTTTCGAGAAAAATTGACATTCAAGTGAAAGTTGATAAATGGAAAATGGGTGGGTCATCTAACGAGTATTTAAATTTACGTCTCAAGCAAAATGAACGTTATATAAGGCGATTTCAATGAACCGACATTCGAATTATATTTATTCAATGGCATTAACGAGTTGGAAACCGACTAAAATTATTTATAAACCGTAAAAGTGATAATAGTCATTCTCACCTTCTTTAACCACTTGGGGTCCGGTAATGGTATATCTGGGAAAGCTAATTTTCGTTCTACGTAGTACCATGGCGCGCGTACGTAATAGTACCACGATATTACTCGCTCGATGGGATCCCGTACCAAGTTTATATAGATTGGTTCTGGAAGACCAAATCTAGAAACATTAAAAACAATTTTAAAATATAATAATTCTCAATAAACAATAAAAAATAACTCACGAAGAAACATTGGTAAAACAGACGTGTTTTATGTACACTGATGGTGGTTCGTAGCTCGAAACCAGGGCAGACAAAGCAGCCTGATCTTCAGGTGCTAACCGGATGGTTTCCACCCTCTGTACTTGATCTTGACGGAACCCAAAATCGTTCCTGATACTCAATCTTCTCAAAAGTTCCATGAGTGTTTGAGAACCGACTTTAGGAACTCTGTTGAAAAATACGATATCCTGTTGGGCTTTTCTTGTGTTATTTAGCTGATATGGCGCCAAAGTAGTCATCTGGAAGTAAAAACGTTTTTTTAAAGAACGCTAACAACTCTTATTGATAGATCAAATAATATTGTGATATATCTTCATAACATGAAAGTAGAGCATTAATAATACAAACAACATTTTTGATATGTACGTGTTATATAAAATAAAACGGTTCCTTTCTCATCGGCAAATCGTGTTAATAACGATAATTCAGGATGTTTAGATACATAGATCATAGCGTAAAATTAAATATATTTGTTATTTTAAACGTGGCTCTAATTTTGTTTGTTGGTTCTTAAAAATCGTTCTTTGTTTAGTTTCCTTTTATTATTAACAGTTTTGAATTAAAGTAAATAATATCTATTGCCTGTGGTAGTTTATTAAAATGCTTTTTAATAGATGCCATTTCCGCAGCTAATAACAATTTGTAAATACTGAAGTGCTTGGTGTAATATATTTAGAGAGAACATAAACAAAGGATCAACAACATTTTAAGGCAGTCAATTAAAATTTTAAAACTAGATAGAACTAGCAGCATTTGTGGAAAGTGTTACTTTTAATTTTAGTTTTAAGAAATAGTTCACTACTTTTGATATCCAATTTGAAGAAATATGTTGGTGAAGCCCATAAAATTCAGCTATTAGAAACTTATGATGACTCTGCACTCAATCGTCAATTGTTTGTTCTGTATCTGTAATTCTCTTGCCTTGTATATGGTGGGACCAGCCAGGTGTAGTGTATTAGAAGCTGCTAAAACCATTTTGCAATCATTTTGTATAACAACGTTGCAGGAGCATATAGTTACAAAACGCAAACATCTTGGGCTTCAACTAAATCAAATGAATTGGCTGATAGGGTGTAAATATAAATTATCATTAGATAATAAGGTTTTGCTGTATAAGTCAATACTTAACCCCATTTGGACCTATGGTATTGAACTGTGGGGTACTACTAGCATATCTAACACAGATATCCTTTAGTGGTTTCAGAATAAAGTGTCGCGAGTCATCGTCGATGCTCCATATTACGTGCCCAACATACTAATTCAGCGTGATATCCCCCTAGAACCCATAACGAGTGTGATTTGTAGTGTTAGTGTGAAGTACTCTGAAAGACTATTAGTGCACCCCAATGGACTCACCAAACAGTTAAATGTGTGTGAGACATTGAAGTGCGTAGGCTCAAACGCAAACTGCCATATGAACTGATTAATAAACACATAGACTGAGATTTAACAATCTCTAGAATAAGCTAGAATAGTTTTTAGAATAAACTTTAAAATAACTTAGAACACTATCTAGAATCAGACTGAGATTATAATTTAAAGAGAAATGTGTTTGAAGGTCATCGAATTCTGTGTGAAGCTTATGGCAACTATGTCCCATCTATTTAAACATGTGAATACTGGTTTAAATGTTGTAAAGGTGATAATTTTAATATCAAAGACAAAGAGCGTCCTGGGCAGCCAAACAAATTTGAAGAAGATAATTTAAACATTACTCGATGATGATCCATGTAAAACGCAAGAAGAATATACTATATATATTATTGCGAGTAAGAGAGGAAAACATTTAATTGCTAAGAACATGGGAATGATCCACAAGCTGGGATATTTTATCTCGTACGAAATGAAACCATCAACGACGAAAATCAGAAAGGTTTTTTTGAATCGTATTGTTACTGGTGCTGAAAAGTAGATACATTGCGATAATACACAGCGAAAAAAATCATGTGGACTATCTAGTCAACCAATCAATATCAACATCAACCGAATATTCAGGGCTCCCAGCTAACGATCTGTAGTTGGTGGGATCAGCTTGGGGTCGTATAACATGGGCTAATAAAACCTTAAAGTAGTAAAACCCATAAGTGGAAATCGCTATCGATTACAATTGATGAAAGATTGAAAAACGGATGGGATACAAGCAAACACACAACAATGTTACTACGTCGGCCGAATTCTCCAGACCTTGCTCCTTCGGATTACTACTTGCTTCGACATGTGTGTTGTGACCTAGCAGCGCTTCACTTCTTATGAAGATACCAAAAAAGTGGGTCGATGCACGTGGATTGTCTCAAAAGATACATTGTTCTGGAACCCGTAAATTGCCCGAAAGATGAGGAAAAGTAGCGGCTATCGATGGATAATAAAATACAATGTACCGATTTTTCACAAAAAACCTTTAAAACTAATTTATATGCTTTCTAATTTCACATAAAATAAACTATTTTCTCAGCTCAAGTTCAACTACATCTTGTGTAATTATGCAAATGATATGTTAATAAATATATGTAAAAATATGTAGCAACTTAATGTGTTTGTTTTCTACATTTGTAAAATGTTATTTTATCAAAGATCTTAAATTCTTAGGATTATCCTGTTCATTTTACGAAATAATTCAACTAATTCATGTAGGAATGAAATGTAACAAATTAAGAAATATCTTACCTCACCAGTGCTCTGCAATAGTTTCATCATTGCTCGGATGCCTGGTGTCGGATCTGGTCCACTGTTCCCTGTAACGCACGACGATTCTCATTAAGGACTAAATTACCTTTTAAATTAGTTATTTGTTTCCATAATTAGATGTAACGGCATTCTAAACCGTAAAAATTAAGTTCGATTTTAATTAAACAATTAGGAACGCGAAATAATCATTGTAATTATCATAAACAAATAACAGTTTAAGTAGAATATGTTCTAGTATGTCCTGCTGACCCAGTTCTCGTAAAAGTAAGTTAAACTCATCATTGCTGAAAAATTATTAAAGTTTAAAATATTTTAATTACGGGATATACTATAGAAATAAATTAGTTCCACTTATAACAGATTTTATGTCCCATTCATAAAGTTTTTACGACTAAATTGGATTAATTTATTTGAGAATATTTTAACCTCAATTTTCAAGCGGTTTATTTTTGTGGATTTTTTATAAATATTTTATCACGATTTTTGGCTGAGATCCAAAATCGACTGAGATGAATACAACTCAATGTCTTAATGTAGATTATACCGGTTTATATTTGTTTGGAATTTCGTTTTATTATTTTCTTGGATTAAATAACGTCAAAATAGATATAAATGTAAAAAAAATTCCTGGAGCATAGCTCAGGCTAAATGTTATTTTATTCGTCTTCAGAATGTTAAAAAAAAAGTTCAACATGTCTTGGAGTCAACGAAATGGCATTAATGGTTTTTCGAAAGGAACGCTGTTGAAATGATATATGGCCGACTTTTTATAAACATATTAACAGATAATAAGCCTCAATATGATAAGTCTCTTGCTGGATACTGTAAGATTTAGTTTCTGTGTCTATTTGTTATCATGAAATTCGCATATATGAATATATTTTCAAAGCAGTTAAACCAAGTTATAAAGTTCCAACTACCCAACTTGACTGAAATATCTACACCAAACAAAAATCCAGAAGTCACTAACACAACCATTATATGAATTTCTTTGTTAGTCAAAAATAATCATTAAACAGGCCACTTTTACAAAAAGTTCAAATACCAACGGTCTAGTCCTTCCACAATTTCAAAAACTTAAGCAGTTTACAGAGTGAACTAATATTATTAATTATATCTGCTGGTTGTAATTAAACTTTGGAATCACTTTTATTGTCAAAGTTATCAGTTGGTAGTAGTTAAAATAATATTATATATAGATAAATATGTTTAGGTAGGTATTAAATTGTGTGTATATAGTAGGATATAAAATACGTGTAGTAGATAGGGTAAATTAGTTTTTTGTTTATTTTTATATAGTTATTACAATGATTATTATATACATATTTATTTTAAAATGTTTTCTTTTGTGTTCAAAATCGAAATTTGATTATTTATTCCTTTTTAGCGACTGAGAGCAATGACTATTAATAATATATTAATAAATAAAATATGGAAGCTTCTTCACGCTGTTATCTAGTGAAATAGACACAATTATAATAAACGAATATACTAATAATCATTAAATTTGAATTTTTCGGCTAAAAAATGTTGTTGTAAGTGCCATTTTGATGCTTTTGGTTTCATAATCTATTCACAATATCTAAGAAAACACTTGTTGGACACTAAACCGATATAACCGCTTCACTAAAACGTCTTTCACTTCTGAAAAATCAAAATTATACATCTATCCAAATCAATATAAAATCATGTCACAATATAATATAATATTACCTGATATTAACTGGTTTGATGATATAACATCTTCTGGTTGTAATCGCACTTCCATTTCTTTTAGCCGTGTGTTCAAATCTCTTGTGTGTAGAAACAAAAACAGCGTGGTTGATATAGCCAGAAGAGCTATCAGTTCACTGGTTCTAAAAAAATAAAATATGAGTTAATAGAACGTTGTACTTAGAAAATAATGGATTTAAAATTTAACTGTTATGTCGATGTCAGTCATTTTGATCTGGGGTAACAGTTGCCTTCTTTTATTTTCGATGACTATAATATTATTTCATTTTGTTAGTTAACCAAGTAGGTTGTAAAATAATTGTATTATTCGTAAGTTTTGTGTTCTAGAATTTTTTTATGAGCTTCATTATTTTCATTATATTAATACCACAATATTAAAATATTAAAAATTTGGTTTGTAAATTGTCTATATAATATTTTTGGTTAAAAGCAGCAGTACCAAATAAAATATTATCTTAATATTAGATTACAGGGAATTAAACTAAATATATGATTATGATGATTTCCATTTAATACTTTACAGTCTCTTTTTTACCAATGAGGGTTTATCTGGACTGGGCCTACAGTTTAACGTGGGTTCCGAACCACGGTCCTTGGCACTAAGCCTACCGAGTGGCCAGTGACCAACTTAGAAACCATCTCAGAAGACATCCGGTCTTACCCAGTCTGGTTACTGGCGTGACTGGGAAGTTTATTCCTTGTCGGATTTTACACTGTTGTCTATAAAGACATTTACTATTACAATGACAAATATAAAACACATCTATGCTCCAGCAGGAGTTGATCACGCGACTATAGGAACAATAGGAGGACCGTCCTGTCGCCTTGACCACTGCGCCAACGAAGCCGGCTTATTATGTTGATTATTTGCTATTTATATGTTTAAGTTTTCGGTTACTTGTTAATTTGTTATATATGTTTGTGAAAGTTTGATCAAATTCATGGAAAGTTTTACAATATATTAGTTTTTAATATTAATACAGGCAAATGAAAAAATTGATTTTGAGGAAATTGATAACAGTTCAATTGAAAAGTCCTCGGCCTACCATAGTAAAACACATTTTTTTTTGCAAAATTGGTTTTCTTTATTCAACCTAATTCCCTTCAGGATACACTGATTATAGCGACCCTCCAACTTTTCGATACCGTTTTTGTAGTACGATTTGTCCTTTGCTTCAAAATAGGCCTCAGTTTCGGCGACCACCTCTACATTGGACGAAAAATTCTTCCCAGCGAGCATTCTTTTGTGATTTGAGAACAGGAAAGAGTCGCTGGTGACCAGATCTGAAGATTACGGTGGATGAGGAGACAATTCGAAGCCCAATTCATGGATTTTTGCCACAGTTTTCACTGACTTGTGACACGTGTGCATTCTTTTGTTGAAGCAGCACATTGTTTTCTTCAAATGCGGCCGTTTTTCGCCGATTTCGTCCTTTAAACGGTTCAATAATGCTGTGTAATAGTCGTTGTTGACGGTCCTTCCTTTTTCAAGGTTGTCAATGAAAATTATTCCATGCGTATCTCAAAGTACAGACGCCATAACCTTGCCAGTCGACTGTTGCGTTTTGGAGCGGGTTCATCGTGTGCAGTCCACTCGGATGACTGTCAATTAGACTTCGGAGTGAAACGATGTAGCCATGTTTCATCCATTGTCGCATATTGACGCAAGAACTCGACGGTTGTACTTACGCTTGATCATCTTCAAACACTGCTCCGAATCATCAACTCGTCGTTGTTTTTGGTCAAAAGTGAGCTCGCGCGGTACCCACTTTGCACAGAGCTTTCTCATAGCCAAATATTTGTGAATGATATGACGTACACGTTCAGCTGATATCTTTGGAGTGTCTGCTATTTCATTCAATTTCGATTTACGGTCATTAAAAATTATTTTGTGGATTTTTTAAATGTTTTCGTCGGTAACAACCTCTTTTGGGCGACACTGCGTTCACCTTCTTCGGTGCTCATTTCACTACGTCTAAACTTAGAATACCAATCCTAGATGGTTGATTTTCCTGGGGCAATGTCCAGAAACTCGGCATGAAGCCAAGTTTTTACTTCAACTGGATTTTTTTTTTCTTCAAAAAGCAATATTTTATCAACAGTTTTTATCCAATTTCTTCAAAATAACAATAGTTGCTTTACTCAAAATGTTATAATTAACAAACTAATGCTCTGACAGCTGTCAAATTTATACACGCATCTTCTGAGGGTTAGGGCTAACTAAAAACATATAGATTTATTTCTACCAGCGCCATCTATGTATCAGGCCGGGGACTTTTCAATTCGTCTGTTATCAAATATAGTTTATCAAATTAAGTTTATTAATGTATATTACTGCTACAATATGCATTAAAAAGCAAAGCAAAAATTAAAATATAAATAAAAATTATAAGATATACTCTAGATGTGACATTATCAACAAAATTACCAAGATAGTGTACATTTCAAAGTTTAATTATTTCAATTTCCTTAATCTTTTAAATGCTTCATTTAAAAACTGTTTTTTTAATTATTATAACTTATTTAGTTATGACGAAACCCATATTAATAATTTCAAGCGATATAACTAGTTTAAGTATTGATAGAAGTTTGGTTGTATTATGAATCAAGTTTTTCAATACTCATTTTCATTTCATTAAGTCTGTTATTTATATTATATATTTATATTTATATAAATAATTATTGTTAATGCAAACAATGTTGTTAACAAAATTTACTCATCAACGCAATATACCTTTAAACAATAAAACATCGCATATTGTTTGTTTCCTTGTAGTTTCTTAATAATTTAATACTCTATTCGCATTAATACTACATTCGCCTTTAATTTAGCGAAGATGTATTATTTTAACTATAACAAAAAATATTAGATCCATACATTAGATCGATTAATATAAATAATCTTCTTTATAGGGTAACAATAAGCATGGTTGAGTTTGTAAAATTAAAAAGCTACTAACGTAGAATAAATGATACGTAAAAAGTTTCATTCATGAAGAGAAAGTCCACTCATTGATGGACATTATTTGCTTGTACTGTCATCAACTATTTCTAAAATTACCATTAATGTCCATTTATTCTCGTAACATTATTGTTAGTTTAGCATCAAACATGCGTGTGGTACAATGGATAAACAAATCCCATTATCTATGATTTTGTTCGAAAAATGCGGGGAATGTATGTATAAATCGAAGAAAGTTTCGGAAACATAATGCGCCTATCTCGTTACGCAGTAATTTATTGAATGAGTATGGAGATACCTTCTAATGTGTCGATGGTATACAAAAAATATGGTAGAATTTTTTTCGCGAATAACGCTCGGTTTAGAAAGTGGTATATCGGTTCAATTTAACGCGATACCTTCGGGATAATCACCTTTCTCCAAACGGGCTGACAGGAAATTATACATAGATGTTTTATGACCCCATCATTTATGCTAATGCAAAACAATACTGGTAGAATAGACGATATGGGAAAAAGTATTTTAGCGGGGCTAATATGCATATTCATTTAAAAGTGATTGGCGGTATACCGTGTCTAAAATAGAAAAATGGCGAATGATGGGAAGTGGAATACGTAGGTCAATGTCTAGGAATGATTTAGTGTCAGAACAATTAATATTTAATTAAGTATATTATTAGTTAAAACAATATATTGGTGATTGAAATTCTTTTTTAAAGTAACAAAAAGTAATTAGCTGTTTGAATCTACTAAATTGATTTAGAAACCGTTCTTAATATATTATTAAGCAAGTATATAAACAAATAGTTTAATTACATTTTAGAGAATAGATAAATTTTTTGTACAAATGTAACCTGTTTAACTACATTGTGACTACATTATTCTATGATGTGTCTTGGCAGTTTTATTTGTTTTATATGTATTTTTTTGTAAACTTTCTTTGAAACTAGAAATATGTCAACATTTAACCTCTATAACAGAAGTTGTGAAACACATTTTGTTCTTTTCGTAATATACTATTACATTTTGAATTAGTTTTTGGTTTAACTATATTCATAGTCTAGAAACTCCATTTACTACAATCTGTTAAAGTTAATGTCTATTCTGCTCATAATATTTAAATTTTTAAAATAAATAACTCTGTGGCAATGTTTTCTAATCCCAAGTTATTTTTATTTACAAAAACACTAATTTTACCTGTGCGAAAATGCTTGCAGAATTTATTATTTACTTAATATATAAACAACTTTAACATTAAAATGATTAATGGTGTTTGGTATTACAGACTGCATAAGATGTCATGACCGAGGCAATATTAGTATAAATCAAGATTATGTATAAAACAACTTTTGTCATATTAAATGATCAAATGGGCACAATATATCAAACAGACATCATGGTGAGACCGTTATCCAAGTGAAATTTTGTATATATCTGCTACATACGTGTCTATTACCAAATTTACAGTGATACTGCAATGCAAATAGTTAGAAATATGAAATATACAACATATATTACATAGTTCGACTGGTATGCCGCTGGTAATGTCATAATTTAGCTAGGGCAATATTCTCTTGGGTTTCAATATTATTATAAGCTTTCTTTGTGATTAAAATACGGACAATTCAACAATACTGATAATACAGTTACTACTTTGTTACAAAATTGTGTTTTTTGTACAGATCAAAACTCATATGGGTTAATATTAACCTATGGACTAGATAATAGCCCGTTGAGATAAATAGAAGTAAATCTGCACTTATTATTTATTATTTGAAATTATATTTATCTATTAATTATTAATTAATTAATTTTAAATTAATTTTTCAAACCCAAATTGATAATAAAGGATTTGATTTATACTGATATAAATTTCTTAATAATTGATAATTATGTTTTATAATACATCATTTATATGTTTAATGACAAATAATGTCCTGGGGACCAAAAGTCGAAAACAATAAATTTAAAGATTTGTTGGACGAAACCACTGACAAAGAACTCCCAGACTGCTTAGCAGTTGATGAATCAGCTGTTTCCCAATGTTTACAAGCGATAGGGAGAGAACCAAAAGCAGGGAAATCTCGCAACCACTACTACATGTTGTCACACAAGTTGATTGAAAAGACCATTTCAAATCAATTTAACATTGTTTGCAAGGCAAAAAGAGATCTCTGTGATTGCCAATGAAAAGTGGATCTATTAGAACAATCCCAAGTGCAAAAAGTCAGGGACGTATCCAGAAGGTCTAACCAGATCGATACCAAAGCTGAATATTAATGGTCATAAAGTCTTGCTGTATATACAATGTATGTATATATAAGATGTAGTGTATATGCAAGGTGTAGTGTATTACGACTATGAGCTGATAACCGAATGAAACCGTTACTGCAGATATCTATCGACGTCAACTGAATACATTTTATTACATATTGACTCAAAAGATCAGTACGAGCCAGTAACAGATGCAAAATCATCCTGTTGCATGACAATGTTGCTAAAAGAGTTGTGTAGGCTACACCGTTGCAGTTCTAATGAGAGGCTTTGTCGTGCCTGGCTAACACACAGTTTCGAAACGCTGAAGAAGTACGAAAATTGATCGATGATTGGATCGCTATCAAACCAACATTGTTCTTCGGATTTAGTATCGTAATGTTGCCAAGAAGTTAGGAGAACGTTGTAGAAAATGAAGGAAAACATTTTGATTACTATATATTATATCAAGTTTCCTCAATATATAAGTACATGAAAGCAATGAGTACAATGAGTACTAAATGCATGCAATACTTTAAATCATATGATTAGTAGATTAAAAATCCAAAACATTTACAAAATAGATATTATTCAAGGTCCAAGTTCGTTTTAATTAAATACATTACCATATATAAAGGCATTAAATCAATATATAGTTGTTTATTAGCTATTAAATCTTAGTATTATTAAAATTTCAATACGTGTGTTTTATATCCATATAACCATAACACTACTTTCATTGTTTTATTAAATAATAACAAAAAAAATCTGTTACTGCTTATTTTTATAATCGCCACATAACCATAATGAACTACAAGCAATTGTTTTTGTGTTTTGTTTAAAAGCTAGTATACTCTCGAACAATAACTTGACTATATTTAACTGAGTAGTATAACAAATTGTTTTACGACATACCTTTCATGCGATTGTGTGATTTGAAAAGCTGGAAAACCTTTAAGCTTTCATTTTAGAATAATAAGCAGCCGTTGTTTATTGAACGGTAATTAGAGAACCGAAAATATGAGAGAAAATATTGATTAATGTTTACATTTATGATCAGCATCAGTTCGTTTAAGTACTGTGTTGATTATTGTTATTTTTTAATACATATTAGCGTGGTATTTAAGAAGATTTCACATAGAGTGGTCTTCAAGGACCTAAGAATGATATGGTTACATATTCTCTAGTAGTTGTGATATAAGGTTCGTGAAAAAGTAATTTCGGTTTTCCTAAATATAACCATAAACTTGCATATCTCGATGATGTCATACCATAATGCATTGAAAGGTAATATATATACAGAACTTATAACGTAAGCTTAAAGAATGTTCTAATTTCTATTTAAATAATGTGTTATTAATGCAATTAATTTCTTAAAACCGCAAATTGGATCCTCAATTTTGTTTGTAGCCAGATTTTATTATAGTTTGCATTCCTATTGCCCTCAGACCTTATCTAAGTTTAGTGTTTGATAAAAATTAGCGCTATCATTGTGAGTAACAAGTATAAAGTCCTTCAATTTCAGACCAAATGTTGGCTCTGTACTTGCTAATAATAACTATGTTTAAAAATACGATCCAAACATTAGAGTAAGTATTGTTGCAAAACCCAGTATATTCGCCAGATTTTGTTTTGATTTGAAAAGTTATATCAGTGTAAAGAATAGTTAGCAAATCCACTAAGATAGAACAAGTGTATCGATATATCAATTCATTATATTGAATAATAAAATATTTGTAAAATATTCCAAATCACAATATTGTGTTTTGGAAAGTACGCAGAAGTCAACTGTATGGGTGTTCCAAGATGAATCAGATCCAATAAAATTTGTTGCGCACGAAGCACTTCAAAGAAAATGGTGGCCTGTTTCTTAGGAAAAAATCGTCATATTGCAACAGTGCCTCTAGAGGATCGTAGAACCGTAAATTCTGATTGATACATTATTACATATATTTGCCAGAAGTCTTCGGTGAAATAAGGAAAACAAACAAGAGACGCCGGATTGTTCATGACAATGCGAGCTCTCACACATCGGCTTAAACAGGAGACTATTTAAGCACTCAAAAGGTCGAATTGATGGGTCATCCGCCATACAGCCCCAATGTGGGACCCAATGACTTTTTTTTGTTCCCATCCATGAAGAATAAACTGCGTGGTCGACGTTTTCATCACCCAAAGAAGCTCTTAAAGCGTTCAAAAATCACGTTTTGAACATACCTCATTCGGAGTGGAATAAATGCTTCGAAAATTGGTTTAAGCGTATGCTAAAGTGTATCGATCATCGTGGCGAGTACTTTTAAAAACAATAAAAATATATTCGCAGCTTAACTATTTATTTTTTCCTATTACCGAAATATAAATAGTGACCCTCGTATTATCTTTTACATTATTATTGTTGAAATTAAGACAGTATTGTTACATTTTCTGTATATATTTGCATATCTAACAAAAATATCGTGTTTTCATTGAAATTCCGCGACATAAAACCAGAAGAGAAAAGTTTAAAATAACTGTTGCATATCTTGAACTTTCTTCCTTCTGGCTTCTGATTAATCGTTGACCTCTAGATTAGAAAACAAACCTTACTGGATGATATATCGGCGAATATTAACTTTTACTCCAATATTCTGTAGAAACCGTTAAGAATCGCAGCTACTAATCCTTTCAGTTTTAGCGCAATCTGACGGTAATAATAACTGAAACGCGCGAAACGCTTCTTCCTAGATGAACGGGTTTTAACGTTATCATCGGCCGTTTTCCACCGCATCGAAAAATACATTAATTACGCAATCACAATATACTTTCGTTTCTAAAAGAATTCTTGTTTCATTAGAGAAATTTCACCATGCAGGAAGAGTAGCTTTTTAAGTTAGGATTAATGGTACAAGATATATCGTATGATATCCATTAATAATGTTCTAAACTCTTCTTGTTATATGTTACCGTGAATAACATTTTGCCATTTGAAAATATATACATATATATATATATATATATATATATATATATATATATATATATATATGTATATATATATATATATATATATATATATATATATATATATATATATATATATATATGTATATATATATATATATATATATATATATATATATATATATATATAAACAGGTAAAAGAGGTTAATACTAAGGTTATACTACATAACTTAGTAACTTTTGAACAGCTTAAATGATATATAAAATATTCAAGTTCAAATTATTCAAGAATTATATTTAAAAGCTATTTTATGTGTTTTTGTGGAAAAACTAAAACCTCACTTGCTTTTCAATATTTTGATGACTTTTTTGTGTGCGTTTATGCGGATACGAGTATGATTAAGATTCATAACCACATCCGGTAGGTGGCGCTGCGATGAATTGAAAGCTTTTTAAAAATCTTTTACACATTTTCCGATTAAATGTTCTGTGTTCAAAAATAAAATAATTTTGCATCAAATAAACACTATTTTGCATAAATATCCATTTTTCTGGCTACCAAGTTATAGCTTCTTAGTCAATATCTTATCATATTTTCCAGCGATTATTTAACAAATAAATCTTATTTAACTATTGTTGTTTATTGTTTTATTATAGCCTCCAAAATCATAATGACAATATTTATTGCCAGAAATTTAAATAACTATTGCTATAGTCATAAGAAAATAAATTATTAATTTTAATTTTCCTTAAATTAATTGGTTAAACAAGTGGTCGTAACTTTTTACTGCTGTTATTATACAAGCTATTATTTAATATCTTTTCAATTATTTTAGGCTGTTAATAAAAATAAAATGTAAAAGCCATTTCATTATAATACACTATGACTGTTATAGTTATAGTTATAGTTATACACTGACACTATAAAGCTGAGTATTATTATAACAAATTAATCTTGTTTAAAAGTAATTATATGTTGACTGCAACTTCATAACATATTCATCATTTATAATTAAAGAAATTAAATTAAAAAAAAACAATTATGAGCTAAATTTATTTCAAACCAATGCAAAATTATTGAGTTAATTCATATCAAAATATATTAAAAATAGCCCCTTAAAAATAATTAGCTTTTGTTGTCACCGTCTGCGTTTATCAATAGCCGACTTTAATTCCTATTAAATTTAACTTAGATTTTCGTAATTTTCATTGATAATCTGAATTGAACATAGAGGGCGTGATATTCGATTGATTTTTTCATATCTTTTAGATATATTAGGATAGGGCTTTTTCAAACTGTAATTATGTATATAGAGTTTAGTTAAATATATTAGTTAGAAATGAGGTTAGATCTGGAATATTTATCGGTTAAGTTTGAACAAGTTGTTAAATTCCACCTGTAATATCTCTATTATCTTGAGAGAGTGTACCTCAAAATTCGCCCTGATTTTTCCTCTCAATATATTTGTTTTTCGACAATCCCCATGGTATTATTGATTTTCTCTTACTTTGCCCTTGATCATATTTTTTAAATATTTGTCAATATAATAATGTCAGTGTCAATATTTGTAGGTGCTAAAATAATCAATTAACATCAGTAATACTAAAAGTAAAACTGATATTAAAGTAGTAACTGGAATGAAAATCACCATAAACATTTTTGTATGCTAATATATATATATATATATATATATATATATATATATATATATATATATATATATATATATATATATATATATATATATATATATATATATATATTAGCATTAACTACATAGTATTAACTTAAAAATTCAATAGGAAATTGTCTAGATCAAAAAACACAACTGTTCAATACATAATGTTAAATTAAAGAGATATAATGACCAACTGTTAATAATCATAATTAAAATCATCTACATTCTCTTTATGAACATGATATTACTGTTGAAAATTCAAAAAATAAGTTGAAAAAATCAATAATAAATATTGTTTCTTTCAATTTAAATTTAAATAATTTTTATACCAATTTTTATTTAGGACTTATATTTTATAAATATGCATAAATGAGATTTAAAAAAAACCGGAAACCTAATGACCAGTTGTTGATATTCGAATATGATTGAAACGGGAATCCTCTTTAAAGTTAACAAAAAAAAAACACCATGTGACTTGAGAACTCTAAAAATAATGAGGATAAATACGAGTATAATAGGAATCCACAAATAATTCATTTCACTGATATATTCCTTGATGACCCTTGTATCTTTCAAGTTTGGCTTTCACCGAATCACGAGCTCTTTTTCACGCTGGCTTCTTGAAACATATATATAAAAAAATGATCGCGAAAAACGAAAGTTTATCGTAAGAAAAAAATTAC
Organism: Rhynchophorus ferrugineus; assembly: GCF_030347505.1. Taxonomy (NCBI): domain Eukaryota; kingdom Metazoa; phylum Arthropoda; class Insecta; order Coleoptera; family Curculionidae; genus Rhynchophorus; species Rhynchophorus ferrugineus. The sequence continues at coordinate 37,631,809 of NW_027472585.1, read as the reverse complement.
TGGAGCTGAGTAGAGATGAACGCTGAACGGTTAATTTAATTTCTTCATTATTATAGATATATTAACGCAATAATATAATACAATTTTGTTAAGTATTATACAGAATAATTTCTTATTTCTCAATAATTACAGTATCTTATTTCTTCTGATTTCTTGCTTATTAATGACGCGAACAAGAGAACTATTATTAAATTAATGCTATTGTAAGAAGATACAACGAGAGATTATTTTTCAATCAACTGTATTGTTTGTTAGTACGGTTATGCTGTTTTGTTTTCTGATTTGGACCAAGGAACCATTGATTTATTTGAGTATTGGCAATTTTTTTTTTCGTTAATGTTTCCTTTGTCAACATTGTTTAAGTTTGTAGGGTAATTGATCATTCTACTAAAAATATAGTGATTCAAAATATATATTTTAAAACATCTATTTTATAGTCATTTTTACCAACTAGGTGAACCAGCTAGAACCTAATGGTCTTCGGCTGATGTCGCTTCAGGTTCGGAGTATGGTTGTTTTGCGGGCTACAGAGACCCTGGGTTACGACTGGGACTGTCATTGTGTGTTTTCTACCGGGGTTTGTGGACGGATAGGGATTTTATCGAGATATTGTCGTGTTCTAAGGTTCCTATGGAGAACATCACATTGAGCATGTTTATTAAATTTTTCACAAACGGGATGCCTGATTCGAGGTGTGTATTGACGTTCCTCATAAACCATGGGGCTCTGAGTAACGCACGGACTTTTTTGGATTGGAACACTTGGAGTAGTTGAAGTTGTCTCTCCGAGATATACCTTTTATCAGTGACTGATGAATAGTTACTACAACGCGGGTGGTCTTCAAATTACGGTTCTCGGTATTAAGTCGAGTTCTAGGGCTTCTAGGGTCGAGTGATCAATTTAGAGGTAATCCCAGAAGACATACGGTCTTACCCAGACAGGGATGATTTTTCTTGTCAACTTTTGTATTATTGCCTTATGGACAATCACAATTGTAAACAATTACTAATCTAAATGTACAACCATGCCCCAGCAGGATTCCAACCTGCGACTATCGCAACGTTAGGAATACCGTGCCGCCGCCTTGACCAGTGAGCCAACCAAACAGGAAAATTTTTCATCCGTCTGACAACCGGACGACTTTGACAGGCTCATTCGTTTACGTGATCGAACTAATCAGGCAGCATTGTGTCTCTTTTTAACTAGAATAAAGTGAGAAGAAAAATACTGTCTCATTCAAAAGCGACTGGACCTACTATTTAACGTGGGCTCCGAACCACGGTCCTCGGCGTTAAGCCTACCGACTGGCGAGTGGCCAACTTAGAAATCATTTCAGAAAATATCCGGTCTTACCCAACCTGGTTACTGGCGTGACTGGGATCATTTTCCTTGTCGGATTTTACACTCTTGCCCAGGACAATCATAAATATTTAAAAATTCACAAATATAAATTTACGACCATGCCTCAGCAGAATTCTAACTCGCCACTACCGCAATAGGTGGACTGTCCTGTCGCCTTTACCACTGCGCTAACCAAGCCGGCTCCGGATGTGCCTTTATATTCATCTTTGATAAAAAGGCATGATTATTAGAAATATACAACCATTAGTATGAGACGTGTATATTATAGAATGTATGGTAACAAATGCAACCAAATCGAAAGGTATGTAGCGACCTTGAGGTATGTCGAATTTTACATCGTGGAATAACGGTCTACAAAATAACCAGAAAATGATCCCACATGTTGAACACGGGCGGGGTGCCAGCAGCGCCAACTTGAACCCGATAACGAATAGTTGGCCACCCCGAGACGTTTATCTGGGATGTTATTGAAGGGGATTTCGATTCATTGAGTACTCGACCGTCGTTTGGTTTGGACGTGCCACCATCGACTGCCCAAGCCTCGTCTCCAAGTAACACCGCTGCCATCCGTTTTATCTAATTGTATTTTTCACATTTTTATATTACTTCAATAAATAACGGTCACATAATGTAAACACCACTGTTCCATTTTGTTTTACCTCCATTCCCCGAGCCATATCTAATTTACCCTAAAGGTGTTTTTATAAATAAACAATTTTATACGTGTTATTTTATCCGGATACTTTATGCAAGTAATTTTATCTAATGGTTTGCCGTAAATTATGACGATTTTGGCCGAGACCTTCAACCGATTCAAAGTCATGGCCGGCGGATAGGTTAGATTATGGTCGGAGTGAAAATTTCATCAGAAAATAACCATCCATTGACCTCGTAACCTTTATACGCGCTGCCATTCAAAGTATAGCTAGCGCGCGACCAAGATATATGGTCGGAAGTGTGCGTAAAACTTGACGTATTCTTTTAAAAGTTAGCACACCTCTGATAGTAAGTTAATGGACGAGACAACGGACGAGTAAAACGAACAAACGTTTGATTTGATAACAAGGAAATGTAGGTTTTTTATACCTTTCACCGATGACCGATTATTGTACCTTGTACCGGTTTTGACCTTAATCTTGAAGCGTTCACGCAGTAACAGAAAAAAAAATAACGCAAATATACGATTCTGTTTTTACTAGTTCGTTATAGCTATGATATCCGGTAATTATCATTTAAATGGCATTTATGATATCAGTAGTAACATTATTTATTTTCATGCTTTAGAATAATCTTTAATAATAAGTAATATTTCTTAGTAATAAGTAAAAATCGTGAAAATTATTAATTTTTAGAATTAATGGAGTACATGGTACCATATTACAACTAGTTATTCACTATCTGTTCCATATCCATATCCAAAATATATGTCCATATCTAAGATTTTGGACTCTTAATTAGTATTTGAAGTATATAAACTGTACCGGGGAGCCTAGTTCAGTCTGCATAAGTTCAAAACACGGTAGAATTTTCGCATATTGCATTTAATTGGTTCAAAGGGTTTTCTTTTCAAAGGTTCAATTTCCGTGTAAGTTTTTTATCCTCTTAATTTCTTCGTTGACCGTAGACCTTTCTGAAGTTCTGAAGCACTTTGTTTTGATAAGTTTGGATCATATTGATATTGGATTTTATTTTGCAACAGTATCGTAGCTCACCATATATCCACAATGATTTCAAATTTTATTTCTACAATAACAGTTTGTTCTGAAGTGATAATTTGAATTGTTGCACACAAAACAGTAATGATATTCACACCTAATTGTGACCAATTTAACAGGTCAATTGAAAAGTCCCCGGCCTATCATAATAAAACACATTTTTTTGCAAAATTAGTTTTTTATATTCAACATAATTCCTTTCAAGGACGATACATTGATTACAGCGACCCTCCAACTTTTAGATAACATTTTTGTAGTACGATTTGCTTTTGCTTCAAAATGGGCATCAGTTTCGGCGATTTTTCAATGTAGTTAATGAAAATTATTCCATGCGCATCCCAAAATACAGACGCCATAAATTTGCCAGCCGAGTGTTGCATTTTTCCACGCTTTTGAGCGGGTTTATTGTGTGCAGTCCACTCGGATGACTGTCGAGTGGACTTCGGAGTGAAATGATGGAGCCATATTTCATCCATTGTCACATATCGACGCAAAAACCCGCGTTTATTAGACTTGACAAGTTTTTGCTTCAACTGTATTTTTTCCCTTCAAAAAGAAATATTTTATTAATACGCGAAATTACTTTTTATCCATTTTATTTCACAACATCAAAAGTTGCTTCACTCAAAATGCTACAATTCACAAACTAATGATCCGATAGCTGCCAAATTTATAAACGCATCTTTTCAGGGTTAGGGCTAACTAAAAAACATATGGATTTAATTCCAGTATCGCCATCTATGTGTCAGGTCGGGGACTTTTCAATTTACTGTTACCGTTGTCTTAGTAATGTTGTTTGTAGCGAGTTAGTCAGTACCGTCGGCAAATTTGGTTTGTCACTTCTTCACATTTTGGTATATCACTAAAATATATTAGATGCAACATTAGTGTACCTTGATGAACACCTGCATTGATTCAAATCTGAATATTTGTTACCGTATCTTACTCTGAAGTGACGATTATAGTTGTAGAATTTTAGAATATTGAGGGACAAGGTAATATATTTGCTAACTAATATTTAAATCCCTCATACCTTGCTTTATCAACGGCTTCGGCAGCGTCGAGAACTATAGCTGAACTAAATACTACAAACCACAACCTGATTAATTTTTCAATGTTTTTTTCACTCTAAAATAGTAAGGAACGTTGTGTTATTGTCCCTTAGTGAGTAAGAGCCCACTCCTCTACTGAGCTTATTACAATAAACTACAGGGATCCAAAATAAACATAACGTTTTAAGGATCGGTTATTAAATATGAATATCTTGATCAATTGAAAGATAAGATTGTGCGACTTACTGCTTTAGTAAAATATAATAAACACGTTAAGACGATTTTTAATTTTGACTATAGAGAAGTTGAGTTAGATTAATATTAGTCGTTTAATAAATTAATAGAATGTAAAATTATTTCACATCACGATTTTTAATACGATATAACATCAGATTTTGTTAGTAAATCAGAATGTTTGCACTTGCTTTTGTATTGCAGGGTAGTTATACATAAACACTTAGCTATAATTATATGTTGTATCTGTCTTGTTTCTAAAATTAACTCCAGACTAATTATTTATCATTAAATTTTTCAGATTAATTAGCTGCGTACGTACCTATTCTTAAATTGATATTTGGTTGTGGATTGGTAGGCCTGTTTTAGAGAATCTGTTCACATCATTGATTTGTTCTAGCACCCAGCTTATCTGACATACTTCGTCTCTTTTGACTTTTAACATCTAACTCTTTGCATAACCTAAACATTATCTTTTGGAAAATGTTTTACCAGATGAAGAGCCAACAACCTTCTAGCTTTTTAAAAAACCACTATAACAATGGAATGTACATATAAAGGGATTGTTGAAATAAGTGATTGTTGATAAAGTAATTGTTATACAAATAAATCCTTTTATTTGCTACTACTTAACAAAATAAATTAGTTTTATAAATGCCCAATTAGTTTAAAGGTATTGAAGCAAAAATTGCAAACAATATTAATAAATAAATCATTTTTTATATGTTAGTCTCCCTTTTGCCAACTAGAGTTTATCTGGACTGGGCCTACTATTTAACGTGGGCTCCGAACCACGGCGCTCAGCATTAAGCCTACGGACTGGCGAGTGACCAACTTGGGGATCAATCAAAAAGTCATACGGTCTTACACAGCCTGGTTACCGGCGTGATTGGGATCATTTTCCTTGTCGAATTTCGCACTATTGTCTTATGGAGTATTACAAATATAAATTTAAGAGGCTTGTCCTGTTGCCTTGACCACTGCGTTAAGTAAGCCTGCAATAAATTCTATTTATAAATAATTGATATGCTTTAAAATATGTTTTCTGAATAGCAACAAAACTGTCGGACACCCAATCCCTATTATATCATTAACGAACAATATTCGAAATTAAAATTTAGCTTGTTATAAAATATATTTATTTAAAACTAAATTAGGACGAATTATATAATTTTCTCTGCTTTCTTCTTCGAATAAAACCGCAATTCGATACCATTTATCTAGTTAGAGAATGTCTCTACGACAATGGGAAATATGAATATAATTCAGATGAATTATAGATACACGCACTGTCGGTGTACCGTGACCGCAAAATGTCATTATTTTTTTATGCGGGCTTTTTTTAATAATGCGGGAGGAAATGTTTCCGTTTTATGTAAATCGTTCGTTATAATTTTCATTTTTTTTTCAACCACTACGAGATAATTATTTACGTTTTGTTTTCTGTTGGTAATTAGTATTATTTTGTGTTATAATCTCACGAATATTAACACAACAATTTCTCATTATGTTCTAATGTTTTGCAAAAAAGTGCTAATCTTCTTTTAAATGTTCTTATTAGAGTTGAATTAGGACACCGACTGGGTCGTAGATACAATATCTGTTTAGTAATAATTTCTTGATAGATTTTGTAGCTACTTTTCCTTCTTATGGATCTTTCCCTGTATGATGTAAACGACTAGAATTAGTTAGACATAATTTTCAAGAAAATGGAAAAATATATTGATTCAGATTATTGGCCATTTGATTCTATACATCTTGCCTATTACAATTTTTCGATACTGTTCCAAAACTTTTACAAACTTTGAGCAAAACTTCTTCGAAACTGGCGAAGTGTTGCTCTCGAAACAAGCACGTATCCCATTGAGGCGAAAGTTGATGGATGGACGGGGAAAGGTCTGGAGAGTACGGCGGATGCGATAATATGTTCCAAGTCCAAGTGCCTTCGACGCTTCCTTGACAGGTTTTTATTTATGAGAAGGTGCGTTGTCGTACTCTAAAATCGCTTTACCGTATTTTCGGGCCCATTCTGGATGTTTTTCTATCAATGAATGGTTCAAATTGATCATTTGTTGTCGGTAGCGATTACTATTAATTGTTTGCACCAGATTTGCAACAGTTCGTAATACACCACGTTGCTTTGGTCTCACCAAACACAGAGCATTATCTTGCGACCAAAACGATTTGGTTTTTTAGTCGGTCGGCCGGCTTCGCTATGTGATTTGACCACTTTTAAATCAGTTGAAACCCAAAATGACAATTGGGATATTACGAACAGGATAAAAGTGGGTTTATGAAAGTGTTTGATGGGGTTTCTTCAAATTCCGGAAGATTTAGATGAATGTTTGAGTATTAAATAGAAAACTGTTAAAACTATCGAGTTCAATAGTAAGGTTGCTTTATTTAACAGTTATTTCTATTGATATTTCTCATTCTTATAACGAGGGATATTTTACCTAAAGGTATAGAAATATGGAGAGAAGAAGTAGACCACTAGTCAAAATGGCTAGAAGCATAGAAAAAGATACTCAGTGTTATAATGTATTTACCAACATTATCTCACCAACATCCAACATAGCAGCTTGTTCTCTGTCTTGTCCTCGTTTTCGAAATATTTTAGTACACATTGTGTACTGATTGTACATTAACTGATTTATTAAATAATGAAGCTGACTCTTTTCTTAAATATTCTAGTAGTATTCCCAAATCACCTTTGAGTGGATGGCACTTGTCATTTTAAACTAAATCTTCAACACGTTTATAATGTGCGGTTTGTTATAGAGATTGTTTCACAATAATGACAGATTCATCAGCAATCATAATCTTTTCATGTTCACATTTCCTAAATTTTATTACCTAATGATTACTATAGTAAATTTATCAATACTATTACAATTTAAATAAGCAGTAGTCAGCAGATCATTGAAATTGAGTTTAATATTTAAAAGCAGTCTATAGTTTAGTTGATATTGATATAACACTCTACTACGTCTTAATACTAATATTGCTTCATATTGTATTCGCGCTCCTGTAGATCGAAATTGTTAATCCAGGTTCTACCTGGTTCATTTCTGAAACCTAATTCATTCTTGTTCTGTATCCGTAGACTTTTCTGAATATACTGGTATTAACATAATTAAGCAAAATTTAAGAAAGTTGCTTTAAAATAGAATTGCAATAAAATAAAAAGTGTTTTATCTTCCATTGTTACACAGATAAAGTTGACGCAAATTTTGTGTACTAAAAATGATGCGATCTGAAATTCCGTACGGATTTTTGTTATCTTGTTCCATAACGATTCGATCATATCGGTCTTCTACGAACACGCGAAGAGATTGTACCGATGTACAGTCTTCGCGCAGCTATTAATTATTAATAATTCGCAGGTGAAATGTGGAGAATGTAAATGAAAAGTCAAGTTTGCAATTTGATTGTCAATAATCGATTAATGAGCGCTTGTTTTAAACAGGTAAATTGGCAACGTGCTTTTTGTACAACGCGGAGTTTATAATTATCGAAAGCAATGTTTGTCGAAAATACGGAAATGTTCAAGCCTTTTACTTCTACGGCTTTAACGTTAGTTTTAAATAATTAACAAGATTATTTTAGCTCGCTTATACCTTTGATATTCACCTTCATTTCCATCGACAGGTATATTATTTAAAATATTGACTCTGTATCTAGGATCAACAAACTTTATCTCATAAAGCTTTATATGTATAATAATGTAAATATATCGAATATTACCGGCACTAAATGTTTTAATTAAGATATTATACTAATCAAAAATATATTTTCTAATATCTGCTTGGCCGGATTTTGAGAACTGGATAAGTTTATGTTTGAAAATTCATATTTGCTTTTATTTTATTTTCGTTATCTACAAGTATTGGTCCTTGATTCCTTTCGTTTTGCTGATTTTTCTAGTTCTTAAGTATTTTTACCTCTTTTTTTAGATTTATTTAATAGCTTTATGTTTTTATGTTTTATGTTATGTTTTTATGTTAAGCTTTTTTTGTATTGTAATTAATTTTCTTTTATTATGGTTTTCTGTAGATATTTTCTGAAGCAATTATACCGTTAAAATGATTTTGATAGTGCTTTTTTGTACAACCAAAATGATGCAATTTTAGTTCTAGTCTTTATATTAATAGATTCTTATCTAGTTTATATATTTGAAACAAATCCTTTGATACAAAAGAAAAGTATAAATATTGATAATATTAGGTTACTAGATTAATAATATACAGCAACGCAGGTGTGTAAATTATTAATATGTAGAAATTCCGCCTGTCAAAATTGTTAAACGTAAAGTTCTACTGATTTTAATTAACTGCTGATTTTACTTAACGTGGGCACCGAACCACGATCCTCGGCATTAAGCCTACCGACTGGCGAATGATCAACTTTAGAAATCATCTCAGAAGACATCCGGCTCGCCTAGTCTGGTTACTGGCGTGACTGGGATCATTTTCCTTGTCGGATTTTACCCTCTTGCCTAGAACAATCACAAACATACATTTACGACCGTGCCCCAGCAGGATTCGAACCCGTGACTATCGCAACAGTAGAAGGACCGTTCGTGTAGTTATTCAGTTTATACACACGCTAATCTTGGAACGCTCAAAGTTGTATTCATTATTTGATTTGATTTGGAAAATTCTGGTACCGAGGTCAATGAAACACTTTTAGAAACTCGTACTGATGTTGCTTCATCATATTCCAATTATTGCTTCTTGTTTCAATTATTTAAAAGCGGCATTTTAATGTTAATGATATAGAGAGTCAAAAAGTTTGAAGACAATGGATTGCAAGCTTTTTTGAAAGGAGCTCTAGCTTGGAAAAGATCCAAAGGGAGTGAATATAGCTGCCATACGATTGACTGAAAATTCCATATCATGAAATATTCTTGAAACAGGACCAACAATAGCGAGTACCAGTAATAAAGTTACCCTCTATCATGACATGGATCGGTCACACATTGCATCTCGAAAGGAAAGTACCCAGCTTACCCACCAGACATAGCTTCTTTTAATTGTCACTTATTCAGACTAATGCAGCATGATTCGGCTGGCAAACAATCGATAGTTAGATCGTAACCAAACTAACATCTTCCTTCTTCTTTTATACGGTATTGCTATGTTACCAAGGAGATGGAAATAAGCTATACCAAATGATGGAAAATATGTTGATATATTGTTTATCAATTCTTCTCAATAAATGTGAATTTAAAGTAAAAAATGATCAAAATACACGCAAAAGCCTAACATTCACCGATTTTGTTCTAATTTTTTGTGCACAAAACCTTATAATTGTATTATATCTAAGTTAGAAGTGAATATTAATCAAGACATGTTAATTTTGGAAAATAATATTTAGTTTATGTGCAAATAAGTTTAACGTTTAATAAAAATACATGTGAAAGCCGGAAAATAACTTTATGTAAATGAACACGACATATCAAAGACCTTTTATGAGACAAGCATAATCGATTATAATCCATTACCGAAATGGAAACCTATTCGAGAACTAAAGTTATGACGCGGGCTCGCCATCTTCAAACCTTTCACTCGAACGCATCCAACTGTAGTAGGAAGTAATCATCTTGTTTGCCAGAAGACAAATTATGTTTATGATTTAGACCATAAGTAACGGGAACGGCTATGGGAAATCTACAAATTGTGAAGAGGCTCGTTAAAAGGAGAGACCTGTCTTATTTTCAGTTGTTTTTCGTAATTTCGTAATTCGCGATACGTAACAGTATGGCAGGTAAGCATGAAAATTGATTAATTGGAAGAAAATAAGATGTTTTCGACGATAATTTGACGTTCTATGGACAAGATATATTTTTGTGTGAAGTAAATTTTCCGCATTATGTACGATCGAAAATATTAACAAGATTACGTCTTAAAGATACAGCAATTAACAATTAACGCCTTTTAGTAATAATGTATGTAATATTTAATAAAATAATAAATGACTCATTTAGTTTTTTTAACAATATGGCAATAAATCATTGTAATAAGGGCATAACAGTGAATGTTGGAACATTTTACAACAGCGATTCATTGATTGGCTGATTGATTTGTAAATTTTAAACTTTCGCAAGCACCACTACTAAAGTTGGGACAGATGCATCATAACTCAAGGTATAGGTTCACTAAAGACGAATTGTTAACCTCTAGAAAAAGGATGAGAACATTTACGTTTAGAAAACCATTCGATGTGGAATCTGTAAAGAAATTTGGATAGGAATATTGCCTTTCAGAGCGTACTAGTGAAAGAATTTACATTGGATGGTCACAAATAATTTGGTTGAGAGGGAAAACTGCCCAAACCGGGCTACGACCACAGACAGACAGTCTTCTTCAGAATGAAATTGTTACATTGTACGACAGCTATTACTTTGACAAGACGACTGAAGCTTTTCGAAGGGGTAATTTCTGTGGGTAATTTGAGTAAGGATCCATGTCCAAATATTATTGTATATATGTTAAAACCTTCGTTTATATTAGAATACGAATGATTAAATATCATCATTATTAACATATTACTGAACTAAAATAACTATTGATTCCCTCCTTATAAATACAAACGTTCTATTGCAGAATGTTTCCAAATTGATCCATATCTCTATTAAAATATATTTATAGAAACAGATGATACATCAGGAATGTCATTATTTCTGTTCCCGATACCATTTATTATATTTTATTGATGACAATCAATGAATTATTTTAAGATGCGTATTTTGTTGTAATTTGAATTATATATTTGCCATTTTTTTATCGTAACGAGTCAGTTAAAAAGTCCCCGGCCTGACACATAGATGGCGTTACTAGAATTAAATCCTTATGTTTTTAGTTAGCCCTAACCTCAAAAGATGCATATATAAATTTGACAGCTGTCGGATCATTAGTTTGTGAATTATAGCATTTGAGTGAAGCTAAGATAAAAATGAATTTCGTGTGTCAATAAAATATTGCTTTTTGAAGGGAAAAAATAAAATTGAAGCAAAAACTTAGTTTGATGCCGAATTTCCGGACAGCGCTCCAGAAAAATCAAGCATAAAGGATTGGTATGTTAACTTTAGACGTGGTGAAATGAGCACCGAAGACGGTTAATGCAGTGGACGCCCAAAACAGATTGTTACCGACGAGAACATTAAAAAAATCAGAAAATGGTCATTCAAAAAACCGTAAATTGAAATTGAATCAAATAGCAGACACCCTAAAGATGTCAACTGAACGTGTACATCATATCATTCACGAATATTTGGGTATGAGAACGCTCTTTGCAAAGTGGGTGCAGCGCGTGCTCACTTTTGACTAAAAACAACGACGAGTTGATGATTCGGAGCAGTGTTTGAAGATGATCAAGCGTAATAAATCCGATTTTTTGCGTCCATATGTGACAATGGATGAAACATGGCTCCATCATTTCACTCCGAAGTTCAATCGACAGTCATCCGAATAGGCTGCACACGATGAACCCGCTCCAAAGTGTGGGAAAACTCAACTGTGTGGCTGACAAGGTTATTGCGTCTGTATTTTGGGATAAGCCCGGAATAATTTTTATTGACTACCTTGAAAAAGGAAGGACCATCAACAGCGACTATTACATAGCCTTATTAGACCGTTTGAAGGACGAAATCGCCAAAAAATGGCCGCATTTGAAGAAAAAGAAAGTGCTGCTTCACCAAGACAATCCACCGTGTCACAAGTCATTGAAAACGATGGCAAAGATCCATACATTCACCGTGTTCTCCAGATCTGGCCCATAGCGACTATTTCCTGTTCTCAGATCACAAAAGAATGTTTGCTTGGAAGAAATTTTCATCGAATGAAGAGGCGATCGCCGAAACCGAGGTCTATTTTGAAGCAAAGGACAAATCGTACTACAAAAATGTTATTGAAAAGTTGGAGAGTCGCTATAGTCACTGTATCACCCTTGAAGGGAATTATGTTGAATGGAAAAAAGTAATTTTGCCAAAAAAATGTGTTTTACTATGGTAGGCCAGGGCCTTTTCAATTGACCTGTTATTTATATATTTTTTTATTAAAAACATCAACAGTTCTGTTTCTCTACTACAGAGATTAAAAAAAATTACCTACAATAGATTTTGTTCGTTTGATTTAAATTTTTCCCATCATTCCAGCAATAAATCTATTACTGAACAAGTTGAAAGAACATGGTTGGATGTCTCGGACTAGCCCATGACTTTTTGTACTTTGAATGGTCGTAGAAGATACACTTCTCATTTTCTGTTTCAATACACATAGAGACACTGAATTTTTACCTCAAAGGCAATCAGACAACGATGTTGATATGGTTCGAAATAGTATTTTAATAGGTTAATTCGTACGGTAGCTTTTCCTCCTTTTATTACCATAAGCTTCTAAAAATATTTTATGGGCTTCGGTAATATATTTTGACAAATCAAAAGATAAAAGTAATGTTTTTAGAAGAAGCACAATAAATAACTCAACTAATACTTTATGTAAAACTGTTATTTTCTATGGGGAATCAGTAGATATCAATGATCAAATTATATGAAAACACTGCATTAAACACATTTTTGTCAATGTCTTCAGAAATTAGTGCGGCATTAAAATATGAAAAGTTAAAAATGAGTTAAAAAGTTTTAAAATATATTTAAGATGATTGATTTATTATAACTCTAGAACTTTTGGCACAATGCAAAATAATTAAATCTTGAAGAAGCATTAAAACAGATCAAAATCCAGGGATTAAAAGTTTTTGTTTAAATTGCTTCATTACAAGTTTAATAAAAATAATTAATTACATAAAAAGAATTATTAAAATATACATATGTAATTGCACATATGTAGGTTATTCAATGATTTTTAAAAAATGTTTACGGCAAATACATACGTTGCTTTCTATCAGATTTTTGTATTAATGGAATGCAATTGTTCCAAATATGTTACATGCATCCCACATGAAATTTCGAAGTACTGCTCGAGCAAGTGGTTATATAAGAAATATCATTAATAAGCCCGACAAGAACTGGTAATGCCTGCATACATTTATTTAAGCTTGCCTTTTATATCATATAGCAATAACACTATATCCGACGTGTTTGCCCATCAGATAAATACCCATTTTAGATCCAAACATTTATATAACATCACAAAATATGATAATAGTTTGGTTTGCAGAATTACACTGCAGATTCGTTAAAGAGTTCGGCCTCTTTTATCTCATATAACATACAAATGTTTGAAACGTTGCTCAAGTCTCGAGTCAAACTAAGAAAAAACAGTTTTTTTAGAAATTCAACATTATTTATAAACACACTGTCCGACTATAATAGTAATTCGATGCCTTTTCTGTGGAATTAATTATTATAGGTTATTTTGGTGGGTTTTCGTATCTTAAAAAGGGTGTAAAATATAAACAAAATCCCTCGTTTCCATACAATAATAAAGACATATTCAGAATTTGAATGTATTGACTGCATGTAATATAACTGATGTTTGGCTGGCTGTAACTTCAACAAAATATTACTCTTGGTCGATACTTGAAATTTAAAGTATTTACCTCATTTGTTCCGCGATACGACAATTTAAAATATGCGTTATATTTCCGACTCGTACATAGAAAATGTTCTGAGGGCAAATACTGATGGAAAAGTAGATAATTCAAAGGTTCAGGGCATGGCTCAATAATATGAGCTTGACCGCCACTATAGCTTGTTATACAAGATTTCGGCTACACATTTTTGGAAAATCAAATTCAGTGACTGTCTATGACTGTGATGTCTCATCAGCTTATACTCCGGCCTAAATACTTTACATCGATGGATCTAAGAGATGGTGTGATGATGGTGTTGAAGCGGCTGTTCAGAGATGGTGTGATGATGGTGTTGAAGCGGCTGTTCTAGATGCATCCACTATTGAGAATCACTTGAATTCCTGTTAAAAGAAAAGCCTGATCAATGTTTGATTTGCAAGGATTCTTCTAGAATGACGAGTTCAATTGAATCACCTTCACCTCATCGTCTATAAATAATTATAGCGCTAACGCGTTCCAAAAGCTTACAACATAAGGCAAAAAAATTTATCTTGCCTGGATTCCCAGCCATAAGGGAATTTACTGGCCCTCATCAATTATCATACAATATTAAATATATTCCCTTATATTCAGTCTAAATTGAACAAAGTGATAGCTAATAAAACAGGATTTCTTCTGCTCTACTTTCCGAATTTATAAGTTATAAGTTATCCTTAGCCAACTTATGATCTTCTCCCTTCTATATTTTAGGCGTATTTTTATGTGTCTAGAGTTTTTCTGTTTTCCAGGCTTCCAAATGTTTTGTAGGTTCTTTGAAAAATTGGTATTTTCAACCGCTTAATATTACGGAATATTGCCTTCACTAATCTATAAGTTTCGCTAACTGTATTTCTCCTACATCTATTACAACTTTGTCTTTGATTTTTGCTTAGTCACTTCATTTATGGCCTCATATATGGATGACATAGTTGTAAAAATGCACAATGTACTAACTTAAATTCAAAAATCAAATACACTTAAAAACTCGCATGTTGTTATAACACAATATACCATATACAGAATTTATTTTAGCGTTCAAAACATACTTAATCCAAAAATAATGATGTAATTTTACCAAGATCGGTAATTGCTACATGTATACCGAACGAAATTTCACTAAATAAGTAACAGTATTCCATGATTAATAGCTAAGGTAATAAAATATTATATCTACACATTCATATATGGACTTAATAAGCAATAAAACCTCCATAAATAATCAATTTAATGATATTTTTGCTCATACTCCTTGTTTGGTTTGAAAAGTTCACGAAAAAGTCTAGATGATTTTCACACGAAAATAAATAAATAATTCTAATACGGGTTATAATTAATTTTAGATGATGCTTTTGTTGTTCGTTTTATCTTTTCTAGTGATCTATGAACAGAGTTCCTTTTACTTATGAAACAATTGAATTGACTAATAAAGTTTTACTAGTTTTTTAATTAAGACCATTTAAATATTTTTGTATAATGAAGTTAGCTTTAGGATAATTTCGCGCTTTTACCGTAAATGCATTTTTATGAATTAAAAATACATTTTTGCTTTTGATAGAACAATAGTAAATATATGCCTGGCGAAAGTTCTAAATGGAGATCTTGATGCAGTACCGTTAAACATGTCGGGCATATTTCGATAAATGTATTCGTACTTTCACAGAGGTAACTTTTTAAAAATGTTTATTTTGTCTTAGTCTTGTCATTTTCCTTAAATGTCTTTCACCCAAAACTGTCTGGCCTTATTACGATATTGGTGGTTAAATGAAGCATTGATGCTCTTGAATATCTGCTGGAATTATTTATGATTATTTTGCATATTAATTATTAGACGTGGAAGAATCTTAACTATGTAGTTATTGAATAACACTGAAGCGAATGGAGGCTCTTGTGGAACACTAGACTGGCTGGACCTTCTAATCTAGAAAAAATCACCGATTTTGACTTGGAATGACTGGTTTTCCAAATATGATTCTATCAAGCTTACAAGGTCACTAACATAGGAATGCCAAACTTTGTGGAAGGCCCAAGGATGAAAAGGCCAATCTACTTCGACCTTGCAGGTTGATTGAAACGAATTGACAAGTGTGATGTTTTTCATTTTTGGAGCTTCAATGAAAGCGTAGCGAATTACTCTTTCGATACGATTTTTGATACAGAAATCAGAAAATTGATTGGATGGTAGTTGGAGGATACAGATTTGTCTCCCGTTTTTGGAATAATGGTAATATGAGCGTGTTTCCAGAGATATGGAATTTCTTACACACCGAAGATGGAATTTGTGATGTTTGTTAACTCAATGAGCTATTTCTGATGAAGATTTTGAAGCTGTCGGAGGATAATACCTTCAGGACCCGGTGCGAGTTTTCCGGGAATGAGTTTCTGTGTTGTTGTTGCGGTCATGTTCTAGAGTTTCACGGTACCCTCTCAGCAAGTTAAGTCGAAAAACAGTACCTACACTGACTATCGTATTGGTGATGCCTTGGTTTTCGCTGTTCTCGACAAATTAACCAATATTGATGGCCATCTTTCATTCCATCTATTGGATCCCCTTAATAATGCTCTCGTCAGCCTCCAAATGTGGCCAGGGTGCGATGAGTTTGCCCATTTTTCCTTTCTCCAGGTTTTTACCGCTTCCCGAACATCCCTGACAATGCGATTAGCTATTCTTTTGCTTTCTATGAAAATATGTGAAATAACGGAAATCCAGTCGTTGATGTGGCTTAGAAGTATGCTTTTTGGATATAACTGGTGAGCTTAGATATATCTTCTTCGATTAGGTATTCGTGTATATTAGTAAATAATTTTTAGTCAGTATATCTTTTCATTGACTTAAATGGAGATTCGAACAATCTGTTATGTCCAACAGCCAATAAGAGTGGGAGATGGCCTGAATCCAGTTCGTAGAGAATTGTTTGTTTGACTGGACGGGTTACGACTGTATTTATAAAGAAATCGATGATTCATGGGGTACTTCCTTGATTGGCGTAGTGGGTAGGTTCGTTAGGAATGATATGTTCAAAATATTAAGGTATTACTGAGATTGATAATAGCGGTTCCTTGTGAATTTTATGAAATATATGAGACACAAAATACCTATGGTGGTTGCTCGGACGATAATCCGAATTATTACTACATAATAAATTGTTATTATATAAACACATTTTGAAGCCAGTGTGGAACTACCGTATACATCTATGATGCTATACAAAGAAATCCAATATCAACATGATCTTAACTTTGCAACTTACATTACAATAAAATTGTAATACTTTTCAATTAATATTATATTATTTTAATTTATAAATTAAATCAATGTCACGTATGAAATAAGAGGCAAATCATATTTACAAAGTGTCTAGAAAATATTTTATCTTCCTCTGCAATTAGTAACTTGTAAAAAGAAATATGTAGAAATATAAAGTAGCTAAAACAGTTATTTTGAATTTTCGATAACTGTATACAGTCCTGCTAAAATTCTATATAAAGTTTACTAATATATTCAACTGTCTTTCAGTAACCAACACGGAAAAGAGACAAATAAATCACGGTAATTATAAATTGCTACAAGATTCTCTTCTGCATTATACACAAACAATCGTTTTTTTTTTTGTTAAATCGATTCAAGTGAGATAAATCATGAGAATGATGTGATTTATTTTGGGTGTTTTTATACTTTCACTTTATCGTATTGACGAGATGAATCAGATGATACAGAAAGCAGACAATGAGAATAGAACGGATAAATGTTTGTTAGATAATATTTTTATGAATAAAAGGATGCTTAATTTTGTAGATAAAATTAGTTTGAACGTTGGCACATCGATCAGGTCGGTGAGGGAGCGGCTTAATTAACATGATTTAGATATGAAGTTTTTATTGCTTTCACCGTGATATACTGGTAACATTGTCGGTGAATTATATCAGTATATACCTGGGAACTGCTAAAGCTCGCAAGCTCCAATAATTTTTTTTTCGTGAGAGAAAGTTTTATTTAATCCATTTTTATATGTATTTTCTGTGTCAAAGGGACACAATGGATTACTTCAAAACCTTCATCTCATTTTTCAAATATTAATTAACGTTTTATAAAGACGCCAAATTTCAATAGATCTCATTCAAAATTCCCCGATTACTTTGTAGTGTGTGAAAATAAATTAATTATAGTAAGGGATAGTGGTATTAAATATTTAGGTGCTTGTATGTATTTTGATCACTGATATCTAGTGGAGAAGATTCGGAATATCAATGTGAAGAACTGCTAGAGAACCATAAATTAACTGTTAAATTCTAGTTTTGATATTTCTCTATATAAAATCATAGTTTTTCATTTGGTATGGTTGCTAAAAATATACTACCGAAGCCCATTCAACACTTGAGAAAATTATGGTCGCACCCCAATTATCAGTTTTTGTTGTCTTGTTAATGACAAAGAACGGCCTGGAGGATCCAAAAAGTTGGAATACTATGTGTTTCTAGATTTATTGAACGAAAATTCCACTGGTACTCTAAAAAAATTGCCAGGTAACTTAGCAGTTGTTAAATCACGCTTTAAACTTCTGACAACCCTTGATCACACTTTAGATGGCGAAGTACCTAAACTTTTGCGGGTCAAGTAACAGATCAATTGAAAAGTCCTCGGCCTACCATAGTAAAGCACAGTTTTAAGGCAAAACTAGTTTTTTTATTTAACTTAATTCCTTTCAAGGGTGATATACTGATTATAGCGACCCTCCAATTTTTCGATACCATTACTGTAGTAAGATTTGTCCTTTGCTTTAAAATAGGCCCCAGTTTCGTCGATCACCTTTTCATTCGACGAATATTTCTTCCCAGCCAGCATACTTTTCTGATACATACAGATCTGAGAACAGGAAATAGTCACTGGAGGCCAGATCTGGAGAATACGCTGGATGAGGAAGCAATTCGAAGACCAATTCATGGATTTTTGACACGGTGGAAGTCTTGTTAAAGCAGCACTTTAGTTTTCTTCAAATGTGGAAATTTTTCGGTGATTTTGTCCTTCAAACGGTCCAATAACGCTATGTAATACTCCCTGTTGATGGCCCTTTCTTTTTCAAGGTAGCTAATAAAAATTATTCAATGCGCATCTCAAAATATAGATGCCATAACCTTGCCAGCCGACTGTTGCGTTTTCGTGTGCAGTCCATTCGGATGATTGTCGAATGGACTTATGGAGCCATGTTTCATCCAATATCACATCTCGACGCAAAAACTCGTTAAACTCGGTTTATTACGCTTGATCATCTTCAAACATTGCTCCAAATCATCAACTCGTCGTTGTTTTTGGTCAAAAGTGAGCTCGCGCGGCACCCACTTTTCACAGAGCTTTCTCATATCTAAATATTCGTGAATGATATGATGTACACGTTCACTTCATATTTTTAGTGTCTGCTATTTCATTCAATTTCAATTTAGGGTCATTCAAAATCATTTTCGTTGGTAACAATCTTTATTGGGCACCCACTGCGTTCACCATCTTCGGTGCCCATTTCACCACTTCTAAACTTAGCATACCAATCCTTGATGGTTGATTTTCCTGGGGCAGTGTCCGGAAATCCGGCATCAAGCAAGGTTTTTGCTTCAACTATATTTTTTCCCTTCAAAAAGCAATATTTTATTAACACGCGAAATTCCTTTTTATCAATTTTTTTCACAATAACAAAAGTTGCATCACTCAAAATGCTATAATTTACAAACTAATGATCCGACAGCTGTCAAATTTATACACGTATCTTTTAAGGGTTAGGGCTAATTAAAATGCATATGGATTTAATTCTAGTAGCGCCATCTATGTGTCAGGCCGGCGACTTTTCAATTGACCTGTTGTGAAGTTCTGTCACATCCAGCGTACTCACCAGAGCTGGGATCTTCTATTAATTATTTGTTTATATCAATGAAACTTAGCTAATAATTTCGAAACTAGCACATAATTTCGAAATGGTAAAGTAATGTGAAAATGGATCAATGATTGGATCGCAATCAAAGCAACATCGTTCTTACAACAAAGAAAATATTTTTATAGATCTATATAACTTTATTGTATCAAGTTTTTTCAATTAATGGCTTTTGAAGTCAAGAATTGATCAGAAAATACCTGATAATTAAATATTAAAATTATATATTAACATAGATATATTATCCCTGACTGATGTTAATATTTTTTTAATTGTTTTTAAGAAAGTATATTATTTCGTATACGTGAGATATAATATTAATATTTTTAAGATTCTTTTATATCGACAACCAAAAAGAAGATCATTGTTCTGTAAAATATATCAGTTATCGAAAAAAACCAATATTATAACAAACTTACTGGTGATTTAAGCTTTCACAGAGTATTACCATATATATATGACAGAGTATCTTGTTGACATAGCTTACAAAAGAATGCTAGGATAGTTACCATTATAGTACCTTTTATAACGTTAAGACATTATCGAAAAATATTTATCGAATCAATCTTGATTATCCTGATGGATTAAATGAAATAAAATCTACGAAATATGATGTCACATTACTAAAAAGGCATCTTTTCACTCATATTTTCAATCCAATTGTTTACATTCCAAACTTGGTGATAACGTTTTAATATTTTTAGATTAAGTAGAAAGCACAGTCAAATTTATTCTATATTATACTTAAATGAAACAGACTGGAAATTAAATTTAACAATATGGAACCCTCAAAGGAAATCGAGGAGAAACCAGACGTTACGAATTAAAGCTTCCGAGAAAAAGTGCCCGAACTGTTCTGAAACTGAATAGTTTTCAATGAAATTCAATGAAATGGGCGCTTTCATAATGTACGCTCGTTCGGAACTGCATTATATTTCTTGGAAAAGCCGATTGCAAGAGAAAGTTCGTAGGCTTCAGACGTATCAAGATTACTACACTGGTCAGCACTTAAATTGTGCGGCTCTTAATGATAACACGACGGGCTGGTAAAAGCGTAACAGTAACTGATCGTGGATCGATCGTCTCTCTATTTACAGGAAGTGACATTATCATTTTTTCAATACGGGAAAACCTTGATTTACAAATGCCTTTGTAGAATGCCGATGGTATACAGTGAAATTCGTTTAAATTGAAAACGTTCTACAATATACTCATTTTACATTATGTTTTACAATGATGTTGATTAATACTAAATATCAATAATCAACAATATTTTTTTTAAACAATATATGAAAATTCTTTACTTGTTGTTTGGCCTGTTTACCAAAAATCATGATATAGTTCGCAGGAAGCAGAACCATATGCCTTGAGAATTAAGGAACAAAATATCAAGTCCCAATTGAACGAAGTGAAGCAGTTTGTGTACTCGAGATCAGTAAGGCAGGAGAAAAATAGCGTTTACCGCGGAAGTACTAAACCGGGTCGACCAAGCTGCAGGAGTTTTTGATTCTCCAAGATGGTACGTGAAGAAGAGAAGAAGTATTACAATCAAGACTAAAATTCGAACCTTTATCTTGCCAATATTTTTTATTGCTCAGAGACAAATGCAAATTATTTATATTTCTTTCTGAGATCAATTAAGATGAAGCAGATCGTAATGGCTTGGGCATATATGTCAAATGAACATTGAACGAATTTCTCATAGACCTTTGTGGCGACAGCGACCTTGAGTGGAAGCGATCGTAAAAAGACATGTATCAAGATCATTGAAAATAATCTGAAAAAAAAAACGAATATTGTCCAAAGCCACAAAAACTGTGGAGAAATTTAGTAAATAATGTTAATGATGACATGAGGATGATAAGTTTACCAAGAAATCGAAAAACTCTCGAAAATTATCTGTCTAACTTAATTAAATAGTGCTAGATAACACTATCATCATTTAACTCGTAGGTGTCCATACTCTGCTGTTCTAGATATTATATACATTTTAAAGGTTTGTACATTGGAAGAATTTCACGAATCACCATGCATTGTTATTTCTGTTCGTGTAATTAAGATATACTTAAAAAGACATAAATCAAATCAAAAGAACTTCTTGCCATAAATAATGAAGATATTACACTTACTAATTTACAAGAAATTGCAAGGAAAATCAAAGAAAGTATTAGCTCCAAGAAGGCTCTAAGATGACGTGGTAGGTAAGACATGGAAAATAATAGAAATCATAACGATAACTAAACCCGGAAATTAGTGAAATGGTAATTTCTAAAAAAAATACTTAAACTACTTAAACTATAGACAAAATTACTAGAATGTCAGGTACAATTTAAATTAAGTAAATGAAGAAAGAATAGTATCTTTTTCTGTCATTTTTCTAGATGCGATACAGACTTTTGATAAATTATGACATAATGAGTTTAATTTTAAATTAAGAAGTGAAACTTCACACGTCAGTAAATAAAATTAAGAATTCAACCAAGTAATGGAGAGTCCGTTTGAATGAGACTAAATTTATCAGCAGCAATATTACACCTAAGATAATCAACATATATGTATTAGAATACATAATATTCAAGTACCATATGTTAACACATTAAGCACGAAACTACGATGGTAAAGAAGGAACATTCTATAGAAAAAGGCATGGCTAAAAAGGGGGTTTCACTTACATTTCTATCAGTAAAGAAGAACAACATTCGCAAAGGAGGTATTCTACCGGATCAATCTTAGTTTCATCGCCATTACAAAAACTACTTAAATTCCTGGATAAATAATTATAACTTTACATCTTAACTTACCTCCAAAAATGCAAGTCAGTTCATCCTAAGAGATAGCCATGCGAAGTAGAACCAGTAAATTTCGATACTCGAATTCGATAAAGCCAGGAGGTGGTGGTTATCAAATGTCAAAAGATACAATAAATATATTGAGAAATTATGTGAAAATGACCTGCATCACATTTTATTTAAGGGACAAAGATGAGAAATTATGGCATCACCGTTATTCCCAACAAATGTGAAATTATTCAACAACTCTTATGGTTTGACTCGGAATAATTGCTAGGGATCGTGACAAATAGTAGGTAGGGAAAAAATCGACATAATACACCATAACATTTTTATATATATTATTGTAATTGAGCTTAAAAGATTAACATGGAAAATAAAACAACGGTTCATCATTATGATTAATTGAATGGTAGGATTGTCAATAAATTTTCAGTAATAGCTATACTTCTGTAACTATATTTATGTCAGGTTTTATATGCATAATATAATTATCGAAGTATGAGTATATATATATATATATATATATATATATATATATATATATATAACCCTTTCAACCTTTTACCAAATTAGGGTTTGTCTGGATTGGCCGTACCACTTAACATGGTACCGAGCCACGGTCCTCGGTGTTAAGCTCATCGACTTGCAAGTGAACAATTTGGAGGTTATTCCAGATGGGATGGGATGGTTTTCCTTATCGGATTTTGTACTCTTGTGGTATGAATAGCCGAAATTATAAACAGTTACAGCTATTACTAAGCATGATTCGAGCCCGCGGTTATAGCAACAATAGGAGGACCGTTGTGTTGCCTTAATTACTCCAAGCTCGCTTGTTCAGTTGTAATAATAAAAATAAAAGCACAACATAACATAATAACTTTAGATATAATGATATAATGAGGTCATTTTCTACATCAAAATTAGGTTTTAGTTCAGGAAACATTATTGGCCTGTCATGGCAATAACAATTACAATAAAAACAATCGCCATAAAAGCAAATCTCACATCATCTCATTACGAAACGAACGCCCATAGCACCGCTTCACTCTTTACTCGAACTGCTGGTTCATTAAGCTATTGATTGAAATAAACGATAACGATGATATAACTGAACTTATCATCTGTCATTTCCATGTTAGAACTGCTCGATGAAAGATATGAGCTTTTTCGTTCTTGGCCGTCTCGTAATAAATGAAAACCGAAAAGTAAAACTACAGTTCTTGTCGATTAAGCGTAATTTCACCTCGGCATAAATTATTATAGTCAGCGAGGTATATCAGTGATATTTATTCATTTAATGCTTAATTTAAAATTCTACAGTTTCTTCCTTATGTACAATAATACGACCTCCATAATCAGGAATCAGAGGAAGAAGTTCGATTGCAATTTTGTATTTTATTAGTTGGACTTGCGTTTTGGACTGTTAATTCTGTTAAAGATAAAAAAGATTTGAAATCCAAGGTAATTTAATAACGTGAAGATGCATTTTGGATACAAATTATCTGCTTATGCATGGCCGATATATTTTTAAGCTTTGTCGTTACTTATTTGCAAAGACAACTCATTTATCAAGTCTTATATCTTCTTAGTTCTTATATCGTCGTTGATCCACTGAAGATGTTATCAAATACGGATTCTGGTTGGACTTCTTCACTTGAGCTTACTAACGCTGGAGCAAAGTGGTAAAGTTAAAAGGTGAAGCAAATTTATTGAAAAGAAATTAGATTCGAGTAAAGAAGATTAATGGTTTCTGCATCACTACAACGCACAATCTGAAAAAGTTATCATTGTAAAAAAATTTAAATATAAAAACGAGCAAAACAAAACTATCGAACAACCTATATAACTCTACCAACTTTTTTCTTTTTCCTAGACATAAATTACCAAACTCTACTCAGATTATAATGAAAATAAATTTGAATAAATAATTAACATTGTTAAGTTTTATTGAGCAACTCCTGATACTTTTATTGATACAATGTGTATCTCACCAGAAACAAAGACATGCCAAGTCCTCAGACGGTTTAATTTCATTGGGCAGCATATGGATGACAACAAAGATAATCAAATCATGAGATGATATTTTCCCAACTGAGCACGAAACTTCCAAATAACTTTCGTAAGAGTGTGTCTCTTTAATTACATTCATATCGATATGCTAAATTCCCTTCTACAATATCACAACGGGTACTAGGAATATTGAAAGTATCACAAGACATATTCAGATAAAATTTCAATAGTATGAAAAGTTTTAACATTTTCCATATTGCACTGTCAATTGCTAAAAGTAGAAAACACAAAAATAAAAAGACAAAATTGTGTTTAAAATTCTTCAAACAACATTAACACATTTCTTTATATAAAACCATTAGATATTTTGATATAAAATATATCAATTATAATTTATAAAACATACATAATTTAACTAACAATTTTATTTTAAAAATTTCATTTTGCTACCCATTATATTAATTAATTATTAATCACTATACTCAGTCAGTCAATTTTTGGCAGCTTTGAATGAAACAAAGCTTATTCTGTTAAGAAAATAGCAATTACTGACAATAATTTAAAACATGTGAAGCCAGCTGTCGTCAAAAAGCCATAATTTGTGCTTACATCCAAAAAATAACTTGAAACATATCTTCGTCAACTTATTTACATAAAATAATTCATTACTGATAGAAAATAGACCCAACAGGAATTCATTTATGTAAATCATTTAACATATATCGTACCGAGAATCTGCTTAGAATTGCATTCGTAAATTTGTAATTACAGTTTAAATTTATTTACATCTACTTGAAAAGTTATGTAATTTGAGATTATTAAATATTTCGATTAAAAGTTTATGCGACCTCAATATTCAGACAAATAACCTGTTGCAATGCATTATGGACTTTTTAAATACAGCGGCGCGAAATATTATTAAACATATTCTTAATTTTTGACCAGAATTCTCAGAAGTTCTGCAGTGATGAAACTATGGTTTCACCAGAAAAGTGACAAAAGGTCATCGATCAAAACGGTACATATATCATCGATTAGTGTTTGAAATTTATATGAATAAATTCGCGTTGAAAATCTACGAAGGCAGCCTGTTTGGTCAGTGAATTTTTGAATTTTCCGCGCAGTAACTTTCAACGCATCACTCTATTCCTATCTATAAATAGACTAATGTAAGATTTTAAACAGATATGATATTGATTTGAAACAAAACGACTGCCCAACATATTATCCAGATTTAGCTACCTGTGACTATTTTTAGTTTCCAAATTTGAAGAAATGTCTGGGAAATTAAAACTGATATGAGTCAAATAAAGGGAAGTTTGAATTGGGAAAAAAAATCGGAAGAACGTTGTAGTAAATGTATTGAAATAAAAGGGGATTTATTGAGAAATAAACCTCTTTTGTTGAAAAGAATATCTTCATAAAGTCACAGAATTATCACACAGTCCTCGTACTTTTCTAAATTAGAATTATGACCTCTGTTAAATTCTAGAAATATTCGTAAATTTGAATTTATTATTTATGTAAAATATATCTGGAATTAAAAAACGATACCTTTAATATTTTTAATAGTAATTCGAAGCCCAATTAATAGATTTTTGCCATCGTTTTCACTGACTTGTGATACGGTGCATTGTCTTGGTGAAGCAGCACTTACTTTTTCTTCAAATGCGGCCATTTTTCGGCGATTTCGTCCTTCAAACGCTCCAATAACGCTGTTGATAATCCTTCCTTTTTCAAGGTAGTCAATGAAAATTATTCCATGCGCATCCCAATATACAGACGCCATAAGCTTACCAGCCGACTGTTCCGTTTTCCCACGCTTTGGAGCGGGTTCATCGTGTGCAGTCCACTCGGATCATTGTCGATTGGACTCCGGAGTGAAATGATGGAGAGTTTCATCTATTGTCACATATCGACGCAAAAACTCGGTTTTATTGTTCATGTATCGGTATCGGTATCATGTTCAAACACTAAATCATCAATTCGACGTTGTTTTTGGTCAAAAGTGAGCTTGCGCGGCATCCACTTTGCACAGAGCTTTCTCATACCCAAATATTTCCGAATGATATGATGTACACGTTCACTTGATATCTTTAGAGTGTCTGTTATTTAATTCAATTTCAATTTACGGTTATTTAAAATCATTTTGTAGATTTTTTAAATGTTTTCGTCAGTAAAAACCTCTTTTGGGCGTCCACTGCGTTCACCGCTTTTGGTGCTCATTTAATGAATACTATTATTCACAAATTAATGATCCGACAGCTGTCAAATTTATACAGGCAGGGTTAGGACTAACTAAAAAACATATAAATTTGGCGCTTTTGTTTCCATGATGTTCTTGGCTAAGATTTAAGCTAAAATTTAAGATTCAAGCGATCTTTCTTATATTTTTCACTTAAAAGTGGCTTAAGTTAAACTTTCTTTCTTTATATGCACATAACTCAAATCACACTGCGGGTTTTCACTTATCCTGAAAACCGAGTCAAGTTATTTGAGTTGAGGCAAATTGTTTAATGTCAGAACATTGTTAGTGTCTTGGCTTGCAGTTTTCAACTTTCTTAAGTTCGCAATTACCATTTAAATTATTTGCAATTACTTATAATGTTACGTAAATTGAGATTAATAAATATATCACAACGTAACGTTAATATACAATCATATTTAAAAGTTTACCTGACCCCGATATACACACTCTCCCAAACACCTGTTTATTATTTCGTTTTTTAAATACACCAAATTTTAATAAGTTGTCAAGTGATTAATTTCTACCTTTATTACCTAGTTGATTATATAATTTTCTTGTTCAACCTAATCGGTAACAATTATCTATATTAAAATAAGCGCGCCTACAGTAATTTCTAAATATCAAATCGTTTTGTAGTCATAGTGTATTCTTCAATTAACACAAAATATCAAAATGAGCCGTCTATCGACCATGAATGTCTTGTTCTAGTTTAACGCTGCCGTTATAAAATAAACAAATTGTGAGAAAATGTACTTTCTACCTGTATTATTTTTCATAATTGTGTCTTGCATAAATGGTGTTCAAATCCTATATTTCAAATATATTTTGCACTTAAAGTGTTAATTAAAAATGATATAATAAATAATAGATTTATATATTGTGTCCGATAATGGAGGTAATACATTTCAATTCATAATGATATTAACATTTTTCAATAAAGACGGGTCGAGGTATGTGAGTTATTAAGAAAATTTAATACTTATACACCTTATTTCAAGATAATCAAATGGATCAAATCCATTTGATTACGAAGTCATAATGTAGTCCTTCGTAGATTACGTAGGGATAGGTAATTAATCGAGGCTTTGTTTTGACATCGTTATATTGCGAGTTGGTTTTATATTTTATTGCAATCGAAGTGTGTTTGAACCCTATAAGTAAAAATAGGTCTTATAATTCATTGATAAACCAATTTGTTTGATTTTAGATGAACTTGGAAATATCTTCCGACTAAGCAGTACACATTTGCTCTGATTTTTCCTTTTGATATGCTTGAATGTTTCCAATTTAACCTACTACCGAGATGCTACTACATTACATCATCTAAACACATACTTTAAACAAACGCATAACAAGAACGAACCAACGTTGTACTAACAACGGAGCAAATTTAAGGCACTAGAACTCAATTGCAGTGTTCGCAACCATACAACCTTAATTATTGTTGTATGTCTTCAGCACGTATTAGAGGCATTTCCTGTCTACATCGCTTGTTGTTTGATGTCGGCTCTTAGTTTGCTTTGCAATTCTTTCTCGCACGCCTTCGTTCGCGAATATTGCATTCTAAATTTGATCTTCTTTGAGTTATTATTCTAATCAACTAAAGTATGCTAATTAAACCGAAGCCTTGAGAAAATTAGCGATGATATATTGCAAAACATTGAAAAGGAGTACTGAAGTATTTTTCATGACATCCTGCAACATCTGATGCTGAATTTCTTCAATATCGTGACGAATGTTGTTTTTAAAATGTTGAATCGTTATTCACATAAACTTTTGATTTAAAAAAAACCATAAGAAAAGTCTGGTGCTGTTAAATCCGGAGATCTGGCTGGGTATACTAAATCGCCATTTCGCGATGTTACTCTTCGTGGAAAAACGTCATTAAATAATTGAATTATATCCATATCTTGCTGAAACTACATGTCATCTAGTTCTTGCTTTTCCCATTTTAGGCACAAGAAAATTTCGAATCATGTCTTGGTACCGTTCAGCAGTAACACCAACAAAAATATCTTGGTTATTTTCAAAAAAAAATAGAGGCCAATGATGTTTCCAGCATGAACACTACACCATACAGTTGTTTTTAGTGGATGCAATGATGTTTCATGAATTAATTGAGGATTCTGTGTTCCCCAAAACCGACTGTTCTGTTTATTGACGTGACGACTGAGAAGAAAATGGAAAATTTAGACGAAACATTCTCAGTTTTATCAGACAGCATTAGAATTGCATTACTGTGCTCAACTCATTGATCAGGATAGTAGTAATTTTGGGACTAATTGAAATTTGTACGGGATCATTTTCAAATTAGTTTTCAAAATTCGCCTTAAACTGCGTGCAGACATGTGTCACTGGGAGCCAACTGTCTGCAACACTATCGCGCACCAGAGCCAAATTTTCAGCGTTACGAGACGTCCGTTGTCTCCCAGAACGAGGCCTGTTTGCTGTCGTGTCGTATTGTCGAAAATTGGCATGTAAACGACAAATTGTGGTTTTTTGAGGCACTGGATGGTTGTCAGAGAGTCATGTCACTGTCAATAATGGAACGATTATTTTCAATAAATATTGTCACTATTTCTGCTCATTCTTGTGGTGTATATTTCTCTATAATAAAATTTGGACATTTACACAACACAATGGTTAAAGCCAAACTGAGCTAGACGTCACATAATCAAGATGACGCGTAATCAAAAGATAAGGGGACTTTTGCCCCACTTGTTACCAAACTACAACTTATCAGTGGATACTTCTAAATTGAATGGGAACTATTTAAAATTTGGTCGAGGAGACAAAATTAAATGTAAAAATTTACTCAAAAATTCTACCTTTATTCGAAGGCCTCATTGGATGTTTCCACTTAGTAATTTTTTATATTTAACTTCAGATGGCACAGATGGATGGATTCAGAATTGTGATAATTTGTGAGACTTTCGTAATGTGGCTTTATGTATTACATAGAAACAGTTTTAAACAGAAACAAAATTAAACAAACGAAATGTTAAGTTCGATATGTTAACATTTCTATACATAAGTAACTGTTTAGTGTTCTAATGACAATTTAGTATTATTGAATTATTCAGTGTAAACAGATATAAATCATGAAATATTCAAAATTGTATTTTCGGCATTCATTAATATTGTTGTTGTTTGAAGGAACAATTAATTGCAAGATTGGTAGGACAAAAATCCAGCTCATATTTTTAAAATTCTATCAGAGAACGTAAGAGGTGATGTTTCAACTGTTCCCAAATTCGTAGAAACCACGGGAAAGACGTAATAATAACTAAGAAAGGAGGATCTACTAGGATAATCTATCAAGTACAAGAAGTCATGGATTACTCCAAAAAGGAAATCTACATCGACACATTTATAGCCGTGAAGTCTTACTGTGCATTTGGTGAGATCAACAAGGTGTAGTATAAGACCTGCTAAAAACCGAATGAAACTTGAAAAATTAAACAATTTATCTATCAGATAGTACATTACATAGGATTTCAGATTACAAAAAAATATTCAACATGAATTATTTATTTAAAAAAATATTGTTTCTTGAAACATTATCTATAAGAAATAAATAGTTAATTAAAACATTTCTATTTGTTCTTAACAGTTACTCATTGAATAATTAATACAATGCAACTACTTTATTTTATGTCTTTTACTTAGGCGGTTTTCTTTTTAACGACTTGAACAATGATTTAAAATGTTCAAGACCAATCGAGGTGAATTCTGTTGAGCTAGAAACACGTCATTTATATTCACCCATTTTCTATAATAAATCGTTGAACTCGCAATTGTTAGTCGCATCGTTTCTGTTAAAACGGAAATTGGATCTGTAACTAGCATCGGTTGTTTGTTTATTTTAATTGATCGCATATGTATATAGTTTAAATGTTCTTGACCCTTTATTATTTAATGTTAACCCGAAGAAATTAAAGAAGTAACAGATCAATTTAAAGGCAATTTCATCAAACGACTATAATAAATCTTGCGACCCAAACAGACCGTAAAAAATAACGCTTTTTTAATTACACTATAATAACCGAATCGCAACTACAGCATAATAGTAAACCGCAATAGAAAAAGTTCAAGTTCAGATTTAGTGTGTTTATCGCTCAATGTTATTTAATGTTTTTGACACAATGAGTGATATTAAACAATTCTTTTCGTTTTGTATTTAATGATGGATGGTGCAAATTGATTCATTTGTATCAGCATGAAGGAAATAATTAAACTGGCTTTCACCAGAACAATTTATTTCCTTTTTGATGGATAAAATAGGAAAGAAGATACATTTTTGTCTACGGGCAGTACATGATTCATTAAACTGCACGGTTAGTTTTTACTGTATGCGCACATTAACATATCGTAAGTCATTACATAATTTTACGTTTCTCACGATAAGTTGGCATTTAATTATATAAAATGCAAAATATTAACATAAATGCGAATAATAATGATAGAATTTTGTTACATGGACGCAATTTTTTATATAAATGTAAATTGAGGGTCAAATGTTACCAATAACGTAACCGAACATTTTGTTTCGGAATCAATCAAGATATTTTACATTGCATAGTGTCAAATGATGAAGAATTTAAGGTTTGTTATATGATGAATTGGGAAAAAGCAAATGAAACTATAACTAAATATAATTACCTTGGTTCCGTTCTCACCTGTTAAATTACTTAAATACAGTAAAATATATTGATTAATTGGAAGAAAAATACAATAATCAGTACAAATAAATTGCTATTATATAAACAAGTATAGAAACATATATGGATATACGGAATTCAATTACTGGGATTTTCGCGAAAAGTAATATAAATATAATATGTTTTCCGGGATCAAAGTTCTGAGACGTATTGTAGATATACATAGATAATAAGGACTGATTACTTACACCGAGACCTTTAGATACCGACTGTCACTCAGAAAATCAAGAGAATCGCAAGGAAACATGAAGAGAGACTCCATTCTCATGTTAACATCGAGGTATTACAACTGTTGGATAACATTAGAGAACAGAGTACGGACTCAAAAAAATCAAACCATTTGATATTGTGTAGTGTAGTGTAGTTTGATGAACTTAGTATAAAAGCAGCAGTGTTAATGTATAAATATTATATACACCAGAGACTAAGATAGGGCCAATGGGTTCTCTTAAATATATATAGTCTCTTCAACGTTTTTTTTAGTAATGCGTCATGGATATTTGTGACGTCGAAACATTGTAATGTTGCTGCATTAACTCTGAGTTTTAGTTCAGTTATGTTAGTGGTTTTGATATACAAGAAAATTCTAATATAAATAATAATTCAACAAAAATATCAACAAACATAATTTATTTTAATATCATAGTATATCTAAAAACTACAGTTAATTATACAGCCACAATAGTTTATAGGTAAGAGTTAAAACCTCTTTTATTAAAAACCTATTGTATTGTATTAAAGAATCTTGCATCGGCCGCCTTCCGTTTGTCAGACGTACACAATTAGTTATTATTACTACAGATTAAAAACCGACAAACCTTATTTTAGCCCTTTGAAATTATTTTGATAAATGTTAAATCGCTCCGTAATAGATGATACCATTTTGTTTGAAAATGCCGAAAGCAACAAATAGTCAGGGTTACAAATGGAGTCCCCCTATTGCCTATAATTGACGTATTTATAATATTAGTTTATTTAATAAAATTATTTTAGGGAAAATTGTCTGTTTGGAAAGTATACATAAAATAGTTAGGGACATGTAGCTTTTTGAGGGAGAAAAGACATCCTTTCAAATACCAATACCAATTATGAAATACCAATTATGAGTTGATTGTAGAAAATGAAGACATTGTTGAGGAAGAAGATCTCAACAAGTCTTCAATATCAACGATCCTTCTTCTGATGAAAAATATGACCAACCGCATACATAGATCCAATCGGAGCTAAGTAAACCCATTTGGGACCTTTATCTAATATAGGAAATAGCAAGACTTCTATATCCAAAGTTATAGAAATCTAAATTTTAACGGAATGGCGTCAAGATCTCCAAGCACAAAACACCAACGACTTCAAGTAGCAACAGATAGACTGCGAGATGAAACAACTGTATAACATTGGGAGCAATCTTGGATCTACTTCCACTTATGACATTTTATAGTACTGAACTTGATGCTGAATTGATTATTGCTAATAGTAACCCATGATCGTATGCAATGTGGCTGATAGGGTATATGACGATAATCTAGGTCATCGGAGAAGCTCATTTATTTTATATTTAATTAAAATAACAACAGTCATAGACCATTCCCATGAAGAAGAGAAGGTGTTGGGACGTCTTTAGGTATATTTATGATATTTTGTTACAATTGTGCTTTATATCATTTTGGTCACACCAAATGCAGAGCATACATTGTTGATCTTTGAATTTTGTTGCGCTATTGACTTTGATAGCAATAATGATAATTCGATTCTTCTTCCTTAGAGGATTCCAATCAAATTGTCCACCACCAATAACGAATCAATCAATTCGATGTAAGAATTATGTCAATTTTTGTTCTTGAAGCACGATTTCGCAAGTCACTAGACATCCTTTAACAGTTCAGATCGTGCTGAATCTGTAATGGAATTTAAATGTTTATTTACAACCTCCTGTTCGACAACAAACAACCTTTTCATATTGATGTTGTACAATGTTTTTGTGTTCTGTTCAGTTTTTCTTTTTTTAACCCAATTAAAATTATTAAAATCATCATAAGTTTCAACATCTTACTATTAATTAAAGTGTAAGAAACGCTTCCCATAACATACTGCTTATATTGTAGATTGGTTTGTTGCAATTTGTTATATTTAACGTAATAAAATGCTTGTGGTTTTATTTTATTCAAAATAACAAGTTACACTGCGTTCTACAACAATATTAAGATTGACGATTGATGTTGACAAAGATTTGACTGGAAACCTCCAGGATTTATATTCTGGAAAAAATAAAGGAGCTTTCCGACACTACCAAGTGGTTTAACACATCTAATTTACAAGATAGTTTGATGTTTTGATCTTTCCTTAGTAAGATTTTTATTTTCTTGTTAATTATATTTAACAATATTAAGTAGCATTTCTTAAATCAAAACAGCTGATTAAATGGAAATAACTTATTTAAGAACGATAGCTTATATAATAGCTTCACTACTTTTAACTCTTAACTCTGAGATGCTTTAATGAAACGAACATCATTAATTATCATCATAATTAATATTATTAATTTCATCAATATCCTAATTATAACCACAGTCGTTTTGATTTAGCATATCCAAATGTTTAAAACTCTTTTCATGCATCTTTTTTTGTTGTTGAAAATATTTGTATGAAAAATTCTGACAGGGGAGTATTGTAGCGACCTTGAGGCATGTCGCATTTTACATCGTGGAATAACGGTCAACAAAGTACCCAGAAATATAATCCCAGGTGTTGAACACGGGCGGGGTGCCAGCAGCGCCCATTAGAACACAATAACGAATAGCTGGCAAACCAGAGAGGTTTATCTGGGATGTTATTTACATCGCTGCCATCCATTTTATCTATTTTGTATCTTCTATATTTTTTATATTGCCAATAAATAACGATCACATAATGGAAACACCACTGTTTCATTTCGTCTTACCTCTATTCACCGAAACCCTAAAAACCATAAAAATTTAATTCAATTTGACTAAATCCAATGAACTGAACTAAAGCAACCTAAAAGCATATAATTTGTTTTAGCAAATTTTTAAAATTAATGAATGTGGCAATATCGATTGTGTGAAATGTTATACATCCATTTTAAGTATGTACTTTTTGTTTGGTACACTAAACAAGCAAGGATAAATGTTGTAACCTACGCTGAATCCAATTGAGCTAAAAACACCAAATTTGTACTCTAGTTCCTTTCAAAATTTCGATACCCATCATAAAAAGTGTCGTCCTATTATTTCAACTAATCTAATATGGTAATTTATTTAACAACAATTCCAAACAGTTTTCTTTTTTTTCATAGAATACACTAAAATGGCTCATTTAAAACGTTGACCCAGATAATTGTCTTTTGGTGACCCGCTGATAAACATATTCTTACTCGCCAGGAATAAAATATATATTATTCAATTCCGATACGAATTCCAAATCAATAGATGTTTATTTTTTATTGTTGTAACAGTTTCGTGTTTTATAACATTATCATTTTATAATATGGTATATCAATTTGCTCTGTGTATATTTCCAATCTATATTCTAATAGTTTTTATTGAACAAAACAACTTTTAACGTAGGAAAAGCTAGCAGATAAAACAATGTCCTAAAAATGCATCGAATACTTATGTAAGATACTAAAATAGAGATAAAAACAAATTGAGTAACATATTGGATTAAACACCACCTCATAAACATAGTTTTAAGTAATCTCAAATGACTTCTAGGTTATTGAAATAAATAATTCACCAAATAAATATAATATTTCAAAAAGTACTTTCAAAACATTGCCCTTTGCTACAAGAGGCAGCTGCATAGCTCTTTTAATATATATTATTACAATATAGTTTGCATTATCTTTACTTAAAAATAGTTAAAAAATTGAAAAATTAAATATGTTTCTAATAATAATTTGTAACTAGAGATATTATAAAATAAATTATCCATTGAGTTATTATACTTGAATTTAAACTGATTTGAATCAACAAGAAGGAATCACAAATTTAATCGGCCATAAAATTCTATTATATTATTCAAAAGATAAACAATTAGTCGATAACTTAAATAAAACTGATAATATACTATTTTAGAGTAATTAAGAATTCATTAGATATACCGTTATAAGATTATATGTACAATTTTTATCATATTGATCAGAATTGATAATTAATCAGAGATCAATCAATTTTTAAATTTCTTTCTAGTTTTATCAAGACTGCTTGGAAGCGAAAATCGACGATATCTTGAAAAATAATCCATTTTTTTAAAAATTACAATGATACGATTTCGGTTTATAATTAAATCACACTCATCACAAACTGAATGATGATTTCAGTTAGAAAAATAAAAATGTTTCGTGATATGGTTAGTCGCAAACTGTCGTTGATTGCTCTCAGAAGACTGTCATGACTTATTCAGAACTGAAACGATCACCGGTTCGATTCAGCAAGACTGACTAACTGGCCGGTCTCTCGCTTACTCTACTTCCGCTACGATTTTGTTTCAAATTACTTCTAGGTTATTGATAGAGATAGTTCATCAAATAAATATAATATTTCAAAAAGTAGTTTCAAAATAATACCCTTTGCTACAAAAGGCAGCTGACTATAGATCTTTTAATATATATTATTACAATATAATTTGCATTATCTTTACTTAAAAATAGTTAAAGTTCATCATTATTCAGCAAAACATAAATATACTAACTAAATTATATGATTGGGTAGACAAAGGAAAGACCAAACTTTCGATATAAAAATTGCCCTTTGATACAGAACCGACTTCTTGAAGGAATATCTATCTAGATAATTTAATATTTTATTTATTTTTTACTTGTAAATAATTTTGATATTGTATATGGTAAAAATATGTGAAAATAGGTTTATAAAATCCTGTTTCTCTGTTTTGAAGTAACATGTATTTTGTTTATGTTGTGTTAATTTTGTCTAATGACTAAAATACACAGTAGATATTGACGTATTATACATAGAGTATGTAATGAATATTAATATATGTTATGACTTTCTTTTGCTTGATCAATAAATATCGTCGTCAGATCTTTTATATCATCTTATTACTTTCTTTTATATTATATTTATATATCCTTTTATGTATGTGTCATGCATTATTATCTGTATTTTATGCTTGTTAAGTTGCTAAAAAATTGTAAAAGCTGTAGGGATTTTAAACCGAATTAATAGATAGGATTTTTATAATAGGTGGTTCCTACGCCAGAAATAAGTTATATGATATTCATTTTTATCGTTATACTCTTTAGCCGTCGGTAACTTTCGTTGATGAAAGAATCTCCAATAACCCACTGCCCTGAAAATAATCTTTTATTCACTGGACATTGAAATATGCCTTGTTCGAAAATGATGTAAACGGTAGCCGTGTATTTGTTATATTTTGATCAGCCTCTAAGTTAAATCTTGGTAGTACAGTTGTAACGTTCTACATTTGTTTCAGTCATGTGGTGAAATTTTGCAGTTATAGCGGTATTTTTTTGCAACTTGCTAAGTTTTTTTCGTTATAATATTTAAATGTTATATCTAAAATTGTTATACAGTGAAAATTATTATTTCTGTGTATTGTGTTGTTGGCCATACATGTTAATCTGAAATGTTTGTATTTTGTGAGACAACTGATTACTACTAATTAACTATTTAAACCTTTTGAGACCCATCAGGGAAAGGAGAAAGGTGGAAGTAAAAGTGATTCCCATCGTAGTTCGAACAAAATAATTAGATTTTTTTCTAATATGGTTAATCAGTGACTATCTCTCTTATTTAACATTTTAGTTTGGATATCTTGGATGACGCTTTCCGTTTTCACAGCTGTATATTACGTATAAATATAAGAAAATTATATTTAAAAAAATAAAAATTTCATAAAAAACAGAATATTTTGTCTGTTAAATAAATATTATAGTATTAAACAATGATTTGTTTTAACAATAATTCTTCATTATCGTAGTAAATTAGCGTTTTCCTAACATCTTCCTAAACCATACATAATTAATGTTATATATGGTTTAAGGAGGAATTTCAGTTCTGAGATTTGAAAAAAATAAAGAAAATCCGAATATATCGACCAGGAAGCGTAGATCGAAAAAATGTAAATATAATATACTATTATAAGGCTTAGACTGTGTGTAACTTTAGCGGAAACTTCAAACGCCTTTTCCTCGAAACTACTTTTTCGAAACTGTTCACTTTGGTTATTAATTGATTTGTAATGAAATATTCTAAATATTGTTGGTTTTAGTTGTGAATATTTTTGATATAAAAAGAATAAAATAGTTTATTAGTAAAGCAGATATTTAAAAGTTAAGCCAATATTGAAAGCCGGAAACTGATAGAAGATCATATTAAACATCATTTCATAGCCTGAGAAATGTAGCCTAAACCTAGTGAATGAAATAATGTAGGTATGCTAAAACTTGTGACCCATTTTTAAGCATGGATGTTTGGAATATTGAAAACACCAAGCAAAGAAATGACACTTGACATGATATCATAAGTTCTGCTGAACAGATTTATATTAAATTTGGAGTGAACCGTTTCCATACGATAGCCGCGGGTTCGAATCCTGCGACAGGGTAGTAAATTATATATATATTTATATATCCTGTCAATGAGGGTGCATTTTTGATATTACCCACTATTCACTTATTCAACTTTAAACATTAATAAACATTTAGTAAAAAAAATAAGTAATAACAATATTGTTTGTTTTTTTATTTCACTTGAAAACCCCCTTGACTAAAATACCTCTTTCGAATTCTTAACAAAATTTCGTTCAATAACATCTATTTACTATTTTCAATTATTAAAAACATATATAATTAAATTAAGTAATTATCCATTGAGTTGTTATACCTGGATTTAAACTGTTTTGGGTCAACAAGAAGGAATCTCAAATTTAATCGGCCATAAAATTCGATTATATTATTCAAGAAATAAACAATTAGTCGATAACTTAAATAAAACTGATAATATACTATTTTAGAGTAATTAAAAATTCATTAGATATACCGTTATAAGATTATATGTATAATTTTTATCATGTTGATCAGAATTGATAATTAATCAGAGATAAATCAATTTTTAAATTTCTTTCTAGTTTTACCAAAACTGCTAATTTATAATATAAAAAAATACAATTTTAATCATACCTTTTCGGAAGCGAAAATCGACGATATCTTGAAAAATAATCCATTTTTTCAATTATAATGATACGAATCGACTTCGGTTTATAATTAGATAGCACTCATCACAAACTGAATGATGATTTCAGTCAGAAAATTAAAAAAGTTTGTGATATGGTTAAGTAGCAAACTGTCGTTGATTGTTCTCAGAAGACTGTCATGACTTATTCAGAACTGAAACGATCACCGGTTCGATTCAGCAAGACTGACTGACTGGCCGGTCTCCCGCTTACTCTACTTCCGCTACGATTTTGTCTCCTGCTTCCATGTTTGGCCTACTCTACCGGCACTGACGATTGTCTGAGCGTTCGCGGTTCAGTTCTCGTTCAGTCGTCGCATTAAGGGGTTATATTACTACAGCGTATTCAAGAATTATCTTATTGTTAGGTTATTTTATCCAAAAAAAGATGTTTAACCAATTTAAATGAATTAAATACATTTGCTGCCTTTATATATAATAGTAAAAATAATGTCTTATAACAATATTGGCAATATTATTTTATTATTCAGTAAGTTTCTCTCTAGAAAATAAAGGTATGTGCTCTGTTGTCTTTCTCGATGTTGCACAGGTTTCTGATGGAGTATGATATGAAGGCCTTCTATATAAAATAAAGTCCCTTATCTCTAAGCATATCTATATGCTATTAATATATCAGTTGATTAATAGACACGTCCGTGTTAAACATGAAGGAATATACTCTGATCTCAAACCGTTAAGAGTTGGCGTGCCTCAAGAAAGTGTGTTGGGACCAGTGCTTGATCTCCTTTATTTTTTTTATATTATTTATATAAAATCATTTTATTTTATATTATTTTATATTATTTATCATCAATAGCAGAGAGCTCATCCCGGAAACTCTAATCTTCTCTTTATAAAATTGCCATCTGGGCTAAACCATGGAGAATTAAATTAAATAAAGCAAAATCTACACGTATTATTTGATATTATTGAACGTATCTTTATTAACGGCATGCAAAATCCATATGCCAACACGGCAAAATACCTTGGCATGACCCTGGATGCTAAGCTTAAAAGGAAAGAGCATATAAAAAACAAACGTGACAAACTAAAACTGACAACATCAAGTTCAGGAAAATTTATAGGTTGCTTGAAAAAAACTTGGAGCTATCTATTTACAACAAGCTTATACAGCCGACACTAAGACGGGTATGGAGCTATGGAATTGAGTTCTACAGCTGTACCAATTATTCAGAGCTTCCAAAATAAGGTGCTCAAGTATATTCTGAATACGCTTTGATACGTATGCATCTGTGACCTCCATCGCGATGTAGAAATTGATATGGTTAGGGACACTATCAGAAAATTTGATGATGCGCATCAAAAGAAGTCGAATCAAGTCTACACGGAAGCGTCTATATGTGAATAATGTTTGAACACTAAGTGATTCAGTAGAAAATGGTTTAGTTGTTTGTTAGTAGGTTAAGTCGAATTAAAGTTCATTGTTAGTTGGTTACTAGTGTTAATAATTAAATTTAAAAAATCAGTAAGTTAGTATACTCGTACTGTATACCATGAAAAGAGCTAAGTCAGCAAATATAAGCGTGGTTAGTAGCGATACAACTGAGCAACCAAAAGCTATTTAAAAGTTAAATTGACTCCTCGACAGAATTTAGCAGCCCGTTTTTTTAAATTGGTTCTTTTTTCTAAATATTTAATAAATTCATTAATATTATTCGTGCTAATTAACGACCAGTCATTGAGCTAAAAAGTACAAATCAGAAATGAACACTGAAGAGGTCGAACTAAGTCTTTTATAATGCTTAGGGTATGTTTCACACCTTAGGGCTCAATAGTGATCACGCCTCCGCCCCAAAATCCTTATATCTTGGTGTAGCCGCTTGTGTCGCCCAGGTTTTGTGGGAAAAATCATGATGTGAATGCAGAAAATCTATTTTGAGAGACATCCGAACTCCAATCGTGTGGTAATTTTGCAACAAATTGTCGATTAAGCGTTTCTAATCCGACAATTTGTGGTTATCCAGAAAGTTGTGAACCATACTTTGAAATTATACCCATGCTGCTTCATTAGGCCTTAAACATTTTGTAAACTTTCTTTGATTTTTGTATATGACAGTTTTGGGAACAATTTGGTTATGTATTGGAAAGCCAAATTGGCAATCATACGTGGAACTGTCTTTGACACTGATGTAGGATATTTATATTCCAACGACGACATTCAACATACATGAGCATTTAGATTATTTTTCTGCTCTCTTCGTAACCTTAGCACAGATAATGAATAGTATACTTTTTCACCCAGTGACCATATGTACAACTTTCTTCTACGACGCTTACCAAACAATTTTGGAAAGTACTGGTAATACGCATCTTTACTGAGCATGTAACATCCACAAAATTAAAAAATACCTTGAATCAGCTTTGCAACACTGTTGATATGTTTGATATTGTTCGACATTTTAAGAAACTTGACGCATCTGCGAAAGCGATCTCAAAAATTAGAAAATTAATTTCCGAATATAAATCCGCAGCAACATATCTTTAGAGGATGAGAATAAAAGCAAATTCGTTTTCTGAAAATACCACTAATCTCTTACTATTTTTATACTTTATACAATTATATACTATACAAGTTCGTGTGGTTTGATTCGCTACAATATTTTGATTATCCGCGAGTTGTTCAATAGCCGTATTACTTTCATTTTGCTATAATTTAGCAACTTTATTTCATGTTTTAAGGCGAAATCTTGGATAACCATATGATTTCGAGATCGTCGTGCAGTTCTTCGTTGGTTACGTAGCGATAAGCATTGGTAATTACTTGGGGAACTTTATTTTGACAGCATTTATTCTGTAAATTAATTGATGACAATAAACTAAGTTCTTGATAGATACAGGCTAATATATATTCACAATAAAACTCAATGGATATAAAGACATGAAAGACCATAATGTTACATCTAAATAATTTCTCTACTTCAATGCGTCCGGTATAATTACATATTTTTTCGATACCCTGAATTTTTTTCTTAGAAAAAACATTCGTTATACCTGATATAGTTTTTAATATATTCTGGATCATGTACTAATTAGTTCCATCCGAGCAAACGATTATTTTCACATAACAATTATAATTATGACCAACGCATATAATATACATTAACCATTGTAATAATTATTACATAATCATTAACATCAAGTAAACACCTAATTGTTACTAAAATATACTATATACCTTACTTTTTTCTTCTCTTCTTTGATTTTTTGTCGATTTTTTTTAAATATGATAAACCAAATAAATTCTAGTATTATTCTCACCATTGCTTTTCGAAAGAGTGCCAGTGCATCCCAATGTACTCGCTAATCAGCTAAATATGCGACGTGATAGTGAAGTGCGTAGACTGAAATGTTTAACACCACCTGATCTGATTACTGGACATATATATATATGTCCAGTAATCAGATCTATATTATAAAACTAATATATAATAAAATATATATATACTTTAGAATAAGCTTTAGAATAAAACTAATTAATTCAGTTAATATTTTATACAGAAAATCGCTTCATGAAGTGATTTTCTGCATGCCATCTGTGGAATCACAAAGAGTAAAAAAAAAATTCATCAACGATGTTGACGTTAATTATTTTATTTGTTCCAGAAGAAACCTGGATATAGAATACTTCTCTGTAATAAATGATGTCCTACAAGAATTGTCTACTATGCTGAAGAAGACTGCCCTAAAGCTGACCTGGTCTATCCGAAACCTATCTCCACGTCTGGATCTAAGTCAATAATATAATTTTGAACTATCACCTTATTTTATTATTCAGAGTGAAGTCATCAATACGACGCTAAGTATGATAATGGATATTAAATTGCAACATTTTAATGACG
Organism: Rhynchophorus ferrugineus; assembly: GCF_030347505.1. Taxonomy (NCBI): domain Eukaryota; kingdom Metazoa; phylum Arthropoda; class Insecta; order Coleoptera; family Curculionidae; genus Rhynchophorus; species Rhynchophorus ferrugineus. The sequence continues at coordinate 37,589,092 of NW_027472585.1, read as the reverse complement.
CCCTGGTGAATGTTATTAAATGGTAGAAAGAAATATTATATAAATCAGATAAACTTTTAAATTAGCTCAAAAAATTCTAAATGTAGCTGTTTTATATAATTTTTCAACAGTATTTAATATAAAATTAATTATAATTCATAGAAATTGAAATGTTATAAAACGAATTGTTCAACAAAGTGGACAATGGCAACTGGATAATGTTGTGTCGAGAAAATAAAGTGTCTAAAAAAACCTTTTGTTATATTTCGAATAGTAGATATAGTATATTTTGATGGCAGGTCTGTATAGGCTTTGCTAGAGAGCCAGATTCACACAGTATGTAACAGCATTTATATTACTTATATATTTATAACAGATTCGATGGTATAAATTGGAAAATAAACTGTAAAAATTTTATTACTGTTATGTTGGGATTAAAACTAAATTTGTAATAATAATTTTATGCTTTTTACAATTTTGATCAATACAGTTTTAATCCTATTCTTTATTATTCAATATATTCTTTTGCAATTATTTAAGTAATACATTTTATTAGTATATATTATAATATAATTGAATATGTGACTTATAACTTTTTTATTGATTAATTATCATAAACATTTGTTTAAAATCCCCTACCTTACATTATCATAGATGCTTAATTATAAAAAAGTGTAATCACAAAATGTCAATTATCCTATCAGATTTGATATATTTCATCGTATAAATATTTAGTTGATTTCTTCTTTAAATGATAATTTACATGTGTAAAAAAGCTTTTTACATCCAATTTATTTAATTCTCATTTTTCGCCCACTTATTATTACACCCTATTGTAAAAAAAAATCTAGGGACTTAAATGTACTTAATTACAGTCTTCCATGCTACAATTTTTTCTATCCAGTAAATATTTTTACGATTATAAATGATACTAATATTACAAATACATATCAGATACCTCCACGAAAACTGTTTCTATATGTTCACAGCTGAACCTACATGTTCAAAATTTTTCGTGGGTATTAATGGATAAACTATGCCCTTAATATAATTATTGTCTGTCAAGAAATCCCATATCTAAACACACATTGATATTACGTGTGTGTAGAGTTTCTTTAATTGATAACACATTAAATTTATTCTATAACATAGTATAAAGTAATTAAAAGTTCCTATTTCTTATTGTGTTCTAGTTTATATTGTTTTTAAAAACTGCTTGGGTATTTGTTGCTTTCTGGTTCTTGACATTTAAACGACGTTAAGGTTTTTTAATCAATTCCTATTCCTAAGAAAAATATATATTCGTAACAAAACTACTGGATGTTGGCTATATACCGGACTGTATTCATTCCTATATTAGCATCAACACTAGATTTCACAATTATATCACACATAAAAAGTTAGTAAGTGAAATGAATGCTTTAAAAGACATGGACATAATAAATCGTCAGTAATAATTAATTTTAAAATTGATTATCTGTCGAAGCTGATGTTCACCGACTTTACACTTAGCATATCGTTCCGAGCATTATGTAAGAATAAAACTTTCTGAATAAAGCTGGAAAACTGAAAACTGGAATAATCTCCATTCACTTTCCAAATCAACCACCAAATCAACATAGTCTCGTGTATATAACAGCCGTGTCGTTTTATGATACGGTATCATATAGATTTTGAAACATTTTTGTCCATTGATATATATTTTCAGTAGATGACATTGACACTGACATTTTTTCATTTATATTTCAATAAACCTCCGAATTTCAGTGCTTTTTCATCTTCACTAATATGGGAGACGCAGAAAAAGGTAAAAAAATATTTCAGAGGTCGTGCGAGCAATGTCATACCACGGACAAAGGAGGAAGGCACAAGGTGGGACCTAATTTGAACGGTTTGTTTGGAAGGAAATCGGGAATGGCCCCCGGCTTCTCCTACACCGATGCAAACAAGAACAAGGGCGTGGTCTGGAGCGAGGAAACTCTGAACGTGTATTTGCAAGACCCCAAGAAGTACATTCCGGGTACCAAGATGGTCTTTGCGGGATTGAAGAAAGAAAACGAGCGTAAGGATGTGATAGCTTACTTGAAGAAGGCGACAGCTTAAAATGTAAATGGTGATATAAATATAATAGATTGTATGTCGAATTTGTCTTATTTCTAGTAGTTTTAAAGATGTTATTTTAACGCAAATTAAAATATATCATAATCTAAACATTTCGGTCAGTTTATAGCATTGTACCAATATTAATTCGTGCTATGAGAAATTTGTGTGTACTTATTACTCAGTGTGCATCTTTTGAGTATCTTTTGATTTTTAAAATAAAAAAAAGATTAAACCAGAAGTTTATATTTGTTTTCTATTTGTATTCTATTGTATATGATTGTAATAAGATATATTGAGTTCATTTTATGACTATCGTCTTGGACTGTTATAATAACTATAATTACTACAGTGTCTTATTGTTTCTAAGCTTTTAAAACGTTTCCAGACTTTGTTTCTTTTGTTCCGTAAATATCTTTTGTGTAATTGTACTGTATTGCAATACCCAATTGCAATAAAATTGATTTTAGATAATTTTTTGTATTTTACTTAACCTATCACTACTTTTACAGCTTTTATAATTTTAAGATCTTGTATCTTGATATCCAGTTTGCTATTGTTATTTTCTGCCCCTTATTCTGTTTTATTATTAATCAATTTGTCAGCTCTTCATTTGTATGGATTCGCATCGCAGTTTTGATTTTTGTTGTATATTAACTCTTTGTAAAGCTGCCCTAGGATTTAAGTTGACTTTAACGAAAATCCAAGTACTTCGTAAAAACCGTAATTCTTATTAAAGTAGTAGCTTTGTTATATTGAAATTTAAAACATACTTGTACTAAATATGAATGTCACAAAATTTGTTATGTTTTTGATTCGTACTGAATTCAAGTTCATTTTCGGTCATATCGATATTCATTATTAGAAACAGATAGATATTGGCAAGTTTCCTTCATACTTCCTGTAAAATTAAAATTAATCGATGATGGTTTTAAAAGTTTATTCATCATCATTTTTGATCTGTTTTGAATGTTGATATTCGGCTTTTCGGTAATTTTGTACCATGGAAGTGTTTACTTCACAGGTAATTTTAACTACTTCGATATTTTAGACATCTCTTGTTTATTCTTTTTGTAATAATGAGTTTCTAACTAAGACACGTTTAACATTTTCAATCAGTCTAAAATTCAAAAGTATATTTTGAAATATTTTTGCCACTTAATATCATCTAATTTCTATATGCAAATAATTTAAACCACTATATTGGTAAGGCGACTAAGGAAGAAGTTAGGCTTTCATGAAAGTTGACTGCCACACATTCAGGACATGAATGTTTGTTCTTGTTTTTATTGGAATCCTTACCTCATTTAGGCATTATGAATCCAGATACGTTCTGATATAATTTCTGTTAGATCCGCTAATTAGTCATCTAAATTTGAATTTGAAAACATCAATTAGGACACTTATTGTCCTTCAATTTATAATTTTAAATTGCTGTTCATATGAAAGGTTTCCTAATAACAAAGACAAATAAACCAAAATAAACTTTTATTTTGTTAATATTACTATTTTTTACAAAGAGAAAACACCCAAAATTACTATCACAATTAGAAAAAACCAAAAATGTATTTCCTTCTTTTGGATAAACTATTTACATGTAACTAATGCAACAATCTTACAATATAAAAGATATTCAATTATAGCTAACATGGGTATAAAGATTGTTTATTTACATTACCGTCGTATAATAGCAGCTAAAAAATATAATCATGAGTTACACTACAAGCACTACATAATTAATTCTACATAAAATAATAAACATTTAGTATTTGTTTCACTTTCTTGATTAAGTGATGTTGCGTTGGTACTTTGCGAATTAACAGGCGCACTCACAAGCACAACGCTTGACTCTCTTCTCTGGAACGAGAGGATTGGCAGATCTAACCACTCTGGACTTTGGTTCTTCGACTGAGACGGACCTTGGTTGGACATCTATATAAGAAAGAGATAATCGATTTTAACAATTATGCTTTTTCGTCATAATAATATATTACTCAGTGGAAGCTTTTTACAAGGGATTTTAGTGAATCAATGTTGTTATGTTCAAAACAATGATGTCAAAATTATGTATAACATGAAGATACCCCTTTAGAAGTCGTAAAATTTGTGAAGATATATTAGAAGGCAGTTTTTCGACTGGAATATTTTTTAGCATTTTTTAAAAACAATGAAACATGTGGTAAGAGCAAGAGTGAGAACTTTAATTATTTGTTTTATTGAATGAAACTTACAATGGGGACGGGTGTTTTCAGACTCAGGAGATGATTCTTGCTCTTGCATCATATTTACAGGTATGTTTACAGGCAATCTCCTCATGTAAGCCTCCCGACTAGGCATTTCTTGGACCTGTTGTTTTTGCTCTTGGCTTGGTTGTGGCATACTTTCTTGAGATGCGCTGGATTCATCAGAGGAATCTTCTTCGGAAGAGTCGGGTTCGGACACAGCAACGATGACACGTTCGTTGTTGGGTAACCTAGATAAAGACACTGTAGTTTTGTTCATTTTTTACCCCGGAGATTATTCTACCTGTTAAGGTGTGTTAAGACTTCTTCTGGAATTGGTATCATTGGCCTGGGTACCATTCTTTCAGGTAGATTAGCTGGTTGTGGTGGCTGGAATTGGCGTTCCCTGGATTCCTGCATTTGTTGTTCCTGTTCCTGGGCTCTACGGATGTCCATGATTTTTTGAGCGATGATTTGCTGTATGATGTGTTGGATGACAGGGTTGGGAGAGACTTCATTGTCTTGCTCTGGTTGCTGTTGTGGTTGTGGTGGCTGGGGTTGTGGTTGAGGTTGAGGTTGTTGTGGTTCAAAACGAATGTGGAGCTAATAAATCATAACGAATGAACAACAATGATTATATTGTTAAAAAAATCCTTACCTGTTGTGGCATCATCATCATTGGTCTTTGAGATTGCTCCATCTCTTGAGCTCTTTGGTATTCATTGTTTTGTCTAGCGGCTTCCTGGTTTTGTCTGAAAGCGATGATCTGTTCGATGGTTGGTCTCTCGGGTTCCATAGCTGGCCTCATTTCGACAGGTGGTCTGAATGGCATTCTCATGATTTCTGGCCTCATTTGCTCCATAGGAGGTCTCATTGGTTGCATGGCTTGTCTAACTGGTGGCATGGGTGGTCTCATTGTTTCCATGGGATGCAGTTGGCGGATTTGAATTTGAGGTTGTCCTTGGGATTGCTGTAACAACATAAAGGAAATAAAAAACGATACAAGTTATATATTTTCAAGTCAAATACCATTGGAATGGGCATGGGGGCCATCCTTTGGGGCATATGAGTTTGGAAGTTGGTTGGTGGAATTGGAATCATCACTGGTTGGATCATGATGGTTTCTTGGTCATCGTCATCATCGTCATCTTCTTCAACTTGAGGTTTCTCAGTTTGTGGTGGCTGGGCACTGTTAAAATAGTTTTGTAATAGGTATATTATGTAACCAGATATTTTTAAATAATACTTAGGTAGATGCTTGACCTATATAATAATCCACTTGAATTTAAAATGTCAAATATTGGTTTTGTTAACCTTTGCATTTAAAATATCTTTAATAAATAAACAACCACGAAGGACAGTCTAATTATTAGTAAAAGGTTCACAAACGTAACATTTTCAGTCCCTTCCTTTGCGATAAATAAATGGAAATCGAGCAGGCATCCGTGAAATCATTTAGTTTACATTCACCGATCGGATATAAACTGGTTCTATCATCGTGCATATTTGCCATTTACTTAACTATCGAAATATTTACCTTTGCATATGGCCGCTTTCGCATATTATGACCATCCTTTCGCCGGTCAGCCTTTCGAATCTGGGATCTGTGGTGAGGTTTACACCGAAGGGTAATCTGAGGGTTTTGGGTTGATGATCGACTACTTCTTCGGCGCGCTTCTTCTCAACAATACAGTTCATCTTTGATCTAGAATAATAAGTTGAATAATGTAACATAAAACATGAAATATATGAAATACTATTGTTAACATTATTAAATTATATACTAGATATCGTTTATATAGATTTGAAATGCGTTTTAAAATATACTACTTCTTACTGATTTATTTACGTCTTATTTGAATTCATAGATTTCATCCCTCAAGCGATAATACATGATAGGACTAAATCTGGCGAATAGGGTGGATAGTATAACAATTGGTCATTATTTGTTTCTGTATCCCATGAATTTCCTTCGAACATTATTGATCATGGCTAATCTAGGTTACACCTGACTTTGGTGTTTTTGATCAGTCTGGATCTTTTCGGCCAATGTGTACTCTGCTAATATTTATTTTGAGCTAAAATATTAAGATTAAACCATTCCTCAGTTTAATCTATTCAAGGTTATGGTACTAGTGTTGTTCGTCTCACATTTTATTCAGATTAAGACTTTTCATTATTTTTTAAGTCAAATTCGAATGAGATGGAGAAGCAATATTGCTATTTAATATTTTTGTTCATCAGCATAGCGATTCAGATACAATGGTCAATCAAATTTTTACAAATACTATATACAACATAAGAGATGAGCTAGAAAAGAATATCCCTGTAGGCATTAGCTTATTTCTAGGATATATGCGCACTGGTGTACTTTCCTTTGGTGAATAGTAAAACTGAACTAAAACAAGTAACAAGAGGTAGAGTTTAAGAATATTGTGTATATAATATACTCAATTCACAGAAATCTCGAAAGACATGACCAAACCATTGCAATATGCATCTCTGAATTTGTTTCTCAACAGTGTTCTGATTGTCGCATATGAAACGAATGCCTTCATTTCAAATACAATTTCGGAGCAGAACGTGTAGAATTTGCTTGAAGTATAGCATTTAATTACAGCAGACTGTAATTAGTGTCTGCAGTGTCGGAGCCATACAGAAGGACTGACAAAATAAGTGCTCGAAAAATGCGAATTTTAGTCCTAATTGTAACACTTCTCGTTCACAAGCACCATGTTAGAGCAAAAACTTCTATTGCTTGGTCGATATGATATATTACTCAGCGGTAGATGGTTTCTTAATCGAACATATGATAATAGCGTACCTTTGATTTTGTGCTATCAAAGTTCCAGCCAAATCATCGAAGTCCAATTGCAAAGGCAATTTCAGATGTATCTTGGGTTCTTCTTCAGATTCGCTGCTTGATGACGATTCGGAATCACTGCTGCTATCTGAATTATCGATACTGTTATCGTCGATATCTTTAGTATTGGTGGCTGCTTCCTTTTGCAAAGAATCGGCTTGACGTTTAGCTGATACAGGCTCTTTTTCCTGAAACAATATTTACGCAGTTAATATCAAGCACTCGTTATAATAATTACTTTAGTTATTTATGTTTAATAGTGTTCTATATAATGAGTTCCAAATTGCAGTTTTAAACAAAAAAAGGTATTATTCATCCATATTAACTTTTGTAATAGTTGTTGTTATTAGCGTTAATTAATGTTTTAATGTTGCTAGCAGTTTGAGTCAATGTGTCTACGATCATTACTATTCGATATATGTTTTGTCATAAACGTTACATATTGCTATGATTATAAAATATTTAAGTTTATTCGTAAATTATTTTTAGTACTAATACTGTTATCTAACGCATCATTCAACACGTCTTTAAGGTGGTTTTAGTAAAAAGAAACAATTGTTAATTTTTAAACAATACGTTTTTCATGGTCAAATACTTCTGAAGCCAAACTCTGAGTTCAAGTGAAGGTTAACGAGACTCAGTTCCGGGTAAATAATTTATTATTTATTGATTTCATTAATAGATGTTAGTTATGTACACCTCAACTAACTGCTAGTTTAAACTGAATTAGATTCTTCTAGAAAACATAAAAAATCAATATGTAACAATAAGTTTCTAGAAAAGAAGTTCTCTTCGTCAGGATAGAGAACTTATTAGCTGAAAAATTGTAAAAATATGTTTTAAAAATAACAATAAATAAATTATGTGCTTTAAAATTGAAAAAATAAGTAATTTGTTCAAAATTCGTTAACAGACAACACCTGGGTGTAGATTGTAATTTTTTTTAAGACAGATTTTTAATATAGCACCTTTTTTTTCAAAAATACTTTTAGAATATTGTGATTTAACTTATAAAAGAACTGTTTAATAAACAGTCTAATTTAGAGTACTTTTTCTCTGGTTGTGGCTGTAATATTTGCAATTTTTTTGGTTTCTAAACAATAAAATAAAAGATAAACGATAAAAAAATGTTGTATGCCCAGAGCCTATATTATTGTTTTTTTTTTATTTGTTTACCATATAACAGATTAATTTACAGTGTTAAAAACTGAATTAGCAATAACCTTTAATAAACATCTTGATTACATATGAACATATTTATTTGGAGTACGATTATTTAAAGAAAAGTTGAGAAATTTCTAATGGTAATTAAAATTAGATTAAAATTATCGAAAATATGTTGATGGTTCTAATAAAATTAATTTTGTTTAAAAATAGAGTTTTAACAGCTTCAATGTAGGTGACTCTTGAAGCTTGAAGTAGGTGATTAATTTAATTGATTTTTTAACTATAAAAAACAAATAAATTTCATAGTTTTCATTCAGCGCTCGTTTATCATTAAGTAGTATAAGTATGGCAGAAGCAGGAAATGCAAATAACCGCAATATTTAAAGTGAAACGATTTATTGCATCAAACAATTTAGAAATCGAGCGAAAAAATGTTACCCATAGTTGTCACCAGCATTTGCGAAATTAAATATTATATATTATATATATTTTGTCCTGTAAAATGAGTCTTATTGGATCCTATTGGACTTTGACAATTTTTGACATGTTTTACCTTCTACAGGAATTAATTTCAGTTTCCTATAAACGGTTATTCCAAATCGGGTTTCTTTTTTAAAAACTCTGAGCAAAGTGGTGGCCAAAACGTAGTCACGCAAGACCGTGGGTTTGATTCTCACACCAATCATAAAATTACAACTGATATCGTTGTAATTTTAACTGAATCATGTCATTGGAGTCGTTAAGTATAACTCTGCGCGTTATGTCAGTTATAAAACCTCCTATTAAACATACTTATTTGTTAAAAGAAGAAAAATACTAGGATAATTTTCAAACAAATTATATTCTTGAAATGGAAGAATTAACAATAGTTATTTCTTAGAATAATATAATGACTGCTGTGATAGCTGATACATTAACATATTTTAATGCTTAATTTATACAGAAAATTGTCATGAGAAGAGTAAAATAAAAACTCGAATAATTTAACGAAGTAATTATAAGATATGTCAAGAATCAAGGAGTGGTAATCCAGACAAACGCACATAAGCAGAGTCATAATATCGAAGGAATTATTCAGTGATAATACTGATATTTAATAATATTACAACTATATATTATTCTGGGATAATATAGAATGAAAGTTAATAAAAGTAAAAAAAAACTATACTTATGCCAAGAGTAGAAGAAAATTAATATAAAAGTGGATAATGGAATAATATAAGAATGGTAAATGGTTTAAATATTTAGGAATATGTGTTTTATAAATAATTGTAAGCTATCATTAAAAAACAAAAAAAAGACGATAAGGTTCAAAGATGCACCCGAAGGTTTTCGAATATGTTGTCTGATGTGTTAGATGATTGTCTATATCCTGAATATTTTTCACATTTAAAAGGACTTTATTAAGAGGGAAACATATTTTCCATCATTTTCTATAACTTTTTCCCACCTTTCTAGCAACTTGCTGCATGCTGGGGCTTCCCATTCCAGCTGTAACAGTCTATCTTCACAACACTTGTGTGCACACACGCAAGGGGTGGCCGACTATTATCATGCAAGAGGATGACTTTGTCAATCGCTATTGTTGGACTTTTTGCAATAATATATCGTTTAATTTATTCAATTGATGTTGTGCCTTGACGATTCAACCACATGCACAGCAAGACATAATGTTTTGTAGGACATATTGTCTTCATTAAGCGCTTTTTGATATGATTTTTTGATTAAGATATTCATTGTCTTGAGGTATTTTTGGTCTTCAAAATTATTCATTGTCATTGATATTAAAATTGCCACTTTTAAATCGTTGAAATTAAAAACAATAATTGGAATAATTGTTATTTTTGTAGAGAAATATCAAAACCACTGGTTGTTCACCATGTTATGGTATGGTACATTAATAATTCGAATTTTTACCAATGGATATATCCAATAAAAATACATACAATTATCTAATATAAAACATATTAGAATAATATGGAAAAGTAAGATAATATGAAGAGGTAAAAGATTGGATATAATACTGAACTAATGGCCATGCCTGCATATGTAAAATAAAAAATGAGATAATTATATAATTTGAGATGGCATTGAGAACAAGTGATTATAACTGTGAGCAATCAATGAGACAGTCTATTACTGGATCTTAATTAAGCAGTATAATCGCATCTCTACTATAAACCTTCTTGGTTTTTGCCTGAACAAAAATTTCCCGTACTTCAAGACTTAATTATAGAAATTAAATATTGTTGCCAATTGTCTGTTGTTTCAGAGGGACAATAAATAAAATATTAGTTGGAATGCTGATGATTTCGAACTGTTACAGCAAAACGTTTTCACGACTGAAGAGGCAAGCCGAGGTGAAAGCGAGAGAGGTCTTTGCTCTGTAACTGGAAATCAGGTCAGATATTGCTAACAGCTGATGGCCTAAGGATAGGCGTTATGGCCGAAACGTCTATGCAGGCGTTGCGGTTGCAAAAGCTGCAGGATGGCACCACGTTGCATACGTCAACGCTGCGAGAGAGAAGAGCCTGCCTGCTCTCGAATAACATACATTACCGATGCAAAGTCGTGCTTCCATCGGCCGTGTAGGATTATTTTTAATTTAGAATGGAAGATGTATCGACAACGTACGTATATTAAAATGCATTCAACGTAACCATCATCAAGTATGACGAACATTTTAATCCCGCAAAAAAATCAGTGGGAAAAAAGCAGGAAATGTCTTTCGCTAATTCACGATTCGCATGGTTGTTATTGTTCAGTAAATATTCGGAATTGTGTCGATTAACAGGATTTTTGCTAAAAATAAATATGTAGGGTGCGACCAATAAGCGAAGAGAGTTTATAGTCGTCGTAAAAATACCATATACTCGGTTGTATGTTAAACTCGAAACATTTTACTTTCATTTTTATCCAGTAGTATAGCGCAAAATGCGAACTGTGGTATAAATGCTATTAATTCTGACCTAATTAATAGTGGAAACTGAAATATAGATCAAGATACACTATATATGCGATTTTAATACATTTATTACTTCATAATTACAAAATAATTATTCTATTACATTATATAAAATATAAGCTCATAATAGGACACGAACAAAACAAGAAACATATGTTTTACAATCTATTTCAGGCGTTTTCACAAACATTTCGAAGTATTATAATATCATCAAAATGCATAAGATACGTCATACATTTTTTTATTACATCCTACATTCGATATACTTAGTACAATCTTAATTTACAAAATAATTTATTGCTATTGTTCTATTGTACTTGCATACAACTACATCAGTATGCATATTCCAAACTGAAAATAAATTAAACTACTTGAGATAAAATTAGGAGTAATATTTATAACAGGTCAATTGAAAAGTTCCCAACCTGACATATTGATGGCGCTACTAGAATTAAGTGCATATGTTCTTTAGTTAGCCCTAAACCTCAAAAGATGCGTGTAAAACTTGACAGCTGTCGGATTATTAGTTTGTGAATTATAGCACTTTGAGTGAAGCAACTTTTGATATGGTGAAAAAAGTGTATAAAAAGGAAATTCGCGTATTGATAACACACCAGGACCATCAACAGCGACTATTACACAGCGTTATTGGACCATTTGAAGGACAAAATCGCCAAAAAACGGCCGCATTTGAAGAAAAAGAAAGTGCTGCTTCACCAACACAATGCACCGTGTCACATGTCAATGAAAATCCATGAAATGGGCTTCGAATTACTTCCTCATCCACCGGATTCTCCAGATCTGGCCCCCAGCGACTATTTCCGATTCTTAGATCTCAAAAGAATGCTCGCTGGAAGATATTTTCGACGAATGAAAAGGTGATCGTCGAAACTGAGACCTATTTTGAAGGACAAATCGTACTACAAAAATGGCATCGAAAAGTTGGAGGGTCGCTAAAATCAGTGTATCATTCTTGAGGAGAATTATGTTGAATAAAAAAACTAACTTTTCCAAAAAAATTTGTTTTAGTATGGTAGACTGCGGACTTTTCAATTGACCTGTTATGCTATACAAATTTGTATAGTTTGGTTCGCTTCAATCTCCTTTAATGTGTTGTACGTTATCCAGTAGCTGTATTGCTTCCACGTTGATGTGGTTTTGTAACCTTATTTTATGATTTAGAGCAAAATATTGGATATCTTCGGACTAACCCGTACAGTTTCTTGATTTGCTCTACTTTTTGGATTACGTGATGTTACCATATATCAGATGCATGTTTTTCTACATCATACGTTATACATTTCAATTTTTTAAATAATTACTTGATATTCTGGTGTTATTTACACACCACACTGTAACAGATATAAAGCTTTTCATCACGCCTTTATTATGGATAGATTACGTGGATGTGGAATATGTTTTGATTTGTTTATTAATATTTTAGTGTCATAAAAGAAAACGATTATTTTAGGTTCAAAATGAAAGTAAATTTCTATAAAGACTGATTAAACTTTCAAAAAATAATAAAATTTTGTAATTTTTAATCGAAATTTGACTAGTTACGATTGAAGCAATTGCAAAGCTAGTTTAAAATAAAAGGAAAGATAAATGTATTATAAAAAAATAAGATTAGAATATTATTACTCTTTGTTTTATTTACTTAATGTTTACATAACGCTCCAATTATTAATTTTACTTTTAATCTTTAATACCGAATGATTCTTACCGAAGAATACTTATTATCCATATGAATTCAGTAGATTTTTAATAATATACAGTGATTACCAAAAACATATTTAAAAATATAATTGAAACAATAGTAATGTAATACTGGTCATTATAATTTTGAATTTTCAGTTGGATAAAAAGTATCTACAAATTATAAAAAATCATAAGAATTTTTTTCTGTCATTATACACACGAATTACTTTTTAAAATTAAATTAAAATGTAACATTTTTAACCTACATACAATGTTTCTGATACAGATATTGACACAACTGAAAGCTGTATTTTATTTTATTTTAGCAAAAGTAGTAACCATTCTTATTTTTGTACCAAATATATTTTTATTTATCTTCATTAATAGCTGAATAAAATCCTGACAATGCCAGTTGGATCTTATAAATTGGCTATTTTCTTTCAATACTCAAATTCATCAATTGTAATTAATGGTGGTGTCTTAGAAAGACAAAGTACTTCCTTATTAACTAACTAAAATTACTACTACTGAAACATCAAAGTAACGAACTGTTGTTATAAAACACATTTAGACTGTAAATGGCTTGGTGCCCCATAATTCAACAAAACGAAACATAATAGAAAGTGATGGCTAATGAATCTTTTGATACGAGTACAGTTGCCAATACTACTACAACGAGGCGAAAATTAATTTGTATTAGATACTATTGGAAAAAAGATAATTTACAAATAAATATATTATATAGCCAAAAAAGACTTAATACAGTAATTGCTTCCTTGCTCCTTAAATTACCAAGATTATCTAATATAATAGAAAGTTTCTTGTTAATTTATTACAATATATTATTTAATGCTAATGAAAGAATACAAATAAATGATGATAATTACAGAATTTTTTTGGGATATCAATCTTAATAATCAACAACATTCAACAAAGTAATAAAATAAGAAGGCTTTTTATCTACTGATTCACCTTTCAACAATTATACGAGTAACTTCTTTAGGATGTTTGATATTTTTTGTAACAGTTATGTTATTTTGAAACAACTACTATTTGAAAATAAACATTATTATTCTCCATATATTAATACATAACTACAACATTTTTTAGGCCAATTATTTGTTTTAGTGGCATTTTTTCCTACGTAGCTTATGCTATTTTGTCTTTATTCTGATAATATTAAAAGTGTGGTACAAATTTGTTATCTTTTGAAATATTATATGAAAGATTTTACTATTATTTCAACTTACATTTTATAACTAACATCAGCTAAGTTTCAACAATTTAAGCAAGATACTATCCTTGACATAGCGGATTCACCAACCAAACTAAATGAATGTATAATGAAATCCATTTGGTCATTAATTAAAAAGTATCTCTTATATAATTTAATTAAACAAAAACGTGCATCTGTGTTTCAATGAAATTCACTTCCTTTGTTTTTCTCGTCCTCTTCGCATCAGTGGATTCGGATTCATTTCTCATAGGATAATTATAGTCGAGCTCAAGGATAGAAACCTATCTTATCGCAATTCGAAGACCTCAAAGCCCATGTTTTTATTCATTTCCAACAAGGTTATTCCGTAAGATGTAAATTTTTTACTGATCTAATTTTTCCATTAACATTCTAGAGACATGACAATCGTTTTGATACCATCAATCTCTCGCATACCATCATTGATCTAACCTGAATATTTTCAATTCCTAGACAATTTTTTTTATTAAACCTTACATTAGATATGTTTAGTACAATGTTAATTATAAAATTAATCTATTACTATTGTTCTGTTGTACTTGCATCCATACACAAGCAAGACGAGTACCGCATAAATACACTAACATGTATTTCCCAAAATAAAATTAAATTAGACTATTTAAGCTAAATATAAGAGTAAACAGTTAGTTATACACAATATAAGTTCATGTGCTTTCTTTCGCTTCAGACTTCTGATTTCCCGTGTGTTGTCCAGAATATATATTGCTGCCAAGTTGCTGTGATTCAATAATCTTATTTGATGGTTTAGGGCAAAATTTCAGACAACTTCGTAAATACACTTGATTTCGAAGTCATGGTTCTTCGTTGATTGTGTAGCGATAAAGCAATTAATCGAAGAATTTTGTATTACTGGTATGTTTGATGATTTAGTGCAACCCATTTGTTTGAATCCCATAGGTCCAAATAGTCTTTACAATTGACTGATAAACCTATCTCTTTGCTTTTAGGTCAAGTTAAGAGTATATTTCAACTAACTGGTACAGTTCTTTGATTTTGAGTCTGATCTGCTCTGCTTTTTATCCAACGTCATGTTATTCTAAGATAATGATAACAATGTCTCTTTGTCATAAGCCAATTAATATTTATTAAAGATAATTAATAGATAGATAATAATTAATAGATGAGATAATAATTAAAATTAAATAAGAAAATATATATTACCTGCTGAGAAGAATCTTTCAATTGTGTTCATTTGAAGTAAAATATAATTATCAGATATATATTCCACGACTATGAAATTATACTAACAAAAATAATTATAATTAGTTATTTATTCTATATTCTCATAGAGTAGATAAGCAACGACTGAGAAAAATATTAACTAATTGCACGACTGTCATTTAAATCATTAAAAGATGACTAAGAACCTTAACACTGATATTTAACATCAATATCAATAGAAATCTTGTTTAAATTCGAAATTTTAATGATGTGATCAACAAGTTCTGAAGAAATGACAGAAAAAAAACCGTAAAACTGGTAGCACCTATTGCTAATAAAATACCGCTGCTGACCTAGAATGGATTCGTAGTCGTCACTGTTTTATGTTTTCAATCACATTCACTTAGATGCAGTGTATCCGTGGACGAGATAAAAAATGATTCGGTCATGCGTAGGTTTGCTTCGATTTATATATTTTCCTTTCTCTTACGTTCATGTTATTATTGTGGATACTAAAATACGTATTCCCAGATGTTTAAATAATCCACGGATATCTGCTTTAAAGTACTTTATTATTCAGCATCTGTTATTTTTATTAATTTGAATAAGATACTCTTAGTTTCATTTAATTATTCGCATTTATAAGTACTTTTTTCATCATTTATAATATGCTTTCGCGAAAAGAGATAAGAACTGAGATGTTGAAAAAGCTGGAAGCTAGGAACTAAGATAAATTGGATGGCAATATACATAAATAAGAGTTTGTTTGTATTTAATATGTTTATCATTCCATGTTCTTTTAGTAACAATTCTGTTTATTTAAGCTTTTTTTTTAAGTGTTCCGACCTATCTATTGTTATTATTGCATCAGCTGCAAAAAGCTCTTACCGATATTTAAATTTTTCCATACTTTCATACCGTATATGTAGTTCTGTTTGTCTATTTGACGTTTCTTTATTATTTCACATATTAACACGATATTACAAATACGTGTTTTATCTGTGAGAACTTTGATAAATCTCATAAGCGTAATTTTAACTACTTTGTTATTAAGAGGTCACACATTAAAACAAATTTTTTTGCAAAATTAGTTTTTTTTATTCAACATAATTACGATACCATTTTTGTAGTACGATTTGTCCTTTGCTTCAAAATAGGCCTCAGTTTCGTCGATCATCTCCTCATTCGAGGAAAATTTCTTCCCCGCGAGCATTCTTTTGAGATCTGAGAACAGGAAATGGTCGCTGCGGGCCAAATCTAGAGAATACGGTGGATGAGAAAGCAATTCGAAGCTCAATTTATGGGTTTTTGACACGGTGCATTGCCTTGGTGAAGAAGCACTTTGTTTTTCTTTAAATGCGGCCGTTTTTCGGCGGTTTTGTCCTTCAAACGGTCCAATAACGCTATGGAATAGTCGCTGTTGATGGTCCTTCCTTTTTCAAGATGGTGGTTCATCGTGTGCAGTCCACTCGGATGACTATCGATCGGACTTCGGAGTGAAATGATGGAGCCATGTTTCATCCATTGTTATATATCGACGCAAAAACTCGGGTTTATTACACTTGATCATTTTCAAACATTGCTCCGAATCATCGTCGTTATTTTTGGTCAAAAGTGAGCTCGCGCAGCACATACTTTGCACAGAGCTTTCTCATACCCAAATATTCGTGAATTATATGATGTACACGTTCATTTCATATATTCAGAGTATCTGCTATTTCATTCAGTTTCAATTTACGCGGTCATTAAAAATCATTTTGTGGATTTTTTAAATGTTTTCGTTGGTAACAACCTCTTTTGGGCGTCCACTGCGTACACCTTGATAGTTGACTTTCCTAGGGTAGTGTCAGGAAACTTGGTATCAAGCCAAGTTTTTGTTTCAGCCGTATTTTTCCCTTCAAAAAACAACATTTTATCAACAAGCGAAATTCCTTTTTATCCATTTTTTTCACAGTCACAAAAGTTGCTTCACTCAAAATGCTATAATTCACAAACTAATGATTCGACAGCTGTCAAATTTATACACGCATCTTTTGAGGGTTGGGACTAACTCAAAAACCTATGGATTTAATTCTAGTAGCGTCATGTATGTGTCTTGTGTCTTCTTGATTCTTGACACTGCATTGTAAAGCGAAATTACATTTACTGTTAATTTTAGGAAGATTATTATGAATTTTACAAGAAACAGTTGGAAAAAAGTCAACGACATCAAGTAAAAGGAAAAGGCAATAATAATATTCAAATCAGCGACTTTCTTTTCGAAATTATCTCATTTCTAAACCGTTGAATGACTAAACGATCGCTTTTGTTGTCGTAGAACAGGTTTGCTCTCATGTTTATTTGAAGTAAACACCTTAATATATCATCGTTACTGACGAGTGTGGTTACAGGTTGATTACTTTTTAATTTTCTGTAATTACTCCGATGATAACATCTTCAGTGTTCCATTGTTGAAGGCTGTTAACTGATCGATGCGTTAAAAGTGATTAAAATAAAGACGATATCCTTCACTGGTTATTTCAAAGTTACTTTGAAATAGGTTTTATCGATTTTTACAACCGAACGATAAATGCCAGGTCGCGATTCCGTTACATCGACCGGAGAATTATGAGCGCTCTGTGCATTTTCGCCTTGTTATTTATGGTAATTGCGGATCTGTGTATTAAAAGATATTTATGGAATATTTTACGATGTACGTTTTCATTGTAACTAGTTTTCAGTGCACCTAAAAATAGTTGTGTGTATATGGTAAAAAATTCCTGGGTTGGTTGTCCATTTCTAATACTAACTCTAAATTTTGTACAATTTCAGACCTTTTGAAAATTAGATTTTAACGACTTCCTATCAAAGCGTTATTAAGTTTTATATCCTAGTAAATATTGTATGTAAATATCTCCAAATTTAGCTAAAGGTTATAACGAGAATCAGCTTTTAATGGTTTTAGGTTGTTCACGACAAGAAGATAGTTGTGCCTACAAATCCCCTTGTGCTGTATAATAACTGGTTCGTTCATTTGATTCTGACCTTATTGAGAACCAAAATAAAACTCTATAATCAAATTATTCACAATTATTTTTTACCCATATCTACAAGGCATTGACAAAATAATATTCTAAATGTATGCTGAATGCAAAATAGCATTTTATTAAAATTTTTAGTAAATTTAAATTGCTTAGTAAAATCTTTATTTACAAATTACTATTATTTATCTATGTATCTTAAATTACTATTAATTACTAATTATTTATTACTACTGTTCCATTGTACTTGCATTAATATACAAGCAAGGCGAGTATGGGATTAATAAAGATAAATAAGATTACCAATCAGTGATGTATTTAAATAAGTTTAATGATATATAAAAGTATGAATATACAAAAAATTTGATTATTATGTGACTATTCAAACAATTGACTGAACTCTAAAGATGGATAATTATAATATTGTGGAATTATGCTGTTAACATTGTTCAGCATTTTTGATAATATTGTTATTTTTCTCATCAGTTCATCATCAATTCATAGCCGGCGCATAGGGAAAGTGTCTACTTCTCAACCAATACGCTGCTTTTGGTGCTGCCCAATACCTCGAATATTCTTCACGAAATCTCGCAGTTAACGATCCAATTTTTTAGATTGTTTTTGACGGTATTAATTCATGTTTTTTCGGAGCTGTTTGGTATTTAAAGTTCGCTTTAGACACAGATGTCTGTGGCGAATTCGTTAACCTTTCATTCGGTAGAAATATCCATCATAATCTGCATCTCAGGATTTTTTCCTCAACCGTACACTAATATTCGCATATTAAACGAAAAGAAGTATCTTTTCTAAAATAGTCTTGAGAGATACGAACTTAAGTATTGTATTTGATTCTTAGCTTACAAATTACTGTTCAAAAAATGAGGAGTTTAGTTTGGATTGTAATGTTTCCGCTCTTTCACACGCGTTAGATAATCAAGAGCTCCTGCATCATTGCGCTTATTACTTCAGCGGTAGATGCCACTTTTTCTTCTGTAACACTGGTACCAAAAACTTGAACTAGATCCCGTTGAGATTTACAATAACGGGCGATCTGTCAGTTTTCAATACTTTGGTCCTTTCTTTATAATTCTCAATCCTTATGGCTCTACAATGCTAGAAGCCTCAAGATGCAAATCATATTGAGCACCACCTCTATTTTGAAATACGTTTCGCATAATAACATCCACTAATATTTTTAAAAATAGTGAGGAAAGTATAATTAATTTCAGTGAAACTCTTAATATCGACAACTGAATTCTTTAAACTTTAACCTAAGTTCGAAATCTAAGATACATATAATTTATTAAAATTAGAAACATTCAGAACTCATTCAAGCCGATTCAGTTACCGAAACACCTACAAAATCTAACACCACGGTCAGTGAGGCATCAAATGAAAGAAATTACAATCTATAACAGTACGAGCCTTCGTCCAAGCGTAAAGAGACGTTTATTAAAGCGAAAATATTAAAATTGTACGGTTTTAGAGAAGCCGAACGTGACGGGCATCATTATCGGATAGAAATTCGTTTTTCTACGAAAGTTCGCTCACCTCGGAAGTATGAAATTTCAATAGGAGCGTTATGCAACCACGTGCACTACGCCGTTTCTTGTGGCGATCTAATCGTCAGTGGGTCTGGTCCAACTTGGTCGGAATCGTCGGTTTATCACGCGGCGGTGAAGAGAAATCTCGACGATGTATCTGAGCAGAAAATATTGGCAGCAAAAACACTGCTGTGGCGAATTTCGTTTTGAATATTGTTACCGAATAGGAGAGTGTAATTTGTTTTGTTGTAATTTATTTTATAAGTTAATGTACTGCGATAATTATTACATGATATGTTGCTTTATAATCAAGTTCATAATCTAAATTCTAAACTCTGGAATAGTCTAAATTAAGATTATTTAGATTCCCTTGTAGATTCTTTTTTATAACATCTTTATTAGATACGCTTAGTACAATCTTAATTATTATTATTACAATTAATTTATTACTACTTTTCCTATGTGCTTGGATTAATTAACAAGCAAGACGAGTGCGAGAAAATACATCAGTATGTATTCCTCAATTATAAAATTATAATTATTTATTAATTATTAACTTATAGCTATAGTTTACACTAATAATACACACTAAATGTTCACACAAGTTCGTATGGTTTTGTTCCTTTCAATCTTCTGACATCCTGTGCGCTGTCCAGCAGTTGTATTGCTTCCACGTTAGAATGATTTAGTAATCTTCTTTCGTGTTTCAAGGCGAAATCCTGCACAACTTCGCAAATCCATTTGATTTCCAGGTCATCGTGCAGTTCTACATTGGTTACATAGCGATAGGCATTGGTAATCAATCGAAGAATCTTGTTTTGACAGCGCTGTATGACTAACTGATTTGAATTTTTAGTGCAACCCCATATTTGCATCCCATAAGTCCAAATTGGCTTTATAATTGTATTATAGATCAACCTCTTTGATTTTAGATCAAGTTGAGAGTATCTTCCGACTAACCAGTATATTTTGTTTTATTTTGGTTCTAATGTGTTTTGCTTTTTGTCTAACGTGATGCTCCCTTGTAGATCAATACCATTTTTATATCAAAAACTTTTTACATCTATAGATAAACAGTTACTAAACTTTCGAAAATAATTGACTATCCCAATAATTAATTGTGAAATATTAATTTTTAATTACTTTTCATCTTCTATGCATTTATTCAATTAATTTCTTAAATAGTACATAATTTCCGAGCCTCTACTTTTATTAGTTCTCTTTTTTTTATTAATCCCTTAAAACTTCAACAATCCGCTCGTGGGCAATAAGTATTATTATATGATTTCCGTTATATAATATAACTATATTGATATGTAGAAGGTCGCTTCAGTAAGTGATCTGCTGTATAACTTATAGTCTACATATTATTCTAGATACTATTCTAACTTATTTTAAAGTCCATCCTAACTTATTTAAAAGACTATTCTAACTTATTCTATAGATTATTAAATCTCACTCTATGTGCCTACTAATCAGTTCGTATGGTAGTTTACATTTCAGCTTATGCACTACTCTATCATCGCGCACATTTAAATGTTTGGCGAATGCATTGGGATGCACTAATAATCTTTCAGAATACTTCGCACTAACACTTCAAATCACACTTGTTATGGGTTATAAGTCATCGACGATGACTCGCAACACTTTATTCTGGAACTTCTAGAGGGTAGTTATGTTAGATTTGCTAGTTGTACTCTATAGTTCAAAACCATAGGTGTAAACGGGCTTAAGTATCACTACATAGTATAAAACAAAGTCGCCTTTTCTGTCCCTATATCCCTATGTGCGCTTAAATCTTTAAAACTACGCAACGGATTTTGATGCGGTTTTTTTCAATAGATAGAGTGATTCAAGAGGAAGGTTTATATGTATATTACATGCATAATATACTAAGGCAACATTGCTAATTTTAGAGGTTTCTAACGTGATGTCGTAAATTAACCTATTTTTTTAGGCTTATTTAGCAATTAGCAAAAACGCTGCCTAACCTTACGAGTTAGATCAAATTAATGTCCTACAGTATTGTACACCATAAAAAGGTCTACAAAAAATTCGATGGTACATGTTTATCTTTTAGGGATAACCCACATTAACCATTTTTATTGTTTACTTTTTACGTGAGAAAATGGCTTATTTACGAAGCTATTTTAAGCAATACGGCATTAATCCTTATCGAATTAAGTACCTTAAATACAGTGTGCAATTAATATAGATCAATATGGTTCCTTACAGCATGTAAATTAAACTAATATTTTCGGAGATATTACAAATTTAAAATTTGCGTTTAAAAATGTGTAATGTAATAAAAATTGTATGAATTTAGATATTCCAAAGATAGGAGGAAATCTTCATAGTAAGTATAGGGGAAGAGGAATTGTTTTACTCCAAATTTAATGCGTGCAGGCCAAGGGCAGTAATGAATGAACCAAAAATACTGGATCGATTTTAATCATGTTTTCATTGAGTGACATAGGCATATATATTTTATGCCCGTGCAAAGTCGGAGCGGGCCGCTATGTTTTTATATACAACGTTCATATTTTTTCTGTAGTGTATTTAATTTAGTATCAGCATTGCACCCGTGCGAAGCCGGGGCGGGTCGCTAGTTGACTTATATAGCAAAACCTTCTTATCTAATGATAACTTAGATTTACGCCCTATTATCCAATACATTTGGTTCAGTTTAAGCCCAAGCCGTTTGCGTTTTGTCACAATATATTTTTTCGTCAAACGTCGATCGAAATACATGGTATTTAACGTTGTCTGCTTGCGGAAGTTCATGATTATTCAATTTAACTGAGGGTTTAACAAGTTCTTCTACAAATGTCACATGGATAGATTTTGTCTCATTTGCTCAAAACCTCCGCCTTACCTTTATCATTCCTAGCCCAGGTATTGGTAATTTTAATGGGTGGATTATGTTGTTGAGTTTTTTTAAAAAATTGTGTTTCTTTCCAGAAACAATATTCCGTTGCATCAGTTAGTTTTCTATTAATTAATGAACTATGTGGTGGCCATATCAATAGAGATTTTTTTCTTGTCTAAATAATTCTTGACTTTCTGTAGTTGGGAAAGAGCCTCAAAATAAAAATTTTGTTAACATGTTTAAGGGTTGATTTTGTATGTAGGACGGAACTATTTACCATATGAAATCTAGGCAATTTTTATATTAGTTGCGACATCTTATCTACTTATTACGGTCTTGAAATAAATATTATTTGAATGAATAATTTCAGACTAGATGATAACAGATCCAAATATATCAGAGTATTAACCAAAATGTAATTCCTAATTGTAATTTTATTGTAAGCCTTTCAAAAAAGTCTACATCAATAACTGAATTGAAATATATAATATAATATATTCATAGATTGTTTGCTTTTTCGATATGAAAAGGAATATATAACTACATGATGAATATTGGAATCAATAGTTTTAGAAACGATTTAGAAGAATATATAAATATACTTATTTTTTTACGATGTAAATTGAAAAGTTTGAAAACTAAAAATTATAACTAAAAATAGACAAAATTGTGTCTTCAACTTCATGTAGATGGGAATCAGACAGTACATCACCAAAAACATTAAAAGTAAATGTATATGTAGCAGTTATGCAGGCAAGAATTACTAACACACCTTTTTATTACTGTGATCTTGTCATAATGCTACGATTTCTAAATGTTATTTAACGGTATCAGAATCTATTTTAATTAATTTCTGAATGATGCTATATCTTCATTTTTTCATTAATTACCAAAATTATGTACAACCCTTAATTTAGCTAAAAATTCTCAATCATATCTTGTGTTAGCAAAGGCCAACATTTTTAAATATAGTTAATAGTCTGAAGTATCCTCAGCAGGATATTGCAATAAGAAAAATAACAATTAAGTGTTGTTTGTTTTGGTGTGTCAGAAAAGTCAAGAGAACTACAAAGGTCCATTTTATATATATTTTAAAATAAAATATAAGAAACGGAAGGATTTTGATTAATGTGGAATTAAAAATATTATTGCCGGCTTGGTGGCGCAGTGGTAAAGGCAATGGGACGGTCCTCCTACTGTTGCGATAGCCGCGGGTTCGAATACTGCTGGGGCATGGTTGTAAATTTATGTTTGCGATTGTCTAAAATTTCTGAATGTTCTAGGCAAGAGTGTAAAATCCGACAAGGAAAATGATCCCAGTCACGCCAGTAACCAAGCTGGGTAAGACCGGATGTCTTCTGGGATGATTTCTAAAGTTGGTCACTCGCCAGTCGCTAGGCTTAATGCTGAGGGTGCCTGCCCACATTAAACTTTAGGCCCAGTCCAGATAAACCCATAGTTGGTAAAAGGAGACTTTAAAATATATTTAAAAAAAATATTATTAATATATTAATTAATTATTAATATAATATTGGGTTAAAAAAACATTTTTCATATTTGCCCAATATTATAGTAGTTTTGAATGTATTTCATTTAAGTATAAACTAGATTTAAATATCTAAAAATGTCTGAAATCTTTTTTTAAATTTACCGCTTTGGTTGCTCTGGTTTCAACAACTACTTAATATATGGGGCATTAGTTGTCTCTTTATTTTATGCTTAAGAAAGACGGTGCTATTTTAATAGAAACAGAATACTAAAAGACATGCACATAATATTAGAATTTTAGTTAGGTGTAACGGTAATATAACGCTAGGTACTGCAAAACTATCTAATTCACGCGAAAACTACCAATTCATCTTTCATTAAAGTATTAAGTTACAACCATTACACCCTCAGTGCAAAAAAAACTTATTATTACCTTCGCATTTGTGAAAGGCCATGAAACCAACTAGCTGTGTTATTTCTGAACAGTATTCTGTATCCAATACACGACATCGGGCTTAAACGCCTTCCTGCTTTCTTTGTTCATAGCAGGATAATTTTAAGACGTCGATATTTTATTAAACGAATATATCGAAGACTTTTCTGATTAAATTGGCTTATGAATATTCTTATATACGGTTAATTAAGTTAAAGTAGGCGGATTTCAGGTTCCAAATATGTGTCAAAACGCGCCCATGTTTTTTTTCCAAAAATATCGGTGATAGTTTGGCGAACTAATGACAAATAACATTTTATCTAATTGTCGTAAATAAGATTAATATTAAACTGAAGCTATCGCTTTTGCCATCGTTATAGAAAGTAGTGAAAGTGAAAACAAACAATAATATATTTTTACCAAAATAAATAAACTATCTATTTGAAAATCATCCGAACTAAATACACGCTGACCCAATTTACTTGTCCCAAAATCCATTCAAGTACCCCATAACGATTCTAGAACTGTCATTTCTGGTGCTGGATGCCGAATAACAATTTTTTGTTTAAGTGCGACATTATTGTCCGACTAGCATTGAAATGCAAATGTTATATATACAGGACATTAAATAGTATGTGTTTTTTTTTTATCTAGTTTGGTGATGTCATCTATTTGCAAACGTTGATCGCTCGTTTCAAGGATTTTTAAAAGGAAACCGAACTGGTTTAGTGGGTTTTACGACAATGTTATGGTAGAAGTGAGAGAATCTTCATTTGTAAATTCGTATTATAATATTTCAATGAATTTACATAAAAAAGGACTTTTGCTTTATTTTGGTGATAGAATGAGTTTTGATTTGCGTTTTCATAGTACTTTTAGTCGGGTTCTTTATTTTTCGGGTCATTTATTTGCTTTTCAATATCACCGGTTGTCATTTCATTGAAATGAGAGAGTGTATGAAATGTGAGATTAAAACTCTACGAATATTTCCGGATCTTGCAGTTCATCCTGAAGTTATTAAACAGCTATTTCCAAGTATTTGCATAATCAGTTGTTTATCGAACAGAACCTAGGACAACCTACGAGCACATGTTACTAAATACCTACTAACAAAAAGGTACTATTTAGGGAAAATTGTGACCGTTAATGTAAAATATATGTTTTACAAGTATCTTAAATGTCAAAAGAATAAAGAAGGCTATGGAGAACGTGTATCGACGCCAAAACAGACACTTAAAATAAACTTTTACTGTATACATGAAGCGACGTAGACAGCAGAATAGAGCACCCAACAATTTATTAAACTGAGAGAATAATTTGTAAGAAGGGACCAAGGCATAACAACACTCAATCCCAATGTTATTTACAAGACTCCCAAAATCCTCTTGAACTTGCAGCATATACGTCAAACTTGGCCGCATCTGACAACGCTCAAACAAACGTTAGTTTCGGTAAATACAGCATGCTTTGATGAATGTATCAAAGTTGTATGTTGTGGTTGCATGACAATTTCTCTTACGGGGATAGTGCATAAATCCCGTTGAGATTTACGTTGATTAATACTTCAGTATTTTATACATTCATTCTCAAGCTATATGGCTCTACAGTGCGAATTGTATCATGAAGAATGCTAAAAATCTCAACATCTCTATCAGTGATTATTAGATCGATCAAAGAGTTTATACAGAAACCATTATTGCTTTCTTCCATGCTGATGGTACCTTTTTAAGTCGCCAAATTTATGTGAGCTCCACATGACGCCAGTGAAACAAGATTTCCTCACTGCCCTTGATCAATTCTGACACTATCTGGTTTTATCAGTCCAGGAATCAAGGATAAAGATTGTGGTAGTGATTCAACATCAAATCCAGGTACCGAGACTCGAAGAGATAATTTCTGTTTCATCCCTAACTTCTCGTTATCCAAAGATCAGTTTCATAGACATAAATTATCCTGATAATTCTATAATAAAACACCACATCTTAATTCCCCCAAATATGAATATTAGCCAAACGCAAAAAAGAACAAATAAAAGACAGTCAGCTGTAAAAGATTGTTATACTGTCAAACAGTACTAAAGGATATTTTCCTTATGCAAATAAAGTCAAGTGTTTCTTAAGCCGTTGTAGAACATGTAGATATCTTAGAATTACTTACATAAAAATAAAAAAGAACTGAAATATCTATTAGCTGATCGATGGAAGTCAATTAGAGCTTTTTAAGATTATGTAAATAGTCAAGAAGTCTAGAAACAGAGTGTGATGTATGTTATACCTCGATATTTTAAAGTGCTAATAATTGTGGCGTTTTGTACTTCCCATTTTAATTATAAATTAATTCTCTGACAATTTTTTATTAATAACATCTTATATGACATTAGATATGCTTAGTACAATCTTAGATTAGAAATTGATTTATTACTATTTTCCTGTTATACTTGCATTAATACACAAATTAAAATAAAACCAATCTAATTAAACTAAAGTTAAGAATACACTTATACACTAAACAAGTTCGTGTGGTTTGGTTCGCTTCAATCTTCTGATATCCAATTACTGTATGGCTTCGACGTTGCTGTGATTTAACAGCCTTACTTCATGTTTTAACGCGAAATCATGAATCACTTTGTGTATCCATTTGATTTCGAGGTCATCGTGCAGTTCTTCAATGGTTACGTATCGATAAGCATTGGTAATTAATCATAGAACTTTGTTTTAGGTGAATTGGAATACTAACCAGTAGTAGAACTAGTAGAGTTGCTTGACTTTGAGTCTAATTTGCTCTGGTTTTTGTCAAAAATGCTGTTTCCAATTTAAACTACCATCGAGATATATTCCTAGGTATTTAGCTGATTCTGCGTATATTACATTCTGCAATATAATTAGGTTTTTATCATTTCGCCGCATTTGGAGCTACTAAGCTGTATTTTACAGTCTCTAGCCCATTTGTAGATCTTATTGACTGCTACTTGTACTTTTTCTACAGCCTTAGAAAGAGATACATCTTTTGCCTTGATAACTGTGTCGTCAGCAAATGTTCTAGGTACTGTTTCTTTTATTGTTGGGATATCAGCAGTAATAGAGACAGACACTACCCTGTCGAACTCCAGCCGAAGTAAGTTCTAAAATTGTGACCGTCGTGTATCTTTATTAACCATAATTCCTATAAAAATTCATGATATGTGTATGATATGTGTCAGATAACATATTTTAAATTTGGTTTGTTATATACTCGAAAATCTGCACAAAAATGTTAAAGTTAATACAGTCAGTTGGTACTTCTTTTAGTTTACTCTATATCACCTTCTTTCCTTTGTCCAATAATAAGCCTATTAAAAAAACGTGTTATACCAAACAGCATTCTCAGAAGCTCTCTGCGGGAACTGACCACAACAGAAATAACAAAAAACCAACAACCAAAAGTAGCTGTATAATTTCTTACGCTGTTGGCAACGAATAAAGGATGTATATCATTACATAAGTTTTAGTTGCTTTGCAATTATATGTTACGTATTGCGCTGGCCACGACACAAAAACCTGTTCTCACATATATCTTCGTTCTATTAAAAAATATATAATAACACCGGTTCGGTTTTCGCCTCTGTTTGTATACGAATAACACGTTTCCTGATGGTACTGAGAAGGTAAAATAAGAATTCGTGAATATTTACACCGGTCGGATTGGGATACATATATATGAATCATTCTTCTCTTTGACTTTGAGATGATAAAAAAGTCTTAGAATCTATTTATAAAAAACTGGTTTCAAGACTTACATTTTAATTTATCTATTTGATCATATTTAAAGTATTTCATATCAAACATATTGTAAAGATATATAAGAGGAAAAAAAAACGTTACATTTTAAAAAAAAATTATACATCCAAAAATTTTAAAAACAGCAAAAATACAGTTTTTGTTAGAGTTTTACTTTGACACGGTAGATAAATAGTTTGTAAAAGTAATTGTTATAAAATTTTGTTGTTTTTTTTGTAAAATAAATAGAGAAGGCTCATGTTAAGATTTAAGTAAATCGGTTTAATAGAATTTGAAATATCATGTCTACTCTCTCGAAAAAAGGTGTTTGGAGAAAATGTGTTGCATACAACTAAAACACAGCTATATATCCAAAAATAATTTAAAACAAAACTTTATAAGTATTATTCTTTGCTTTATTTCAGATGGGAAAACAACTTTAATTAAAAAAATATATCATGCCTACAATGCTAAAGGATTTTTTACCTTTGCAAACAACTTCCTTCCATCTGTTGTCAGCCTGTTGAAGGCTTTATATTCTGTGTTTTTTCGTTTTGGTTTTCGTTAGTATAAACAAACATTTTTAATAAAAGGCGGTTGAAGATCATCGCATGCTATGTGAAACTTTTGACAACAGCGCTCCTTGGATTGCAATATGTGAACATTGGTTTCGACATTTTAGAAGTGGTGAACACCACAGGCAAAGAAAGTTTTGGATGGTCAGAACATATCGAAGATGAGGATTTAAATGCATTACTCACTGAAACTATCAGTGGGATCGCTATCGACTACAATTGATGCGTTTTAACTAGCCACCTTGCGAAATACGATAGGAACACGAGCAAAGACACAGCAATATCATTCTTCAGCATGACAGTGCACGACCATATACTGCAAAACCGGGGAAAACATACTTGAAAATATCAAAATAGATCTGACTTCACTTCTTATGAAGATACCAAAAAAAATGGATCAAAAAATAATCGTTGTTTCGAGATGGAATCCGTAAATTGCCAAAAAGATAGGAAAAAGTAGCGACTAACGATGGACGATACTTTGAATAAGAATTATGGTACTTTAAAACTAATTTATTGGTCTAATACGTTCAAAAATAATAAATGATTAAAATGTTTAACCCTAAAATATATGATTCTGGGAATTTTTGGCTTAAACACTTACCTGGATCAAAGCTTCTGGTTGCAATGGACCTTGATTGGTTCCATCGAATCTGTCGGCTACTTCGCTAAGGAGTTCGAGATCCTGTTCCAATTGTCTGCAGGAAGCGTTGGCGGTGACATAAGCAGAGGCCAGCAGGAAACTACCCAGAACGAAAGAGACGAGAACCACAGTTACGGCTACAATTTTGGCAACCTGTACGGCGGAACTTTGAGGTTTATGGTAAGCCTGAAAACAAAACACAAAGTATATAATTAATGCCTTTATAAAATCTTAAATTCTACACAATAATGTTCAATAATAAAAAGTAGTAAATATGATTGTATAATTTTCTTTCACAAAAAAAAACTATTTGCCGGTATGGTATTAAAATCAAACAAAATTAAATAAATAGGATAATTTATAAGCTCATAATTAAATATAATGAATCGAGAGACTGTAAGCCGATTTGCTAATTACTGGTTATATGACAGGAAAATTTTGCATTTAAAGGTCACTAGAACTGATCACAAATACATATATTTATTTAAAATTTTTAAGAAAATCTAAATTAATATCAGGACAACTAAACATAACCGCCATTTTTTAAAAAATATGTACTAGCAATAATTATCTATAATAAATGTTCGTAATTGATTGACTAATAGTTAATGTCCACATGTGACAGTGTGTATATGAACAAATCAGAACTTGTATACCATTTAAACATTACTTCCATGATATTGGCCAAAAGATTTGATTGTAAGAAGAGTACCTCAAGAGGAATGAAAAATATAGAATTCAAAGATAAATTTGAACAGTTAAACAATTTCAGAGCAAAATAATGTAGGATTAGGATTAATTTCTTGGAAAAAACAATATATGTTACCCAGATAATAGAAGTCTAGAGATGGAAATGAATGCCATAATAGGAAAACCTATGAATTTGTACATAGGTACAAATATCAAATTAATAAATAAAAAGGAAATATCAACCAAAACTTAACTGTAAGTAAACAAAGCAATATGCAAACCCTAACAGCAGCAGAAATTATATACCCCAGAAGTTGACACTACAAATAACAATGGGGATTTAACAATGATGGACAGGTTGAGAACTAAAGAAATGAGAAAAGACCTCAACATTGAATAGATAGAAGCATACAGAAAGCAGACAACTCCGCAGACATACAATACCAACTCCATCCCATAGAGGACACTAAACCAATAAAGATAATACAGAAAGCAAAGACGTAGAGAAAACAAGTCAGAAGACAATCTAAACGGACCTGGGATGGATATATACTGGATAAGTACTTCAGAAAAGAGGAAAAAATTGCCCAAAGCACCAAGATTGAGCAGAGACAGGCAAAAACAAAGGAATTTATACATACAGCAAGAGAGAATAGACAATAAACATTATGTGGTGCAACAGGTTCTTTGATGACATGATTTATTATATAATATTACCAAAATTATACTTAATATTGAACATATCATTGTTGTTATTAAATAATTGTATAAAGTGTAAGA
Source organism: Rhynchophorus ferrugineus (assembly GCF_030347505.1). Classification (NCBI taxonomy): domain Eukaryota; kingdom Metazoa; phylum Arthropoda; class Insecta; order Coleoptera; family Curculionidae; genus Rhynchophorus; species Rhynchophorus ferrugineus. The sequence goes on along the minus strand of NW_027472585.1, from coordinate 37,557,861 downwards.
AATACTTTTATTTCTTGGTAAATAAAATACAAATATTTAATAAAGCGTCATAATGGTCACTATCATGATAACATACAAGGTATTACAACGGTGATTACAATAACATTCGGTTATAAATTACATCAACAACATACTCTTCGAAATACTCTTAGAAACTATGTATCAAATCGGTCATTTGGTCGGTTAACAAACAGTCAACTTAGTATAGCACGTAGATCAACCATGATACAACAAATCTCAGTAACATTACATTTTTATCAACATCAAATATCAACTCGAATAATGATCACAAACTCCACAAATAGAAGTATTGCTCCTTCTCTGGCTTTTCGCAAACATCAAACTGGAAGATAAGCGCAGAGTTAGAATCAACAGATATCTTACATCTTTCTCTAGAAACACGATCCGGACAGTCACAAATTAAACGAACAAGAGTATCGCACGTTGTTCCACTTCTAATTTTCATTCTTCTTAATTCCTTCATACTTGAACCCCAATAATCAACATCATGACATGTCGGCTCAAATAACAAGCAGTCCCGGCTGTTATTCTCCACGCCCAACGTCTCGTGATTTTCCAGCAGGCATTATGGGTACTGAGATTTTCCATGATTCAACTTGTGAAATAACTAGACAGTATCGGTCTCAATCATTGCCCTCCAAGCCTTCACATGCAAAACTTCACTAACCAAAGTCACACGTCTCGGCTCAAACAACAAGCAGACAGTATCAGTCTCGGTTGTTATTTTCCCTAGCCTAAACGCCTTGCGACCCTTGCCAACACCTCCAGAACCTTAGGACATCAACATCTTCAAACTTTGTGGTAATTAAATTTTTAACTTGGTTCACTAATGCGCTCACGTCATCTATAATATCTTTCGTCTTGATGTTCCAGTTCATTTCCGTCACTAAACTTTACTGTTATTCCCTGATCTGATTTGTCCTTCAAACTTCTGAATCAATTTTCACTTGTCTTTTTCTTTACTCTGTAGCTTCAACATTCGTCATTAGAATACACAACAAATTTCACTTTCCCGTTCTTATCGTAATGTCATTTCTGGTTCACTGATACAATTTCATAATTCGATTTATAAATTCGATGCATCATATTATAAAATCACTTAAACAATGTTCTTTCTATCAAATCGTCTGACAATACTTGTACAATATATTTTCTATTTTCTAGTTATATCGTTGATTTTGTCTATTATATCGTCGAAGACAAACATAATTCTGTAACTCTGGCTTCACTGCTTGTCAAATTCATTGTATTCGCCATTTCTTCGTAGCGTCGTTGCGGTAAATACACTTCCATAATCGCTAGTTAGTAACTAACATCATCAGCGCCATCTTCCTTGAACAGCTTCTTCTTTCAGTGCTCAATGTATAATTGCATAACCATCCAGAGCGTATTTTGAGTCTAATCCCACTTCTGACTTACTTGAGAAATACTTTTATTCCTTACAAAAGCTTTTTATTTTATATATTTTGAGTTATTTTATGATTCCAATGTTTATAATGTGTTAAAAATTGAAAGTATGCATCATATTAAGGCTTTAATATTCAGGTAACATTATGTCTTTATGACGCTATTTCCTCAATAATAGGACGCAAATAAGGCTCACATGACTAGTATTACACTCGCAAGTTTGATACTTTTATTAAACCTAGTTGTATTCCTTCATACATTTTAGGTGGAAACTAACGAGTTGTTGTGTATTTCGAACGTAAATAAATACAAACAGCCTGAAAGTATTTTTTAAAAAACACAAAATGACAGAATGAAATAAATTAACCTGGTTTGTGTACTCTGATTGTGAAAATAAAAGTAATCTTATTGAACGATCTCATTGACCCTGGATAATTAAGCTTTTTTTCGTCGTTTACCAAACAAAAACAATAGCTGTATCTTTACGGCCTTTGCGAAAAAAAATGTGCTGCATACACAAAGGCATTTTAGCGGTTATTAAACTTTTAAAACGTTTAGCGAATACGTTTCTGCTTACGATATTTATGTGAAGGTCACACGCGTTGTGAAAGATGAGCAACATTACTTTTAAACGAAATATGTGCCGAAGAGTCCGCCATACATACCAGTTGCGTCATTATCTTATAGAAAAATTATTAACAAACTATCTGATTATATCAATATGAGAACAAAAAATAGGTTAATCAATTCAAAGGATGCGATCATATGACTTCCACTATTACAACATCATTTTTATTTATTGACATGTGACATTTAAATGAAGAACAAAACATACATCGAAGGTAGGACTAATTATTATTTACATATTCATTATTAGTTAATTAGATTCAATTTATTAATAATTTGAACCTTTTTGATTATTTTATATAATCTAGAAAATATAAGTCAAATTGGAAAGGATATTACAAATTCTAGTGATATTGCCGCTTTTTTGTTTTAGTTATGTGCATTTTAAAGATTTTTCCTATATCTTACTTTTTCATTTGTTGAGATTCATGTTGTAATTTATTGTGTTTATTAGATGTGTTTATTGTTTGGACTATTTGGTCTTATTGTGTTATTTAGAACTTATTTAGTTGTCGGAATATTCAAGAAATTATCTGTACTTGATTCTTTTATAGATGAAAATTATATCTATATTGTAAAATAACTCAAATGATGTGAAATATGCGTCTTGATTGTTTTGTTCTATTATATTGAAATCTGAATTCTCATTCTATTCATAAATTTTTCAGGCTCTTAGTAAAACTGAATAAAGTAATAAACATGATTAAACATTTATATATAAAATTCATCTTTTGTATGTTTGCTCTCGCAAAATTCATAAAATATATATTCGATTGACCTGAAACTTTTACACACTACTTATATTTTAAAGAAAAGTGTTTATAGATGATTTATATGTTTTATTCCAAAGTGAGAAAAGTGTTTTTTATTTAAACCATTCCTTTACCATTTTAAATTTTCACACAACCCTGCAGTTCGTATATGTATGGCTGGTTCAATTTTAACATAATTTCTATCATAGTTGGATCGAAAAATTTGATTGTTTCCTTATGCAGAATTGTTCTGCAGTACGATTTTATAATGTAGTAGATGAACGACTGAATAATGAATAACTGTATTTTTGGTTTTACAATAGCAGGTTATCCGTTAATTGCCAATACTTTGGCATTTTTACTTATTAATTTTCAAGCCATATGGTTCTGTAGTGAGAAATCTACAATCTCAGTATCTGTATCACTGAATATAGAGCTATTGTTAGCGAACATTAAACCAGTCAAGGGATTTGTAGCATCATATTGAACGCAATGTTTATTTTTAGAAACTTCTCACATAATTGTATTCACTACTATGTTGAAAAGCATCTGCAATCCATCTAACGTCTTATAATAAGTTATTCCACGACCTCCGCTGGGTTTTTTAAGTTGTGACAAATTTGTATATTATAAGCTTTTCGTTAAATTAAAATAGGAACAGATTGACTGATATGATATCACTCATAGTTTTGATTCATCAAATCGTCATTACTTTCTATACAAATAAAATATTTAGGACTATTGTAAAAGTGTTTATTCTCATTCTTACACAAATCAAACGTACAGCAGTTAGTTAAAGCAATGGTCTCAGCAGCAAAAATTAATATTTTTAATATTATGACAGGTCAACTGAAAGGGGACTTTTGAACCTGACACATAGATGGTGCTACTAGAATTATGTCCATATGTACTAAATATGTATGAATGAATAGCAGACACTCTAAAGATATTAAATGAACGTGCACATCATATCATTCACGAATATTTGGGTATGAAAAAGCTCTGTGTAAAGTGGGTGCTCACTCTCAAAACAACGACCAGTTGATGATTCGGAGCAGTATTTGAAGATGATCAAGCGTAATAAACCCGAGTTTTATCGTCGATATGAAACAATGGATGAAACATGGCTGCATGATTTCACTCCGAGGTCCAATCGACGGTTATCCGAGTGGACTGCACACGATGAATCCGCTTCAAAGTGTGGGAAAATGCAACAGTCGGCTGGTAAGATCATGGCGTCTGTATTTTGGGATGCGCATAGAATAATTTTCATTGACTAGCTTGAAAAAGGAAGGACAACAACGACTATTACATAGCGTTATTGGATCGTTTGAAGGGCGAAATTGCCGAAAAACGTCCGCATTTGAAGAAAAAGAAAGTGCTGCTTCACCAAGACAATGTACCGTATCACAAGTCAGTGAAAACGATGACAAAAATCCATGAATGGCTTCCTTACTCACCGCATTCTCCAGATCTGGTCCCCAGTGACTATTTTCTGTTCTCAGATTTCAAAAGAATACTCACTGGGAAGAAATTTTCGTCGAATGAAGCAAAGGACAAATCGTACTTCAAAAATAATATCGAACAGTTGGAGGGTTACTATAATCAGTGTATCACCCTTGAAGGGCTTACAGCTTCAACTGCAGTATTGCGGTAAATAGAGTACTGCTCGAACTCTATTTAACTACACCAAGAAATGCTTTCAACCTGTCTTCCTTTCTTGGTAAATAATTTGATCCTGATTAATTGAATTAACTTAAGAACAGCTTTTTGATCTTCCTGGAATCCTACCAACTGAGCCAGTTATCAAGTGTAAAAGGATTTAAAATACAAAAATTATTAATTTATTTTAAAAACTTTTTTATTTTGCGGAAAGAAAGAGCGATTTGTTGAACTGCGCTATAAAGCAACACAATGGGGTTTTAATCTATTAGAAAACAGACCAAGCCCATCTCACTCGTTCACTCTAAGTTTAGTTAAATAAAGTGGTTTTTAACTTTGCCAGTTTTTCTCTTTACGATCGAGGAGAAAAGGCCGCGCAACACGAATTACTAGTAATTTTGAAACCAATGAGGACTTTTGAGTGTTGCGTAAGTTGGACGATAAATAAAGAACAATAACAGTGACTGGAGGAGTATTACGAGATCGGCGAACAATAGGAAGTTGGCGTTTAAATTTGTATAAAAATAAAGCGACTACGAAATACGTTGTGCGAAGTCGACTTGGATGCAATTTTTAATGAATCCGTTCCGTGAATTATTTATGGTGTGGATTTTCCTTTTATCGATCATATGAAAATTAACGTTTCGTATTCCTCGCAAATAATGGCAACACGTCACCGCCAAGATACGTTCGCGCCTTGAATTATTCATTCAGGCGCGATCAACGCCAAAAATTCCGTTCCGTCCGTATTCCCTTCGCTCGTTTTAATCTCCAGGTAAATCTCCTTCTTGTTTTATAAATAACCTGTTGTTTCAGCGACAAATAAGACGCGAAAATAAGGCGTGTTCGTTCTAGAAGTGTCAGATATGGGGAATATGCCGGTCAAGTTTAAAGAGGTCATTTTCGTACGTATTTATTTAATCAATTTTAACATGACGAAGCTGAAACGTGGACAGAGTAAACTACTTAACAGTTGGGTTTGTGGTTTTAAATGTCATTTCGTCGAAGTGTGAACAATTTTTTTTTTCAGTGCGTTAAGACCGTTTAAAGTTGTATCGAGTAAATCGCATCCGTGGAAAGAGTTACTTTTTTTCTTTAATTTGAAGAAATCTACAATAAAAGAAGCTAAAGCAGGAGTACCACAAGGAAGTGTACTGAGACCAATGCTTTATTTACTGTCTACTTGTGATATACCACAAATGGAAAATTTTACGATGGCTACATTTGCTTATGATACTGTGATTATAGCTGGCGGAGACAATAGTGAAGAAGCTTCACGAAAATTACAGACAAAAACAGGCAAGTGACAATATAGATAATTGGACACAAGCTTGGAAAATAAGAATTAATAAAAGTAAACCTGTACATGTGCAGTTCACCTATAAAGATACCGTACAAGCACCAATAACATTAAATAACACTATCATTCCATATAGCTAAATAAGAACGCTAAATATCTTGGAATGAATCTCGATGCAAAACTTCGCTGGAAGGAACATATAGGAAAATAAGTATAGGAAAATGTACTGGCTAATTTGAAGAAAATCACAATTGAAGGTATTCCCATATTCAGTCAAGAAATCAAGAGAATTGTAAGGGGTTATGAGGAAAGATTCCATTCTCATACGAATATTGAAATATTGCAACTATTGGATACCACCAGAACAGGACACTGACTCAAAAGAATCAAACCATCTAATCTTGTGTAGTGTTCTGTAGTGAGGTGTATATATTAAAAAATTCAGCAGTGACATGTATAAACATTATTTCACCAGAGACTGAGATAAGGCCGATGGGTCCTCCTAGGTATATACCTAGGAGGACTAAATAATAATAAAATTATATAATGATGCGTGAAGTTTATGACAACCATGCTCAATCTATTTCAACATGTGAATCATCTATTTTAACATCAAAGACGAAAAGCTTTCTGGACATGCAAGAACATTTAAAGACGAGGATTTGGTGGTGAAGGATGGTGATCGGGGTAAAACGCAAGAAGAATATGTATAATTTGTGGAAGCAACACAAGAAACACAAATTTCCAATCTCATGAAGTACATGGAATGATCAAAAAGCTGGAATATTTTGTATCGTATGAATTGAAGCCAAGAGACATTGAAAGGCCTTTGGTAATATGTTAAATGCAAAAAAGTACTATCCCATCCGCCCTATTTTCCAGACCTTGCACCTTTCGATTACTCTTTGTTCCGACATATGAGTGGTAACCTGTCTGAGTAGCTTCGCTTCTTATGAAAATATCACAAAAAGTAAGTAAAACTAACTAAAAAAACTGGAGACCTGTTTTTATTCATACATACAGTAGTGGATCTAGGTTTCATCCACTGTCATTTATTATATGTAATATATTAATGTTTAATTAATCCTTTATAGTTCCGTAAAACAGTTTTTGTTCCAGCATAAGCAAACGTGACACCCTCATCGAAAATATCTTGCGCATATTTAAATTTTCTTGTAAAATTGTAAACCCAATAGCTTCAGATATCTTCAGATATCAGCTAACTCACGCAACTTCCCTTTATGCCCTTCCAAAACTATTTTGTATGATGATGTTGATGGTTGCTGTTGATGTTGTTGCGAGGTCTTGTGGTTTCTGGAACAACTGGTGATTTTATATCACATTACAGCTACTGGTATCTTCCACAGTATGTTTCCATTAAAGAGTAGTATTTAAATAATACATTGTATTTTGAAAATAATAAAAGCTATTTTACTAAAATCACTTTTATTTATAAACTAATAATTTAACAAATATCATTTGGTAGTACTAAGTAGAAGTCACATGTGTCAACACAATCATAATTTGATAACCATCATAATAAAAGAATTAATTAAATCATAAACATGTTTGTGACTGATGAAATGGAATACTTTTATCACGACCGTAGACATCGATACAGAACCTGATGTAAAACTAATTTATCCTGAGCGTGACGAATGGTTTTCCTTTAATAGTACCAACGTATATTCAATTTTATATGAACATTTGGCCATAAAATAATTGAGTAGTGAAAGTGCTACTTGCTTTCTTCGAAAAAGTGAAAATATTGCTAAAAATAATTAATTCTGATTTCATATTCGAACACTTTTAAAGTAACCCCACATATTGAATAAACTTTCCGCAGTTTTGAATCCAAAGTATCATTGTTTATCTATTAGCAATTATTGCAATATAAATGGTATACAACTCTTGGAATGTCCTGTATGTAATTATTATTTAGATAACACAACTATATTATTTATTGATAAACATTATAGAGAAAAGTATCAAATGTTCTAAACCATAAAATAAATATAAATGATCAATTCTTGAATAAAAGAATATATTATGAACTAGAGTAATAAGTCGAAATACTAACAATGAATATTTTATTATATTTAGCAGCGGTCAGCCTTCTGAATAATACAGTATAATACTTGTATATATTTCACGTATATGAACGTTCCAATTAACCATATTAACAATGAAATTATAAAACAATAATGTACTATATCAGAGGCTTTATTTTACTTTATTTTATTGTAATCTTTTGATATTTTATATAAATTATATTTAAGTCAGAATATAAGCACACGAATGTTTAATGTAAATTTGTTCAAAACTCTGAAGTTTAACATATGAATCTCGGTACTTAAAGTAACTGAATGGTCCAATTATAAGAAAAAATATATATAAAAATTAAAATTGTTTAATACATGTGAATATATGTTTAGAACGTCTTGATCACTAAGAGTTTATTTATTATCGTTGTTATTGTTAAATTTAGAACTTAAGATTTCGCATTAGTTATACTTTTTGGATAGCAAGCACTATCAAAAACTACTATTTATGGTTCATTAAAAGTGGTTCGCTGTGAATTTCGTATAAATCGTTCAAATCATAGAATTTTTTTTTGCATATTTTAAAGTCTCCTTTTACCAACTATGGGTTTATCTCGACTTGACCTACTATTTAACGTGAGCTCCGAACCACGGTCCTCGCTATTAAGTCTACCGACTGGCGAGTGACCAACTTAGAAATCATCCCTGAAGACATCCGGTCTTACCCAGCCTGGTTACTAGCGTGACTGGGATCATTTTCCTTGTCCGATTTTACACTCTTGCCTAGTACAATGACAAATATTAAGCAATCACAAACATACATTTACGACCATGCCCCAGCAGGATTCAAACCCGCAGCTATAGCAACAGTAGGGGCACCGTCCTGTTGCCTTTACCACTGCGCCACCATGCCGACAGTATATTATTTAAATTGTATGCGTTATTTGTGTAAAACTCTTCGGCCGGATGAGATAATATGTTCTCTCACATACCATTATTTCAAAAATTAAACTCATATAACCTGATTTAGCTAGATCAGACTTCTGATAATTTTCTGATCTGAAAAAATATTACGTCACATATTGATGCAGTTTTAAGCCGAAATCAAATTGAAGAAGATTTTAAAGATTGCTCTGCAAACCCAATTCAACAATAATTTGAAAAGAATGGAAAAACACTACTCTAAGAACATCATATTAAAAAATCTTAATCACATAAAAATATTTAATATATCGTTACATTGGGTGAATAATTGTTGAAAGGTAATGAAAGGCGCTTTTGTTAATAAACAACGCATTGTAATCTCAAATCCCGAAATATAAAAGGCAAATTACCTGATGTTGAAAGACCTTTTTATACTTGCTACTCAAAAGGATCATTGTTTATATGTTAAGAATAAAGTTTATTGTTCGACAAAAATTTCACCATCTCGAAATAAAAAAATTAGTGTTGGGAACTATCGACCGAAATCGACCATCGACTGTTTAGTAATCGACTACTTTGTACTATCGACTGTTTCAGTTGCTATTTTTGATTCTACTAGTTTCATTCGACTGATTTTTTACGCTCTGGCTCTCTCGTCCTAGCCGCGACCTTAACAAAAATATGCCGAATATCACTACATAGTATAAAACAAAGTCGCCTTTTCTGTCCCTATATCCCTATGTGCGCTTAAATCTTTAAAACTACGCAACGGATTTTGATGCGGTTTTTTTCAATAGATAGAGTGATTCAAGAGGAAGGTTTATATGTATAATACATGCATAATATACTAAGGCAACATTGCTAATTTTAGAGGTTTCTAACGTGATGTCGTAAATTAACCTATTTTTTTAGGCTTATTTAGCAATTAGCAAAAACGCTGCCTAACCCTACGAGTTATATCAAATTAATGTACTACAGTATTGTACACCATAAAAAGGTCTACAAAAAAGTCCGCGATGGTATATGTTTATCTTTTAGGGATAACCCACATTAACCATTTTTATTGTTTACTTTTTACGTGAGAAAATGGCTTATTTACGAAGCTATTTTAAGCAATACGGCATTAATCCTTATCGAATTAAGTACCTTAAATACAGTGTTCAATTAATATAGATCAATATGGTTCCTTACAGCATGTAAATTAAACTAATATTTTCGGAGATATTACAAATTTAAAATTTGCGTTTAAAAATGTGTAATGTAATAAAAATTGTATGAATTTAGATATTCCAAAGATAGCAGGAAATCTTCATAGTAAGTATAGGGGAAGAGGAATTGTTTTACTCCAAATTTAATGCGTGCAGGCCAAGGGCAGTAATGAATGAACCAAAAATACTGGATCGATTTTAATCATGTTTTCATTGAGTGACATAGGCATATATATTTTATGCCCGTGCAAAGTCGGAGCGGACCGCTATGTTTTTATATACAACGTTCATATTTTTTCTGTAGTGTATTTAATTTAGTATCAGCATTGCACCCGTGCGAAGCCGGGGCGGGTCGCTAGTATATTATATGCAAGATTGTTAATGTAATAGGATAAAAAGATTAAAATTGTGAATAATAAATAGTAAAATACTTTTAACTGTTTTTATGGCAATAATACGTAATATTTTAATTACTCTCTCGATTTTTGTTCAAACATATTTCCGTTCAATAATAAATAAAGCATTTACTTTATTTAAAAGAGCTCTAGTAGTTATTGTGTGACCATTTATAATTATGTCATGGATTAGTTTTTTCTATGATTAGGTGTATGTTTAATTTTTGTTTAATATTTATGATTATAGTACATCTTTAGATTTTAGGTTTTGTTTAAGTTCTATTGTATTGTCTACATTTATTATAGTATATTATATAAAAATGGCAATTAACATATTAAAATATGATAAAACACTTGTGGGTTATTATTCCATTCCATGGAAAAAATCCATTCCTTTTTACAGATTCACAGAGCATTCAATTTATACAGAAAAGGGTTCATTCATCTTCGTCTGAAATCACGAATTGCAAAAAAAGCAGTCGAACCGTGCATTTGACCGTTTTTCGACTGTTTTAAGTCGACAGTTCCCAACGCTAATAAAAATCATGTCTCCCCGTACAATATGTCCAATGTTTACTAAATAAAAAAACAAACAAAAACACGTTTCGTGAGGCAACAAAACCATGCGTTTCATCCAAACTTGACCCTGAAACGTAATTCTGCTTAATTCGCTAATTGGTTGCATTAGTACAGCTATCGTCATTGTTCTTGAATCTTAACATAATGACAACGTTCTTCTCTTCCAAACATCGTTAATTGTATATTTGCCAACCTCAACGTTGCCCTGTTACTGTAGCGAATTATATAATTTTTTAAATTCAGTCGTGCGTATCTTTTAATAATTAATTTAATGTTTATTTTGTCGAAGCCCGACATCTTTCGGCTGATGTTATTCGAAGATTGTTTTCGGTTGTTTTTGTATCAAAAATATTGTTTATCCAACCATAGCAATCTCGTTTTAATTATAATTTGGAATCGAGTTTAAAACGCGGAACATTTTAAGGTTAATTTTATAATGCTTTTTGATATTAATAATAATTGTTATTGTGACCAAAGGCTTTTCTGTTTCAAACTCAACATTCTCGCATCATAAGATATATAATGAAAAAAAATTCTTAATATTATAACTTTATACTGTCCACTTTTACAATATGATTTTTTACGTTCAATAGTTTGGATATTATTCCGTTCGTGTGACCTAGTGACGTTTCCTTTTGACGAAAGATAAAAACTTATTTGTACACCTAACATTATAATAATATTTTATAATTTCAACCTATGGAACATATCTTTTCTAAAACAATTTTATTTCTAAATGGGACAACTGGTTATGGATTATAGATTTAATTTATGCTTCTTTCTGTTACTGTATGTGGGTTTCAATTATTTAAAAGTGGCTATTTTGATATCAGTGACAAAATAGATGACAATGACAAGTTCGAAGATAGTAAATGGCAGGACTTACTGGACGAAATCGAGCTCAGTGCACAAATTTAATAACATGTTGTTGTAAAAGAAGAGCCGCAATGACCAGTAAGAGAGGCAAAATAGTCTTCTTACATGACGAAGCCTCAAGTTTGCGTTAAAAAGCTACAAGCCTGCCTAAAATCATGGTCAGGATCATACCTAATATGTTCTATATGTTAAATATATGACTATATATAATTAACTATAAAAAATGTTGTAAAGGCATAGAATCCAATCCATATAATTATGAAATAATTTTCCTAATCCCTAGAAGCACTATTTTGTTATGTAAACAAAGGATCTGGATAAGTCATGGGGTTAGGGATACAGGTCCCAAAACCTATGCTTAAACAGTTGTAATATATATATATTATAATTTTAAGTTCACTCATTCATAAGATCATGTTAATTTTTGATCAACCATTCAAGAAAACATCCACAACATAGTTTTTGTGGTACTAAACGTATTTCTATAATTTGCAATTTTGCAATTGATTCATGATATAGAAATTCAGATCTGTCTAATCACATTAATCAGACATGAAATGAAAGCAGCTATTGTAAGGATCGTGATGTTTCCACTTTTTGTTATCTTTCACAACGTTATTCTTCCGAAAAAAATTTTGATTTTATATTGTTAGACCAAAAAATTGTGGCAACATTTACCGCTAAATCTAATTTAATTTATGACGCTTTCTAAACATTTTACCTACGCATAAAAGCATTAAAGATTCATTGATAATTTATTAACTGAAAAATCATATACTTTTTCCCTGTTGGTCATTGTACTTTTTATTCAACTTCTTCCATTAGAATTTTAATAGATCACTGTATTTTTATTCTCTAGTTAACTTGTGTTTATAATTTCAATATAAAATGCAAAGTATTTCAAAAAAAGAAATAAACATAAACAATAATTATTTATTTATCAAGATTTGAGCCTATAAACTGAAAGTGAAATAGCTCAAAGGACTAAAATGTATTAGGGTCAATTATTTGCATAACTTGTTACAATATATAGTTGGAGTATTGAATATTGAATAACTAATTGGACACTGTAAATGCTCAACAATCACTATTCACAAACTATTGTTCGCTAAGTTTAAGTAAGAGATTTTATTATTGAAATTAAGATACCAAATACAATATTACTACAAAATTCTATATGCTGTAATCGAGGGAACTACTTTTTCGTAAATAAATCTGGGATAACCTCACCCAATAGGATTATATCTGAGAAAGACCTTAATATAAGAATATTCTGCTATAGTTTTTTGGATGTATGCAATTTATTTTGAGGAAAACAAAAAAAATAATGCAATGATATCGTCGACCAACATATGGTTTAAATAATCTCATTCCATAAGTGTCCGCCAAGTCACCGATACTTCACTGATATCACATATTTATAAATTCCATTTAATTTGACAGCTAAACAATAAATCCGAAATAATTGATTTAGGGTCACCGACCTTTAATGTTCCTCTCGTTCAAGAATCCTTTTGATCGTGATAACACTGAACAATGGTCTGCCTTGTATTTATGATGGATTTGTTGGCGTTTGACCGTCATCATTCACACAGACAGTTTCGTTTTAATTAATTTCCCCTATTTATTTTATTGTTGTTATTTAACCGTAATTATTGATCTGCATCTGCATATCTTTATCTGGTGCCTGGAGAATCACGGTCCGATTATAATGTTAAAAAATAAATGGGTTATCAGATGACAGTAGATTTTAATATTTAATTAAACTTATTTCAAAGAATTTGATAAGTTTACATTGAAATGGTATCGGAATAATGGAAATACCCTTGTTTTTGAATGATCAAAATATATTTTGATGTATGTGTGGTTTAACTCTAAACATTTTAGTATTTAGTTTGAACAGGTTCAATCAATAAACTAATCAGTGGAGGATTTACGAGCATGGTGATTAGACTATCTTTGTGTGTCTTTGTCTTAGAGAAAATAAAAAATGACACTATTATATATAAGAAGAAAATGAATGCGTGGAAAGTTTAATAAAAATTACAATATTTTAGTACTATACAATACACTGAGTACTCCAACCTCACTATAAGAAAAATTACTAAACGTTTTGTAAAAAATTCCTTAGTGTGAATTTTTAAAATGTTCCATTTGCGTTTCAATACTTCTAGGATGCATTTAACGATTTAAAATTTCTCAAAAAGATAATGTAAAACTTTCATAAATTAATTGCAATAAAAATATATAACATTATTTACCAAATGTACATTATTTGATATAAGTAACTGTCGTATAAATAATTTTAGGGCATACCTCGCACCACCCTGTTACTTGTAGATATACTCAGAAACTATTTCATGATCAAAATGATATTTGATCAAAATTGATATTGATAGCTTTCTGCGCTGCTTGATTTAGTTGGAATATATCTTCAATTTTGAAATAATAACAGTGATTTTAGTGTGAACCGACAGTGATTTTACTAAAACATTTGTTTATGAATGAAATATTTTAAAATTAAAAGTTTTCTTACATCAATAAGCCACAGTAAATCAACACTGTTATACCACTTACTATAGTAATTCGACGACTCAGATGAGGAATTCAAAAGCACAAGAAAAGCTGCTACCCTAAGACGAATTATAATATCTAGCTATCAATATTCAGTAGCTTAGAGCATTTCAGTACTATCTTATCTTGACCCAGTGCTTTTCTGTTCATTTGTGGCACTTGTTGGCATTTTTTCATGTATTGCTTCCTGAAGACAAAAAAATTGCTAAAAGTATTCTTTCCATCACTCTATTTTCTTCTTCTGCAAGTTTGATTTAAAATCGTCGAGTCAATATTTATTTTTGAGCTTCTTCCATCAATCGTTTTACATTTACTCTTTTGTATATTTCGTAGTTTTCGGTTGACTTTGCATTCAGATAATTTATACAGGTTTTCTTTTTATCTTTTTATTTATTCTTATTTATTTGGACCACTGTGCTGTTTGTTTTCGGTCAGATCTTCTTCTGTTTATACCACAGATCAACTTATACAGCAATAATGATTTCTTGAATAACTTCATTTTTAATCACTGTAAAAATGTTCATCCAAATTTGTCTACTGTTTAACTCAATGTGTCAACGTCCTAATAAAATTAGATTGGCCAAATATTGTTCGACTTGGCTTTACCGAACAATCTAATGTGCCTAATTGTTAAGCATTATATTAGCTAGTATTTCTCCAACTGCATATTTTGAACATATGTAATGAATATAAATTTAAAATATTTCTGTTCATTTTTTACTTATAAGTAAGTATTTTGACAAATTAAATTAACATTAATTACCACATTATTGTCATGTTTTAGAACCGAACAAAATTAACAATTGAAGATGGGATTTCCCAAGGAGTATTAAAATACCGCTCGTCAACCTTGAAGCCTAATAATACTAATACTAATAATAATAAACCCATTTTCATATTAAAGAAACATTTTATCAATTATTATGACTTCGCCATCTTCTTTAATATAAAATTCGACAAAATATCCCAATCAGTCGATAATCGACGAATACACTGCCACGGTACCGCTTTTAATTAGTGAATGTTACAAAAGCGCGTACCTGGTACGATTCTGTGACGATACCTACGGTTTAGAAGATTGTTGAACGACTCTGAATCTTTTATATTCAAGGCCAGCGGTTTTTGTAACCAGATGGTAATATTCAATGAGAAAAAAATTAATAGCTTATTTGTTATTAAATAAATCGCTATATATAGCGCATATAGTTATTACGAGAATATTAAATCATAGGCTTCAGCAGCTGCTATATGTTATAGCGATTTTTCGGGTTTCCAACTGTAATTTCTTCATGGGTTTTCAATGGACTGTTGCTGTTTTGATGGTATTTCATCTCCCAGTGTTAGTTATATTTATTTATTTAAAAGAACATGGCAGGTATCCTATTTTTTCATATCCTCACTAATGTTATTGACAGCTGCCTGTAATCTATTTTCATTTGTGTCAATATTGTTAGTTGTAGCCAGTAGTGCAGTATCATCAGCAAATGTGGCCATTGTTATTTCCTTCACATTTAGAGATATCACTATTGTAGAAGAATCTATATATCTAATATATATCTGAACATTCGTTACTCTGAAATGACGACGGAAATGTATGATATGGGTAAATAGCTTAATAGTTAGCTACTATTTAAAACCAAAAAGTCAATCAATGGTTGTTTTTCCTTCTAATATTGCTTTATTTTCTTGAGCAATCATATCACTTGTCAAACCAATGCTTATGTTGTTGCTAAATGTCCTCAAATGTAATGTTTTTTTAAGGAAATACTTATTTCCAAAACACTAATTGTAGACCCAATATCTAAAAAAATAAATATAAACATTCTTGTAACTTTTCAGCCAAAGTGTTATGTTATATTTGATCTTAACTTAGCAAAAATGGAAAATGTCATAATTCTTAGAAACCATTCTGCACGAA
Source organism: Rhynchophorus ferrugineus (assembly GCF_030347505.1). Classification (NCBI taxonomy): domain Eukaryota; kingdom Metazoa; phylum Arthropoda; class Insecta; order Coleoptera; family Curculionidae; genus Rhynchophorus; species Rhynchophorus ferrugineus. The sequence goes on along the minus strand of NW_027472585.1, from coordinate 37,541,576 downwards.
ACCTCTTATATTATAACTAATATTATGCTGCTGATATTTTATTTAGATATATAATTAAGAGATTTGCTATCATATGATTATTAAACAGGTAGCTTTTTTCATATTTCAAATTATATTTTTCATTAATAGCCCTGAATTTGCTGAATTTGCTTAATTTTTATTTATTTTATCTACTATAGTTTTAATAGTGTAATTATCTTATGCTAACATATTCGATCATATCGAAATTAACAAAATTAAACATATATATTTTTAATAATCAGTAAATATCAATCTGCATCTGCGATCTTCAGATATTTTCAAATTTGCTAATATTTCCACACATATAAATAATATACCTGATTATAATATTAATAATGTTATATGTCGAGACTAAGAATGAACGTTTTGATATGTTTAATATAAGTTTTACCGAAATATAAACATCGTTTTTGTATAATGTTAAACATGTAGAACTTGAAAACCGTTAGTATACAAAATTAGCAAATATCAAACTCAAGTAAACAAATTAATAAGAAACAGCTTGAATGATAATAAATCTGTCTATGTCAAATAAGATCAAATAAACAGATACCTGTCAGAATAAATACTATCCAAGTGACATATGCTAACACAGCAAAATATTTAGCAATGACAATGACACCATGTTAAGTTAATGTAACGAAGAAGAAAGACGAACTAGATATTTCATTTAGAACAATGTGCTGGTTATTTGGAACAAATTTTACTCTGTTAACATAAAATAAAGCACTGATGCTCTATCATAGCAACAATCAACTCAAGCACTTTCACGGGATTTGTCGTGTTGAGTCCTCTTTATCGATTATGCCTTTTGACCTGCTGTTATGTCGTGCTAGTACTAGGCCCGTTTATATCTTGCAATACTAAATATGTTCATGAAATATTTCACATGTTATTTATTGGTTCTGGTGTGACATTACCACTCTTATGAAGATAACCTTATGAAGAGACTTGTAACAGGACAAATACTACCAGAATTATTAGAAAAACTACTTCCAGTTTTTTATAAAACCGATAATTATCATACCATAGTCATAATTTATTGTCTGAGCGCAGGCCACCACTAGCGGATACAAAAAAAAACTGCAGCTAACAGTACAAGAAATCCAACAGCAAATTACCAGAATATAACACGCCGATTTACGTGCTAAAGTGTTTTAACCCAAATTTGAATTGTTACAAGCCGTTATCTTCAATTAAAACGCAAATAGTAGGCAATTCTGTTAGAAATACCGAGAAAATAGCGTAATAAATAACAATTATACACACAGAACAATCTCAATTTTTTAGGTTATGAGGTTTTATCGTTATAGAACGACCTCGATCCGCAAGGTTTAACGCCAAGAACGTTAAATCAGTATCGATCTAAAACCATTTTGTTATAGAAATATTGCCACGTAAAATATATTCAGTTATTAGTGCAGTAAAGATAGGCTTTTCTTGATAATAGCAGCGAGAAAATAAAACATACATCCGAACATATTGCCACATTATCGTATCACAATATCACATTAAATACATATTAGTTTTTCAACAATATTTTCCTTTTTTTGCTAACTAGAGAGAAATGGATTATTTTAATTAAATATTTATAACAGTTCAATTGAAAAGTTCCCGGCCTGACACATAGATGGCACTACTAGAATTAAATCGTTTAAACTAAGTTTAGACGGGTTGAAATGAGCACCGAACACGATGAATGCAGTGGACGACCAAAAGAGATTGTTATCGACGAAAACATTTAAAAAATCCACAAAATGATTTTGAATGACCGTAAATTGAAACTGAATGAAATAGCAGACACTCTAAAGATATTAACTGAACGTGTACATCATATCATTCACGAATATTTGGGTATGAGAAAGCTCTGTGCAAAGTGGGTGCCGCGCAAGCTCACTTTTGATCATAAACGACGACGAGTTGATGATTCGGAGCAGTGTTTGAATTCGGGATGCGCATGGAATAATTTTCATTGACTACCTTGAAAAGGGAGGGACCATCAACAGCGATTATTACATAGCGTTATTGGTCCATTTGAAGGACGAAATCGCCGAAAAACGGCCGTATTTGAAGGAAAAGAAAGTGCTGCTTCACCAAGACAATGCACCGTGTCATCAAGTCAGTGAAAACGATGGCAAAAATCCATGAATTGGGCTTCGAATTGCTTCCGGTGGGTGACACCATATTCTGTAGATCTGGCCCTCAGCAACTCTTTCCTGTTCTCAGATCTCGAAAGAATGCTCGCTGGGAAGAAATTTTCGTCGAATGAAGAGGTGATCGCCGAAACTGAGGCCTATTTTGAGACAAAAATGGTATTGAAATGTTAGAGGGTCGGTATAATCAGTTTATCACCTTTGAAGGGATTTATGTTGAATAAAAAAAACTAATTTTGCCAAAAAAAAGTGATTTACTATGGTAGTCCGGGAACTTTTCAATTGACCTGTTATATTAGTAGAATACAAAAAATCTTTTGGTTATTTGGAAGAAAATCTAAATTATCCGTACATAATACGCTGCTGTTGTACAAGCAAATACTAAAATCAAAATGGATCTATGGAATTCCTTTATCGAAATGTTCTGCGATAAGTAATATTAATATAATACAAGTATATCGGAATAAACTCCTGAGAGTTATTGTGGATACACCCAGATATTATTGCAACAACTATTTATACCGAGACGTTCGAACTCCAACTGTCATAGGGGAAATTAAGAGATTCGCAACAAGACAGGGGGAAAGACTCCACCATGTTAACATAGCAAATTCTGCAGCTCTTGGATAAATAACACTGAATTAGAACTTAAGAAACCCAAACCGTGATTGTGATTTTGTGTAGTTATGTAGTAAAGTGTACTAAATGGTAAAAACACTGAAGAGTGCTACTAAATTGTGTGTACTAAATTTATTTTATTACAAATAAAAACTAACTTAAGTCAATGTAGAGTTTAATTATAGTTAATACATTTTTTAAAATATTAATAAAGTTGAAGTACTTTTATGTGTACCTCAATCTTACCTAAAGGGTAATGAAACAATATTAAGTCAGATAAAAGCTGCACAAACCATTTAAAACAAACAGCTTTAGAAATTAGTTTAGAACATTATGTATCAAAATACTATGGTGTTTATTGAACGCTGGAATCTTTCGTCGTTTTAGTTTCCTTAGCCAATTCAAAATAAGGCCCTCAAAGTAGTTTGTAGTACGAGGATTGGTTCGAGTTATATTATTAGTGAAAAAAACAACCCACTATTTCAACGGTTTGGTCCTCTTCAATTAGTGAGTAACATATTGTATTTCCCTTGGAACTGTATTTCTCCTTTGATTATATTAACTGCATAATACAATGGTAATAGCTAAATGCAATACCTTGTCCTGAAATATCTGAACATTCTATGTCTTTTTATCTTATTAGATATAGTCATATTGGTTTTAGAGTTCTTATTTCATTTCATTTTCTACTTTTTAATATGTTCCCCACACGTATCTAAACATTTGACATAATTTTGAGATAGTATAATAATATCATTCAAAACCGGTGGATTGTTTTGTCATCTCTTGTGAGCTCATTTAGTTTTATTCACCGTTGTTTACTACTAATTCAGTTATATAACTAGTTTAGAACAGATAAAGCATAGATCCTGAGACACCACCTTGCGGTTATGTTTGTATTATTTCCAATTCAGAATATTAATATTCTCGTTTAATTCTGAAGATTCTAGTGGAGATATACTTTGAAACAGTTTGTTTATTTTATATAAACAACATCCATGGCAATTTTTGCCGAATACTTGTGTTACATTTAGGAAAACTGCAGAGAATAATTATTTTTATTACAAAGATCATAAAGGAGATTTTATCACAAGAATCAACATCAACAAGTAGAATCACAAGAGTTTGTGGCTGCATATTTTTGTGACTGTTTACCTTCTTCATGTTTTTGTTTATCACATTTACACTCAGCATGCATTCTAAGGAAACTAATACACTCTGGATTGGCAGATGGGCGAAAAAACCAAATCCATCGATTATATGCATATAATTGCGTAATGGGTCGGTCATCTGATGACCAGAGCGACGTCACAATCTGAATTGTTTCGAAATGAAGCCGATTTAAATAATAATTCGTGAAATGTAAAACAGGAATCATGGTGGTTCCGTATAATTAACGTATGTTGAAATGACCCAGCGAACGGTTATTAAAAAAATGCTAATAATGGTTTTAAATCATCAATGGCCGGTTGCGTAACGAACAATAGATGATAACGTTGTTATTAGCGTACGTTGTTTTCCTATCCACGGTTTCTAATTAAATTTGGTTTAGCAAAATACAGCAATATATCGAATATAACTCAATACCAAAACAAGTGAGCCTAAAACTTTTCTTATTTTCGACATTGTATTTATTTGACCAACAATTTGTTCATCAATAATAAATTATTACCAAAAAAACATGAGTTCCACAAAATTTTAGCGAGATTTAGGCGTATTTCTTAAAGGCATATTCTAGTCTAGAGGCATTAATTTTAGATATCTCTTGAAGTAAAATAAAAAAAGCAAGCAATATTTTTACTATAAATTTTTTTCTGGATATTTATTAATGCTTAAATAATGAACGAAAAAAAAAGTGAAAAAATCCAAAAAGTTACAAATTTTTAAACTAGAAAATTCTCATAAACCGAAACCAACTAGACCACGTTTGTTTAAATTAATCCCTACATATATTTCAATAATTCAATTATCAATTTTGCAACCACAATTGTTAAGAATTAATATGAACAGTTTCAAAATTCCAAAACCTCTTTACTGATTATGCTATTTGTCACTGTGATATTTTAATTAATAAAAGAAGATGTCCCACATGGAAAATCCATATATAATTGAAAAATAAATTATCTTTCTTTAAAATAGTTAGCCACGGACACCGCAACAAATGGCTCTATCCCAGTATTGCTTGTTGTTGTAAAGTTGACTAATATAGTCTGAATGAATCAAACAAAAGTAATTATTAGAAATCATGGTGTTAAATATCAAATCAGTCAATGCGAGTTATAATGTAACTTTTTTATATTTTTACTATCACTTGAGCTATCTATTTCTCAGGGAAACTAGCATTGTCTAGTTCATCATCAGTTCAAATGAACTAAAAGCAAGTTGTTGCAAAAAGAAACAAAATTGTCTGTCAAAAAAAATTATATATATTACAAAAAGATATTCACTTGTGCTAACCACTATGTGTATTATATTTGAAAGTGTGGCATGAGTGAACATATTTAAATCATTAAATCTCAATCAGTTATATGGCTCTCTCGCAAATATATTGACATTATAAAACCAAAAATCAACATAATTAACTATAAAGAAAAACAAAAAGTCACGACCTCTCCTCATATCTGTCGCACAACTCCAGGAACCCGAAACAAAATATAAATTTCAAATCAGACCCACACGTAAAATGGCAAAACAACAATCCGAACGAAAATATCTCGCGGTTTTTTTTAAGGTTACCGTGGGCGGAAAACGCTAACAATCGGTTTTCGACTTTCTCTTCGGGTATTCCTTTTCTGGTTGACAAAGGAAACGCGACGTATTAACAATATCATCGTCGTAGTTCGTGAGATAACGGCGTGATAGGATGCACATTGGATATACCAACGTATATCAGTCAGTGTTGATGGGAATGCGACTGATCTATATGCTAAAATAGAAAGTTCAGTTGCATTTTTTTTCGCTCTCGCTGTAAAAGCTTAAGACAATAAAAACCCATCAAGTGAAAGGACGTAGTTAGATGCAACTAAATGTTAAAAGTGAAAAGCTGTCTTCACAAACCTACTTCCTGTGTATTATTCGTTTCTGATTTAAGAGAATCGTGTTTAAATTTCATTCAATATCTTAGTTATCGCTTTTTTAAAATTAAGTATGTTATAATTAGTCATGAAACATTGAATTAGTGAAATTCAATTAGAGATCTAAACCATTCAGAGATCCATTCAAACACACACATAAAATTGCATCAAAATCGATCCAACAGTTTAGAAGGAGTTCAATTACATACACACAGACAGATGAATAATATATACGTAAAAATATATATGAAGATGTTGAGGGTAAAATAACAGCTAATACTTTTCCTCCAACAATCAACAACTAAAGTTCAGGGGTGTGAAGATGTTCACAAATATTTTGCTTTAACATCAGTCACCATTAACTCATTATCTGTCAAAGTAACCGTACCTATTCCCATAGAAAATGTTGCTGAAATCATAACTGGGAAGAGTGATTAGTTTTTTGGCTCACAGATGAGAACAGGTGGTAGATAGCAATGATATTTGATAAATGACTATGTATATATAACATTTTTCTTTTGCACTCTTACCATTTTCATTCATTTGTTTTCAAATATATTAAATTTTTAAGTTATTTATTATATTGCAGAATACTTTTCTCAATAAAATTGTTTTATTTTGGAAACTATTTGTATATTGTTCCCTATAATATTTCTAATTAAATAATATTAGATTGAGTCAAGCCTAGTTTCGTTAGTATTTTTAATAATAAATCTCATAATTTCAATTTATAGACTATTAAAAAAGTATACATCAAAAAAAACGTAGAAAATTAATTCCAACTAATAATAAAATCCATATATTCTCAATGAATAAATAGTGGGTAATTATAGTAAGTTATTAGAACAGTTTTGTTTAAAATCGCAATTTAAAATCAATTGTTTCAAACTAATTAAAGCAAATTTACTCTATAATTAAATATGTTTGCTATTATTACGTCACAAATAATTTATTTACATTAATATATCTACCATAATATAATAATAAAATAGATTGATAATTAATTGAATAAATCTCGCAATATATTGAAATTTTGCAAAGTTTTATTCATTCAAAGTAGTGGCGATTTAGTTTATGTACTTAATTTGCTTCAATATAATTTGCTTCAATGATGAGTAAGTAACATCAATTATAATGCATTTTCATTCATTTTTGATTCTTCAAAAAGAAGGGTTTAATTGGTCAAACAGTATCATAGCACAAATATAATTAATTAAAATTAGGTTAGGTTAGATACACATAAGAAAAGACCCAATACAAATTATCTGTAGCAACCAGTTTTATATTGAATTATAGTGACAAAATTGGCAGTACGAGGGTTGTCTTTTATATTTCGGGATTCTGTTGAACTGGTGTTGTCAGATGCAAATCGTTGTTTCTGTGTGTCTGTAAAGCTTGAAATTGTTTACTATATATCTTTATAATTTTTACTTTTTTTTTGTTTATAATAACTTTAGATGTAATATACGTGAATTAGATTACTAAAACAAATTTTTATAATTTTCGACAGACTAACAGAATATTGACAATAAATCAATGAACTTATAATGAGTCATTTTAGATCATTTATCGTATTCAGCAATAGTTGTAAAATAGACAGTACTTCGGGAGAGTCGAAAAAGATCGGAAAGATATTAAAATAAACAAAATTAACAAAATATTTGATGCCAATTATCTGTATAATGTGAAAATTGAAGGTAACAAATTCTTTTAACAACCTGAAACAAAATTGATAGTGCACTTTTTAAATATGTATTAGTGGAATTTGTAATGTCGTAGAATAATGTTTCGAAATATGCTCAAAAATGTATAACATACAAATATCGTAATGGAGAATATGTAGAAAAACAATTAATAGATAATTTTTATTGGCAATTAATTGTTTCTACTTTCACATTTCCAAAGATAAAAGGCAATTAAAATATATGTTAATGTTATTATACCATAAAACATTGCTCCTATTATAATGAAAGCTAGCATTGCTAAATAATTTGAAAATAGGTTATAATATTTGCAATACAGCTATGAAACCATTACGCTATAATCTCTTTAAAATCAATATATTGAATGTTAATATTTTTAATACTCTTTAGGGCATGTTCAAATAAATATAACGTGATTATCACTTGAACATTCGACGATTTAAGATTACTTATTGCAATAATTCATAGACAACATAATAGGAGCAAAATCTATTGATACAATCGAATTATTTAGTAATGTTTCTAGTATAAAAACAACCGTGGAACTTTACCAACCCATTTGAGAAATAAATAAAAATCATGAAAACAATTTAAGTACCATGTTTCGTTGAGTAATTACCGTATATTTCCATGTACACAACCATTCTTTCAAATAACAACTAATGACTAAATATGTAATATTGCTAAGTTAGTATTGCTTTATAACAAATGCCGCATTTACGTATTACGTATTAACATGGCTCTTCATTACTCGCATGGCTACCCATCGCTTAAATACAATCGTTCATCTACATAATATTTATTACAATCATATCGCAATCAATCAGCTTTTGTTCTGCGTTTTTATTTAGTGTATTCAGTCGAAACTTTGGTGTATTTTTTTCAGACGAAAACTTTCATGGTTTTCACACGCAATAATTACAGTGGTGCAGTGTCTAGAAAGCGTACTATATTCTCTTGCGGTTGTTAATAAAGCTGTTCGAGTCGTTTCAGTCATTTCAAGGAAGCTATTCAGTGCGCTACGATAATTATATGGAGGATATTTCAGAGTATCTTTCAGAGCAAAAAGATAACACGCATTAAATAATTTTTATGGCTAATTATGCGGTTGTTATTTTTAATTTATTGTTTTAGTTGATAACAGTAAACTGAGTGACGTAATTTGTTGAATAAGTTGTAAGCCGCAATGCTTCTATGAAGCGACGAGAGTGACATCTTCAATGATCATTTTAGTATTTACCATTAAATGATTGAAATTCTGAAAAATTGCTTTAATTTTATTATGAAAGCATGAAAAATTATTAACTTGTTAAACAAAAGCATCCTAACAATTTTTAGTGCCCTTATTTATATTTCTAAACTTAAATTTTATCAACAAAAAAATTGGACAAAAGATGTTAAATCATGATGTAGTGCAGATGTTTGCAATAATCAACACTTCCAAATATTCCACTGTCCTTTACCATTACTCTTAATGTTTGAGGCTATCCACTGTTTGATCCATTTTTACCCCAACAAATAGTAAGAAGAAGAAATGAGAAGAAGTAAGGTCTGGAAAATACGGTGGATGGGGAAACAATTCCCATTTTAATGTTTCCAAGTATCTTTTCACCGGTTTTGTAATATGTGGTCGAGCGTTGCCATGTTGAAGAATAATACTCAGACCCATCTATTGTAGTCAATAGTAATCCCCATTGATGGTTTCCTTGACTAATGCATCCAAATTCTCCCAAAATCTTTTCGGCTGTTCCGAATGCTCTTTATATTCGGTTTCAAAATCACTACTTTTAAAAAGTCGAAACCAGTATTCACATATTGAAATCGATGGAGCATTGTTACCCTTTTAATGAAATTTAAGTGTAAAAGTAAGAAACTTACCGCAAATGCGATTTACTCGGTACACATCCAAACAAACTAAAAACAATCACACAAAACAAACATTTTTTGGCACTAAAAGCCTCTAAAGCTGTTAATTTCCCAACAACAAAAAAATTAGTAATTGGAATATTTGCCGACGACCCGTTTATCATGGCAAAGATGTATCTTTGTCTAAGGCTAGTGAAAAAGTACAAGTAGCGGTTAACTAGATCTACAAATGGGCTAGGGACTGGAACATACAGCTTAATAGCTCCAAATCTGTCCATGTCAATTTTGCGTTACGGCGAAATGACAAAAACCTAATTATATCACTTGATGGATGCCCGATCCCTCAAGTACAATCAGCCAAATACCTCGGAATATATCTGGATAATATGAAGTTGGTTACAAATGTACTCAATGCGATTTAATACATGGGAACGCCATCTGTGGCAAATCTTTAAATTTAATTTATAATTAATATACCTGATACTTCAGAAAATATCGAACAGAAATCCGCTAAAGAGAGTAAAAAAGCTATATACCTGCCAGTACAAGTTAAAAATGTCTTAACAGACTACGAAAGAGGCAGAAAGATAACAATTCGTCAGAATAATTTGGGAGTAATAGATGACTAAACATAATTCAAATTAAACTTGCGCACTTATAATTACTAAGTAATTCGCCAATTTCAATCAACAGTAATATTATTAAAACTAATTCAAAATCATTTCATTCCATGAATAAGACTTGGACCTACCAACTTGAATCAACAAACATGATGTAAAACTGAATACTCCACCGCAACGTCAGTTAGTGTTGTAGCGAATTGAGGCATGTCGAATTTTACATCGTGGAATAACGGTCTACAAAATACCCAGAAATATAATCCCAGATGTTGAACACGGGCGGGGTGCCAATTGGAACCCGACACCGAATAGCTGGCGGCAACCCCGAGACGTTTATCTGGGATATTATTGAAGGGTATTTCGGTCATTCAGTGCTCAACCCTCGTTTGGTTTAGACGTGCCACCATCGACTGCCCAAGCCTCGTCAACAGGTAACTCCGCTGCCATCCGTTTTATTTATTTGTATTTTCACATTTTTTATATTGCCAATAAATAACGGTCACATTATGTAAACACCACTGTTTCATTTCGATTTACCTCCATTCACCGAGCCACATCATTTTTACCCTAAAGTGTTAATAAAATCGCTCAAGAAAATATCAGGATCATTTCTTGAGTTTGCAAAAGGAATTTTATTCCTAGGTTATTTCGAAACTTGTAAAAGCATAAATTTAGATGATTGTTGTAACTTTCTAGACAAGCTACATGGAAAAATTCACTAGAAAAACTTTACAGGAGAATTTATTTTCATTATGACTCTCGCATAGCCCAAAAAGAGCACGATATCAATGAACGATGATCAGAATTGATGCAATATTCATGTATATATTCAAAAATGTATGTGTGTAACACTATGTTATCAAACGAAGAAGGAACCAAATAATGGAACTGAACATATTAAACAACCAATACCTAAATGGAGGGTAAATTACAGAAAGTAGCAAATAACTGTATTAAAAAAACATTTTCTGGAATTCTAAATAACCTTAAAATCAAGCTACATTATCAAACAGTTCGTGATCTAGCCGACCATTAAAATCGACTGATTAACTGTCAAATGTCATTTAAGTGCCTGATCTGCTGGCAATTGAACAAATCGTACTAATATGGAGGTCAACGTATTTAGAATTTAGTGTTATTTATTATCGTACTGAGGCCATTTTATGTTAAGTAACCGACCAGCAATTAAATAATGTATTAGACTTGATATATTTACCGAAATAATTAACCGTTTTGACCAAATTCCATCGGGTAGTACCACGAGGTCATTTTATAGTAAATATATAACAGTCGTGCTGTATCGCTCTAATTAAAAAAAATGTGTTTGGTTATCGTAATTAACTTGATAAGTGTCGATTTGTTTTAATCACGTTTCATATCGAAATATTTTGTCAACCTCTTTTGTTTTGGGTTATTCAATAGCTGGAGATTTGTTTAGATAGTGGTCGTGTAAATATTTACAGTTGGGAGCATTAATTGCCGTTTCGATGAAATGAAGTGTTTTTGTTTAAATATTATTGTACCGACTTGTTATATATTCATAAACAAAATTCTATGCAGGATATTATGAGTAAATGTCAAGATCAGGACCGCCGTTTAACTACAGATGTCTCCACTTGTTTTTTAATTTAATACGTTCGTATTCCATAACAACGTAGTCCTGCCGTACCCGCCGTATAGTCCAGCTCCGACAACTTGTAAATACTATTTGCTTAAATTTTTGTAGAATATCGATTAAGACTACGTTTCTATAGGTATATTTTGTGACGATATTACTAAATTGGTGGACAAAAGCTTTTGCTCGTATATCATACATTAATAACATTAAGTTTCCGTTACTAACTATAACAGGTCAACTGAAAAGTCTCCGGCCTGACATATAGAATTAAATCCATATGTTCTTTAGTTAGCCCTAACCCTCAAAAGATGCGTGTATAAATTTAACAGCTGTCGGATCATTAGTTTGTGAATTGTAGCATTTTGAGTGAAGCAGCTTTTGTTATTGTGAAAAAAATGGATAAAAAGGAATTTCGCGTGTTGATAAAATATTGCTTTTTGAAGAGAAAAAATACAGTTGAAGCCAAAACTGGGCTTGACGTCGAGTTTCCGGACAGTGGTATACAGAATGATGTTTGAAAATGAAGCATAATAAACCCGAGTTTTTGCGTCGATATGTGACAATGGATGAAATATGGCTCCATCATTTCACTCCGAAGTTCAATCGACAGTCATCCGAGTAGACTGAACACGATGAATCTGCTCCAAAACGTGGGAAAACATAATAGTCAGCTGGCAATAGGATTATTGGATAGTTTGACGGACGAAATCGCCGGAAACGGCCGCATTTGAAGAAAACGAAAGTTCTGCTTCACCAAAACAATGCACCGTGTCACAAGTTAGTGAAAACGATAGCAAAAATCCATTAATTAGGCTTGGAATTGCTTCCTGATCCACCGTATTCTCCAGATCTAGCCCCCAGCGACAATTTCCTGTTCTCAGATCTCAAAAGAATGTTCGCTGGGAAGAAATTGTCGTCGAATGAGACCTATTTTGAAGCAAAAGACAAATCGTACTACAAAGAAGGTATCGAAAAGTTGGAAGGTCGCTATACTCAGTGTATGACCCTTGAAGGGAATAATGTTGAATAGAAACAAACTAATTTTGCCAAAAAATGTGTTGTTAATTGACCTGTTAAGTTCTAATTAATTGTTTTTAATTGAAACAAAAATAAACGTTATTTATTGCAATAAAAATAGCTTGTGTCATAACAAAGCAGTATATTACGAACTGTTTGCATCAGTTTTAGGAGTTCAGAATGAAGTCCTGAGAAATATTGTGGATCCATCCAAGTACCACAGAAACAATTACCTAACAGATGAGCTGAAAAGTCCCGGGCCTAGCACATAGATGGCGCTGTTTTTATTGCATTCACCACTTTTTCAGCCAATAGATTTTCCTAGATAGGTATCTCGTTTTAAGTTACTGTGCAGACAAATTGTAAGTTAGTCGTGTACTGAAGTCACTAAATCACTATGTCGCTAAGTATTTAATGAGGCCAGAAAGGTATAGTCTAATGTGAAATCTAACAAAACTCTTACAACTGACTGTTATAAACAACAATTAATCTCATTAAACTAAATATTCAAGCAATTGGTTAACTCTAAAGTTGAAAATAGTAAGATGAATTGATGCATTGTGTCTTGATAGTTTTGTTTAAAGTAACCAAATAATTTAACGGGTATATATAAAATAAGTCATCCTATCAAGTAAACAGTGGTAATTACCGATCGTTAGAATTTGTTTTGTTTGTACTAAACATCAATCAACAGTTTGGAATAAAACAACCAGTAGTATTTCATAAACCCGAAAGAAAAACATATACGTATCCAAGGCAAATATTAAAACAAACAAATATAACTATCATTACAGATTATTAATGGTTTATTAAGTATTATACTATATTTATTAAGATATTTTACTATTAACTATACACATTAGTTTCCGTAGTAAATTATTATTTAAATCTTATAAAAATAGAAAAGCTTAATATTAATTCAATTATATTTTTCAACCATCACCACGTCAAGATATCAGCTGTTGAGGCCCATTAAGTACTTTCATGCATTTATGGCGATGCTGATACGTCATATCTCAATCATTGGTTTTGATTTCGATATTTTAGAAGTGACGATTTTGATATGTCAATGACAAAGAATATTCTGGGGCGACCAGGAATGTTCAAAGACAATTAATTGCAAGAATCATTATACAAAAACCCAGTTCAAACTCTCCAACAACTTTCAGAAAGCTTAGTAATTCAACTGTTTCCGGAGGTTTGCCTGCCTGAGAAAGTTTCAAAGGGAGAGAAAATGGCTACCACACGAATTAAATGAAGACACCATTTCGAACCATTCTAATACTGTTTTATCGGTTGCCAGATAAAAAGAAGAGTTTCCTGTGGCGTGTTGTGATTGGCAAAAACCATGGGCTTCTGATCGCCAATTGTTCAGATCGATGCAGCATGGCTTAGCTGGCATACGGTTTCAAAATCCTCAATATGATGAACTTCGAAAATGGATTGGTAATTGTATCGCTGCCAAACCAACATTGTTCTTTCAACACGGTATTAATTAATTTATATTATGCCAATTTGTCTCAATAAATGTCTTTTTACAGCATATGATCAGAATACATTCAAGTACCTAATACAATACATTATTAGTGGTTTAAATTGTAACATAAATAATTCAATAATTAAATATAAAACAAATTAACTCTAAAAGTTTTATATAAACAAATAGCGGTATAAAAATATTTGTTTCATATTCATTTTCATGATTTATTATTATTTTAAGTAGAGTTTCATTTTCTATTTTAACACAAATTGCATATAAATAAATAGTTAACTGTTTAATGAGTTATACAATGCAATTCGCACACAATCCAATAAAGAGTAAAACGGTCGGCGCAACTATATAAATTATCATGAAAACACCATTAATGTTTATAATAATTTACCGAACAATGGATCCGTTGCCCAAGTAAAACAATGTTGCCAACAACGGCGGCAATTACTTCTAAGAGCCAGCCTGAAAACATCAACCGTAACAGGTGTCCTTGTTAGAATAGAATATTTACGAAACACGCAACAAGTCGCCGGCTGTTAGAACGTCGGCGATTCGCAATTGTTTACGAGATCGACGCCGAAGGAAAGGCACCGAACAGATGAAGCCGATGTCCGGCGGTCGTCGGATCCTAAATAAGACCTTAAAATACTAACGAGCCGCAATCGCGACCATAAATATATAAGTACGTCGGTCACAAATCGAATAAACCTAGTTAGCGCAGTTTATTGGTATAGTTTTAAGTTTTAAGGAGGTCAAGGAAGTCTTAAACACTGTCGAAGTGCTGTTACTGGACTTAAATAATGCGCCTTCAGTGGTTGTAGTCGATGGAAAATATTTATAAAAGAAATATGATACTTATACAAGCTTAAATCAAATCTCAGTGTAAATATTTTTAACATATACTCTATTCAAACTAACAGTAAACTCACGTCATCAAGATATTTAATGTATTGCCTGTCGCAATTTGTAATTTCGTTTTAGAATCAGACAATATTTTCCTACTCGTTGTATTCATAATTAAAAAGAGACACAATGTTGTCTAATAAGTTCGAACCTGTAACCGAATCAGCCTCTTAAACACGTCCGGTTGTCAAACGCCTGTAAAAATGGGTAAACTTTGTTTTTGACGCTTTGCTTGTTCTAATAAATTTCAAATCGCTGCTTATTATTACACTTATTGAAAATGCCGAAGCCAGAGAGAACAGATTGATTGTTGGAGTTAAATATTAAGTTGCTGGGGTTTTTATTTAAAATACTCTCTAGCGTGTTGCAGCTGCACTGAATATTAGTATCGGTACGGTCACTGAAATGTCTCAAAAAATGAAAAATATAATTTTATATTCAGCGAAAAAATCAAGATCCGCTTGATGTTAGCATTATCAGACATCAAATATATGAAATGTATAAAAACAGTTAGTAGTTTTTTTCAATACAAATATAATTTCATAGAATTATTTCAGAGGGAACTGTCTAAAAATATCCATGGAGAGCTTAGATATGCAGCTCTTTGAGGGATGTACCGTCATACACTGTTGGGTAATATAGGATTTAAATGGTGTAAAGATAACCCACGGAGAAGTCTAATTGAATACTTATTACTTCAATTTGCGTATATAGATCAGATGTGGCTATATCAGAAAGGGAGCAATCTACCGAATGGTCACTCATGGCAAGATAATAATAAAAATAGTCTTAAGACAACAACAGTTGATGGAAAAAGGTATATGTTGGAATAACAATTAGTCATAACATTTATTAATAATTCATAGCAAATATATTGTTCTTCATGCTCTGACAGGGTGATGAAAGTGAAAAGGATTAAAGGTGGGTATATAATTAATATAGGATAACTATAGGAAATCTTGTTGTAGAGTCTCAAAGATTTGTGTGCGCAGATACGTATAATTGTTCGGAATATATATGATCATTTGGATAAAATGTTTGAAGAGAGAAAGAATACCAACTGTTTTGCTTTATTGCATTAAGGAGAATGCAGATATTTAATCTAGTTTTATCGAGAAAGATGTATACAAGTAGTAACAGAACCAACTAAGCAGAAATAAAAACTAAATGTGAAAGGTACATATTCTTTCTAATGAAAGTAAAATACATTATTTGCATATACAATTTGCTAGTTAGATGGATTATGCCTTCAGAAGATACCATTACATAAAAAAACGTGCTTACAGCGGTAATTCATAGGTGGTGTGGAAAAGAGTTCAATGTAAATATTAAGAGTAAATAAATTCAGATAACTGTTCACTGTTTTATTGAATGGACTACATATACATCATACATCTACATATATAACTTAATGTATATATATATATATATATATATATATATATATATATATATATATATATATATATATATATAACAACGTCTGAAAACCCCACAAGATGACCTTAATAACTAAATATTAAAATTCAGTGGATGTAGCGGAAAAATAATCATAACAGAGACATGATTTCAAAATTTAAATAAGGTAACAATATGTTTGAAATTATGTCAGTACAAAAAGTTAAAAGTTGGAAATTATGCCGGAATGAAAAAATCATTCCCTTATTCTGAATCAGAAGAGAACAATAAAACAACCGCTGAAAAGTTCACGGTTTTACATACAGTAAAATTCCATGGTTTTCACGTTTCCCTACATAAAATAATAGTTTTTCACTTAATATCATTAAGTTATTCAGTGTATGTAGACGCTAATCTTTAAACACTCAAAATTACATTTTCGATATTCAGTACTTTTTTTATTTGATTGTAAAAAATATATTGCCGAAGCCCACCAAACACTTACTTGTTCAGATCAATGCTTCATGGCCAAAAAGTATATTTCAAACTAAAACTTGGCTTGAAGTGTTTTTTCTTTCAGGAAAACCAACTAATTAGTATGTTGACTTTAAATAAATTACCACAGAATTTTTTATTTTGTAGGAATATGTATATACGAGAAGGTCCTGCTATGCATTGAAATGGACTATACAAAATATGTTAGCATTAGCGAAAAACACAAAATGGTCATGCTATTTTCTAGGATTCATGTACATTATTATCATACATTTTAATTATATATAATAAAATGTATGATAATATACTTGAAAACAGAAATAACTATTTACAGCACTGCTAATAAAAAAGTAATACAGGTCTTATATGACAAGAAAAAAATCTTTTTATGTTACACATTATTAATATGGATGGTTTTCAATTGTTCGCTGATTAATCATACGTCAAACCAAACCCTCAGAAATATTCTCCCTAAATAATTCAGTTTTTGGCAATCACGATAAGTTTTTCAAAATAAAATATCACCAAAAAATGATGACCATCAAAATCATCAAATCTAACACTCTCTGGTGTGAAACGTGACTGAATGATGAAATATTATAACAGAATATATATATATATATATATATATATATATATATATATATATTCAAATCATCCATCTAAACATATCAACGACAAAAAAGATTTAAAAACAAATATTTTCCCATTTATAAATCAATATTAAATCCTACTAAGTCATTATATATAAACCACCTAGAATACATTAAGTGAATAAAGATTTTTATAGAAAAATATTCGACACAGTTTAACAACCATAAATAAACAAAAAAAGCCTAAGAAATTTTCCGTCGATGAGTATTATTTACTGACCAATAGTCATAATTATCCAAATAATATTAGGAATATTCAAATATAATTCATTAATATTCGTACCATAATTACCATATATTATTGGCTATTCAAAAAAAAGACTGTGATTCAATCCTACAAGCTTAGACTATTTCATTAGCACGAACCAGGTAGTTGAACGTACCAAAGTTTGATGGAGGACCTACATAGCATGCACGAATCGAGCGGATCCTTTTCCTTTTAATTAGATAGTTGCATGACACAGAAAAATAACACGAATAAATAAAAGTTTCGCTCCTAAAAGTTGAACAATGCGCCGAGCAGTATTAATTTACTTTTTAGCCGGATTGTTTGCAGCACAAAATATCTTTTATAAACTAAATTGCGTAAACGCAAAATCACGTTAAAATATAAATTACAAAAAGAGCAAGCTTGCATGACTCACACTCTCACAACTTGTAGTTGTGAAATGTATAATAACAAAAATAATACAACTTCCATTACGACTGAAACCAAAAAAAACTCGGTATTCAATTAATTTCAATTGAAATGTTAATAAATATAAATTGTCCAATGCATACGCATGTAAACATTACATTCTACGAAGGGAAAGCTTGGAAAGGCTGCTGGTAATGTGAAACCTTCCTAGCGTTGTCGCGCCTAGGTACGAACGGTTTCATTCTTTGCGGAAAAGAAAGAACAACAAAAAGAGAAACAACCATTATTCAATTCCCAGAGAAAGTTATGATGAAGCCGCGTACAATGGTTAATATTTTAATTCCGGAGTCTAATATAATTGGAAACTGGAACATCATTGTCCTAGCTACGTAAAATCGATTTCTTAGATTGATTATTGAACCAATACAAGGAGCTTGCTGTTATAAAATAAATAATTTAAATAATTCACGTTTATAAGTCGAAAATCTACTTTAAAAATGCCATAAATATACTCTTCGAATAATTGTCTTACAAAGGGTTTCCTGTCGTCTCAATCTCGTTCCTAATGACGTTAATAAAACTTACCGGTGGTGGTTCGGACGAACAGTACTCGGACGGTGGATATTCAGGCTTGATGGTGACGGAAGCCATGGATTCGGGAACCTGTTTCTCCTCCATATTCTCGAGAAAAATAGATACGGTTCCTGTGCACTTTCGAATTTCTCCTTGCGCTGTTGATCGACAAAAGTCCTCTTTGCTGTGTTTATTGTTTAAGTCACCGGCTGCCTAGACCGACTGCGGTGGACGAGAGAGACCAGCGAGCCTTGTAAGCGGTGCCCCTACCGCAGCTGAACGTCGTCGAACGGCAGAAATCGCTAATTGGTAATTGTTGTTGTTGCTAAGAAACTCGAAGAGTCGATGCGAGTCGGATTCTAGAAAACGTTCCGCGGGGAACGGCGAGGCCACCGCGTCCAACAATGTTTTGTAAACACACGGTCGTGCTGGATTTTTGCGCAACGAACCTTTGATGGGGTCTCTTTTGCTCGCCAACTTGTAGCCTAATACGATTTTTTGTCTTAAGCGCCTTCGCCATTTTTCCTAATACTGCTTATTAACTTTAGTCATGTCGCTTTTTTCTACATTTATATATGAAATCATATTAGTCGTAAAAAAACTCTCATTGTATCAAATACTTCGCCATATTCAACAATTACTTTTGTTTAGTTAGATTGGATCTCTCTAAACACGAAAATATATTTAACAATAAAAATGTACATTATATTATATGTTTTTACTATATGGCCTCTTTTGCTCACCAACTTGTAGTTAAATTAAAATTCTTTTGCCTGAAATGCCTTCGCAATTTTTTCAGATACTGCTTACTAATTTTATTTATATCGCTTGTTTCTATCTTAAACCTTTAAATAGTAATTAATCCATAACCGTATTAATCATTACAAAACTTTTATTATAGCAAATGCATGTCTTTAGTTTTAAATCATACATTAAACAATATTTTTTGTTCAAGCGCCTTCGCCATTTAAACTATTACTTGAATTTAGTCAGATTGGTTCTCTCTAAACACGAAAATATATTTATTAATTTAAAAATATTCGTTATATTAACTGTTTTTCTGTCGCATTTTTACTGTACAGCAAACAACTTTGTCTCAAACGCCTTCTGCATTTTTTAAAATATACTTTCTTTAAAAATAGTCTTTTATGAATGAATTTTAGTCTTTTTGTCATCAATTTTGTTTTTTGATTACCAAAAAGGTCGTTAGTAATTTTTGCCGAAGCGCGTTCTTCAATTTAAATTATTATTTATATTGTTATGGATTAATATGTTTTTTCTATTCCAAACATTTATGTATGTAAACATAAAACTTTCTTATTCTATTCTAAACCTTTATACAAACCTATTTAATATTATAAAACATAAAGAAAAGTGTACATATTACTTTGTTTTAGTTGTATGTTGATTTAGTTGTACAAAAAATGTAGATAAAGCACTTTGTCCATTTCAAAATATTATCTGTGTTATCTTTAAATATACTGTATTAATGTTTAATATGCAAACATATTTATGAAAAAAATATCACTTTTTGGTTAACTTACTAAATTATATTAGAGTTGTATTAATTTTTATTTTCTATATTATTTTTGATCTTAATTTCACTATATGACAATAATTCAAAAATTTAAACCATAAAATCATATTTATTATATGAAATATTTAGTAACTGCAATTGACCTTTATTATGACTTATTAACAAAATGCCTTTTAATATAAATTGTTTCAAATTAAATAGTATATACTTATCTAATAAAGACAAAGTAATGTTAATAGTAAAATCATGTTTAATTGCAATTAAAATATAAAAAATGTTGTTACTATGTTAATTATCATAAGGACATTATATATAAATAAAAATCCATGAACATTTACATTTTGCTTATTATTAAGTTAAGAGTTTGAGTTACAAATTTCTTTATATATAATTGTATTCAAAAATGACTGACTTTAATGGCTTGTATCAGTTAAATGAAGAAGATGAAAAACAATATTTAAACTATATAAAATCGTTTGGTAAGCATATTAAATAATTTAAATTAATATTTGTAGAATTAAAGTATTTTATATTATGCTATTTATCTTCATGTAATATTAAAAATAGCAGTAAAATGTTACTTTAGTGAACAAGAATCACTTACTCACCTTGGTTAATTATTTTCAATACATTCTCACTGAAATAATACAAATACAGATTGTGGAAGCAATGTATTGTTTGAAAGTAACTTAAAGAGATATATACATAAAACAGTATTGTATATATCAGAAGCTTATGTTATTAAGACTATATAAAAATATTTTTAGAAAGTGAAATGGTGTATGCATTTTTTAATTATATAAAAATTAGTACTAACACATAATAATGTTTGAAAACTTGAAATATATATGAACTGTAGGCTTTCATTATTTCTAGTTTAATCATCAGCTTCTAAATTAATATGACTTCCGAATTTGCCATACAGATGGGCTTTCAGTTCTGTCATTTGATCTTTAATTTCTTCAGATTTGGACTTCAAATTTGATATTTCATCGGATATTTTTACTTTGGCATCTTCCAAGCATTTCTACAATATAACAAATAACAGTATAATGTAAGCGCTTGATCTAACCAGTAATATTAATTTTACCTGTGTTGTATCCAAATCTTGGTATACAAATACTTCACCAATCAAATAAGGAATCTGTTCATCGTCATCAAAAAGAGATATTTCATCACATGCATCTTCAAGGCATTTTAAATCATTCTTTAAAAAATAGTGCTTAATATAGTTTTAACAAAATAAAGAAATATACATACCTCTTTTAATTTGACTTCATCTTTCAAATCTTCGAGTTTTTCATTTAATCTAGCAAATACATTTATTTTTTGTTGGTCTTCATAGGAAATATGAATATCTGAATCCTAAAAATAACATTTTGTAGGTTAGAATATTCAATCTTGAAGCCATGAATAAAATACCGGTTGAAATGTTCCTTTCGAATTACTAGTAGATGCCATTCTAAGATGTATATGCTCTTTCTAAAAAATATACGGCCTCATTAATTCTGTTACTAAATTTATGTGACCAAAAAAGGTGTCGAAAATTTACCTAATTTAAAGGATGGTACCAGAATTGACAGATAAGTTAACATAAACTAACAGCACCATCTGTTGATATTTTAAATCATAAAAAATTATTAAAGTCATAAAATAAAGAAATACTCTAAATTTATAATTAGATGTTAAAAATTATTTTGGTGACTGATTGTTAATAAAACAATTTTCAGTATAAATTTTAACGCCAACATATAGTTTTCCCTTTCGTATGCATTTTCGATATGAATCTATAGATGGCGCTGAAGAAAAAAATAATAGGATATCTAATAATACTATTCTATTCAAGTTTCCTTCCTTAGAATTACGCATTATCCTCCAGAGGGCGAATGAAGTCAACTATATGAAATTATAAGTTATTTATATTTAAAATGAACAAGCCATAAATATTAATTATAACATTTTTCTTAGGAAGTATTCTCTTTGTCATTATTATTTTGTTTGAATTTATTTTTGATAATTTTATGGATTTTATTTGATAATTTAATTTTATTCAATGAAACAGATGAAAGAATATAGGATTATATAGGGATATAGGAATATAATAATTTATATTTACGACTTACAGATATTTTAGATGACGAGTCGGCAAAAAGGATTCTTGATGCCAAAAAGTTAATACGAATTAGTAATTCTACACAAGCTCAAATTACAGTGACTATCGGAGATCAAAGTATAAATTGGATATACGGCAAGAAATTCATGACTAAAATAATTACTGGACATCAAGTGAATGTAATTTGACAAATAATATTGTATATTTCAGAGAGTAATTTTTTCAACTATAATTGTGGTTGTAGGCTATCGCACTTCGTAATGGCAATACTGTGGTATTTGGAATGATTTTTGCAAAAGATCCTACTGTTTATGAGGAGAAAGTGTATCAATTCACCGAAGATGGAATAGTGGCGGTATGACGTAAAATATTGTTTTTTGTCTTTAATTATATTGATTTACAGGTTAGCACAAGTCATCTTGGAGTGACATCATTCGTAAAATATAAACGTATGCATTAAATATAATAAAAAAAGCATGTATTATCAAATTTAATATGGAGTAGTTTTTCCTTAAGTTCTAAATTATTTTCTTAATAAAAAGTTATTTAGTTCTTTGACGGAATTGTGTTATAAAATAAATCTAATTATTGTATTTAAATTGACAATTTAGTTCCAAGATATTATTTTTAATCAGAATACCTTCGGATATTGTTTCAATTGTATTAAGCAAAAGGAAAATAAATAACAATCATTTTATTTGTCTTTTATTTGCAAACATATAAGATCTCGAGCTATGAAAGGCATTAAAATATCGACCTTAATTTAAAAACAAGGGAATGCTTGGAGTTGGGAATCTACGATCACCATTGTAATAGTGCAGTTGATCAGCCCTAGACTATTTAAGAATTTGGATTCATCAAAACATGGGAAACTATTCTATGGAGGATATAATAAGGGAATAAAAGATTTGAACAGAATATTTCGGAAAACTATCAAGGAAAACTGGTGGATGAAGGTAATACATAACCCTGCAGGATTCGAATCACCTACTATCGCAGCAGTACCTGTTGATTATAGGACCGATTACTTACACCGAAAGCTTCAGATACTGATTGTCACTCAGGATATCAAGATAATAGAAAGGAGAAACTTTTTTTATTTATTTTTTTAATTTTTTTTTATTACTCTTCGTGAGTCCCCAATCTGCCCTATTGGCAATAAGTATTTCTTATGTCTATATTATATATACATGGCATGTAGAAAATCACTTCATTGAGCAATCTTCTGTATGAAATATTATGTTAATTAATTAGTTTTATTCTAAAGCTTATTCTAAAGTCTACATATGTCCAGTAATCAGATCAGGTGGTGTTAAACGTTTTAGTCTACGCACTTCACTATCACGTCGCATATTTAGCTGATTAGCGAGTACATTGGGATGCACTGATATTCTTTCGAAGTACTTCACACACTTGTATCACTTTATTTGAAATATAGTACGGAGCATCAACAATAGCACGCAACACCTTATTTTGGAAGCGTTGAATGATGGATATAATAGATTTGCTAGCGGTACCCCATAGCTGGATTCCATATGCCCAAATGGGCTTGAGTATAGACTCATACAGCAATATCTTGTTACCTAATGATAACTTGGATTTGCGCCCGATGAGCCAATACATTTGAAATAATTTTAGTCCAAGTTGTTTCCGTTTAGAGAGTATGTGCTTCTTCCAGTTTATGCGTCGATCTATGTGCATACCAAGATATTTAACATGCTCTGCTTGGGAGCATGTTATATACGATGATTGATATTCACTGGTGGACATGTTCTTCTACGCAGGGTAAACGTTATATGCGTGGATTTTGTTTCATTGCCTTAATGCGCCATGTCTTCAACCATAATTGTGTTTGCTCCAGGTAGGTTTGTAGGTTTATTGATGCTGTGACTAGATCTTCATGGGATGCTAAAATTGCTGTGTCGTCTGCATATGTTGCCACAGTAGTTATTTCTGTGGTTGGCAGATCAGCCGTATACAGAAGATATAGTACTAGACCCGGTATGTTCATCGCCTTGATTTACAATAAAATGTCTATCAGTGAGATACGATTTTAGTAACTGATAGTCCGGATGAGGGAGAAGTTTCTTTAGTTTAACCTGCAAGCCCGTATGCCATAGTTCGTCAAAAGCCTATGAGATATGTCTAGAAAAGCAGCCGAACAATAACGTTTGGCATTTAGGTCAGTGTTTATTTTGTTTACAAGTCTATGCACTTGTTCTATAGTCCCATGCTTATTGCGAAAGCCAAACTGATGTTCTGGAAAAATTTTTCTTTTTTCTATTTTATAGTTTAGCTTTTTTATATATAATTTCTCGAAAATTTTCGAGATTATCGGCAATAAACTTATAGGTCGGTAGGAGGTCACATCTTCTGGTATTTCTCCTGGTTAAGAATCATTAATATTTTAGCTACTTTCCAGATACTAGGGAAGTAATTAATTAATTAATAATGTTGCTATTGATGTTAATTATGTCTGTTGCTAAGTCTAAAATATGGTACCATATGGAATAAGGTAATCTTAGGATATTGGGAATGATTTATGATTTCCTTGAAAGGGATTTGTCTTTCTCTGTGTTTTAAGAAAAAAAAAATATTGAGAAAATATAAGCAAATAAAATTAGTTTTCAAGTCAAATGAATAAAACTCTTTGATATTGTATAGTGTAGTGTAGTGAGGTGAATTTAATGGAAAGACAGAAGTGCTAATACATAAACTTTATTACACCAGAGACTAATATCATAGAGTAATAGAGAGTCAACTCAATAAAGATATCTGGTGAAAAGTTTTGCTTTGCCCAACATCCAGATGGTATTTTATGGGCTATTCAAGTAATTCGATTGGCCAATTTAAATCTACATTATAGGCACCTGTAAAAAACATTTCGCTGTGAAGACATTTGATTGGTTCTGTAAAAATAAATAAATAACTATATATACTTCTTCAATGTTTCCCCTTTCCATAGTTGTTTAGTGCCATCAGTTTAATATATTAGAGATCCATTGTGGGTTTACCCATAATTGGAATAGGAATTGAAGTTATAGAGTCATACCCGGTTAGTTAAGGATGGATCCCCATTCACAAGCAGTCCCTGGGCGATTGATTCCGTAATTGCAAGTCTCCTCAAGAAGCTTCACTACATGGAGGTAGGTTTCGCAGCATTTGATTTGCAGCAGATGATTGGTACTATGCGCTTTCCGGATATAAAAAGTATATAGCATATTTTAAATTTATATTTTTTGATTGACAGATATTTGACAAAAATAAGTTACATTATCGATGTGGCAATATCGCGAGATAAAATAAAGGAGTTTAAAATAAAGGGACCTACTGACAGTATAGTAAAACAATTTTCTGGGGCATAAGATATTATCTTGACTCCTTTATTCATATAGGAACATCTGGAATTGAAGTTATAAAGTCATCCGCGGTTAGTATAGGATGTAAATTATCTAAAGCTCTCAGGTTCATCCTCCATACAACTTCCTAAAGGCCAATGAGATGAAAAAAATTAACTATTGTTCAACGCTTCAATTGATTTCTAAAACACACTGGCCGAGGATGTGTATTCCTGAATATATTTGTTTGAATTTTTTTTATTTAATGAAATGAACCCCACAAGTTATTAAATTGATGACACTTTAACAAATTTTTTCTTACGATATCGTTTAATAGATTTGCATTCAGGACCTATTATTTTATTGGAGCTGCAGTTATTGATCTAAGAAGAAAATTATGTAGACATTTGCATAGTTTCTTTGGCAAGGGGATTAATCTCTAAATTTAAAAAAATAAATATTTGATATTTACGTATATGAATAAATTTACCCCAACTTACAACAACAAAACATACTGTAACGATTGTACATTTTCTTTGATACTTAAACCAATCCGTTTTGGGATTTATAACATTATCAATCATTTTTTAATGACAGACAAATACTTCCTAGACCGATAATTCACTTTACCTTTTGTGCTACCTACATATATATATATATGTATATATATATATATATATATATATATATATATATATATATATGTATATATATATATATATGCTAATGAACTAATGATTTAATCTCTAAAGGCACTATTTCTTATATCAGCCATACTGAAAATGGCGTTCAAAATAAATAAATAACAAACGTATCATAGAAATGAAGTGAGCCAATCAGATCCCGCGGGCCTTACAGCGTACCGACTAAAGCAAGTAATAAGTTAAAAGTAGCAACATCTAGATGTTGGACGTCGCGAAACATTTCCCCAAAATTTCCCATGAAGTTGAATCTCTATTTCTCTATGACTAAGATAGAGCCGGTGGGTCCTCCTAAATATGTACCTTAAGTTATTGTAAAGCCAAATTGTAGATTAGTCGGCAACGACTAGTAACAATGTAATAAATACATTAAAAAAAGTACTTGTTGACTCGACTTGACAATTGCGTCAACCAAGTTTGCTAATAATGTAAATGTATGCCTACAATCTATTCAACTCACGGAAATGTTGAAATTTGTCTTAGGTTAGTACCGAATATACCGGTTTTAAAAAATGGCGTGATGGCAATCACTAGTATTAATCTTTGCTGTTACGTGAATTCAATCAACCAACGATCATCTCTGAGGTCATTCAGCTATATTCATGTTTATTAATCTCCCCTGCTTTTTACAAGCGTTTGACGTGCGTTATGACGGAAAGATTGCGTCATGGAAACTACTGAAATAATAGATCATTACCCCGAATAATGATTTACGTTGTTACCAATACATTGTTAGAAACATTTATGCCCCGAAAATTTTATATTTGTACAGCTGAATTGTTTATATTGTAGATTCTTCTTTTTTACCAATTATTGATGAACTTAGCGGGGTGACTGACTAAAAGATATACTATCCTTGAAAATATCCAGTCTTGCCCAAAATTTCTATCGATCACTCAAAACCCGGCTACTCAACAATGTTATGATGACAATGTTAAGATGAACACAAATAAAACTATATACATTTGATGCTAATTTATAAAGGCAAATGCATATATAATGCTTTTTTTCATACCTCGGTCGAAAGTATGTACTTTCGTCCCTAATAACAGGGAAGAAAGTTAAACATTTACCCCCTGTGAGAAGTACATCTGCTATAACGGCGGGAGGATATGATTTCTTATACGTATTTATACTCGTAACTAGGGACTATTTATTGTGTCGCTACATCGAATTGTTTACCTCTGTCATTAACGTTGCTGCCTCTAACCTTAACAATAATCATCAATGTTGTTTTATCGTCACTCGATTCAATAATCTAGAAAAAATGAACAATACGTTATCATCTAATGAATCCACGGACGAGGAAGATGTTATATGAAATTTTGAAGAAGCGCGATTGATAATAAACATAGATACATTGCCGAAGAAGTCTATTGATGTCGGGGGCAGGCATCAAAAATATCCTCATCAAAATTTAAAGTTAAATTAATAACGTACTTTCAACCGGCTATGAAAAAAAAATCGTGTACACCACACGGGCCAAAAGCTGAAATCTCGGCACTGCTCGTCATGATTCCCGAGGCGAAGTGAAAATTCGACTTTCGGCCCTTGTGGTGTAATATACTATATCAAGTACTTCTGCAAAATTTATCATTAGACATCTTTTTCTTCTTCTTCTTCTTCTCATAGCGCTACAGCCCAAAGTGGGCCAGCCTTTATCTTCTACCCCATAGCTGTCTTATTTCCTACCACTCTCCTTAGGTATCGAGTGTACCCAGAAGCTTGCGTGCATCTTCCTGAGTTTCATCTTCCCATCGGTTCCCGGGTCTTCCTACTAACCTTTTTCTCTATATCGACTATCTAATTTCATTCTTGTCACATGCACTATCCATTGTAACTATTGTAGTCTGATGAAATCTGAGAGTGGGAGTTCTTTAAACAGATTATATAATTCTTGATTTGATCTAATTCTCCAGATGTTATTGTCCCTAATTGGCCCCATTATCTATCTGGATACTTTTCTTTCAAAGATATTGAGCATGTTTTCGATCGACATTTCGATTCCGTAGCTTGCAATGGATTTTGTTATTGTTTTGTAGACACTCAGCTAGTGTAGATTTGTAGATATTAATATGTGTGACCTATTATATTATACTTCAATAGCAATACATTCATTGTATATTAAAAGGTTATACCTTATCACTTATCCATGTTCCATTTTGTTGTACTGTGGGAAGCCCAAAACTAATAATTGTTTGTAGCAACAGTTGCAAGCTCCAGATAGTTCGGGCGTTTACAAATTGTGGTTAGGAAACGCTCAGTGACGTCAATATTTCGTAAAGCTTCTACATTTTTAAATTCGAGCTCTTATATCTACTAAAATATTAATTATCGCCTTTGTAATTTAAAAAGTAATGTTTATTCATAAGCTTTCTATTCTACATTATTGCATTGCTCCGAATATTTTATTGAATGGGAAAATCTCAAATGTTCAAATGTTTCGAGTCGTTTATATAGCCGAATATCCAATAATGGGGTAAGACACTTCGAGGATATAAAATTTTCTTTAAATTGTGGTGGATTTTTCATATTTGCATCGCCTGTATTTATTCACAATTAGTTTTTAAACAAAATATATCTGTTAGATGTATAATTGTACTTTATTTAACAAAATAGCACAGTTTGAAATTTTAGAACTAATTAACTTTCAGTCAGAGTGCGAATTGAGAGACAAGACAAGTAAAAACTCAATTTTAATAATTTTTAATACAAATTATTATGACACGCGTATATAGAAACGTAGTGTTGAATAATATTTAGTTAAATAATATTATTTATTTTAAAATTAATTACTGACGTAGACTAATAAATATTAAAATATTTTGTAGAATATAAAAAATTGGACATGTATCAATTTTCTCCACGACGCCTTCTCAAGTAAACCTGTTTTCATATATAAGGGATCAGGTCGCGATTTTCGCTATTGAAAATCGAGCTCTTGTCTAGTCTGCAAGGAAAAGACTAACTGTGTTTAAATAATAATTTTGGGATCGTGTATTTTTGAAGAGAAAAATCTATCAATTTCGGTATAAAAAATGGTTGATTTTAATGGTGCTTTTCGATTAAGCGAAGAATGTTATAAAGAGTATCTAAATTACCTAAAGTTTTTTGATGAGACAACTTTTTATAATTATTATTATTACTATATAATTTGCTTTTTATTATTCCTATATATTAATTTCATTATATTTTATAACCATTAGGATCCTTGGATTATTGTTATTGTCAACTGGGGATGGTGTCTATTAGATGTACTAATACTATATGTACTACGTGTGTACTACTGTATTTTATTATTTAACATTTGTTGATAACATTTATTTTATTAATTAGTTTCAGTAGCCCATTTATTTTTAATTATATTATAAATTAATATAATAAGTCTGATATTAACAATACTATATATTTGTTCTTGCATTATGTCTGGTGAGAACTCTGAGTGTGATAGAACTTCCCATTCAAATTGCAGCAGTGTATATACAACGTTAATTGCTATTTCTGATCTTTTCTGCAACAATTAGTTTTTCAGTTTGCTGAATTGACATCGGTGGACATCTGTAATAATCTGCATCTGCCTTTTGTTCGGCTCACCATAGGTACAGCAAAACTTTAGCCCCATGTTCGGTTAAGTTAGTGTGAAATTAGAAGTCTCTTCTGAACTAACCTTTCTAATTTTCTTCGCCTGTCGCAAAACTCCACAGGAAACTCTTTTTTCTTTGCCTAACAAAGCAATAAAACCTCGGTGTTGAGACTGTTGCCTCAAAGTTTGAAAGCTCAGTTCATCTAATATGCCTGCAAGTTCTTTGAGAGTTTGAGTTGACAAAGTGAAAGTTATCTTTCACTGACAAAAAAATTAAATTTTGAACTAAACTAAATTGAGAACTAAATTGACCAGTTCAGAGATGGCGCTTTAAGTTAAAAATTGTAGCGACCGCTACGACCCTTTAGGCCACCACGCATTCACCTACAGCAAGTTCAAAGGTTTGCAAAGCCGGTGAATTGGTACCATGCAGTTTCCGGCTACAAAAGACTACCACGACGACGTCTTACTCTCTTTTCTTTTCTCCACCCCCTTGTAACAGTACCACTTCCACAGCGCTACCGTACTTCCTTCACCGTAACCTAGTATCCGGTCAATTCTCCCGTCGACCACATGTATCGTTTAATATGGCAATAAACGAGTACTTCTTCAATCAGTGTTTTTAGTTCTCGTGCAAATTCCTTCCAAAAATAGTAGTGAGTGTTCGGACAAACAATCGAATCGATAGCTACACGTACCGACCGACCCGATGAACATACCTACAAAATATTTATCAATTTTTTAACTATATTATATCTTAAAAATAAATAAAATAACTATATTTTTTATGTTCCTATTGATTTAGCCGAATGTGCTACCTAATGATGATTCTTTCTTAAATAGGGATGGTTTAATTTAAAGAATAATTATAATAATGTTTTAAATTTACGCGTTTCAGGCATGTTAGATGATGTCACTGCGCGAAAGACCCTGGATGCCAAAAAGTTAATACGAATTAGCGATGCTACAGAAGATAAAATCACAGTAACTATAGGTGGTGAAAACATAAATTGGAATTACGGACAGGAATTTATAGCAAAAATCGTTACTGGACATCAAGTAAATGTAAAATGATGAAAAATAACTTTGCTTTGAGAAAATGTCATTTTTACAATAACCTTGTAGGCGCTGGCTGTTCGTAATGGAAATACGGCTGTATTTAAAATGAGTTATGTGCAGGATCCTAGAGTGTTTGAGGAGAAAGTGTACCAATTCACAAAGGACGGAAGTGGCTGTATGACGTAAGATCTTGTTTTTTTTTTAATTTTAATTATATTGGTTTATAGGTTAGCACGAGTCATCTTGGAATCACTGCTGTACAAAAATATATACGCGTGAAATAAATAACGATAAATAGCATTGTATTTATTTTGAAGTTATATTTTTAGTATTTTTAATCTTCCAAATGGAACTATTACTTAATATAATATTTTTAGATTGTATTAACCAGTATAGTAATGTGAAAAGGAACTCTTATTATAATCATTATTATAAAAAGTAAATTTTAATTTTAATGATTTTTTTTGTAAAGTTGCCCCAAATTTTTAATGAGAAACTGTAACAATATATTAGAGTTGTGTTTTGGCCCCTGCATTTTACTGTATATATTAGTTAAACGGTTAATATTTTCATAATGAATATTCCTCAAACAACATGTAATTGTCGTAGTAAGTATCTCTGAGCAAATTTATATTTAATTGATTGATTTAAATTTTTATTAAAGAGCGAGGCTACCGATTGTCATTCGGATTGGTTATGTTTGCGAAATAACGTAAGCTTCTCTCTTTTGGGTATTCATGTTGTGATTCTCTTAGTATAACAAGTCAATTGAAAAGTCCCTGGCCTACCATAATAAAACACATTTTTGTGGCATAATTAGTTTTTTTTTATTCAACATAATTCCCTTCAAGGGTGATTCCCTGGTCGGCTGCAAGGTTATGGTGTCTGTATTTTGGGATGCGCATGGAATAATTTTCATTGACTACCTTGAAAAAGGAAGGACCATCATCAACGAATATTACATAGCGTTATTGGACCGCTCGACAACACTAAGACAATACATCGTTTCACAAGTCAGTAAAAACGATGGCAAAAATCTATGAATTGGACTTCAAATTGTTTCCTCATCTACCGTATTCTCCAGATCAGGCCCCCAGCTACTATTTCCTGTTCTCATATCTCAAAAGAATGCTCGCTGGGAAAAAATTTTCGTCGAATGAAGAGATTTTTATTATTTAATTAATATATTGTTACTAGTCGTTTCCGTCTAACCTATAATTTGTCTTTATGCTAACTTAAATCTAGGTATATAACTAGGAGGACCCATCGGCCCTAACTCAGTCTCTGGTGAAATAATGTTTATACATGTCACTACTGAATTTTTTAATATATGCACCTCACTACACAACACTACACAAGATCAGATGGTTTGATTCTTTTGAGTCTGTGTCCTGTTCTGGTGGTATCCAAAAGTTGCAATATTTCAGTATTCGTATGAGAATGGAGTCTTTCCTCATGCCCCCTTGCAATTCTCTTGATTTCTTGACTGACTGTGGCTATCTGAAGGTCTCGATGTAGGTAATCAGTCCAATAGTATTTGGGTGCACCCACAATACCTCTCAGGAATTTGTTCTGAAAAATTTTTATTTTATTTATGTTACTCTTTGCAGAACATCCCTATAATTGAACTCCGTATGTCCATATAGGTTTCAATATTTGCTTATATAATAGCAATTTATTATGTACTGATAATTGTGATTTTCTTCCAATTAGCCAGTAAATTTTCCTATATTTCAATTCCAGTTCTTTTCTTACAATGTTTTGCATCGAGATTCATTCCGAGATATTTAGCGTTGCTGCTATATGGAATGATAGTGTTATTTAATATTAAGGGTGCTTGTACGGTCCGTTTATAGGTGAAGTGCCATGCACAGATTTATATATATTATCACTTGCCTGTTGTAATTTTCGTGAGGTTTCTTCACTATTGTCTCCGACAGCTATAATCGCAGTATTATCAGCAAATGTAGCCATCGTAATATTCTCCATTTGTGGTATATCATAAGTGTAAAGTAGATAAAGCATTGGTTCCAGTACACTTCCTTGTGATACACCTGCTTTAGCTTCTTTTATTGTAGAGTAAGCTTCTTCTTTTTTTACTTTAAAGTTTCTGGTTGTAATGTATGATTTTAGTAGTTTGGTGTGTTGTTTGGGTATCATTTTCTGTAGTTTATGAACAAGGCCTTCATACTAAACCTTATCGAAGGCTTGTGCTACATCTAAGAATATAGCTGAGCATACTTTTTGATTTTCGTGGGCTTTTTCAATAACATCTGTTATTCTGTGGACCTAGTCTAATGTTGAGTGGTTGTTAATAAACCCAAACTGATGTGTTGGTATTAGGTTTTTTCTCTCTATGATAGGTTTTATTCTTTTTAACAGGAGTTTATCAAAAACCTTAGATATTACTGGCAGCAGTGATATAGGTCTGTAGGATTTTATTCCGTTTGGTGACTTCCCAGGTTTTGGGATCATTATAATTTCCGCCATCTTCCAAATGTCTAGGACATGTTATAATCTAAATGCTGTATTGATCAAGTTGGTGGGTTTTATAATTCTCTTTCTCGGTAGTTTTTGCAGTAATTCTCCTGTTTTTAAATCGTAGCCTGGTGATTTGAATGAAGAGATAGTCGACGAAACTGAGGCCTATTTTGAAACAAGGGACAAATAGTATTACTAAAATGGTATTGAAAAGTCGGAGTCTCGCTATAATCAGTGTATCACCCTTGAAGGGAATTATGTTGTATAAAAGAAACTAATTTTGCCAAAAAAAAAATATTTTACTGTGGTAGGCCAGAAATTTTTCAATGTTATACTAAGAGAATCACAACATGTATACCGAAAATAGAGAAGCTTATTGAAGGTGATCACCGGTCAAGGATTGAAGAGCTCTCGTCAGAATTGGGTATCAGCTATGAAAGTGTCAATAATCAACTTGGTTTTACAAAAATTAATACCCGAACAAACTGGAAGAAATGTACTGGAAACCCTCGAGCACCCTCCTTATTGCACTGACTTGTAACCTTGTGATAATTTTTTATTGGCGCCCATGAAAGAACCACTTGGAGACAAATGATTTGAAAGCAATTAATAAGCAGATGAGTATTAGGTAGTAATAAATAGTAGGAAGGAATATTCAAGCTCTCAAATCGGTGGCAAAAGTGTGTAGGGTATGGAGGTGATTATGTTGAAAAATTATTCCCCCTCGTATATCGTTTATAGACCGATTTATACATTTTGAAAAGTCAATAGTTTATTTAATAATTGCGAATACCTTCCTGCAATATAGATTTCTAAATCGTAAAAATTGTAAATTCCCTGATTGTGTTCGTTATTGTATTCATGAGAAAGTCAAATATTTCAAAATTAATTTATTCATATATTCCATGTTTTAATATACAAATATGTATATAGTCTATCCAATGTAGCAGTGAACGGTATGCTAAAATAAATGATAATGCAAAAAAAACTATAATGCTAAAATAAATAATATTTTATAACATTTTTGTTTCATTATTTTATTTTCATTTCAATGTTATAATATATAAAAGCTAAAATAAACTAAAAGTTAAAGTTGAATGCGGCAACATTGCGACGTTTTATCATCTTAAATTCGGCTGACTTGAGTTCACTGCGACTTGGATAGATTGTATGTTTGTCATTTATTATTCCATATTTATGTTTATTATATAAAGGTAAAGAAATATCATATATATACAGTCAATTCAAAACAGCAGTGACACGGGAAACGTCGTAATGTTGCCGCAGCTATTCTGAGTTTTAGTACATTTAGGCTCTAACGTATAACAAAATTTTAATATAAATAAAATAATTGAACAACTATTATATTAAATATAATTTATTTTAACATTATAGCACATCAAATACATTTATTATCGAAGAATTTAAAAGTACAATTAATTTTACAGCCACAATAATTTATAGGTTATAGTTGTTTTATTATATATACATTAAGCATTTTTCCACACTAGTGTCGGTAGGATTCTAGAGACGTGCTTGTATGTAGTGGTACCATCCAAAGGCCTTATGCACTTAATTAACAATTGTATATCTGAGTAATGTACTTTACTTTTATTACAGAGCATATTTATGTTTTAAGCTTAGTTTTTGTTTATTTCGATGCAATGTATCCTTGTACAGTCATTATGATATTACTATATTTCTCTTTAGTTTGTCTTGTTGCTATATGTATACATATTTCTTGATAAACTTACATTAATCACTACATTCTCCTTAATGCATTTGCCATATCTGCAAAAGAGTTAGTGTTATTTCTCTACTTATACATGTTAATCAATCGTGCATGTATATTCTGAAGAATAACACACATGCTCATAAAGCTTTCACACTATAATACAATTCTCTACAATTAAAGTATTTTTTAGTGGTTTCGTCTTTCATTACCCTGTCTTGGTAATCGTCAACATTGAATAAACAACAAACAAAACTAACATAAACGTTTTATTCAATCACATTCAGTTTCAGAAATACTAGTCAAGTTAGTAACCAAGGTGTTTATTTCCAATCTATTAAAAACGTGCTCAACATTCTACCATTTGTCATTTTATTCTTCAATGTGTCTGATCGGGCTCATACAAATCGAAGGTGTTATTATCGACAATGCCTCTTTCTATAAATCCAGACTTCACACTTTGATGAATTATGTTATGGATAATAAAACTTAATCAATAGTTATTCCAATCTTTACCTTTTTCCATGAACCTTTGTTGTCTTTACACTATATTTATTACCATCTTGCCATGAGCAACCCGATGTACCATTCTGAAATATTCATGACTCTTTTAAATATATAAATTGATATAATTCTGCCTTGCTTTTGTTATATATTTTTAAAAATAGTATTCTTTTAAAAGCAATCTCTGGAAGTTCCATTAAGCCTCTTTATGGGTTATGTTTACACCACTTAAATTCAATTTTATCTAACAATGTATGAACGGATGTTCTACATTTCTCAATTAGCTGTATATCTTTTGGATCTTTGTGGATACTACCCAGACTAACCATTTTCTCTGTAATAATTGTATTAAATTATGTTTCGATTGAAAAACTACTTACTGTTTTATACATTTCGTATATTTGACCTCTGAAATACCAAGATTGAGCTTGATTCGTCACCTGCTTCACATAAAGACGGTTTCTTTTCGGCGAATTTATGGTTATATTGCTTTTTATTTTTTGAGATATTTTAGTGACCGTGTCCGTAGTAATATACAGGCAGCGGCAATGCGCAAAATTTTGCAATTTTCAATAAAAACCGCAGCTATTTCAAATTTATAAGAACAAAGTGTTGAAACAACTTTTGTCGGTTTATAATCCGTAGTTATAATATTTTGAAGAATTTTCAGACGTTCGCCAAACGGACAACTTTTACAGGCTCATTCTGTTCCACGTTCAAACTTCTTACTATTCAAACTAATACTATTCTATCTCTTTTTAAATAGAATAAAATGACAAGGATAATATTATCTGACTGTAAAACGAATTTACATCTTTAGAGAGACATATATTGACACTCATGTCACTGGTATTTTGAAATGACTATACTTATATTTGATGCTCTAAAGTTTTTACAATTCTGAAAATAATATTACTTATTGTTATAATATTCAGTGGTGTAGTAATTTAAGCGTTATCATACATTGTTGATTATTTAAACTTAATGGACATTAGATTTAGTTAAATGTAATTTATAAAATGTTAATGGGTGTTAATTTTTGAGAGTTTGCTTATATTTTAATATATCTTAATACATAGACATATATTCCTTTAATTAATTTTATAGGTCATATATATTTCTTATCTTATATTGAAAATATTGTTAAAATAACTTTCAGTAACATAACATCATTTTTAAATTATTCTCTTTACTCTATTATGTGAGAAACATGATTATATTAGAACTAAAAAATTATTGAGTTCGGAAAAGAAAATAATAAAAAGTTAACGGCAACAGTGATGGTGATGATAAGCAGTTGCCAATATCGTTATAAAGTAATCGCAGTAACTATTAACTTGATAAATCCTTCTGTTAGGTTTCACGAAACGCAAAATATCTGATTTACTTTAGCAAGTAGTTTCATCATTTTTTTAATATTAATTTATTCAACTTTTTTAATAACACAAAAACGCATACAATTATTGACAAGTTAAGCATTAGTAACTTACCTTGAACTTTGAGATTCGATCTCCAATAGATCTACAATTCGAAACAAAGTTTATTATAGATATGTTATTTATAGTTGTCGCACCTCGATAAAACAAGTGACAAGTGCATATATTATTATCGGCATTTCTACTTATGGTTTCGTGTCAAAGGTTACTGATAAACGTCCGCCAGTACAGTATATAAACGGAAACTGTCGAAAATTCTACTACATCATCTTTGATATCTCAAGTGTGTTTTGCCAGAAAAACTTGTAAAAATGGTGCAAATCGAAGGTACTTATGAACCAGTGTCAGAAGAAAACTACACGGAGTATTTAAAGGCTTTCAGTAAGTTTATATTGCTATAATTATATTATGGTGTCATTTAATTTTCCTATGATATTAGATCGAAATAAACTACCATGTTTCATATTAATCAATAATTTATATTTATTCATAGCTTAATTAATATAAATAATATATAAGAAATATATACTCGCAAATTATATATTATTTATTGTCACTAAGATTATAATGCTGTAATTCTATAGAATTTGTCGTTTTTAATCAAGTTGGCTTATTATGAGACACCGAAATCCATTAAAAATAAAACTACAATTATAAGAAGGTTTTGAAATGATGAAACACAATATCTTCTGGTATCAATTAATTTTTCTATAATATATGATCGTAATAAATATTAAGAACCTTCAATTATAACTATCAGGTCTTGTATTAATCAATAGTCGATATTGATTCCTAACTTAATTAATATAAATAATGTATAATAAACATAAACCCGTAAATTATATATTATTTATTTTCATTAAAATTATAATGCTCTAATTCTATAGAATTTGTCGTTTATAATCTGGTTGGCTGATTATGAGACACCGAAATTCATAAAAAATAAAAATACAATTATAAGAAGGTTTTGAAATGATAAAACACAATATTTTATGGTCTCAATTAATTTTTCTATTACATAGGATCTAAATAAATATTAAAAACCTTCAATTATTACTGTCACAATTGTTATTAATCAATAAATGATATTGATTAATAGCCCTATAAATATAAATATCATATAATAGATATGAACTCGTAAATTGTACATGATTTATATCTAAATTGTTATATTTATTATATTGTTATTATAGTTATCTAATAACATTATTTAAGTTATTAAGTAATAAGTAATTTTTAAAATTATATTGAGGTAAACCTATTTTCCAGATGTTCCAGATGAGCTTATTAGTAAGATACTCAAAAGTAAAACCCCTGTCGTTATTAGCGATGTAACTGACACTAGTATCACGATTGCTATTAAAGATAAGGGAACCACTTTCACTTTTGGCGAAGAAAAAGCTTATTCTCTTCCTACAGAACATAAAGTCAAGGTTTGTTGATGCTTTTTAAATAATTACTGTGTTTTTATTCATTAATTTTCTCCTCCAGAGTACTCTGAAGCGGGATGGTAACATCATCACCTTCCACACGTCTCTGCAAGATAATGAGGCCGTTTTCGAGGATAAAGTTTACGAATTTACCGATGATGGATTAGTTTCGGTAATATAAGAATATTTGAAATTGTTCGATGTTGCTAATTTATGTTTATTTCTCTCGATTTCCAGACAGGAACAAACTATAAGGGAGTGAAAGGTGTATTTAAATACAAAAGACTGTAAAATAATTTTGATAAGTTTCTAATTTTCATAATAAATATTTTAATCTATTTATGTATTTTATTTTGTGTAATTGTTAAAAATTTAAATTTTTTAAAGGCATTTGAAAAATACTAATGTATTATATCCTCGTAATAATAAATTGGACATAGCGGCTTATAATAAACAAAATTTAAGTTCCTAACATTTCGGAGATTATCTCTTCAAATCTTGTTAAAGTACCAGAATTGCTACTTTATAGTAATCATCATCATCACAGGTACCAAAATAAACTTAGTCTACTTTCTAGTTAAACTATACTTATAGCTGAAATGTTCGCAATAAAGGAGATCTTTTGCCTAAATCTTATAATATCACTTAATAGCCATGCTAAAACCTGGCCTACATACTAACGAAACTTGCTTTAAGAGTTCGAAGATGTATTTTCCTTATATCGTATTCGACAAGGGCATACCTGGGAACGAATTGGTTGATGATTTCGTCAAAGGCGAAAGGATTATTGGAAGTGGTCACACCAATATAAATACTTTATATTATAAAGACTTTTCCTCCTTTATAGATTGTAAGATATATAGTTTAGAGGAACTAGAATGGGACCTGCATCTTTGGTCCACTAAAAAGGGCTTCTTTTTTCCTGCTACCTCTTTAGGGAAGAGATATTTGCAAATAAATTTAAACAGGTTGCTGATTGGTTACTGCCAATTTACCCATTTCTTTCTAGGAAATTAAGCTGTCTATGTCAGTCTTCCATGTATTGGTGAAATGCAGGTATATTTTAAATGTCAGAAGTCATGGTTTACCTGATTCGTTGAGAAATTCTATTTTCTATTCAATTATTTTTAATTCTTTTATTAAATTTATGTTAGATATTTGTAATATGTCGATGATTGTTGCGTAGATATATTTAATCGTTTTTAAATTTTATACATTGTAACTGTTGAGTTTTACTTTGTCTTATTGTTCCGAAATTTCTTAAAACGGCAAATGACGGAGGGAATTTATCCTTTCTTTTCATGAACTTTTCTTGGTCTGTGTTGATAGTCTCTGAAAAATGCCAAAGAGTTGAGAACAATTGGTCTCTACATTTAATTAATATTAGGTGCTTATCTGGGAAGACTCACTGGTTTTTACTTAGTCTCAAATAAAACAAAAGTTTGCGGCACATTTCAGTGTTTTAGTGTGACTGTGGTCCATCAGATGTAACAAGTAATTACATTCCACCTTTTGTACCGAAAATTGTATAGTAGGTTGCATATATATTATGTTAAGGCACGTTAAGGGAGAGAAACTTATTTATTTTGTAAAGAAGTAGTGCTACCTCACGGTCTATATTATTGTTTACGTTATGAATTGAGATGTCTTTTTGAAATGTAAGTCGTTTTTAGGCCATAATTGAAAAAAAAATATTGTAGTAATGTTGTCCGTGCGTTCTATTGTTTCTGTTGTCTAAACATATCATTTAAATTCGAATATTTAAATAACTGGTTATTAGCTTTATTTCAAATATTAATGTAAATACTAGTCAAAGTATTAATATGCATAAAAATTACATAAAATTGATACAAAATGTAATATATTTGAATATTTCTTGTTTAATTGTTTTCATATTAGTTAATTTAATGCAAATATATGTACTACAAATTAATTTATAGTTTGCTTTTTTTATTTTCATACAATTCCTCATGATTCAGTATCAATTATCCCATACCAAACCTTAAATTAAACTTGATAATATAGCCAAATTAATGTCGTTCATTCACCAGTGAAATATTTTATATATCATTGTTAGGTATATCTTGAGATATTTCCGCAATTAGTTTGATTTATATATTGTTTATTGATAATAACATTGTATTAGAGTATACTTATGTTTTATTATCAAATAAAAATCTTCAAGCCTTTGGAATTTGGTTATATATATACCAACAGGATAACCAAAACTCAAGTCCTTAATGACATATACACTGGGCAATGACTGTTAAAAGTACTTATTGAAAGGAAATGTAGAATATCAAGGATATGTAGCAAGAGAGGGCCTGGCAGAAAGAAAACAACATGTATGGATAACATCAAGAATTGTCTTAACTTAACAACCTACTCACACGGAGAACATACGTCGTACGTCAGTAATAAAATATTAAGATTAAATAAATGCAGATATACAATAATATAAGTATTTTTATGCGATGCATTTACACTTGCCGGCTTGGTGGCGCAGTGGTAAAGGCGATACGGCGGTCCTCCTACTGTTGCGATAGCCGCGGATTCGAATCCTGTTGGGACATGGTCGTCAATTTATGTTTGTGATTATTTAAAATCTGTGATTGTCCTAGGCAAGAGTGTAAAATCCGATAAGGAAAATGATCCCAGTTACGCCAGTAACCAGGCTGGGTAAGAGCGGATGTCTTCTGGGCTGATTTCTAAGGTTGGTCACTCGCCAGTCGGCCACAAACTTAATGCTGAGTACCGTGGTTCGGAGCAAGTAGTTCAAGTAGTTCGGAGAAAGAAAAATAATAATTTTTGATGATGCATTTGATTTTAAAATTGTTTCTAATTTTTAGAAAATTTTCCAGGATTATTCTGATGAAGACATTGTGTTTGGTGATGATATTAGCTCATTAGATGATTAGTTCAGGTTCTGTTTATAGTATTTGATGAATAAAGTTATATAATTTCTATCAGAAACGTAATGCAATAGTGTGTTGTCATTACAATGTTGCATTTCCGCCATTATTTCTTAAATAACCCTGAAACAACCTGCAACTGGCAATTTTAATATATACTGATTTTTGGTCCTAATTAAATGATATGAAAGTAGAAGGTATAAGGTTTTCTCCACGATGGACATTCTATATGAACGGCTTAAGGTTATATATTGAAAAAAATTATATTAATCAAGATAGTACGATATACTATAGTAAATTAAATGTAAATAAAAATAGCTAGAAGTTCGTGCACGATTACTAATAATAATTATACGATAACAGAATGTAACGATGAGTCGCCTTACAAGTTGAAATATTTATCAATTCCCTCGAAGATAACAAACTGATTATTAGAAATTTGGTTATTTATTTTCTGAATTCTTTGAAAATATAATTTATATTATGATTATAAAATCACCATCATCATCATCATTATGGTCTAAATCGTTATTATTTATTATTATTCAAAGTAAGGTATGATATAATCGTTAATATGTAATATTGTAATATGCATCGGTGCAATTAAAGTTATTTTTTTCAACCAGGTTCTTGAGATGAGCCAAGAAATTATTTGTATTAATGCAGTTCTATGTATAAATAGTGTAATATAATAAATAGTATATTATGCACCGTATGAGCCACATATTCTTTTGAATTTTAAACAAAATACTATGAGGCTATTGGCCACAAATCCTTAGAAACTTACGATAACGAGAGGTGTTATTCAAATAAATAATTGGCTAATTAATGGGCAATCTGTTAGTATTAAAGCTAATTAAATATACATAATTTTTTATATAATTACTTTCTATTAATATAAGTCAGGATGGTCTTAACGTTTTATGAAATAATTATTTGATCATAAAATGAGATGAGTTGGACAATGACAATTAAAAGTTGTTGTTATTTTTGTGACAAAATATCCAGACAGACCGATATATTTCATCTCGCGTCATCTAACAACTAAGGGCCAACTAAACATCAACCATGAAGCACATTTGAATCCTTTAAATAAGCTCCGTACTATTTATTTATTTTATATAAACTAATAGTGATAGTGACAAATTTATTGGCTCTGTTATAAAGTATTTGTTGGGACTGAAAATAATGCTTTAATTATGAATTCCTAGAAATTGGCCAAATTATTAATTGTCAAGTGAAAAAATCTAATACAAAATGTGTTGATATGAATATATTGCATGCTATGTAATACAAGTATAAGCTTCCTTCTACTATATTAAGACTATGGTAGCTTGAAACTAGCCTTTTTGTAGACAATATTAATATTCTGAAGTAATTTATGTCATCAACATTTCTCAATGCTTGAAGATTATTTTTGTTCAAATTTGCTATTTTTTATTTATTTATACAATGATTTGAAAAAATATATGCTTTAATTGCTGGCATTTGATTGAAATATTTAACCGAAATGTGAAAAACGTAGCTATTTTAGCATTGTTTTCAGCTTCAAATAATTAAATTACAATAAAACAAAAATTGTGTCAATATTTTTACTTTTTATTTGGTTTACGTGTATGTGTAGTAGTGTTGCTGGTTTGCGGTTATAAACGAGACGATAGTGCTGTAGAAATATATGCTGAACTTCTTATCAAGGAACAGTTGGAAGTATTAAATGAGTGCTACGTGTTCAATACAGTTGGTAATAATGCTCTGATCAATTGGAAACGTTTGAAGATGAGGAATTGGAGCTAAAGTAATATTGTGCTTGAGGAAGCCATTAAATGAAAGATCCGACCAATTGGTCCTAAAGCATACAAATAATCTATAGCAAGATTATATAATCCATAATTTTCTTTTTCATCTACTATATTCACTAGACATTAATAATACATGGAATATACTTATAAGTTCATATGACTTAGTTTCTTAGGATTTTATGATTTTTTGCTTGTTGTCCAATAGTTTTACTCCTGTCATATTCCTGCAAATTGCTAACTTTATTTCATGTTTCAAAATGAAATGTTGGAAAACTTGTAGAGATAAGCATTGGTCATTAATAATTTTGATGCTTTAGTGAAACTTCAGAAGGTCAAATAAGCTTCATAACTGATTAATATACCATTCTCTTTGGTCTTAGGTCAAACTGCTACAACTCTACAGTACAATTGTTGGATATTACTTTGGTTCTATTATCGAGATGGACACCAAGGTATTTCGCGGATTCTGCTTCGGGAATTGGGTACTCCTCATTTGATATACTTAGGTTTTTGTCATTTCGCAGCAACGCAAAGTTGAAATGAACAAGTTGCTTGTTGTACTTTTTTCTAGCCCTGGGCAGAAATATGATTTTTTCTATAATGACTGTATCGTCGGAAAATATTCCAAGAACTATTTTTTTGGTTGGTATATTAGCAGGCATATATTAAAGCAAATACAGAAGCTAAACTCACAAGACACTACTCTACAAAGTTTTAAATATCGAAAATGTGCCTTCAGGTGCAACTTTTAAATTAAATTTTCTTCCGAAAAGATAATCCATTAATTAACAATAATTCAGCGGTATCAATTTGTTTATGTTATAGTTAAAAGCAATAATGTACATTATTTTTATATTTGGCTTTCAAATAAAAAAATCCTTGAAAATTAATTTATACATAACTAATTTACATATTCATAGTATTACTTGTGAATGATATAACATAGAATGGAAATATATGGAATGATTGATGTTAATAAATATGTAATGTTAATAAATAAATACTTATAAATAGCATTGATATATACGTATCTCGTCTAGTAAAGGCTTGATATACTATAGATGATTTTCAAAATGAGTACAGGTGTGCTGACTGGCTAATTGATAACATTCGATATATGTAAAGTCATCTAAATATGCATCATTTTGGTTATACTTTCTCATGCTGTGAATAAATATATAAATACACTGATACCAGATATTTTAGTCAGTACGAATTTAACAACAGTGAACGATCTTTTTTGAATTAATTCAATACCATCAATTCAAGATGGTTCAAATCGTTGGTAGTTACGAACCTTTATCCAAAGACAATTTGGTCGAATACTTGAAATCATTCAGTAGGTTTCGTTTTTTATAACATTAATTCTGTATTAATTTTTTGTTCCTTATTTAGATGTATCTGAAGAGATCGCTCAAATGCTAGCTGCTAGCAAATCTCCTGTAGTGATCAGTGATCTGGACAGTGAGAA
Source organism: Rhynchophorus ferrugineus (assembly GCF_030347505.1). NCBI lineage: Eukaryota > Metazoa > Arthropoda > Insecta > Coleoptera > Curculionidae > Rhynchophorus > Rhynchophorus ferrugineus. The sequence goes on along the minus strand of NW_027472585.1, from coordinate 37,496,639 downwards.
AGTAACTGTTACCAATGAAGGAACACCAACTACATTTGTTTTTGGAAAGGAACTTGATATTACATTGCCGACAGGTCAACAAATCAAGGTATAGATTTTGTTATTATTTTTATTTGTGTTCAAAAACATTCGGAATAATGTTGTAATTAATATTTTTTTTCATGATTTAACATTTTAAGCATTTATAGAGTATTACAGTTTGCAAAGTTGAACATAGACAATGATGGGTCACCTAGCTGGTTTGCTTCTACATTTCCCACTTCTTTATTGCCAGCACTCACATGTCTTCCTGTTAATGTTAACATAAAACAATACTATGAATTGTTCTCTATGTTACAAATTTGGTATATAACTGTTTATTTTCTAGACAACCGTTACTATTGATGGTGACTCTCTTACTTTTAAGACTGTTTATGCCGACAATGCCTCTGTATTTGAAAATAAAGTTTATCAATTTACCAATGAAGGACTCACATCGGTAAGTTGTACATTAATATTGTTAGTATATTTAATAAATCTGCTTTATTTTTAATTTTTTTTTTAGACCTTAGTCAACCACAAGAACCTCAAGGCAGTTGTCCAATACAAAAGACTGTAAGCATGTATCATTATCTTGCAAAAGTTGAACTAATGTAAAGAACAACGGAACAAGTGTTGATGTAATTATTTAAATATTTGTAATAAGCAGTAATAAAATATTTAAGAAAACAAAACTATATTTATTGTTAATTTAAATATCACATTTTAACATTACCAGCCAGAAAGTAAGATATCTATTTTCGAAAATATGTTCTAAAATTAATTTAATTTAATTGTTAAAGTTTTCTTCAATAGAGAAGAAATTAGTTCTATGTTTTTTACTATTTTTACTACTATTTTAAAACTTTTTATAAAATTATATATTTTTAAAAAGATATTTTTAACGAAAAAATTGAACCGGCTTCCAAAAAAGAATTAGGAAGTCACTAAAAATTAAAAAATAAAACAACAAGAACAAAGCAAAGCATTTTAAAATAAAATATGTACATAATAATCGTTATAATAACTAATTGAAAATGAACAAAAACCTTGTTTCAATTAGCTTAATACCTTCCTACACTTATTTATCTATTTACAATATTATTTTAATTATTACCAACTGATCACTCTGAAGTCGGTGCCGAACCCAAATAGATATATTAATTTATATTTGTTTTATTGGTAGTTTAATTTTTTTTTTCATCATGTTTAATTGTGGTACGATTTTTTCAACAGATAGCTTATTTACCAGGTTTTAGTTCCTCTGACTTCGGTTACAAATGACATTTATCAAACGAAGCACTACTAGCTGCTGTAGGAATTCATAAATTAGAGGGTTTTGGAGTGTACTAAAACTGTGTGAACTTACAGTGAGAGATTAGCTCACTCTTTATTGTAAGTAAATCTGTTTTTATTTCAATTTAATGAATTTAATAAACTATTTAGTAAAATGAAAGAAAAATGATGAATAAAGAAACACTCCACAGTTGAATCGATGGAAGTTGATAATTTTTATAAAGATTTAAACGTTAAATAGAAAAATATAATTCCAGATGTCCAATGTGCCAAAATTATAATGTTATTTTCGAAGTACTCGAACAAGATCAAAGTTAAGCTGAAACATAAATATCAATCACATCAGTAAAAATAATTGATAATCACTTATATAATAATTGATAATATGATATTAAAAGCACTATGCTATAGATAATGAATTGTTCCAAGGTCACGCTTATTTTTTATATCTAATTGACAACAAATAACATGTTTTGTTACTATGTTAGATCTAATAAGCATTAGGATTAAATTCGTGTAATGAGAAATGACATTGTGATATAGTAATGACTCATATATCGTGTTTATTACAAAAAGGAACGTGAAGTATTCCTCACCTGTGTTGTAAATAATCTCTCAAGCATCATGAGATAACATTATGATTTATAAACTATAATATATATATATATATATATATATATATATATATATATATATATATATATATTATAGCATACGAACATGGTAGTTCATGGAGGTCTTCATTAAAAATTAAATTGATGAAATGTACAAAATTAAATACTCTAGAAAATACTCTACTCTGTATTAGAATTGTATTGAAAATTAAAGTAATTTTTATAATTGTAAAACCGTTTTTTCTTTAATCTTTAGCGCTTTGAGTGATGTGAATTTACAGGAAAAGTGAATGTGGACATCAGAACCATTTTTTTGATATAACGTAAGAACAATGAAGACTTTCTCAAACCCATTTGAAGAATAAAGAATACCTTATAGATCAAATTATTTTACATGGTAATTTTTATATGGATTGGACATATATTTGAAATGTTCTTCGAACTAGTGTCGTCGGTATTAAGCCTACCGATTGGCGAGTGAACAACTTGGAGATTATTCTAGAAGATATCCGGTCGTACCCAGGCTGGTTACCGGCGTGTTTGTTACCATCATTTCTTTTGGTATATTTTACACTATTGCCTTTTAGACAAATTCATTTAGAAAACATAAATTTACTACCACGTCCCATCAGAATTCGAATCTGTTCCTATTAACAGTAAAATATATAACAGGACGGGTTACTTCAACCACTGCGCAAACAGCCTCTAATATAGCAATTAATATCGTACATTAAAAAATTTTACCAAAATAAAATGACACACCTAACGTTATATATAGTTATTGAATATTAAGAAAAAATATATTGATATTTATAAACATTGTTTTTGTCTGGGCAAAATAATGGATGAGAAAGCGAATAAATAATCGTCTAGACAAAATACAGGTAATAATTATTTCCCCTCTTGCTAAATATTGCTTGCTAAACATTGTGTATGTATTAAAAATTCAGATTCCATTGATTTATAAACTATGAATGATATCTTTCATTTATCTGTTGTTGCATATTCCTTCTTTTATATAGTATTTTGTAGTCTTTAAGAATCTCGTTTTAAAGTTAGTTAAATTAGCGGGATATGATGTTTTTTATATTTCGGTACTTTTGAAATCAAGACACCGAGAATCTTATATATAATAATGATAGATAAATAATAATACTTGAATATCAATGATATTCAAGTATTATTATAGTGTTCATAGCTATATTTCTTGTTGATTGGGCTAGGAACAATACAGAAAAGGCTGATATTTTCAGTAATGCTATAAAAAATGTATTAAAACCATTTCTGGGTGCACGTGCACATTAAAATTGGTTTACATTAAAATGTTTAGAATTTATGCAAAGTTGTAATAAATTATGGAATAATTTATTAGCAAATTATGTGCTTTAATACTGTGCAGTCTCGATGTTCATACATTTACAATGACTCATCAAATAATGTTATAAATTAATGTAATTATTAATAAAAGATTGGAATTGCTATAGAAGAAGTAGAATAATTATTTCTAGCTCACAATACGCATAATACTCCGTTGTTAACTGTTATTTGAACATCACAAATTTGGTTTCAGTTCTTCATCATATGTTTCGTCATAAATAACAGGGAATTATAAAGGCAGTTGTAATGAAATAAAACAAGTATGAGTTGTGTTTAAAAGTTAATTTTTATTACACAATATTAGGTACACAAAAATTTACAGTTAACTTTATATGTTGACGATATAATAATTGCGACTAAATTTCATTTTTGTCTGCTTAGTTTCTAATAACATGGAAGATTTTAAAATATTTAATATACGATTCCAATAGTATCATCATGCAACATTATCTAAAAATTATGCGTTATACGGTAGCAAAAAGTATGACACATATTAGTTCCATCATTTTAAATAATGTTTGTTATATAATAATCATTGTTTTTTTGATTCTATATATTTTGTCTTTGTTTAAAACACTATTTAACAAACCTACGCAGATTAGAGTATGTTTAGTGAAAAGACGATTCTTCGAAATAGGCTTTTTTAATTCTTAGATATATATTTGAGATAAAAGGTATAATTATAATTATTGTTATAGTTCGTCGATTTTTTATTGATATACCATGATATTGCTACGACACGTTTAGTTTGATATGTTGACAACACCAAACACTAATCTATATTTTCAGAGTTTTATTTGAACTTAACAGTCTATGCGGTGTCAATGTTTTTGATTGGTCGACAGGCGATAGATTGTTATGCCAAATAAAAACGAAGGGATGTATATTTTCAAACATTTAGATTAATTATAGCCTCTAGGAACTAATTTACATGAAAATGTTTACAATTTATGCAAAATTGTAATAAATTATGGAATAATTTATTAGCAAATTATGTGTTTTAATACTGTACAGTCTCGATGTTCATACATTTACAATGATTCATCAAATAATGTTATAAATTAATGTAATTATTAATAAAAGATTAGTAAATGTATGCTATAGAAGAAGTTGAATAATTATTTCTAGCTCACAATACACATAATACTCCGTTGTTAACTGTTATTTGAACATCACAAATATGGTTTCAGTTCTTCATCATATGTTTCGTCATAAATAACAGGGAATTATAAAGGCAGTTGTAATGAAATAAAACAAGTATGAGTTGTGTTTAAAAGTTAATTTTTATTACACAATATTAGGTACACAAAAATTTACAGTTAACTTTATATGTTGACGATATAATAATTGCGACTAAATTTCATTTTTGTCTGCTTAGTTTCTAATAACATGGAAGATTTTAAAATATTTAATATACGATTCCAATAGTATCATCATGCAACATTATCTAAAAATTATGCGTTATACGGTAGCAAAAAGTATGACACATATTAGTTCCATCATTTTAAATAATGTTTGTTATATAATAATCATTGTTTTTTTGATTCTATATATTTTGTCTTTGTTTAAAACACTATTTAACAAACCTACGCAGATTAGAGTATGTTTAGTGAAAAGACGATTCTTCGGAATAGGCTTTTTTAATTCTTAGATATATATTTGAGATAAAAGGTATAATTATAATTATTGTTATAGTTCGTCGATTTTTTATTGATATAGCATGATATTGCTACGACACGTTTAGTTTGATATGTTGACAACACCAAACACTAATCTATATTTTCAGAGTTTTATTTGAACTTAACAGTCTATGCGGTGTCAATGTTTTTGATTGGTCGACAGGCGATAGATTGTTATGCCAAATAAAAACGAAGGGATGTATATTTTCAAACATTTAGATTAATTATAGCCTCTAGGAACTAGTTTACATGAAAATGTTTACAATTTATGCAAAACTGTAATAAATTATGGAATAATTTATTAGCAAATTATCTGTTTTAATACTGTACAGTCTCGATATTCATACATTTACAATCACTCATCAAATAATGTTATAAATTAATATAATTATTAATAAAATATAGGTGTATGTATAAACAAGTAACGGTTGATATTTAATGGAAGTGGTAAACTGAAGACAAGCACAAGGGTCCAGTTTAGATAGTTTCTCTCGTATTATGGCACACTCATTCATTAATCATTCGCTAGCAGTGTATAAGTAATCAGAACAAAAATAAATAAATAAATCAACTCACTACTCAGTTGTTATTACCGTAAACGATATTTACAAAATATAAAATTACAATTTAAACTAAACTATCCTGCTATATTTGTATATATTTATATATGTAAGTGGTAAGTAACAGGGGCCTCAGAATTAGTTAGTTTTGTTCGAAAATACTGAATAGAAAAATATAAACGCCGGTCAGATTAAACGCCCGATTATCTCGATCCGAATCCGATCGGCTCAACTAAAACATAAATTAAATCACAGTAAAACCGTTGGCATATAACTCCATCTATCCTAGAAAACGAAACTGATTTATTTGCATTTTTTGGCCCTGCGACGGAATCTGCGCATTCTCTGATCCCATTCGTCGCGCCATTCGATCGCTATGGATCTCTGGGTGACGCCGAGCTTTCCTGTTACTATACCGCCAGGAAAATCATCCTTTTCCCTTCCGAGGAACAAGTACGACCTGAAACAAGACAAAAAAATATAAGATTTTATTTAATGTTTTTGCATAAAAATGTTTGCATCTATTAAAGAGTCCATAGGAGAAGGGAAAACTACTTTAGGTTCGAAGCTATATCCACCAGAGGCTCTGACATCCAGAAAAAGTTAGGTTAGGAGCTCAAGTTTTCAAAAAATTTAATGAAAATAATTGACGAATAATGTAGTCACAGTTTTGCTGAACTTTCATTTATGATCTTTAATATAATTAGTATATGAAATAATTATGTTTTAATGTCCTACTTCGGGTATAAGACTTCTCAACTGCTTCATCACATCACAACCATTGTATGAAAATATATCTTTAATTTAATAAAGTCTTTACAAGTCGTAAGATATTCTAATAAAGATGGATAGATTGTTGTATATATTAGGTGTTTATGGTGCTTCTGGTATTCTGATCATAATATCTATTTTCGCACTTAATCAGAAGGCGCAAGGTTTGGTGAATACGTTGGGTGAAGCAGAACTTTTAGATGCAACAGTGTAACAATATCAATATTTTAAAATAGTTCGTATAAATAAATACAAGTATAGGTAAAACTGTTGGTCAAACCGTGGGCTTTTATATCACTTAATCATATATTTTGATTACATTACAGTAAGAGGAATAAAAATATCGTTAACAAACAGCTACTATTGTTGCATAAAATGTTTTATTTATAATAAATTAGATATACCCGGCATGCCTTGCTATACCACGTAAGTTGAAAAAGTGTTTGATTCTATAATCTTAAAGTTTTTAGTGTAACATTTACGCAAAAAAATATAACCAATGTGTTAGTTTTGTATATATTTTTATTGAACAATTGATTTTTGAGATTAAATAAATAATTAGGAAATTATAAATTGAATTTTCATTACTTACTAAAAAATATTTGACTATGTTATCAACTATTCTATACTATTCAATTTGGCATAGCCAACTTGTAAGCTACTTGAAATGGGTTCTTTCATTGTTAAAATTGTCTTTTTTTGTCTTGGAGACATACAATTGACAAAGGATTGTCAAGATAACTTTAAAAAGACGGTTGGTTTGTAGTCTTGATTATAATATTTCCTCTATTCCACATGGATATCTTGGATAGGTAAACGCTTTTTCAGATTTCAGCTTTCGACAGACTTATTATTAATTCAGTTAGGGATTACACTTTCCTCTACGTTACTGATTCTGCATATGATCTATCTGGATCCCATTAATATTTATATTAGCAAGTGATCTATTAGTTGTCAATACTTTCTGAATCCCCAACATCTTTATTGCATCAGCAGCGAACTTTAGAGTTTAGGGTAGTATATTCAGCTTGCAAAGCTACCCAAAGTGAGGACCAGAGTATACAGTCGAAAGCAAATTGAATTTGAATAAAAACGACAATCGCATGCTTTCCACATCTAATAGACCCCTCCATAAACTGCAGGATCACGAAAATGTTATCTACTATATGAACATAATTCCAATTCTCGACTACTCTTCGCGCGCTCTTTAAGCTTTATTTGTATTATTTTCATAAATAATTTACCGACATTTAATGGGAGACTGATACTTCGATAGTTTTTACAATGTTTATTATCTCTTATTGCAAAATATAAACTAAGATATTAGTTTTAATTCCTATAGATTTCTTAGCCGAAAAACTTTCCAGATTACCAAATTTCATTCATTACAATCGGATCAACAATTTGGATGCATAGAGGAGCAACAAATAAACCTACTTTTTATGTGTCAGAGCATTTCCTTGCCAGTGTAATGTCAGAAGTATAAAGCTGTTATATCGAAAAATAGTAGCAATTTATTTAAAACAGTTTCGCTGTTGAAGTAAATAAACAAAACGTACAAGACATTCTACACAATATTCCCGACTGATTGTTTAATTTATCAGGGAAATGTTGAACAATTTAAAATATACACACAACTGTTTGCGAGCCTGTATCAGTCAGCGACTAATTGAATTCGCACGGCGCTAAACAGATTTCTTCCATCGTCGGATTTAATCTGAGCAAATCGTTTGGCGTCCGTGTTGGTGAAATGGATAAATTGTTCGCTGTTTGCCAAAACCTTTCTGTTTAGTTTGACCGATAAGCCGTCATTCGGAATGTGCATGCCTATCGTCCATATAATGAGCGAGTTAATTTCGTAAATTTTACCATTTATATCACGTCGATCCGTTTAACTAACATATTTCGAACCAAAACTAATTGATTTAATAATGTTGCTACTTTACAATATTGTTACTTTGAAGAACAAATTGGTTATTACATTGTTACTACTGGTTGTCAGCTAACCTAAAATTTATTGTAGCGACCTTGAGGCATGTCGTATTTTACATCGTGGAATAACGCTCTACAAAATACCCAGAAATATAATCCCAGATGTTGGACACGGGCGGGGTGCCAGCAGCGCCAACTAGAACCCGATAACGAATAGCTGGCGGCAACCCCGAGACGTTTATCTGGGATGTTGTTGAAGGGTATTTCGGTTCATTCAGTGCTCAACCCTCGTTTGGTTTAGACGTGCCACCATCTACATAAAAAATTTGTTGTCATGGACCACATTCAAGTGCCAAAGCAACGATGAAGCCACGGTATCTATAGGGCCGGAAGATATCAACAGTCGTACCAGATTGCAACCGTACCAACCACAACCGTTTCGAATTATCATATTTTTCAAAACCCTTTTCATGCAGCACATTTTGTTTGGTATATAATTTTTTTTTGTATTTGATATTTTTTCATACATTTTTGTATTTTTGTTGCTTAGAGTAATTGTATGTAAAATTCTGGTAGGGGGGTATTGTAGCGACCTTGAGGCATGTCGAATTTTACATCGTGGAATAACGGTCTACAAAATAGCCTGAAATACAATCCCAGATGTTGAACACGGGCGGGGTGTCAGCAGCGCCACCTAGAACCCGATAAAGAATAGTTGGCGGCAACCCCGAGACGTTTATCTGGGACTAGCGACCCGCCCCGGCTTCGCACGGGTGCAATGCTGATACTAAATTAAATACACTACAGAAAAAATATGAACGTTGTATATAAAAACATAGCGGCCCGCTCCGACTTTGCACGGGCATAAAATATATATGCCTATGTCACTCAATGAAAACATGATTAAAATCGATCCAGTATTTTTGGTTCATTCATTACTGTCCTTGGCCTGCACGCATTAAATTTGGAGTAAAACAATTCCTCTTCCCCTATACTTACTATGAAGATTTCCTGCTATCTTTGGAATATCTAAATTCATACAATTTTTATTACATTACACATTTTTAAACGCAAATTTTAAATTTGTAATATCTCCGAAAATATTTGTTTAATTTACATGCTGTAAGGAACCATATTGATCTATATTAATTGCACACTGTATTTAAGGTACTTAATTCGATAAGGATTAATGCCGTATTGCTTAAAATAGCTTCGTAAATAAGCCATTTTCTCACGTAAAAAGTAAACAATAAAAATGGTTAATGTGGGTTATCCCTAAAAGATAAACATATACCATCGCGGACTTTTTTGTAGACCTTTTTATGGTGTACAATACTGTAGTACATTAATTTGATCTAACTCGTAGGGTTAGGCAGCGTTTTTGCTAATTGCTAAATAAGCCTAAAAAATAGGTTAATTTACGACATCACGTTAGAAACCTCTAAAATTAGCAATGTTGCCTTAGTATATTATGCATGTATTATACATATATATATATATATATATATATATATATATATATATATATATATATATATATATATATATAACCTTCCTCTTGAATCACTCTATCTATTGAAAAAAACCGCATCAAAATCCATTGCGTAGTTTTAAAGATTTAAGCGCACATAGGGATATAGGGACAGAAAAGGCGACTTTGTTTTATACTATGTAGTGATGTTATTGAAGGGTATTTCAATTCATTCAGTGCTCAACCCTCGTTTGGTTTAGACGTGCCACCATCGCCTGCCCAAGCATCGTCTCCAGGTAACACCGCTGCTATCCGTTTTATTTAATTGTATTTTTCACATTTTTTATATAACCAATAAATAACGGTGACATAATGTAAACACCACTGTTTCATTTCGTTTTACCTCCATTCACCGAGCCACATCACCTACCCTAAACTATTTTTGATATAGCTTAATCTACATATATATCTAGAAGACTCATAAGTCCCAGCTTAGTCTCATTTTCTAATAAATGCACCTCACTACACTATACTCTACATAAGATTCTTTTCAGTCTGCGTCCTATTCTAGTGTTATTGAGTTAAAAGTTGCAGTACTTCCATATTAACATGAGAATAGAGTGCGAAAATCTCATTGCGAAAATTGTTGTTATAGTATCTGGCTGTACTTAACATAGTATGCTTCTTATAACTTTGATTTGGAAAATGTGTACTACATTTCTTTTCGTGGAACATCCCCATAATTGACACCTTTTGATTTTATTTCAATAACCAAGACATTTTTTTATGTTTCAACTCAACAATTTCAACAGTTTTTTCTTGATTTCATAAATTGTTCCTTCCAATGAAGTTTTGCATGAAGACCACTTGCGAGATGCTAACGTTGTTGATATTTATTGTTATTGGTATGAGGTCTGATTATAGGTAAACTGCACATGAACAGATTTATATTGGTAAATTTTTATTTTCCAGGTTTGGATTCCAATTATATATATTGGCACTGGGCTGCTGTAATTTTTTGGTTATTGTCTCCAATAGTAAGAACCGCAGTACCATCAACAATTTTTTTCATCGTAATATCATTGATTGTATATCACATGTGTAAAGCAAGCAAACAGTTGATCCAATACACTTCCTTGTGGTACACCTGTTTTAACTTCTTTAATTATATATTGTGCTTTCTCTTGTTTGTTTTAAACATTCTGTAGTTTATCTGATATTTTAATAGTTCAGTTTATTTTCTACATCTAAAAATATAGTTGAACATATTTTTTTATCTGCATAGGTTTTTTTAAATGAGATCTGTTAATTTATTGTTAAATGATCAATTGTTGAATGTTTGTTAATAAACCCAAATTAGTGTGGGTATTAGATTTTTTTCTCGCTATAATTTGTTTCCTTATTTTCAATAGAAATCAAGAAGTAATTTTGCAATATAACAATGCTAATAGTAGTTCAGTTATTGTATTCAGGTAGTGGATAATTATGCCCTAAAAATCTCTGAACTGTTATCTTGATACGTAGCACTATTTTGGTATTTTAATTAGCTAATTAAAGGTCCAATATAAACGTACTCCTCCTGGAGTTATGAGAAATAATAATTGAAAGTGAGGACAGTGATCAATAAGTTACCATTTTATACCTTCCTGATGTTGTTTTTGGATGTTTGCGGTATTTGGTAAGGTATTGTTCAAAGCAAAAATTGTTTCAAATTGTTAAATAAGGAGTCTACAATGAAGTGTACAACAATGCAGAATCACTAGCAACAAATAAAAACAAAATTTTTATCACAATCAATAATATCATTTACATAAAGTAATGTGAAGAAAATACATATTTTATAGTCGAAATGGACATATGGAGAAAACATTCATACATTTTATACGTGAATTAGTGAGTGAATTTAGTCGTCAATTTTTAGTAAATATCAACACATATATCATATCCCAGTTCAACATTGATTAGTATGACCTTTTTCCTCTTTGTAAAAATAAAAAATAATCTTGAAGAGTCGAGAACTCAAAAACTTAAGGAGTTCTAAAACTAGCTTGGGTATCGGAAGAAGCTCTAGAATAATTTCGTACCGGATAATTTTTGAAAAGTAAAAATTACCCGAACAAACTTCGTCCTATAAATATAAGTTATTACAAATAAATGTAATTATGTTGTATCTATGAAGATTTTAGGAACTGTATATTATATATTAATCATTATGTCACTAAAATAACAGGTGTACACTGTTATAAATCTAATTTTCTAAGAACTTCTATGAATATTGTCTAGAAGATGATCGATAGAAGTCATTGATCCCATTTATTAATTTTTAGAATTCCCTTTAATCTAATTACTCTAAAATGTGTCTGGTTTTTGTCTGTATAAAAAGCCCGATAAAAAGATAATATATTTTTTGCCTATTATTTTCTATTATTCTAAACTAGTTTTATATGTTTTCGATTTTAGTTAAGAGTCTTCCAACGAACAAAAACAGTTTGTATTTTTGGCATAAAGGTGAGGCAAACTATGAGTCGTAAATATTTTTATCACCTTATCTCTATGCAGTATATAAATTATTTATCGGAATTATGTTCAATAGTTAAGTCATAAATTGTATTTAGGAAAATTAATTTTATCTTCATATTTTAACAAGCGATTACATGACATATTTAGATGGATAATAGTTACTTGTGATTTGGGTTAGTCATTTTGATGTCATATGTAGAAATAAAAGTTGAAAGTCAAGAGGAAATGACATAACGATTTTATTATTTAATACTTGTTGATGTTTCTAAAATATTAGCTGTGTAAAAAAATAATCAATGTTTTCTTATTATCTCTGTTCTCTCAAATGGATTATATTTCCTTCTTTAACATCTCAATACCACTTGTGAAATTATTTATCTTTTCTTTTGCCTCAAAATATTAAAAAAGATGACGATCGTTTTGATTCCGAAGTGAAGTGATGGATCCATGTTTCATCCATTATTATATATCGACGCAAGAATTCCAGTTTGTTACGTTTAAACAAATCCAAACACTGCTCAGAATCATCAAAAGGTTCTTGTTTTTTTGGTCAGTGACAGTGACCCACTTCGAACAGAGCTTCCTCGTAATAAAATGCTTATGCAATATAAAACCAACACGATCTTTTGATAACTTTATGATGTTAGCTAATTCATGCAACTTCACTTTTGATCTTCTGGATTTCTTTAATGTTTTCTGGTGTTACCATCTTATTTGCATGTTTACTGTATTCAGCATTATCGGTGTCCATATTTGAAGTCAGCAAACCAACGTTTTGTTGTTGTTTCTGATGAAGCAGAGTCCTTATAACACTTTTCAAGTAATTGCATCGCTTGAACAGATTTTTTTCCCATCAAGAAGCAGTATAAAATTAAAACACGAAATTGTTTTTGATCTATTGTTTTGAAAATTACAAAAGTAGTGTCACTCTCAGCACAATAACTCACAAACTTATTAGTAAGATATCATGGAATTTTAACTGCTTTCTTTTGAAGGTTAGAAAAAGAATTGAAAAAGTCGCAAATGCAATAAAACTAGCGCCATCTATGGGTAAGGAGGTTAGGGTCAGCCAAATTAATGTGGTGATTTACTGATCCCATCGCTATACTCGTTTTCAGAAAATATTCGAAATAAATAACTATCCGAAAATACTTGAAAATACTTCTATATGGTTTGATGAAAAAATATTGTCCTATTGAGAAGAGAAATAGAAGAGAGAATGTTTGAGTTCATTTATGAATTTTTTTATATTTTTGTGTTATCTTGATGGAAAGTAGCGTCGAATTTTTAGTTGTATTATATATATACTAGCTCCGCGATTGTATTTATGCGGTAGAAAATACTACTATACTAAAAACATCATAGAAAGTCATTTTCAGACCTTTGATAAAAGTGTTTTTTGCAATTTGGAACCTAGGGGGTTTCCAAGATATTTATGTGGTGTGATAAAAGTGTTTATAATTGCGAAGAAAACAATCATAACATTATATTATGATTGATTCAATAACAAAAGACCGGGTTCGTTGGCGCAGTGGTTAAGGCGACAGTGTGGTCCTCTTACTGTTGCAATAGTCGCGGTTTTGAATCCGGATAGGATTTTATGTTTTTGATTGTAATTATAAATTTCTTTATAGGTAACAGTGGAAAATCCGATAAGGAATAACTATCTCAGTCACGCCAGTAACCAGGCTGTGTAAGACCAGATGTCTTCTGGGATGGTCTCTAAGTTGGTCATTAGCCATTCGGTAGGTCTAATGCCGAGGGCCATCGTTCGAAGCCCGCGTTAAACTGTAGGTCTAGTGCAGATAAATCCTTATTAGTAAAAAGGAGACCTTAAAATATTTTTAAATTATTTAAAAAAAATCGAATTAATCGAATTTTATTCTATAACTCTCTACGTACGTATTCCTAGTTAAGAGTAATTAAATTCACTGTTGATTAAAATAGCTAATTACTCCGCAATCCGTTGAATCGTCCCGGTTGCTCTTTTTCTACACCATTCGAAAACAATTTCGCATCTAATATGTACGGTTTTATCGGCACTAAGACTCAAAATCTTAATAAATTGGTTATTCCTAAAACGGAAGATTAATGATGTTTGCATCTCTCGCTACAGATCTACGACTCTCAGAAATAAATCTTAGTTTTATTGGAATTTGGACGAACGGATGGAGGACGAATAACCCGAGATACCCGCGTTCATTAATCAGACAGAAGGATATTTGTTGGAAATGATAACGTCCCTCATTGAGATTTGAAACAAATATATCGGATATTCGGACTAGAAATAAAAATAAGCACTCATTTCAAGTATAGTGACAGATTACGGTATAATCTCGAGTGATTTTTGAATTTAACATGTTTAAGTTATTTAATATTAGGTATATAAATATAACAAATGGGCTAAAAAATCCCGGGTCTAACACATAGATGGCACTAGTTTTATTGCATTCGTCGCTTTTTCAGTTAATACTAACCTTAAAAAGAGACCTGTTAAAATTTCATGATATTCTACTCTAAGGTTTTTGAGTTATTATGCTAAGAGTGCCACTACTTTTGTTATTTACAAAATAGTGTACTATAGCAAAATACAGATACTATAGCAATAGGAACAATTTAGCGATATAGTTATGATAAATTTTTATAACCGAAAAATTATTAAAAAATTTAAAAATCCTGGAATACTTAAATTGCAACGCCATCTATCGGGCTCGCTTGTGAGTTTTTCGTAACTTTAAAGCTCTATATAGGAACACTGGTCATTGATAGTAAGCTACAACTGGTCCCCATTTATTATTGAAATCGATCCACTGCTACGAAGAAGCATCTTGAGAAGTGAAATACTGTTTATTAAATCATGAACCGGAAGGATTAGAGTCTTGTGAATGCGGCAGGTCATTTAATAACAATAACAATTGTCCTCATCATTAAGACTACCGACTGGATGAGTGACCAACTTTAGAAATCATCCCAGAAGACTCCGGTCTTACCCAGTCTGGTTATTGGCGTAACTGGGATCATTTTCCTTGTCGGATTTTACACTCTTGCCTAGGACAATCACAAATTTTAAACAATCACCAACATTAATTTACGACCATGTCCCAGCAGGATTTGAACCTGCGGCTATCGCAACAGTAATAGGAACGTTCTATCGCCTTTACTACTGCGCCACCGAACCGGCACGAGAGTTTCTTATACGCTGTCAGGCTTGTGGTAAGGAAGACTGATTGAACGAATGATTGTGACTAATCGATTTGACTCTTGTCATATTTTTTTTATAACTTCTTCATTCTCATTTTATTCTAGTTAAAAAATGACGGAATGTTGTATGATTAGTGCGAACACGTAAACGAATGTCAAACTCGCCCAGTAGTCAGACGTATGCAAAATTCATGAAAATAATAGTGATAAGAGGTTATAACTCTAATCTGTAAACTATTGTGGCTGTATAATTAACTGTAGTTTTTAGATGTACTATAATTTTAAAATAAATTATATTTGATAACATTTTTGTTCAAGTATTTTATTTAGATTAGAATCTTGTTGTAAGCCAAAGCCAAACACACAAATTTCGTCACAAATTTCGATGACGCATATGTAAATAAACTTTGAATAGACTGTACATAATATTCTATGTGTAGTATGTCACTGATTTCCAGTTGACATTCATTCTGTCAATCTGTCAATTGTGGAATATGTCAAAGTTCTAAATCTGATTAATTTAAAAATTGACCTTCGGTTTTTATTTTTTTCTGGTATTTTAGTTCTTGAGCCGTTCTTGAATTATAAATGGTGTAACTAAACCAACTTTGCTTTACTAAAAATTAATAATAAAAATGATTATATAAACAAAATATTAACAAGAACGATCATAAATAACATGTCATTTAACAGCTGTACCAACAATGTAAGCCACTCGGGAGAAATAATTTATTAGAATTGTTTTTGATCGATAAACTTTGTTTAAACAAAAAACAATTTATTTTCGAGAACGTTGTTTATCTTTACGGTTTTGCGAAAACAATTCGTTTGGTGGTTAGCGACAAACGAGAACGAACGTTCGTTACTCACCTATTTGACTTGATTTTTGGACATTTGCAGTTCAGATCAGCCATAGGTACGAGCATTTGCATCGTGCCTTTTCGGATTCGCGAATCTCTCGCTTTTTTGTAGATGATCTCCACGTTGATCATAAAGCGAGCCCAGCCCTTCGTGTATTCGTCGTCGCTGTTCTCGATTTGGGACAGCACCTTTGCCATTATTGCTGAAAAAAAAAAGAAATAATTACATATTAGAGAGTACAGGCACTTGAGCTTTGATAAGTAATTGATATCAAGCTAATAAGGTAACACTTCGTTGGTAAACAGTAATTTTGACTCTAGATACATTAAGGGTACCTAATTATTACAGTTTTTACTTTGGAATAATCAGAATTGAAATAATGGCGTGGCCTTTTGTGACCTTAAGAGGAATTGTGGCCTGGAAATTTGCAAAAATCTGATTTTTTTCATATTTTTAAACTTTAATCCTTTAGGAACATGGTCTTAAGAGGATTTTTCAAAATTTAAATTCTTTTCGTAGAAATGGCGGTTTTAGTTACGCGGCATCTAGAAATAAAACTTCAAACGCGTCTTTCCTGAAACTGTTTTTTCGAGACCATTAACATAACACATTGTCTGAAAAGTCCGGCGCCTAACACATAGATGATATAGTTTACTTTTGTTATTTTCAAAAAAGTGGATCAAAAACAATTTTTGTGTTTTAATTTTCCACTGCCTCTTGATGCAAAAAAATACCGTTCAAGAAAAGCAATGGCTTGAATAGTGTTATAAGGACTCCGCTCCATCAGAAATAACAACAAAACATTGGTTTGTTAACTTCAAATCTGGTCGTAGAGACACCGATGATGCAGAACGCAATGAACGTCCAAATGGTAACACCAGAAAACATAAAAAAAATCCACAAAATCTTTTTGAATGATCGAAAAGTGAAGTTGCGTGAGTTAGCTAATATCGTAAAGATATTAAAAGAACATGTTGGTTTTATATTGCATGAGCATTTGACTATGAGAAAGCTCTGTTCAAAGTGGGTGTCGCGTTTGCTCACTGTTGACCAAAAAAAAGAACGTGTTGATGATTCTGAGCAGTGTTGCAGTGTGGCTGTTTAAACATAAAAACAGAAATATTTGCGTCGATATGTGACAATGGATGAAACATGATCCAAGTCCAAGTGGACAGTAACTGGTGACAGGCCTATTATGAGGCAAAAGATAAATCATTCTATAAAAGTGGTATTGAAAAAATAGACCGGCGCTGGAATGATCGTGTGGCTCTTGGTAGAGATTGGGTTGATGAATAAAGATCATTATATATTTTGAACAAAAAAAAAAACGCGTTTTCTATGTAACGCCCGGGACTTTTCAGACCAAGTTCCAAGTTCTATAGAATTTAATTGAAATTGGGTGTGATCCTTCTCTATACAGTATTTTATCGCATCAAAGTAAAACTATAACAATATTTGGATTTTGAAAATTTTAAACATTTAAACTTTTTATTTTAATACAATTGCAATAAAATAATTCAAAGTGTAAGACCGCTAGAGTCGATAATCGCCATTATGTAGATAAAATATTGGCAGTTTACGGAAGAACGTGTTAAATGTGTAAAGAGTACGATTGTTGTTTTTGATTAATATTAATATTCTTCATGACTTCACTTCGCTACATTGTCAAAAAAACTATGACCGATTCGACATTATAATTCCACTGGTTGAAGGCTCAGCTCAAACCAATAATAGGAAACATTGTAAAACTTGGAGTGTTGATATCATATGTGTTGACTAAACTACTATGGGAGTCACTATTGATATTTCGCGAATAGGAAAAAACAAATAGTTAAGCTGCGTATATATTTTTATTGGTTTTCAGAGTACTCCCCACGATAATCGACATACTTTTGTATACGCTTAAACCAATTTTCAAAGCATTTATTCCATTCCGAATGAGGTATCTTCAAAACATGATTTTTGAACGCTACAATAACTTCTTCGGGCGATGGAAATCGTTGACCACGTAGTTTATTCTTCGCGGATGGGAACAAAAGGAAGTCATTGGATGCCAAGTCAGGGCTGTACAGCGGATGATCTATTAATCGAATGTTTTGAGTGCATAAATAGTCTCTTGTTTGAGCCGATGTGTGAGAGCTCGCATTGTCATAATGAAGAACAATCGGGCGTCTCTTGTTTGTTTTCCTTATTTCACCGAAGACTTCTGGCAAACAAATGGTTGTGTACTAATCAGAATTTACTGTTCTACGATCCTCTAGAGGCAATGTTGCAATATGACCAGTTTTCCCGAAGAAAAGGGTCCCCATTTTCTTTGAAGTGCTTCGTGCGAGAACAACTTTTGTTGGATTTGGTTCATCTTGGAACACCCATACAGTCGACTGCTGCTTACTTTCGGCCTCATGCGAATATATTCATGATTCGTCACCTGCCACAAGTCCGTCGAAGCACTGCGATTGAATTTCTTAAGTATTTCTTTGCACCAATCGACACGAGCCTTTTTTTGAGCGATTGTCAAATTGTGTGAGATCCAACGCGAACATAACTTTCGCACAGCTATGTGTTCATGCAAAATCGCATATATGCTAGTGGAACTAATGATTAGGGATGCCTCAATCTCACAATAGGTAATATGACGATCTTGCTTAATCATTTCGCACACAGCATCGATGTTTTCTAGCACAATAGCCGATTTTGGATGACTTTCAGGAAACTTGTCGGACAGCGAATGATGACCACGATACATGGTGGTTTTTGATGGAGCTTCATCGCCAAAAGTCAAATTAAGTTGATTGATGCACTCTTGTTGTGATAATCCACGTCGAAAATCGTAAAAAAACATTGCATGAACATGTTTACGATTCAGTTCCATTTTTTTGCCGAGACGAAACTTTCAACTAAATAAATAAAATAAATATATAATATATAGCGTCCGTACGACACAATGTTCTGAGTACGTATATCGTCAAAAATGTTAAACTTTACGATGGAACCGTCAGATGGACTCACATGACAACAGTGTTGCCAATTCCCGAAATATAAATAGTGACCCTCGTATTTTGATTTGTCATCCGCTTTATATGAGGACGTTTTTTATTTTTAAACGACTTCAAAGAAGAATGAGGTTCTATATTCGACTGCACATTTTTTAAATATATGTTCACCGATTTCCCAATCAATTATGGACCGATTTTCAAACTGATTTTTTTATTCGAAAAAGTACTTCCGAGGTGGTCCCATTGGAACCAAGAATCGAGGGAAACCGAGGGATACCTTCAAAATTCAAAGGCACATTCCAAGTGATCACATATATTTTTTTTCTAAATTAATCAGATATTTGCGTATAATGTCATTGCTGAATTGATGTGAGGGAATACCGGAGGTCGTTCGGTGAAAAAGCCGTTCAGTTACCATAGTAATCAGGTGGTAGTAGTTAAAATAATAGTGTAAATAGATAAATACGTTTAGGGAGGTATTAAGCTAAATTGTGTGTATATAGTAGAATAGAAAATACGTGTAGTAGATAGGTCAAATAAGGTTTTTGTTTATTTTTATTTAGTTATTACAATTATTATTATGTACATATTTTATTTTAAAACTGTTTTTTTTGTGCTAAAAACCAAAGTATGATAATTTTGTACTTTTTAGTGAGTTCCTTATTTAGTTTTTGAAGTCTGTTTAATTTTCTTGTTAAAAATATTTTATCAGAGATATTTTAGGGTACGTATACTCTACGCTGTTACTATATTTAGTGCAGCTGCAACACGCTAAAATATTTACAATAAAAGTCGCAGGACTTAGTGTTTAATAGTGCCTATCTCTCTAACGCATTTTACTGCCAAGAGGGGTCCAAGAGGAGACGTAATTTGTTTTTTGACCGAGTATTTAAAGTGTTCGGTATATTCGATGAGAGTAATAATTAGTTAAGATTTGAAGTGTATCAAAATAATATGTTGCAGACATTTGTCAACCGGACGACTTTTCTTGGCTCGTTCGGTTACATTTTCGAACATATCATCAGACATCATTGTATCTCTTTTTATGACCAGAATAGAATAAAAACAAATTTATTATTATCTAATTATTACATTGTTACTAGTCGTCTTCGACTAACCTACACAAGATTAGATGGTTTGATTCGTTTGAATCTGTGTGTTCCTCTGGTTGTATCCAAAAGTTGCATTACTTCAATATACTTATGAGAATAGAGTTTTCCTCATGCCCCTTGCAATTCTTTTGATTTATTGACTGATTGTGGTATCTGAAGGTCTCGATGTACGTAGTCTCGTCGTCAGTCCCGTAGTATTTGGGTGCGCCCACAATATTACCCAGAACTTTGTTCTGAAAAACCCATAACTGAACTCCGTATGTCCATATAGGTTTCAGTATTTGCTTATATAATAGCGATTTATTATGTAGTGATAATTATGATTTTCTTCCAATTAGCCAATACATTTTTCTATATTTCAATTCCAGTTCTTTTGTTTTCTTCCTTATATGTTCCTTCCAGCGAAGTTTTGCATCAAGATTCATTCCGAGATATTTAGCATTGTTGCTATATGGAATGATAGGAATGATTTAATGTTATTGGTGCTTCGGCTGATTGTAGGTCAACTGAACATGCACAGATTTACTTTGGTTAATTTTTATTTTCCAAGCTTGGGTCAAATTATTTATATTGTCACTTGCCTGTTGTAATTTTCGTGTGGCTTCTTCACTATTGTCTTCGACAGCTACAATCGCAGAATCATCAGCAAATGTAGCAATCGTAATATTCTCCATTTATGGTATATCACAAGTGTAAAGTAGAAAAAGCATTGCCCCAGTACACTTCCTTGTGGTAGACCTAAAGCTTCTTTTATCGTAGAGTGAGGTTCTTCTTGTTTAGCTCTAAACATTCTGGTTGTAATCTACGATTTTAGTAGTTTGGCGTGTTGTTTTGGTGACATTTTCTGTAGTTTATGAATAAGGAATTCATGCCAAACCTTATCGAAAGCTTGTAATACATCTAAGAATATAATTGAGCATACTTCTTTACTTTCGCAGGCTTTTTCAATAACATTTGTTATTCTGTTAACCTGATAATTGTTGAATGCTTGTCAGTAAGTCCAAACTTGTATGTTGGTATTAGGTTTTCTATCTAATAGAATAAAATGAGAACGAAAATATTGCCTGATATGGAAACACATTTACAAATTGCGATGGGCAATACAATAGACATCTTGTTGACGTGAGTTTACTGTTATTTTGAATTGACTATATAATCAAATATGTTCGCAATTTGTCGCAAATTATTGATTGGACTTCGTGAAATAATTAACGAGCTCGCCGATCATCCACGAACTATCATCGCACATGCGAAGAGCGAAATTATACGGTGACAGATCGAGACAACGGGCGGTACGTTTTCGCGATCCGTTTCCGTCGCGAAAAAGAAGCAAGAAAACGGCCCCGCCGAGAAGCTTATTACGCGGCGGGACGAATTATTCGCGATTTGTCACGGTCGGACCCTACCCAGGCGCTCATACACCTAATTTGAATTTATGCGTTTATCACTGACGCCATAACTTTATAGGAGTGAGGGTATTTACTTTAAAAAACTTTTTATCTCCCTCGTAATTTGTTACCGGTACGGTTTTACGAGAGAGGTAATAAAGCGGCACTTAGGGAGGTGGAGGAGGCCAGCGCCCGAAAAAAATGAAATACACGACGCCGAGTTTCGCAATAAAAGTGTGGACGGCGGAAATTTTATAACGAAGCACCGCGAGGTGTGAAATATTAAGACAACGGAACTCGAAGCCGCGACCATAAAGCAGAGTTTGTCGTTCGGATTTCGGTTCGACAAGTCGAATATTTTATGAAGTTATGTTTGACTCAGTTTTTCTGTTAACATATGTCTAATAGGAATAACGAAAACAATAACAAAACAAATAAAAATCCGTCAAAAGAATAATTCACTTTAGTAATCGAGGATATCTTGGTCTATACATATACATATATTACTGTATTAAATCTAGTACACTTATTAGAATTTATTAATGAATCTTAATACACAGTTTTAAAATATTTTTAACAAAAAAATTTAACCGACTTCAAAAAAATGAATAAGGAACTCACTAAAAATAAAAAATAATCAAATTTAGATTTTTAACACAATTTTTTTAAAAATAAAATACGTACATAATTATCGTAATAACTAAATAAACATAATCAAAAACTTTTTTCCCGTTTGTTGGTATTTAATTTTTTTGTATATGTCACAAAATTATATTATTATTTTTGTATTGTTTGGGCTCGGCACCGACTAAAAAATGATATTTTATTTTTCTCTTTTTAGCGTTAAACATTTATTCAATTAATTACACAGTTATTTTATTTAATATTACAATGGATAGGCCATGTAAAGGTGAAGCCCGTATGAGGAAAAGTAGGAATAAAGAAACAATGATAATAAGGAGCGTTTCAGGCCCCGGGGTCTGCTACTTTGCCTAGATGATTGGCAAATGTTCTAACTAAACAATAATTTTGTAGTGGGTTCATAGTGTGCAGTCCACTCAGATGACTGTCGATTGTACTTTGGAGTGAAATGATGGAGCCATGTTTCATCTATTGTCACATGTCGAGGCAAAAAATCGGGTTTATTACGCTTGATCATCTTCAAATATTCGGGAATAATATGATGTACACGTTCAGTTGATATCTTTAGTGTCTGCTATTCATTCAACTTCAATTTGCAATCATTCAAAATCATTTTGTGTTTTTTTTTCGTCGGTAACAAACTATTTTGGGTGTCCACTGCGTTCATCGTCTTCGGTGCTCATTTCACTACATTTAAACTTAGCATACCAATGGTTGATTTTCCTGGGGCAGCGTCCGAAAACTCGGCATCAAGGAAAGTTTTTATTTCAACTGTATTTTTTCCCTTCAAAAAGCAATATTTTATCAACACGCGAAATTCCTTTTTATCTAGTTTATAACAACATATGGATTCCATTCTAATAGCGCCATCCATGTCTCAAGCCGGGGACTTCAATTGACCTAATACATCAACAATTGTCAAATGGCTAGACTGAAAATACTCTTTCTTTATATGAACACGAGAACGTTCTACTGAGAGCTAAATATAAAATGTAGGTTATAAAATAGAGTATATAGGTATAATAAAATAAAGGTTATGGCCTTTTGATAAAATAATGACAATACTATTTCGTATATAAGTGAATAAAAATAGTACTAATACTTCCTTCTAAAAACTTCTTGACTTCATGGTTCCAAGACGTCCCCTATTTTATTATATATTTACATAAATTTTAACTAGAACTGATGCAAGACTATGAATTGTTCACAGTTAAATATTATTTCACATGTCAATCTGACAGTCAATAATTATTTTGGTTAATACATTTAGCTATATAATCATATGGTATAATAAAGTATACAGACATATATAAATATGGATAGTTTTTAAAACTTCTCATTGACGACATTTTCGAAACTGACTTTGTTGAAATTTAACTAATTAACAATATATATGGTTTTAACACTTACCGTAATCCCTTTTGCAGTACTTGTTTAGATTTAGCCTTTTTGTGGCGGCCTTGCATTTTCCACAGTGGTCTGAAATAAAAAGTGAAGATTCAAATTTAAAAATAGCAACTATATTAAAAAAAAACACAAAATATAACAATAATTAATTATGTTAAAAAAATTTGAAATTATTATTTCAAAACCTATTAAAACAGTAGTGCCTGTAATATATAATAATGTTTAATGAATATTAATTTTTAAAGCGTTCTCAATGTCTTATTGATGTGAAAAAAATAAGTAAAGTTAACAACTAAACATAGGGAATTGCTTCGCCATAATGTCCTCATCTTTTTAATTTGTCATCAATTGACTTTTTTATCCGCATGTCAGAAATAAATTACGTGGCCAATGTTTTTTGGAACCTGAAATAGCTATTTATGAGTTCAAAGATTCAAAAAAAATACAAATAAAATGTTTTGGAGACATCTCAAGCAGTGTGGAAAATGAAGAAAACTTCAAATAACAATAATACTATTTTCATTAACAAATTACCGCCTTTTCTACAATGTCTAAAATTATCGGTTATGGCTTCAACAATATAAAGTAGCGATTATGATGTTATGACAAAGAATAACCAAATAAGAATCAAAAAGTTCAAGGAGAATGAGATGTAAGACTATTGAAAGTTTGTCTCCAGATGACATGGGGCGGGGAAGTTGCAAAAAGTGGAAAAATGACTACTACACGAATTATAAACTAAACATCAATTTCGAGTAACTTCAACATTGCATTTTAATTGATTGCAAGGCAACAAAAAAGTAATTTTTGTGGAGTATTGCGGTTG
Source organism: Rhynchophorus ferrugineus (assembly GCF_030347505.1). NCBI lineage: Eukaryota > Metazoa > Arthropoda > Insecta > Coleoptera > Curculionidae > Rhynchophorus > Rhynchophorus ferrugineus. The sequence continues at coordinate 37,471,968 of NW_027472585.1, read as the reverse complement.
ACGAAGGAAAGCAACAGTTCTATGTGCAAAAAGTCATGGGTTAGTGCAGGACACACTTTTGGTACTGGAACAGCCCCCCCTCCTTTAATTCCAGATTGATCACCCTACGACTACCACATGTTTGGACCACTGAAAGAAGCCCCCGGAGGTCAAAGATTGAACACCGACGACGAGGTAGAGTTCGTGCGCACATGGCTGTGTCAAACGTGTCAGAGTATTTTTCTCGATCATATTTGAACCACCCTCGTATATATCTTCGGGTATTGTGTGGCCCCTTGTATCGAGAATTATTCAGTTCACGCACCGTATGGAACTTTTAATAAAATCTCATCTTTCCCGACTACTCGGAACGGGCCCCCATCTCCCCCATCCAAACAAATGCACCAGTTAATTATATTAAAGATGTTTGCCGTTGCTCGTGGCGAATCTCCGAACGGATTCCGGGCGGGGTGGAGGCAACCATCCGCGACGTCCCCCCCGACGTCTACTAATTTCAATAAGTTTTCCAATCCCGACGCCGGCACCGCCGACCGTATTTTTTAGCGGCGTCGGATTTTCCCGTCGATTGAACACCGCCGGATTGTTTAAGGCTGCGGCTCCACGTCCATTTTCAATTTTCTCTTATGGTCCTATTGGGAGGTCGGGTTTCAGCTACTTGCTTTCGGTAACGACGGTTTGGTTGGGTTTTATCATTCCGGCTGCCGGGGCGTTTCTCGGATTTATAGTTAACGTAACTCGTGGAGGTATGTTTATTCCGTTGGGGTAAGAACAGACAGATTTTTTTTATTGAGGATCACGATAAACTATTATTATGATATAATGGTGAAGGAATTGCAAAAAATTTTAATACATGGTTTGATACTTAAATAAGATGGAAAATTTGGTCAATTTGTATATCAAGCGTATCAAGCAATTTGTATATTGTATACCAATAATTCCAACTTTGTAGCTCTATGGTGAGGTGGGTAAAATGGATTTTTCACTAATGTGATCGCAGGTTCGAATTCTACAATTCCACCCCAAGTTCGTAATTAAGGGTGAAAAATAAAAGCTGAATCGAACAATAAAAGAGTGTGGGAAAAAGTTGAATAAAACTCCACTAATACTAATAAAATTTGAATTTTTACTATTTAAAATATCAAAAATGTAAAAAAAATGTATCGGTTTTATGAACAATTATAATTTGACGAAAATTTATTTGTTTGATTGACTCTCTTTAATATGATACGTTAGAAGAATATATAGAAAAGGTTCACACCATATTTGAAATTGAGTAGTTGAGAGGAAATAAAATTTATGACATTCCAAATACTGGTAGAGTTGCTAAATAAACGATTGTAATGTAATATAATGTAAAATTCCATTTTTTATTATAGTTTTACTTTGATAAAACAATGATTAGCAATTTTCAGGTAAATCGGTCCAGTGTAACTTGAGATATCATGTTAAACAATTTAGAGAAAAACGCGTTTAATGTTTCTTTTTTAGATGCCACGTCACTAAAACATCTATTAGTCCGAAGATAATATAATATTCTAACAATCATCTAAGGGGTGTATTCCTAAAGGTATAAGATATGAAAATATGAAAACATTGTTTTTTTATTTCTAAACTATAATACCCCCTTAATTAGATGACAAAATGGCGAATGCAATAAGTATTATATATTGGGTTGGGAGAAAAATAGGAAAAGTAATTTACTCAGGCACATTTCAAACTCTAATTAATGATGTATGACTGGTTTTTGTTACTTTTATGATAAAATTATAATTTATATATATATATATATATATATATATATATATATATTAAAAATATGTTTTATTTTATTTTGTCATAGTATTCAAAATATTTCTTTATATTATTAGAACTATTAAATGACAATAATTTGTATAAGATAAAAATTGTTTATTTAACCACCTACTGGTAGAAAATCGGGTAATTAGAAGATAAAGAAACTAGTTTATTTGATAGTAGTATTAATTTTTCTTATATTTTTTGCATCAATTATTCATTTCAGAAAATTGTTTGGATATTATTTGTATTGTTAGCATTTTTTCAATGTCTACTGAAGCTTCTTTTCATATGAACATTATAAAAATTTGTTTGTATAATATTAGAAAGTTTTTTAAATGCTTTTGATATTACAAATTATTAAGTTTTGATGATCAGCCAGCTTTTATAGAGAGTTAAGCTTTCTAACTAGGCATTTATATTAATTATCTTATCTAGTCAATTATATGTTTATATTTATCTATAATGTGTATCTAGTTAGAATGGGGATATGTGTTATAATATTGAACGAATACAATTTTATTAATATAAGGGACAGGAGGAGGAAGAGCACTTTTAATTACATTCCTTAGTTCCTAAGTTCTAAAGGGATATTTTGACCCATTAGAGACATAGTACGAAGCATTGACAATGGCTCGCAACATTTTGGAACTGTTGAAAAATGACTACATTCTGCTTGCATCAGTACCTCCGATTCGAATTCCCTGTGACCAAATAGGTTTTTAGACTATTTTATACTATTAGTAAAATATTTTAATAGGTATTTTTCGACCAACCGATGAGCCAATACATTTGATGTGGTTTAAGTCCAAGTTGTTTTAGTTTAGCAAGTGTGTGCTTCTTACAAGTTGGATGTCGGACTAGATGCATGTTAAAATAGCATCCTCTGCCTGGGAAAGTTGACAATTATTGATATATACCCATAGAAATGTTCTGATATGTAGAGTAAAAGTTACATGGGTAGATACACCGTGTTTCCAACCACACTTCTTCTTCACCTTCACCGTGTTATTTATATATGTATATATATTGCCTTGTGGAGCTTCTGCATATACTGAATGTAATTCACTGTATTTATCGTTGTTTGTTTTATAATAAATTGTATATCTGTGAGATACATTTTTAGTAAACGAAAGTGCCGGCTAATTGGTCTATTGGTCTAATTTAACCGGCAACATTGTATGCCACGCTTTGTCACAGGCCTCATATATAAGAAAATATTAATTAGTGTTTACAATTCATTATCAATTGTTAATTTGAGCTATGGAAACTTTTGAAATAAAAACGTTTCTCAAATTATTAAAAACTCCATCTTCCATAACTGAAAATATTTGTATCAAAACTCCATCTTCCATAGCTAAAAATATTGTACAGCCCGAAAATTGTTTGAACCAAAACCTAACCATAATGAGACCGGAACGTTCCCCTAGTCTGTCGTCCAAACTGAATTTTTTCCATCTTTTCTCCGCTTCCTTCCGCGCGGAAAAGAATTTTCGCCGAGATATAACATAAATTGGACCGTCTAATTTACCGGGGATTCGGAATAAAGTTACGACTTTATGAATGGAACGAAGAAAAGGAATAAAAACGTCCCGTCAGTAAGTAAAAACCATTTGTTTAAGCCGAATCTATTTAGAGAATTTCGGGATAACGTTTTTTAATGGAATGGGGACAGAGTTGGAGACGATATAAACAAGACGGACTTCATCCATTCGCGAGTTTTTCGTTTACTTTTAAAATAGCTTAATATTAAATATAAGAGATTCCGTTAAGTGAATGTAGTTCGCTTGTTATAAAATATATTATGACAATGGCTATTTGGATTAGACATAGAAATAGAAGACCTTCGAAAATATAAAGCTCCTTTAGTGATGCAGCTGCGTGATCATATTTCAATTGAAGAGGTAATTTCATCAGCGATATATATTGGAAAAAATGTGAAGTAGAACTGTTAAATTCGATAGTTTTGATATAATAGTATTTCATTTAGTATTATTGAGTTATTAAGTGTTTATAGAGGGGATGGACAAAATAATATGAACACCTGATAAATATATATCATTTTTTTATTAATAAGTTATTGAGTCTTCATTCGCTTTTAAAATAAAGTTATTAGCTTATAAAGTTAAAACGGTTAGCCGAAGTTATTCCCAGAATAGATTCCTAGAGTTTCAATAGTGTCTATCGGAATTTTGTTCGATTCTTGCACCAAAACATTCGCTAATGATCAATGGTATTGGCTTGGCGATTGTGCTGGTTAAACAATGATATTCCAGCATTATCCCTCAGCATTATTAAATTTCAGCATGATTATCCTGTGATATGGTAGTGTTTGGACTCAATACGCTAGTCATTCGCTGTAATCGGCTATGTAATGTGAATGTACCACGATATTGACGCTCAAATCATAACAGAACCTATCCCATGCTTGAGTACCCTATTAGGATGCCCTGTACATAAATCTGGCCATTTATAGGAAACAGTGTAAAAAATGATTCATTGGACCATATCGTTTTCTTCCAACTATACCATATTCTTCAGGTTATCATCATTTCAACACTTCGGTTGTTTTTCAATCTCAATAGCTTCTCCAATGATTCTTTTTCATTAAGAGATTAGTGAGACGTTGTTTTTAAATTTTTTTAATTGACTGCATTGCGATGTTCGTCTTTTTGTAAGCTGTTTGTTTGTCCTATCTAGATATTTTTGCAGTCGTGGAAGAGAATTGGCATTCTTCCTGGGCTTTCCAGATCTACCTTGGATTTTTGAGGTTGGTAAGACTGTGCTAATCTTTTTGTCGTGGTATATATATATATACATATATATATATATATATATATATATATATATATATATATATATATATATATATATATATATTGTTCTTCTCTTCCTCTTGTTTTCTCGGATATGCTCCTTAGACTATTTTATTTATTTTCCTGTGTATACATATTGGAGTAAAGTTTCTTTATTGTTCCTATTTCTTTTCGTTGATTTTGCGAGTCCGTCAACCTTTCCGATTGTCTGATTAACGTCTTGACTACTCCCAGTAGTTGTTGAGCCGGTTCGTACGACTGGGCATTTAAATAATGGCGCGTACGGGTTGGTTTCAACACAGTAAGCTATAAGCCTTTCTTATAGCTCACATATGTGGACGATGCTTTCGTTATACGGACGCATGGATGCTTTACAATGATTCTACGAGCATTTACATAAAATGCGTTCGAATATCAGATTCATAACGGAGATTGAAAAGGAAAACAAGCCATTTTCAAATCTACTGGATTAGAATGGATATATTTAGTATATCGAAAACCACATTTTACGTGTTGGATACGAACTATACTGTGCTTGTATATACTTGAATGGTGCCACGTGTGACATGTATAAAAATATACGTCGTAGAAATAGGAATTTTTACCAAAGTTTATTTTTGACGTATAATTATTTTTTTTAATTTAGTATTTAAAGTGAGGTATAAATTCATAGTTTTTGCAATTGTGCAAAATGTTTTTGTGGCTGTCCCATCACCATGACTTTTTTAATTTATTATCCTTTAGTATATTCTTAGTAAAAAGTTCAATCTGTGCAAGATTTTCGGTAGGTAGTCAGTTTTGTCATTCCTACATTTTCCATTTGGCAATTCCTTATTATTTCATTCTTTAATATTACGAAGAAGATTGGGCTTAAACTGAATTGGAAAATTGGAAGAAAATCACAATTATCAACACAGTAAATTGCTATTATGTAAGCAAATATTGAAACCTGTATGGACATGCGGAATGCAATTATGGGGATGTTCCGCGAGAACTAATAAGAACACAATACAATTATTTCAGAACAAGGTCCTGAGAGGCATTGTAGGTGCATCGCGATTGATTGTTTACTCAGATATCGACTGTCACTCAGGAAATCAAGAGAATGGTAAGGAAATATGACGACGGACTTCATTCTTATATCAATATCGAAGTAATACAACTCTCGAATAACGCCAGAATAGCACACAGGCACCAAAGAATCAAATTATTTGATCTTCTGTAGTGCAGCGTAGTGATGTGTATAGATTTTAATAGAAAAACAGTAGCCTTAATACAATAAATACATAAACATTATTACCCCAGAGAATAAGACAGGGCCGATGGGTCTTTCTAGATATATACCTAAATTTAAGTTAGTTATTTGAAGACAAATTGTAGAATAGTCGGCAACGATTAGTAATAATAAATAAAAAAAAATAAAGAAAAAATTTGTGAAGGAAAAAAATTAAAATTCCCTTTTACTAAACACTAAAGGACACCAACAAGACGAAAATTGAAAATAAAATAAAATTAAAGACAATACAAATCGCAGCCGAATAAAAGACGGATCCTTTGTTCGTGAAACTGGGGCCCGCAATTTTACACGCATTAAAGCAAAACGGAATATTCTTTTTGCATTCTCAAAAGCATATCTCGGGTTTTCTCTCCGCCACCGTAACGACACGTCACGAAACCTGCGGAGCTATAATATCCTTTCGGCGAAAACAAGCAGGTTACCAACTGAAAATAAAAGCGCCCGTCTCCGACGGAGCATCACTAAAACAAAGACAAAGGATCCCGACACCCCTAATAGTTGAGGGTGGGGGTGCGCGGCAAAAAGTGAAACGACCCCTGGATATGCGTTAATTATTAACAGGCCGTGGATTACGGCGACGCGTATACAATCAATGCAATGCTACTTAATCCTGTTTGGTGGGTGGGGTTAGGAAAAAAAACATACGCTGGATGTATGCTTCCAATCAGGAACGATCGCTAATCCCGTTTGTTGGCTTGCTTATTACGTTTACGTTTACAATACAGGAATATGTCGATGTTGTTTCGTTTGGTAACAATACAAAATAGCACAATGCCAGTTTATAATGCTCTCTGATCTGAATGGTATGTTTGCTAATAGACATTTGCATACAAATAAACGTTTCAAGGTTTTTCAAATTCTAATTTCGTTTAATTTAATTATTTTGTTATCACGGCCCAACAAAAGACTTTTTCAAATATTTTCTTCTCATCTGGATGAAGGATTTTATCCAAAATCAAGGGGATAATATTATACCATGCCTCAATCCCAATAACTGTTCTGAGAATATTGTAATGGTTAGTCCTTTATTGAAGTTTCGGGAGAAATTAAGCACCATTATAATTTGAAAAAAGCACCAAACTATGGCCTTGTTACGGGAGAAATCCTTAAAAGACTCTAGTGAAAGCCCTTGGACTGTGAAACGGCTCGAAACTATTCTAGAGCAAAGAAAGGTGATACTATCTCCAATTTGGTTTCAGGAATGTCCAACAATTGACCAAGTACATCGAATTACAGATGTAAGTGAAAAATATCTAGAAAATAAAGGTGTATACTCTGCTGTTTTTCTAATAAGTTTCTATTTGGGCTAAAAAATTGCGAATCAAATTGAATGAAGCAAAATCTACACAAATTGGAGTCACAAATAGGGGATGCACGACACAGCGTGTCTTTATTGACGGTACGCATGTTCTATACGCTAACATAGCAAAATATCTTGGACGCCAAGCTCAGATGGAAGGAGCATATAAACAAGAAGTGCCATGAACGCAACATCAAGTTTAGGACAATGTATTGATTGCTTGGCCGAAATTGTTAGTTATCAACCTACAACGAACTCATTTTACATCAGCAGATACTGAGATCAGTGTGGAGCTAGGGAATTCAGATACAGGGTTGCGCCAGTGATTCCAATGTTCAAGTAATTCAAAGGTTCCTAAATAAGGTGCTAAAGTGTTTTGTGAATGTACCTTGGTATGTACGCGTTTGTGACCATCATCATAACCTAGTAATTGATAGGGATACGGACACTATCACAAGATTTGCCGATTCTTATCAAAGAAGACTCAGAACCACGTCAACACGGAAGCGTCCAGACTTCTAAATATGGATAATGCCATTAGATGTCTCAACCGGAAAAAACCTTCTGATCTTGCAAATCTTTGAATAATAAGTGATTGAGTAGAAAATACATTAGTTGTAGGTGTGAGTAGTTAATTGTGAGTGGTATTACTAGCTTTAATAAATAAAGTAATTAAAAAATGTTTTTATTCACTAGATGTACTTATTTCCGATAAATATTATTGTATATACATATTTTTAATTTTGCTTTTAGTGGTTTAACAATCTGCCCTTATGTATAATTTCTCAAAAACGTTTGAGATTATTGACAGTAAACTTATAGGCCAGCAGGAGGTGATATCTGATGTTTCTCCTGGTTAGAGAATCATTATTACTTTTTTTGCTTTCCAAATATTAGGATAATAATTCTGTTGACTGTACATTCTATTTGGATCATTATTTGGTTTAGATGTCAAGTTGAGAGTATTTTCTAATTATCCAGTACAGTTTTTTAAATTTGACTCTATTTATTTTTATTTATAACATAGTACGTTTTAGTCTAACAAATTAATCTACCATCGAAATGTATGCCAAGGTATTTCGCTGATTCTGCTTGAGGAATTAGGTTTCCCTCATTCGATCAAAATATTGTTTTTTTTTATAACATTTTATTTATTTTTAAAATGAATAATAGCGAACGAAAATAAATAGCGAATATAACGAAATATATATATATATATATATATATATATATATATATATATATATATGTATATATATATATATATATATATATATATATATATATATATGTATATATATATATATATATATATATATATATATATATATATATATATATATGAAAACAAATAAAAGTGAAGGAAATAATTGCATTGTTATATACGTTTAAATAGATTCAACATAACATAAAATAACTATAATTTATAATATGTATATCAGTGTCATACATTGTATTTAATTGTTGTTCATTTTACAATACATTATTAACTCAATCAATAATTTACGATTTGAGCCAATTCATCCATAAAATTCAGTTAATAAAACGTCTAGTTATCGAAAAATTTAACTTACTATCTGATAAATAATCATTAGGAAGGAATCTAATATGAAACTTTTATAAAGACCCCGGCCGTCCTCTGCCTACGCACGTAACAAATAAATTCGTTGCCTTAAAATTACATAAATAACTCCTAATTTATCCTTTCGTCGTCCAGGAGAATGAAAATGAACTTAAATGTACATATTTATCTTTTTTAACAAAAGTCTTCCGTAGAAGGTTTATTTGAACAGCAACAGATGAAGTTGATTAAGAATTTAATAAAAAGGAAACTGAAAATATAATATATAATATGTATATGTAGAATAATAAAGAAATATCTTATGTTATAAGTTTGTTATGTAGTGGGAAAATAGTATATTTAAATTTAGAAATATATTAAAATACATAGAAAATAGAATTAATTGTATTTTTAAAAGGGCTCGCTATTTTCTTGGCAATTGTACTGACTGTGCATTTTTACCTCTAATCCAGACAAGGAGAAAAAGTAATACATTTAGAAAGAATAATTTATAATGAGACTAATATCAATGAAGCTATCAGAAACAAAATAATATATAACAAAAATGTAGAGAACTAATGACAACAAATGTTGATGAAGTTCTCAACACTACATAGCGTCAATACAGATAAGGTCTTGCTGATAGGTCACTGAAATACTTGATTTTTGTACTTTTGATTGATTTTATTACTTATGGCTAACTTATCAATAGGAAAGAGTGCCAAATAAACTTAGTTATTGTCGATTTCTTATCTTATGTGAAAACATTAAACCGGCGCTGTTATCTGTTGAAGTAAGCAGTAATCATAAGAAGGGAATATCCCGTCAATATGGCATACGTGATAAAATATCCAAAACTGATATGTTTAACGTTTACAAACAGTTTTTGATGAATTTTGTAAACCAAATTTTCGATTTTTTGACTTTGAAACGTCGTCCATTATCACTACATGATTTATTGCACATTTCTTTCAATCAAAGCAGAAAACTATAGTGTTGCTTGGTTAATATCAAATTTGCCATATTCAATATAGTAACAAATAGAGGTCTTCTAAGTGATTCGAAGCAACATACACTGAATATTATCGACAGATGTCTAACCCCTCTGAAACCACTGAAATCTGATTTTCGTATATGTTATATATCTGAAATATTCGTACTAGCCAGAGACGGACTGCAATAGTTTCTAGCCCCAATAAAAGAAAAATTTCAGTTTGTCAATTTGAGAAATATATCAGCAATCAATATATATATTGCTAAGACTGTGAATTAATTTTGAAGGGATGTAGTATATTCTTATATTAAACAAACCAACATTGGTTGTCATATCACTGTGTCACTTCCTTTCACTTGTTCAGTGAATCCCTACTAATATAGAGGAGTATGCGTATTTTCAATCGGTGCTATAAATAAGAATTGCCTAATTTGTTGTTATTTTTTTGGTAAGTTTTTATTCAATCTGGTTCTTCAAGTTGTATTTATGTTTATATTGAATATTACAATTAATTTGTAAAGTGGTAAAGGTTTTTAAATATATTATTTACTAATTTTTAAATTATAGATTGTCAAAAATATTCAGCATTATATTTTTATATGTTTTCGGCAAAAAATGAAATGTCCATAAAGATTGTCTAAACTGTTTTTTTTTAGAAAGGCACCCAAGGGTTTTGATCTCCAGAACGTTAACATACCAGGTTTTATGATCCTTGCACCAAATCTTTCACAGCTAAGCGTTGGCTTCCTTTATAAAGGGGTTCGCAATCAGAAAAGAATTGAAGAACTTATTAAGAAAAAAAATAGACTTGTATAAAGCTTCTATAGATAAAGACAATCACAGAAAGTCCATAACAAAGTAGGTACAAACATTAAGCTCGGAAGAACAAACTCTTTTTACCACGAAAATACAAATGGGATTAAAGTTTTTAATATAATATGTTTAGCGAGTCTTCAGTTTTTCTATTCTATGGATTACAGTTTACAGACAGGAAAACGATAACTTCAATGCATATGTTGTAAATTTTGGGTACACCAAGGATGCTCACAAATGGAAATAATGCTCATTTTGTTTATAGATTTGTTCTGCAAATTAACATAACATTTGTTTTCTTTATATTCTATTTGTATTTGTAATGGTGTGCAACGCGATACATTTTTGCAGCTACTGTGACCCCAGAATAATACGTATAGCCAGCCTGTTATACTAATATGTTTGAATTATCATGCTTACATTTTGCCCTACTATGTTTAATTTTTTAATAGAAAAATTATGAAGTGGCATTGTAGACTCCATATTGACCACACATTACCTCTTTCGACGTGACAATTATAATTTCATTTACATGACCAGTACTTCGATAACATCACATGTGTCTGTTTAGTGATAAGCCATATTTAATATATATGTATATATATATATATATATATATATATATATATATATATATATATATATATACAAAAGTATCCACAGAGTATAGGCTAAGAAGGAGAACTTGTGGTTGGTTATAGACTGAAGATGAAAGAGTGTCGTCTAGTTTTTAAATTAATCTTTGTGTAATAAGAAACTGGCCTAAACGAATTAATTTAGATGAAGAAAACCATCAAATCTGTGGAAAATAAACATCAGCGAGCACACAAAGTCATTTCATTATGCAAAGTAAATTATCTGTTACAGAAATTATCAATTACAGATACGTTCTTCCGACGATAAGCTGCGAATATCAATTTGATATTAATCTGCGTCACATATCATGAACGTGCGCATATTGAAATCGTTTTAAAAGTTGTTAATTATAGGATTAGAATTATTTTCTAACGGTATACGCCCATATTAATTATATATATTACGCAATATAGCTTTAATCCAATTTTCCATCGTACGGACTGGGAATTATCAAATGTAATTCAATTACGATTTTCATCCGACATTGACAATTATATATTGATTTTTCCGATCACTATCAATCAGATTTAATATAATCAATTATATCTATAAAAATAAATACGTCAGCTCTTTTGTGTTGATAAAACATGCGTTAAAAAGAGGAATTTTCTCCCTCGTTGGTTTTAGAATTAGAATAAGGAATAGATGTAAAAATAATAATTTTTAATTAATGTCCAAACGCTTCCCAACAAGGGAATATTTTGCGATAATCCATATTTTTATTAAGTGCTTGCATGCTTTTTGATCATGCTTCTCTTTAGGAATGCCACGACAAAACTTTAGCACATCACAGATATTTCATTATAACAATGAATAAAAATGAATTCGAATATTATAAATTCTACGATTAAAAAGGCTAGTCATGTTATTTATGTAAACATTACAAAGATACTGTTTCTTATAGGTTCCGTGCATGATTATGATACCAGAAGAATGCGACAAAACTATAGCACCCATGCAGTCCAGTAAACGATTAAGTTTGAGCAGTACGATTTTAAGCAGAACCTATAAGTAAGGAATAACAGGTCAGTTGAAAAATCCCCGAGATGACACATAAATGGCGTTACTAGAATTAAATCCATATGTTCTTTTAGTTGGCCCTAACCCTCAAAAGATGCGCGTATAAATTTGACAGCTACAGAAAAAATGCAAAAATGAAGCAAAAATTTGGCTTGGAAGACATTTTCGTCGAATGAATAGGTGATCGCCGAAACTGAAGCCTATTTTGAAGCAAAGAACAAATCGTACTACAAAAATGGTATCGCAAAGTTGGAGGGTCGCTATAATCAGTGCATCAGCCTTGAAGGGAATTATGTTGAATAAAAAAATAATTTTGCCAAAAAAGAAATGTGTTTTACTATGGTAGACCGGGGACTTTACAATTGATCTGTTGGCTCTCTCTTTATAATCTTTTCATGAATATAATAAATAAATGTTTTTAATTGTACAAAAAGATAAAGTTTCATTTTTAATAAGAGTTGTAATGAAACATTCTTGATGTGCTAAAGTTTTGTCGCGCACAGTTAGTTTTCCATCAAAAATTAAATACACTACAGAAACAACATTCTTAATTATTTGGATAGTAGTTTTAAGTAGCTTATTTCGATTTAATTTTCATAAACCGTATAATAATGACCTGGGGCAGGGTTTGTCTTCCTAAACGGTCTGAGGAATCCGAATTTAAATAAAACAATTAAGCCAAGTTATGGAGGGTACGGGGTGCGCCTGGTTCGAGCCAGCTATTGGAGGCAGCTGTCCTAAAAGATTTAACAATTCTCCCGACGTGTTAAGCCTCACGCTTAATCGGTTAATTAAATAGCGAGATTTGTTCAGTTATCTTATTAGATCTTAGTTAGGGGATTACTGCTTATTAAGGAGAATGGTAATGGCTAGGGCCGAATTCGGACTAATGAACTGTTCTGGTAACGTTTGTGAAGTTCGGTATATTTAACGGTCTGTTGTTAATTTGATTGTTCGAATGGATATGGTTTGGTTATTGAACTGAACCAATAATGTGCGTTAAGTTTTAGTGTGTTGACACCTGACATACGAGGATTGTCATTTATATTTTGAGCCTAATAATAAGGACAGTAATTTATTAATAAAAATCGTTATATCATTGTTGATCTTCATGTTGATCATTACACTTTTTGCATGCGCTTAAACCAATCTTGTTGAGAATTTTTCAACTTCGATATATAGATACCTCCAAAACCCTGCTTCTTCAGGCAAAAAACATTGGCTATGCAATTTATTTTTAGGATTTTTTTTTCTACTCAAATAAGTAGATGTTTCAGTCGATGTATCAAAGCCTTTTTTAATGTGTCACGAAGCACTCCTAGTAAACCAATGGTTTTGTACCACTCGAATTTCACAGTTTGACGATGGTCTAACGGCGTGGTTGCTACACGTCCAGTTATTTTGAAGAAACAACTGAAAATTTTCTCCGAAGGGCTGGAACATCCATACAGTGGATTGTTGCTTGTTTGGTTCATAAAACTATTATACGCTATCTGTGCTATTTCTTTGCCCCAATTGATAATCTTGAGATTTTGTTAAATTATGTGGATCCAATGGGAACAGCTGCAATTATTATTGGTGCTTGTCAAACTAATGTTGAAGATGACTCAAACTCATTGAAAGTCACATGAAGATCTTGTAATATTTTGTGCAGGGTATCCGTGTTTTTGCCACAACTGATTTTGCACATCTGTTTTGAGGAAAGTTAAAAATATCAAATTTCCATTTGGTGATGCTAGTTGAAGCTTAAGAACATTTAGCATTGTCAAGGCCCAACATATTATAACAACTCTCGTTTTAAAAAATATTAATGTCTCCTTCAATTTGAATCAAAATATATCAGCTAATTTTTGAATATTTAATTCTAACAAATTTTAAAATATCAGTTGGAGTGGGCTGATACACGATGCATCTTTGATCGCAATAAGTGGATATCACTTGAAAAAACATCAGGATGACATTGGACAATATTAAAATTTGATTTGACTAATACTCCGATTTTTGCAATATCCACAATCAATCGACTACTTATATTTTAGAAAACAAATTCGAGTCTACTGATTTGGTAAGCAATCTAGTATACAACTTGTCTCAAGCTGGTGTTCAGAATAACCTTTTTTCTTGTTTCAGAATGACCAGCTAGAACCAAATGGCCTTTTGCTGATGCCGCTTTGGGCTCCAAATAGTGGAGTGTTTTGCGACAGAGACCCTGTATTATGACTGTGATTCTTAGTTGGTTATCTAACGAAGTTTGTGGATGGATAGGGATTTTATCAAGATGTTGTCGTGTTCAAAGGCGCTTAAGGAGAACTTTACACTGAGCATGTTCGTGAAATTCTTCACCAATGGGATGCCTTATTTGAGGTGAGTGTTGGCGTTCTTCATAAACCATGGGGCATTGAGTAAGAGGGATTATTTTGGACACCTAAAGTAGAGCAAGTTGTCTCTCAGAGACGTACCTATACCACACCTGTGCTCTGAAGGGGCAGACTGGACGGACTAGCATTTTATACAGAGTCGCTTTCTGAAGGATTGGGAGTTTACTTTTTCTGCAGAGGAGTGGAAAGAGTAGACTGTACAAATCATGTCTTTGCAGATAGCATGCTGGATTTGCGCTGACCATTGGAACCTGGGGTAGAAACGGAGACCAAGGTATGGGGTACCTTCTGGAGCCAGGGGATAGGAACTTTATCGATTTGGAGGGGATTGACGCGGTGCTCGGATTTATCTGCAGCCGGCATAATTTATACCGTCGTTTATGTTTTGCGAATACCGTCGGGAATGTAACCGGTTGTGAAGGAAGCTGTGTCATCTGCATAAAATGCTCTGTGGGATTATTTATGGAGTGGGAAATCAGCTATGACAAGATTGTACAGGACAGGGGCTAGTGGAGCACCTTGCGGGTCTTTTGCGGAGATTTGTTTTCGAGAGGAGACTGCGTCACCGATCCTCACTTGAAAGGACCTACCGTCCAAGTATGAATCTATTAGGGAGATTAGGTCATTTGGTAGACCAAGCTGTTTCGCTTTGAATATTAAACCGTCGTACCAAACTTGATCGAAAGTTTTGGAAACATCTAAAAAGATGGCTCCAGTTTTTCTTAATTCCTGGGGAAGTGTTGCTGCGACGCGAGCAGCTTGTTGAAGGCTTGAGTGTTTGACACGGAAACTGAATTGTTCCTTCGAGATTATGTTGGGTGCGTCAATGAAACTGTTTGAAGCGTGTAGTATCGCTTTTCCGGAAAGTTTGGAAAGTGAACTAATCAAACTGATGGGCCTATAGTCAGATGGATTAGACTTAGCTTTTTATCTTGGAATGACAGCGACGAGCGCATGCTTCCAATTCTTTGGGAAATGTTTTAATCTCAAGATGGAGTTGATGATGTTGGCAAGCTCTGATGGTTGCTTGCTAGTGAGGTTTTTCAGATGGTTTACTGTTATACCATCTGTGCCTGCAGCTTTTTTATAAGGCAGGCGTTTTATCGATAGCTGGAGGTCTCTGGGAGAGACTATGTAAGGAGAGGATAGTGTCGTTTATTATGGACAAAATCTGTTGAGGTGGGCCAAGAGATGGTTTGCATTTCCTTTGATTCTCGAATGAATTAGCGAGAGCTCGGCTTTTTCCGTGTTTGTTACGTGTTATGTGTTTCCTGCGATATCCGTGGAAGAGTCGGCCTTTGGAGGGGGGAGTGTGTTCGAATTTTTAACCAGAATAACTCGAGGTAGTCTTTGGTTGACCCTCATTTGGCTCTAGATATTTAATTTTAACTAATTTTTAAAAAATCATGTTTTTGTATCAACAATTTAGTTTTGATTTAATAACTTCCGTGTCGAGAGGCCGTGTATCACTTATTATATTAAATAAATTATTAATTAAATTATTAAATAAGCGGCAATTAGATTATAAATTAGAATTAATTAGAAGATGAATTACATCGGGAAAAATATGATAATATGATAGGACTTTTTCTATTTAAAATTTTCCAACTATTTGATTGATTTCAAGACGTTGGTGAGCAGTGTCGTGCTGAAAAATTATATTGTCGTATCTTTTTTCTTCGGTTCACAGTTCAAGCACCTTAACTATAGTCGATAGCTCTCCCCAGTTAGGGTTTCATCTAGTTCTAACCCTTAATAGTAGGTCATATCCTTTTGATCTTAACAAAGCGTAGATTTGCAAACGATGTTGATGATGCTTTTCACGTTTATGTCTGCAATTGACTCTTTTGATCACCTAATTTTCTCGCCATAAATTTAAAAACTTTTCAATGTATCACTGAAATTTTATAATATAAATAATTATTTGCACATAAATGATCATTAGATTCAGACTGTTTTAGCAGATCTTTTTTAAAATCTCCTTTTTACCAACGACTGTCTATCTCGAGTGGATTTTGGACAGTTCAACGTGGGTTCCTAACCAAGACCCTCGGCATTAAACCTACTGATTGGCCAGTGACCAACTTAGACTAGAAGACATTTCCAGTCACAATACGCCAAAAAAAAACTCTTCATTTTGTCAGACAAGCAATGAAAGTATAATAGTGAAACGACGGAAACTACTTAGCAACTACTAAGTTATCTGAAGGTTCTTTGAGAGTTTGTTTTGGGTTTTCATCCAATAGGTCTTTAAATTCATTGTCTTTGAACTTTCTTGATCCTCTTGAAGTGTTAAAGAATATTGAATGTATAATTTTGAACATTCCATTATTAGCATCTGTAACCACTAAACCACCTAATAATGCTAAATTAAAAACTCTTTTTTTACGTAGAAAAAGTAATAGTAAAAGAGTTATTAAAACCCTTTTATTGTTGATATCTAAAAAGCTGTTGATATATTTTTATTACAGGGAATAACAATTTTCAGGAAATATAGAACTTTGTTTTTATTTCCATATATATTATATACATATCGCCTTTACCATCATAAGTTAAAAAAAATGGAAATGAAAACATCACACGGGAGAATGAGTTCGTTAAAATTCGATATTGGCTTTTATACATTAAACATGACCAATTAGGCCGATTGAATCAAAGGAATTCTTTCCGGCCGTTTTTTTCTCCAAAGGGCAATAAATCTGTCGAAGTTGGACGAAAGTTATAATTGAATTACGGTTGCCGATTTCCAATCCATCCGACGAAAAATTGGATTATTATTGAATTACGATATATATTTATTACTAATATGGATTTTTCACCGTTATATGTATTAGGTGCTTGTGTGTATCTTGATCGGCGATATCTATTGGTGAAAATACGAAATATCAGTGTAAACAGCCTTTCAGTTTTCTAGATAAAATAATCCTAAAACACTTTTAGAAACATGTGATGGTATTGCTCCGTTATTTTTCAGTTGTCGGTTTTGGTTTTAACAACTTAAAAGTGGTGATTTTGATAACAATGATAAAGAACGATTTGGAGTAGCGAAAAAGTTCATAAAAGACGATAAATTGCAAGACTTATGAAAGGAAGACACTGCTCATAAATTTCAATTTTTACACACCTTAGCAGATGATTAGTCAACTATTACCAAACTATTATATGCAAAAGCACGTACGTAAAGTTATGTTTGAATTACGGTCGCCGATTTCCAATCCATACGACGGAAAATTGGATTATTATTGAATTACGATATATATTTATTACTAATATGGATTTTTCACCGTTATATATATTAGGTGCTTGTGTGTATCTTGATCGGCGATATCTATTGGTGAAAATACGAAATATCAGTGTAAACAGCCTTTCAGTTATCTAGATAAAATAATCCTAAAACACTTTTAGAAACATGTGATGGCATTGCTCTGTTATTTTTTAGTTGTCGGTTTTGGTTTTAACAACTTAAAAGTGGCGATTTTGATAACCATGATAATGAACGATTTGGAGTAGCGAAAAAGTTCATAAAAGACGATAAATTGCAAGACTTATTAAAGGAAAACACAGCTCATAAATTTCAATTTTAACACACCTTAGCAGATGATTAGTCAACTATTTCCAAATTATTACAAGATTTACGGTCGCCGATTTCCAATCCATACGACGGAAAATTGGATTATTATTGAATTACGATATATATTTATTAATAATATGGATTAGTCAACTATTTCCAAACTATTATATGCAATAGCACGTACACTGTTGTAGTTCGAATGGGAAGTTCTGTCTGACCCAGCGTCGTCACTAGATTTAGAGCCTTCTGATTACCATTTGTTTAGATTACACACACACTAGAAACGCTGAAGAAGTACGAAATTGAATCGCTCATTCAATCGTTGCTAAACTGCATTATTTTTTCGAGATGTTTTTGCCATGTTGCCAAACAGATGGGAGAAAGTTGGAAAATATTTTGATTAATTCTCGTGTACATACTGTAACCATTTTTCTCTATAAATACCTTTTTAAGTTAAAAAAACATCAGAACACATGCAACCGCTTAATGTATCTGTAAGCATTATTTTAATATTGAATGTGTTATCCATATTTACTTCCGTTCAATATATCTAAATTGTCCGCACTCTTGTCCAGGTAAATATCGTTCAAAATTCTGTCAAACTCTGAGCTGAACTCTTAATAACATCTTAATTCAATTGGTGAATGTTGGTTCATGATATTGGAATACAAACCAGCTAAAGATCAAATACGTTAAATTTTAATCTTATTAAAATTTTGTTCTTGAAAATTCTAGAGAAAATTATGAATTCATGAATATTTGCTGCAACGTTTCAATGATGGCGGGGAATGTTCGAAGATGAAGCTCAAACCGAATGGAAATCTGAATGTTTTGAACACTTGGTTCAATTGGTGACATGGCCTGGTTGAGTAGCCGAGCCATTTACATAACAATACCTTAAAATGACAATGGTAATAGTCATACTTCAATTAAGTGTTCAAATTCCGCCAGAAATGAATTTAAAAATTGTGGCAGACAGTACATCTTGAAGACGTACGTATAAAAAAACTTTAAATTATATATATTTATATGTTTCTTTTTTCGATAGAAAGAATATTTTAAAAATTACAGATTACTCTTGATCATCTATTAATAAACTGATTACTGGATGAATAATCCATTCACAGTTAGTTACATTGAATTTATAACTAATGTGGACTAACTAAAATAATCAATAGTGAATCTGTGATACAACCGTCAATTTACAATAACTTTGTCCCACTACCAAGGAAAATAATTTAAAAATATTATATAAAAATGTTATTAATCAACCCAATTTGATAGACATCATCAAAAAAATAAACAAAAAATAATAGTCACTTACTTACCTCCCGTTGCTGGTGTATCTGGATCTTCTTCATTATAACCATCATCATCTTCTTCAGTTGCCATCATCTGTACTATTGGTATTTCTAAAACAAAAAAATCATAATTTATTAACTCTAAATGTTGAACAATATAGCGATGCGTACATGCGATGAGTGCTCACAGCACCTACTATACTTACTGATACATGGAGCAATATGTGACCGACTTTGTTGATATCCTTTAGCACAACGATTGCAGGTCAGTCCAACTACGCCATCTTTACAAGGACACTGACCGGTTGCTTGGTTGCAAGTTTTTCCAGAAGCACCGATAGGATGACAATCACAGGCTGAAACAACGAAGTATAACAATAAAATTCACGAATTCATAACACGTGTTCATAAAAAAACTCATTTTCTGGCTAATTTATAGCCTCGTTTCAAAATATGTAATTGTTTCGTTCGTATAAACTCCCCTATTAGTGAATATAATGGTGTTTATAATATTTACGAGCTAAAAAAAGTAGTATTAACCTCAGACTGGAGTCATCGGCTTATAAAATGGGTTCTTCGAATATCAAAAACATAAAATAAACGCTATCTCGCCTCGAGGGGGTCGTTTTCGCGTTCTGCTACGTGTTGGTCTGAGACAAAGGAACGCCAGATAACACAAACTTTATCTCAACATAATATAACGGCCTGCGAAGATGATAACAATAACAACTAATCTTAATTTCGTAAAGATTAAACTAACTGCCTTCGTAATAGTTCTTTTTCGGTCGATAGAGCGAAATTGATAACATAAATATAGATATAAAATTGTAAGGAGTATTGATACAAAAAGGAATGTATCGAAATTATTAGGTAGTAAAATTTTAATAGCAAAAAATGCATTATACCACTGCGGGATTCAATTTCTTCTACTATTATTTAAGCAAACAAATATATTTTTAGACTTTGCTGGTTGACCTTTTTGAAACTTTGATGAGCCTAGTGACTAATTTATAGATTATCCCAGAAAACATCCGGTCTTACCCTGTCTGGTTACTAGTGTGACTGGAATGATTTTTCTTTTAGCATTTTACTTGGCTTATGAACTATTTCTCATAAAAATGTATAAACCATGCCCCAGCAGGATGTGTCTATTACAACAGGTTTTGGGTATCTTATGTATATTTCTAATATTTGAAGATAGTTTTTTATAGATAGCAAATATAACTTTGTTAAACTTAATATTGTGGCTAGATCTATTTTGTATTCAACCAAATCTGACTGGACTGTGTCTTACTGTGACTGTTATTTATTGTTTTAGTTATTTAAATTATAAACTATAATCTCAACTGTTTATGGACGTTATTCATTTATTTTAATTATACAGATTACGCTAGATGACTTATTATTATACTTTTTATATACATACTACTTGCTATTTTTACTTTCCTAATACTCTGTCTTAACATAACTTCATTGTACATGCCAAATGTTATATCTAATAATTATAGTGAGGGCATCCGAACTACTTTGAACCATAAAAGAAAGAAATATCTCTCATCGACCTATAAATCATAAATAATAAAAGCAATAGCAACAAATTATTATATAAAAAGATTTTGAAGCCAGGATTGACCTAATATATGGTGTTCAACCGTGATTTTTCAGAAATGAATATAATACTAATGATCCAACCTTATCAAAAGAGAGTTCTTTGGAGCGTATGTTATAAAAAAAAAGATTACTAAAGACCTAAGTAAGTCTACGTGAACCTAAAACGTCGAAGTGTTACAAATACTGAAGAACAGTGGTTTTGCCCGACGGTTCAAGAGACAAAAACGCTTCGAACTAGTATAGTTAAGCTATGTGTGACAATTACGTCGTGTTTTAAACTTGTCAAACTAACCAGGTCTAGTTTTGAAATCTCAGATATGTATCTGAATAACAATATTCACAAATTGTTATGAACGTGAATATGTGTGCCATGTGCGTTTTAACTAAAAACGTTTTTCTTGCCTGTAAAAGACGGAATCATACTTGTATACCTGTATAATGACTTTATAGAATATTATTATTAATTAAGTCATTATAGACAATAGTAACAATTTAAATGAATCTAAATAGTTTCTGATAGAATACTAAATGGGTGGCCATAAAAATTTATGAATATTCTCCGTCCGACAATGACGCTACAAATTATTTTTAACGAGTTTTTAAAGATCGTCGAAACATATGTTCGAGAAACAATTAAATTAGTGAGGTATTATTTTTCGAGAATACACCTACCCGAGCTTTTCACGGCCTGTTCAGGACGGCATAAGACTTTTTTACAGTTTGTCCATTATTTGAGTCCAGTCGCCCACGCGGTATCGCGGTTTCGTTCAAGAGGACGCGATCATTAAGGAAATCTTTCCGTTTTTTCATGGTGGGAACGTTTTCTTGATGTATGGTGCTTGAATTCATGAGCGCCGATATCGAATCAAATAACATATTAGTCAGTTGTTCTTAGAATTATGTTCATGTCTTGAAATAAGGTTAAGAGTGAAAACTGTGGCATCCTTTTGTTACTAACCTAGAATTTAATAAAGTTCAACAACTAAAAAATGCTAAACAAGAGGATTATCAAAATGATATTATATAGCCTATATGAAATTCTACCGAAAAGACTGATTTATTAAAGATACATTTTAAAAATAAATGTCCCCATTATTAAAATAAAACTTTTAAAAAAGTTCTTTTATTTATTTTTTACCTAATGGTGCTATAGTTTTGTCGTGTTGTTTATATGGCACGAACTTACTTACGCGTAACCTATAAGTAAATATAATCTCTTTGTAATGTATATATGAATATCTTCAATAACTGTCTTTAATACTAGGATCCTAAATCTACAAATTTATTTTTACTAGGACTTATAATAGGAAAGAGAAGTGTGCTAAAGTTTTGTTGCGGAATTTCTGGTTTTTTGAATGATGACTTTATTTTTATCTTTATCTGATCAAAATGATGTTGGATTGATTTTATAAATTCGTCAGTTTATCTTATTATACTTGTCTATGTCTTCATTTGTTATCTTTTCTTATTACCTTATAGCAAATAATAAGTTTTTATAGATGGCACTTATCAGTGTCAAATGTTTCTTCACTTAACTATAGTTCAAACCCATATAATTACAGATAATTGAGAGACCATATGAAGAAAAAAAGTTATGGTACAGGCTCTTGATAACACAGTTTCCAGAATGGCTAAAATCTTTTCGGAATCGTAAGAAATAAACGCGCGAGTGACGCAGGATGTGTTGGGACCGATTCTGATGTACATCGGTGATGTTCCAGAGTTGCAATATGATACAATATCTATTTTTTCCGACAGTAATAATGACTATTATAATGGTTCCAGATAAAGACCAGAAGGAAGCTGCAGTGAAACTGTAAACGTCAATGAACAATTAGACCAAGAAACGTGTAATCACTTTCAATGATAATAAATCGGCACACGTCAATTTTAGAAATAAAAATAACAATACATGACTGAGATAAATAACAACCAAGTGTCCAAGCTAAGCTGGACAAATTATTTAAGTGAAAGGAAATAAGACCTGTACATTAAAGTAAAAAGATTGTGTTGTCAACATACAAGAAAGGACTGGTGTATGATTAAGTTGTTAAGCGCATATGGATATATGGCATCCATAGATGGAGTTGTACCAAGAAGAGTAATCTGAACATAATTCGGCTGTTTCAGAACGTATTGAAGTATGTCGAAGTAGTGATCTTCACAGAGACTTGGAGATGGAGACCATTAACCAGACCATTAAAAAATAGTTCCGAATATTGAACAACGACAAACTCAAGGAGGCCTTTAAGAGGGTGTAATTTAATCTGCATGTTAATATTAGTACAAAGAAGTTGATGGAACAGCAAAATTTTAACATGAATACTTGAATTCCCGCATTTGAGATTGAGATTTATTGTAGTAAGTTATCTGTTAGTTATCAATATTTTTGTCACTTTTTTATTTATTCCCAAGCTATAAGTAGCAAATGTTCCAAGGTTCAACATCAGCATCAGCGAATATAGAAATGTTCAAAGATGACGCAATAAATCTGTAAAAATAAATAACCGCTTTGCGTTTTGTTTTTAAAAAAATAATTTTAAGTAATTTTCAATAAAACTAAGCATCAGTGTTGTCCATGTACTGAAGATTTAGATAAAATTAGGAAACAAACTGATATTAATCCAGTAATGAAGTGTATTAATTCCATTTTGATGTTCAGCAATATCTTGTAAAATCCTCAAAAAAGCTTCAACAAGTAGAGGAAGTTTGATAATATTAACATCTTTTATTTTCTCTATGTTTATAAGCTCTGTCTGGCTACTATTACTTTTACATCGTGTGCGTATTTTTTATGAATAAACTCTTACATTATAATTCGTAGGAGTGAATCTTAATATGCGAATTATTAACTCATACTACCACGCAAGTTGCGATGCAGCAGTCAGGCCATTATTAATTTTGCACCCATGTGATTTCTTAATTAAAAGCCAACTTTCATTAATATCCGACCATAAATTTGGGCGAGCCCACCCCATGACCATACTGAAGTAGTAACGTTTAATTATCGTTAATTACACTTCCATTGTGTATTTTTCAGCGATTATGTTTATTTAGGATGGTATATTAGATTAAAGTGATCGTTGCAAGGCCATCATTAGCAAACCAAACACAAAAGTTATATAACTGAGATTGAAAGTTGGTATATATTTACATCGATACATATATATTTTTGTATAAAATCTAATATTATAATAATAAGTTGTTTTTAACCGTTAACACCATTTTAGATGGAGTATTTGAATAAGATTTTTCATCCAATATAATATTATTACTAACCTAGTTAGTATGTCTTTTATCCAGAATATTGTCGATCAATATTTTTCTCCATATATTTGGCACCAGACATTTACTACATTAGAACAATGATTGAAGACCCTATTCGTAATATAACATCAATAAAATTATTAGTTTCTTATCAATTATCCCTCATTAAAAAAAAAAGATAAAACAACATCATAAATGCAACTACATCGCCAGTTGTTGACTTTTTAGAACTAGCGATTTTAGATTTTTATTTTGAACAGCTATGTACTAGGAGAATATTTTATGCGCCATATTGCAAGGTTGGAGTTTCATACAAAGTCAGTAGCTGTAACAAGTTGTATAAATAAATAAACAAGCTATTAGTGGCAATCAAGCCCGGATGAGATCTGCGCGTCTTACATCTACAACAACCTCAAATTCAAATTGCCTCAAATTACTAGTGCTGGCCCAACACGAAAACAAATGGTTTCAGCAACAATTGTAAAGAGATGTAAGTGTCCGTTAGCTTGAGAGGATGTGTAGTAGCCAAAAAAATCGAGGCTAACCAGAACTCATAAGAAAAATTGACTGAAATGGACTAAAATGCATACAAATTGGACAATCAAATCGGAATTTCAGCATGGTAGCAAGATGTTTTGGTAATAAGAAGTTCGAAGCATATGATTAAAATTGATGGAAAACTGAATAAAAAGGCGCTCTAATAATATAACAGTAAAATACAATTCCTTCTGGAGTGAATATAATTGGCAGAACTTTCGTTTTTAAACAAGATAATGACCCTAAACATTCGTCAATATTCTGTTAGGGACAAGAAGAAGATATTTTGTAAATAATAGAATGGAAGAGACTGAATTCCGTATACTTAAACAAGTTAATAAAAAGAATGAATAAAATGTTTCAACGAATTATTAAAAATAAAGGTGGACATTTTGACCGGCCCAAATACCACAAAGACGTTTAGAGTTGATTAAGGTATGTATGCAATAAATTATGTTATTCTCGTATTTTAAATTATTTTACTGTTTTCAAGCTTTTGGACCGTATTATAAAACGAATATAAAAACGTGAAACCAATAGGCACTAAGAAACCATTCGCAAAATATTTCTTAGATCTAAATTACATAAAGAAGCACGCAATCAAGAGAACAGATCTCGGCGAGGTCATTCATCACCATCTGTCATCGCTGCAGTGATGGATTTGTCATCAAGAAACAGTGAGATTAGAAATATAACCAAATGACAGAGATCGATCTGGTAACGACAGAGAAAAGATGGGGATAACAGCGTAATAACAGAAATTCATTTTGGATAGTTTTATTTTATTTTTTTGTATTAGTTGAATAGAACCGAAAACTGCAGTAAATTACAATGGCTGCATTGTGAATATTAATACATTTATGTTAGTACACAATTTTTTTCACATTTAGTTCAGCATCACAAACGTATATTTATGATCATGCCCCAGCAGGATTCGAACTCGCGACTATCGCAATAGTAGGAGGCCCGTCCGTTGCCTTTACCACTGCGCCATCAAGCCGATAAAGATCATAATCAGAGAGCTAATAAAAACTGGACAAACAGTGCTTGCTGAAGACAATTAAAAGATATAGATTTTTGTATCGCTCTTAGTGGTTCAACAATCTGCTCAGAGTTCAATAACTGTTTCTTATGATAATTATTATATAAATTGTATGCGTAAAATATCTCATTTTAAAATTTACTCTAAAGTTTATAACTGCTTATTAATCTTATTGAATGGACGAATTCTATTAATAAATAAAATAATGAAAGGAAGAAAATATTTAACTGTTTTCAATAAATAAGTGATTTTCACAAAAAAAAAACCAAAGCCTAATATTATGCAACATACATTATGCCGCACGGTACTATATCAATTTAGATAATGCATGCTCTTTCAATCTATTAAATTTGATCTAAGGTCTTATTAATCAATTTAACCGTATTAAATTATACTTGTGGCCATCCGAAGGAGAACTAATTGGTAATACGACAATCACTGCTGTTATGCAGTGAAATACAATCATTTATTTGGTTGTATCAATCTAACAAATTCTAGTTATATTATTATTAGTAAATATGATATCATGTTAGTTACGTTTTATGAAAAAAAATAATGTGTGGTTAAAAAGATATAATTTAAGATTCTTATTACGTTATCCACAAAAATTGGTACCCTAACATACGACAGGCTTGGCAGTATTATTGTAGAGATTGTTACAAGAAGAGGGGATTTTGGGAAACAAAGGGATCTGGGATCTACATTGCTTTGTTTTATGATACCAGGTAAGGTGTTATTCTAGATAAACAGATACTAAACTTTGCGTATAACCTTCACAGATGGGGGATATATCTGAATTATCGAATTATATCACTACACAAGATGTGATAATGATTAAATCTTTTCATAATTTGACTTTAAATTTCTTGGACCAAGAAATGGACTATTGTATACTGATAAGAACATGTTGCTTATTAAAATCTTTATATTATTATTAAGCTTTTCTTCTTTGTTTGTGTTATCAGACATGACAATGATTTTTGCAATATTTAAAAATAACATTATGTAGATATTAGAGTGTTAATTAAGTAATATTTATTCTTTGTAATAAGGCACATTATTAAAATTGGTTTATAATATTATGTGTAGTATATGTATTGTTTTATATGTAGATCTGTATAAATAAAAATACTGCACACATTTGCATATTTCTTTTTTTTGTTGTGTTCGCTATAACGAGAAGTTTGTATAAAAAAAACTAAAAAAGCTTAGGGAAAAGTTGTCAAAACATTAATTGACGTTTTTAAATAGGTTTAAATCGAAATAGCGACGAATATGTGCAACTAAATACATTTAGTCGAGAGAGAAAAAAGCAGGAATAACAAGTGCAGTTAGGAATAAAGAATTAAAACAAGTTAATTCAAAATATTAAAGCTTATATCGAGGAAGAATTTTCAGGAGTAATAGTTTTGTGTAATATGCGCTACAAATAAATATATTCCAATGGAACCAAAATACCCAAATCAAGCAACATGGTATAGTCGTCAGATCTGTGACAGAAAATATGTAAACAAACCCTGCGTGTAGTTGTGGGGATTATGAGTTTAGGTCGCTGACAATAACGTACTATTACGTACGTTAATTTGTATATCAATAGTTCACATGACTGTTGCATATAACAATAACAGTTATAAAATATGGGAGATAAGACAAAGTAGAATAGCAATAGATAAATGAAACCTATAGAAGACAAACTAAAGATGAGTTCGAAGAGTGAAATAATTAAGCAAAGAACAATGCAATTTAGGTAAAAACATTATTGTTTTAATCAATCTGGTGTATTTACTGTCTTTATAATATATATTTTAATGTGATAAAATATGGATAAAATATAAAGACTAATAAACATATAAATAAAATATTGAATATTGAAAATATGCAAGATTCAAAATGAAACTAACTATACAATTTACATATACGGGGCACATAGGACAATTAGAAGACATTAATTAATAATTTGTTGATTATTGAAAGTTAATTGAAATTAAATAATTTAGTTTACCTAATTGTGTTACTTATTTTTAATATACATGCTAAAGTTAAATGTCAATTTAAAAATTGTTTTATTCATATATTCTCGATTTTCTGTATACAAATATGTATAACTTCGTTTATTATTTCATACTTATGTTTATAACATAAACGTCATAAAGAAAAATCCTGTATATATAATGTTCTGAAGTTACTACAGTTCTAAAAATAATCTTACTTATGATACTTTGTTGATTATTGAAAGTTAATGAACATTAGATTTAATTAAAAGCAATTATATAGTCTATTCAAAGTTTATTTGTATATGCGTCATCGAAATTTGTGACGTCGAAACGCCGCAATGTTGCCGCATCAACTCTGAGTTTTAGTTTAGTTTGGCTTTGACAAACAACAACATTTCAATATAAATAAAATAATTGAACAGAAATGTTGGTACATATTTAGTTTATTTTAACATTATAGTACATCAAAACATGTAATTATACAGCCACAATAGTTTATAGGTTAGAGTTATAACCGCATATCACTATTGCGTTCAAGAATTTTGCATAGGTCTGACATTCGGACGACTTGGACAGGCTTTTTCCTTTACGTGCTCGAGCTAATCAGACAGCATTGTATCTCGTTTTTAACTAGATTAAAATGCAAAGGAAATATTGTCTGATTATAAAACGAATTTACAAATTGTGGAAGGCGATACATTAAACAACTTGATGACGCATATACAATTATTTCAACAATGGTATATATCAAATATATTTCTGATATTGTATTGAAAATATTGTGAAAACAAGTTCGCTTTTCAAAAACAAAACGTAAAAAGACCGTTATTTGTCCACATGCCTTAGTAGTTAGTATAAGAGTTTAAAAAGATTAAATTAAAGTTTCAAATGAAAAAATTATAGCGAAAATAGAAAATAATATCTGATGAGACATTGTTTAGTATTTTTCAGTCAATGCCTCAGTAATAATTTGCAGTACGAGATCGGCTTCACAATTCCAATATAGAGACGTTACAGATTGGCCAAGGATCATCAATACCGAAGAAATTTCGGTTTTACCAAAGAGAGGGAAAAAAACTCGAACCGAACCAGCGAAAGAATGTGAAACTCGTTGGTAAAAATTTGTAATGGAATGATTGCCGAAGAGAACTGGTTCCGTAACAGATATCGTTTATTTTTCATCGAATACTTCTCTTTTGGCTGGTTTAGATCTCACATCAATAATGCATTTAAGAATGAGACGTGGTACGTGACTGAGATATCAAATAATGGTAAACGGTCCGTTAAAAATGGTATGGTATTGGAAACAGTTTATCCATATAAGAGACACGTGACAAATAGTTGTTGGGGCCGGGAATGTGTGGCCGGCTGTTCGGTTTTGATTGGCATTTCCGGCAAAATAGAAAATTTATTACTGTTACACATATTTTAGAATTTACCTTAATTGCAATGGCTCTAACTGTATCATAGCATTAGAATATAAAAACTAACCTATAGTCATAGAGAAATAGAGATTTAAGTTAATAGGAAATTTTGGCGTGAATGTTTCACGACGTCCAACTTGTAGATGTCGCTACTTTGAACTTATTACTTGCTTTAATCGCTACGCTAGAAGCCGCGACGGAATGTGATTGGCTCACTTCGTTTCTATGGTACGTTTTTTATTTATTTATTTTGAGCGCCATTTTCAGTATGGCCGTCATCTCTATAAACTCTATGACTATAGTCTATTTAAAGTTGCTGTGAACATACGTCATCAAAATGTTTAATGTGTTGTCTGCCATAATTTGTAAAATACATTTTAGAATAAGACAATATTTTCCTTATTTTATTCCAGTTAAAAAGAGACACAGTGCTGTCTGATCAGTTCGAACACGTAAACGAATGAGCTTGTTAAAGTAGTCCGGTTGTCAAGCCTATGCAATATTCTATATAAACTATTCTGGCTGTATAATTAATTGTAGTTTTTAGATGTACTATAATGTTAAAATAAATTATATTTAATAACATTTTTGATAGATTAGATAGAATAGAATGTAGTCAATGAGTTTTATATTAATAATACTGAATATCATTCTTCAGTAGTATCGATTTTACTACTCTGCTGGATCTTTTTTTCTTTATTTTATCAATTTCGATTAGGTATACCTTCTTTTCATCACCAGTAATAGTATGATGCAAAAATTACATTTCAGGCATTCAAAAGTACATAATATCCTTGCTTCTAAATTATTCCAATGACTTTCAAATGCGTAATGATGGTTGACCGATCAACATCTCATTAAAAATGTTCTTCCAGGTTTATCTTGTCAATGATTTTCTGCAGAAGTTTCTTCTGTACAATAATAATACAATAAAATGTTAAAATATATTTTTGTTATATGTACAATCTGTTAATAATAAAAATCTGTTCAAATGAAGCAATGAGAAGTTTGATGAATGAATGATGTTTGAGTTTGATCATTGGATTTAACGGCTCAAAGGATTCAAAATCTCAAAGACAATATTCGTCACGAAATTGAAGAAATTCAGCCTCAGATGTTGCAGGATGTCATGAAAAATGCCTTAAAAAGGGCCAAAAGCTGCATAGCGAATCGCGGTCACCATTTAATCGATATAATTTCTCAATCTTACATATCTTTTTTTTCTCCATGTTGTTTAAGAACAAATTGCGAAGGACCGACTTTTTGATACTTGAAAAAGAAGAACTTCGACCAATGGTTCAAGCAGAAAAAGTACAATAATCATTCATCGTACTATATTTTAAATTAGGTATAAGTTGAAAATCATAAATAAAGATTATATATTTCTTAATGCAGAAATATTTAAACTTATTATTTCATCAAACTCGTGAAACATATTTTTGAACATTTTACATTTTAAAAAGGAATTAAACCGATTAGGCCTGAAATAAATCTGAGCGAGAGCTTCATCGTAACATTCCGTCGTTGATGAATACACCGAAATCCCTGGTATTTTCTTATTTGTTCGATATTTTCTGCTGAATAGCAAACGGTTGGATAGTTATTTGAAAAATTTTAATAATACCGCTACAATTTCTATGAGGCAACTGTCATGATATATTGTAGTGGTCACAGGCATAAATAAAATGGGAAATACTGGAAAAATTTAAAATTACGTTTTAAATTAGGTTTTATAATTAATTTATTTAAAGTTTTAAAATTATAATATGGAAAGTTAATTAAGATGTCATTATTTTCTTTTAAATTACGATAATTTTAAAGTAAATTTATATAGATATATATTATAGAGATGGGTATATATAAACTTTAGGCGTTCAAAACTTTTAGAAGTACTTTAAAAATGCAGGAAACTCTACAATATCATAATTGGCCTCCAGCTATTAAAATACTCCATTTTATATGATTGGAGAATAGATGGTTGGAAGAGTTTTTACTTTCGTGCTTTACAATGTAGTTAATTTCAAGAATAGAAAAATCTTTTCTCGCTCTATGTTAACGAAAGTACAGAACATGTAGAAATTAAAGTGTATATGTACTTCAGCATGTTAAGCTATTTAAATATATTACATTGAGAAATGTGATATCAAAAATAACTAACGAATATTACCTCTTGCTTAACTATCTATTTGTTTTAATTTATTGTGGTATTATATTATTATTACAAATTACTTGATAGATAAAACTATGAAGTCGAATGTGTGGGTTCTTATGGAGGAGGAATATAAATTATGCTAAATTACAGTAATTTTTTGTTATTAACTTATACCTATTAGTACCTAGGCAATCAAAAGTGAATTATCGACTATTCACTTACCATTTGCTATGTTTGTTAAGTTTTTAGTCGATCGTCAAGGAATATTTTCGGTACCTACCTTCTTTCTTCGAGAATCTGTCTTTTTATGCTGCACACATTAGACTTTGGAAGTGAATGTTGAAGTTAAAATAATGTATATTCTCTTTATAAACTGTAATGAAATAAAATTTTCGTCACATCTATAAAAATAGAGGATGAGAATAAGGAAAAAAAAATTATAACTTTGGTTGTTCCTATAAATTTTCATCCCAATGAACGAAAGAAAAACTAATTAATACCAGAATGTTTCGAGAACTATTCGATCAATTTCGTATTAAAATGTTACTTAAATGGTAAAATTATGAATTATAATCTAAATTTTATAATAAAAGAGCCCAAAAAACTTTAATTTCATAATTATTCTCCGACTAATTAATGATTCTGTTCTGTCCCAAAAGTAAAAATTAAGTAAATGTCTTTACGATCTGGTATATTCTGAAACATGGTCTATGAGAAAATAATAGGCCAATAATATCTTAACGAATTTCTTGCCTTCAGAATAATTTTTTCTCTCCCATGTTGTACCAATAACGTAAACAATAACATATCACACTCATTCAATGTACGCATGAATATCGACATAATATAACAGGTCAATGGAAATGTCCACGGCCTGACACATAGATGGCGCTACAAGAATTAAATCCATATGTTTTTTAGTTAGCCCTAACCCTTAAAAGATGCGTGTATAAATTTGACAGCTGTCGGATCATAAGTTTGTGAATTATAGCATTTTGAGTGAAGCAACTTCTGTTATTGCGAAAAAAATGGACGAAAAGGAAGTCCGCGTGTTTCCGGACTCTGCCCCAGGGAAATCAACCGTCAAGGATAGGTATGCTAAGTTTAGACGTGGTGAAATGAGCAACGAAGACGGTGAACGCAGTGAACATAAAAAAATATACAAAATGATTTTGAATGATCGTAAATTGAAATTAATGAAATAGCAGGCACTTTAAAAATATCAACTGAACGTGTACATCATATCATTCATGAATATTTGGGTATGAGAAAGCTCTGTGCAAAGTGGATGCCGCCCGAGCTCACTTTTGACCAAAACAATGACGAGTTGATGATTCGGAACAGTGTTTGAAGATGATCAAGCGTAATAAATCAGAGTTTTAGCGCTGATATGTGACAATGTACGAAACATGGCTCCATCATTTCACTCAATCGACAGTCATCCGAGCGGACTGCATACGCTTCAAAACGTGGGAAAACGCATCAGTCGGCTGGCATGGTTAGGCGTCTGTATTTTGGGATGCGCATGGAATAATATTCAAGGACCATCAACAGCGACTATTGCATAGCGTTATTAGAGCGTTTGAAGGACGAAATCGTCGAAAAATAGCCGCATTTGAAGAGAAAGAAAGTGGTGCTTCACCAAGACAATGCACCGTGTTACAAGTCACTGAAATAGATTGCAAAAATCCATGAATTTTGCTTCGAATTGCCCCCTCATCCACTGTATTCTCCAGATCTGGCCCCCAGCGACTATTTCCTGTTCTAAGATCTCAAAAGAATGCACGCTAGGAAGAAATTTTTTTGGAATGAAGAGGTGATCGCCAAAACTGAGGCTTATTTTGAAGCAAAGGACAAATCGTACTACAAAAATGGTATCGAAAAGCTATAATCAATGTATCACCCTTAAAGGAATATAATTTAAGCCAAACTAAAAGGAATTTAAAAAAGCTAACAGTTGAACAACGTTTAGTAAGAGTTAAGTAACAGTCTCAGTGTGATCCATTTTTTTGTTTTGGATGAAGAGTTAGCAGAATGTTTAAAATATACTGAGAAGTATCTCATGAATACGAAAATACACAAAATAATATAGATATCAATTTAAGTGTAAAATAAATAAATCAATACATAAAATTAACATAAGACATAAAAAACCAAAATGCATTTGAGACGTCGAATCATTTAAAAACATATTTTTTAAGTTCTTTATGCCACCGAGTTTCGTCTATTTTTTTAAACTGGTAAACTGGTTTATTATACTTTTCGTGGACATTCAATTCCGTATAATCAATACAATATATCATCATTAAGTCAGCGGCCGAGAGAATGGATATTTGTTCCCGAAACAATTAATTAAGAATGTTAAAATACGTGACATAAAAGGCATTTTTTTCGTGAGCCTTCCCCATAAGTTTATCGATTGCCTGGGGGTCTTCGGATAGACATCGAGGTGTAAAGATGGTTTACACAGATAAGCTTGTCCTGGGTAGGTGTTAAAACGATGACCGGTAAGCTATGACTACGGTGATGCTCGACGCATTACATGTTCCTTGGTAGACGGTGTTCTCGTATTGTTAGTAAGAAGTTATGTCGTCCTTTTTTTGGAGTAACATCATTTTCGGACCTAACTGTCTAGTCCAACTGTTTTATAATAAATTACTGGAAGGGTATGATTTGGGTAAAAGTGGTATATCATGAAAAGTATACCGGAAAGTCATTTCCGGTTTTTGTAACATATGTCGCTAAGACTTGTAGGTATGTAGTGTTTTGATTTGATTTGAATGTTTATTATGTAACTACCTTGAGGCATGTCAAATTTTACATCGTGGAATAATGGTCTACAAAATACCCAGAAATATAATACCAGATGTTGAATACGGGCGGGGTACCAGTAGCGCCAACTAGAACTCGATAACAAATATCTGGCAACCCCGAGACGTTTATCTGGGAGATCACTGACTAGCGCTCAGTTCAGACTTGCCACCATAGACTGCCCAAGCCTCATCTACAGGTAACATATATAGTTCTTTCCGTTACTCTTTTTATTTTAACAAAAGAAAAGCCGCTTTAAGTCATCGATTGGTGGTAGATACAAAATTAGTGATTTCGATTATCAAGATCAAGACTTATTAGACCGAACAAGTTTGAGGAAGCATTAAATATGCCCAAGAAACGATCAGTGGCTGCTTATTGTATAATAAAAACAATTTTATGATAATTTTGAAATTAATTAATATAAAATATATTATTAGCAAAATAAATATTGTTATTGGTATTATCTAATTAGATACTAGAAGGTCATGTAGGTTTTTTAATTATATCAGAATAAATATGTTTCCAAGAAGCACAGCGTGTAGCCCAATCAACAAAAAGATGTTTTCATTTTACGTATTAAGCTAACATTGCTTACGTCTGGATATTAGATGAAACAGAGAGTGGATTACTTAATAAAACTAATGGGATTAAGAAATCTAATACACATTAAGGGGCAGTATAAAAAATAAATATATATCATGATATATAAATTCTATTCGACTTATTACTTTTGTAAATGTTTTTGTTTCTCTTTTAAGACGAGTAGAACAATCCTTTTAACAAAAATTTTTCAATATAGAATCACAACCATTATAATAGAGTTATTTTTGTGAATATCTACTATTTGTTTTACTCTGTAAGATTTGAATACGCGCGCATTATTCGACATTTTCGTAAGATGCTGATAGAAAATTGTTGATCTATCAATTTTGTGAAGTTGACAAAAGTCCATTTAAGTCTATTTCATGTATGGGGAGCACAACTAAGACTGCACTGTAAGTTATAAAACCGAGTAGTCCATTCTACGTTTCGTTGTAAAACATGAAAAAAGGCTGCAAAATCACAGAAAAATGGAAGCAATGCAGTATTACTAAATCCGGAAGCGATAGTGGACAAAAAACAGAAAGTCTAACTAACTAAGAAACTAGACTATCTTGTACAAAGTTTATAAGTGTTACTATTAACTTAAGCTTAAGTTATTCTAATTTAGTTTTAATTTGGCAAATACGTGTATATAGAGAGGTATTTATTCTGCACTCGACTAACTAACTCCGCTTCTTTTCCCCATTTTTCAGGCAATTTACGGATTCCATCTCGAAAAAACGATATATCTCTTGAGGCTAACCACGAATCACTCCATTTTTTGTATCTTCAGAAGTGAAGCGCAGCTCAGACCGGTCACGACTCAATTGTAGGAACAAGTAGCGATCACAAAGAGTAAAGTCTGGAAAATGCGGGTAGAGTAGCACTTACCATTTTAATGTTTCCAAGAATGTTTTTACCGGTTTTGCAACATGTGGTTTTGCATCAATTGTAGTTGATAGTGATCCACATTGATGGTTTTGTGGCGATCGCCACGACCCTTTGGGCCACCACGTTTTCATCAACAGGTACAAGGGTTGGCAACGCCGGTGGTTTGGTACCATGCAGTTCCAGGATATAAAAGACCATCACGACGACGTCTCGCTCTCTTCTCTTTTCTCCATCCCCCTGTAATAGTACCACTTCCACAGCGCTACCGTACTTCCTCTACCTAATCTAATATCTTGTCAATTCTCCCGTCGACCACATGTATCACTCAATATCGAAATAAACAAGTGATTATTAAACCAGTGTTTTTCAGTTCGCGTGCAAATTCCTTCCAAAAATAGTAGTGAGTGTCCTGACAAATAATCGCAGCGGCAGCCACACATTTCAGTTTCATCGATTAATGCCTTCATATCTTAGTTTTTAAATTATTTTGACTGTCTAAAACGGGTTTTGTGTAAAAATCACAACTTTTACAACGTTGAAACCAGTATTTACATATTAAAATCAATAGAGCATGGTTGCTATAAGCTTCACACAGTATTCATTGATCTTCAGTCGCCTTTTTCTTCAATCTGAAGTAAAAAGTAAAACATCCCACAATTGTAATCTACTTGATATACATTCAGACATTTTCAACGGAGTGAAAAATTATTATATGTATCAAAAATAATCTCTGCTATTACCATGAATTAGGTGTTTAGATGTACTGTAAAAAGTTTTTATGAGGGTTACTATATATATATTTTGTGCGTAATAATGAAAAGACAGTAATTCATTCAGTGTGTCATGATTAAGAATGATTCTTCGTTGCTGCTGCTTTTTCGTATTGACTGAAGCACTTCTGATGATCAAAATTTTGTGTAACATTCAGGATTCATCCTTCTACGTTGCTCTAATACCATGGCTACCGCATGTCTAGTTATTCTGAAGAACATTCATGCATGAACAGTGTGGTTTAGATTCACGTAATGATTAAATTACCAGTAGGTCTACTTAATACAGCTTACACTTTAAAATATTAATACATTATTTTTAAAATATATATATATATATATATATATATATATATTTATATATATATATATATTATTATTATTATTATAATATATATATATATATATATATATATATATATATACATTATATAAATTAAAATTTTTTCAGTTATTATGTCTGATATTTTTCCTATGTTTATTGAAACAAGGAAACGCAGTACGGAAAGGATATAATAATGGCGAACGAAAACACGGAATGATAAATCGAATCGGTCTTTTCCATTTTCCGTTACCATATCCGGATAGATGCCGTCGGTCTCCAAACTATCAATTGAAGAAACAATCTGAAAATAATGTAGCTCCTGGGCCCCGGCCGGCAAATAAGGGTCTATGTTCGGCGATTTATAAACAGTCACGACTTTAAGAGATATAAAACCGGCCAACCCATCCATGAAAATATGAATTTATATTAGCCACGGGCTACGGGAAGGCCACTCGCCATATCCACCATATATGTCTTCTTCGAGGGTCTGTTTATTTCCAGAGAGCGGGCATAAATGGGGTCTTGACCCCGTCCGCCGCGGTCCCGTACTCCCGATTTATCAACTAATCTGATTCGGTCAAAGCACCAGTATTTACGACCTTTTGCTGCGGCATTTTCGCTTTTTCTCGGATTTATCATCGGTAATTGCGGATATTAATATGCACAGTTCGAACAAAAATTACCTGACATGGA
The DNA here is from genome assembly GCF_030347505.1 of Rhynchophorus ferrugineus. NCBI lineage: Eukaryota > Metazoa > Arthropoda > Insecta > Coleoptera > Curculionidae > Rhynchophorus > Rhynchophorus ferrugineus. The sequence goes on along the minus strand of NW_027472585.1, from coordinate 37,434,385 downwards.
TAGCAGAGATAAATTTCCTGTTCATTATTTTTGAAAACTAGAAAATATAATATAAGATGCTTGCATATACTATGATATCTATTAGTTAAAATGTGAAGTATTAATGTAAAAAAATTAATATTTATTTATATAAAAAATTAATTTTAATAAAAAAAATCAAGCGACTTTAAAAAATAATAACACAAGAAAAACTTTTAAACATAAAATATGTACATTAGAATCGTTTGTTATAACTAAATAAAAAGATACAAAAACCTTATTTAACTTATCTACTACACGTAATATATATTCTACTATATATAGTCTATTCAAAGTTTTTTTAGTAATGCATCATGGACATTTGTGACGTCGAAATATTGCAATGTTGCCGAATTAACTTTGAGTTCTGGTTCAGTTAGGCTTTGACATACAAAAAAAATCTAATTTAAATAAAATAATTGAACAAAAATATTATGAAATATAATTTATTTTAACATTATAGTAAATCTAAAAACTACAGTTAATTATACAGCCATAATAATTTATAGGTAAGAGTAAAAATCTTTTATCACTATTGCTTTCAAGAATTTTTCATAAATGTAAACAAAACAAATCTAACCTTCAAACTATTATACCTGTGTTCTTAATTGTAGTTTTAAGTCGTTCGATAATATTATGTATTAGATAGACTATAATGTTAAAATAAATTATATTTGATAACATTTTTGTTCAGTTATTTTATTTAGATTAGGATTTTCTTACGTCAAAGCCAAACTGAACTAAAACTCAGAGTTAATTTGGCAAAACTGCAATATTTCGACGTCACAAATATCCATGATGCATTACTAAAAAAGCTTTGAATAGACCATACATACAATTAATACATACAACTTACCTAAACTTATTTATCTATTTACAATTTTAACAATATTAACTGCTATCAACTGAGTACTTTGAAGTTGGTGGCGGAATTTAGATTGTTCAACAAATAATATAATGTATATGCCTTTAATGTATCTCTTTGTCTTCTATAGTAACATTTTCACTCGTGTTTTACATCTCCTAAATCAGTATTTAAGTACAACAATAAGGTCAAGGTTTGTTAAGTTGAATAAAGCCGTTTTTCTTTTGATTAATATATAAAACTAATACTTTTCAACAATATAGCTATATTATTTATTTTGATTTGATTATTTTTAATAAAGTAGCTACAACTTTCTCGTTATTAAGTATCCAAACCAAAGACGTTATGTAGCGCAGAAAATAGGTTGAGGTAGAAATTACTTACTTAGGAAGATATTAAAATGATTCTGGGCTTGCAGAGTAATTATTGTAATTATTGTTATTATTCCCAATAGACAATAAGTATTTCTTATGTTTTTATTAAATATATATATATATATATATATATATATATATATATATATATATATATATATATATAGTATGTAGAAAATCACTTTATTAAGCGATCTCCTGTATAAAAGACTATCCTAATTAATTAGTTTTAATCTAAAGCCTAAAGACTATATATGTCCAATAATCAGATCGGATGGTGTTAAACGTTTTAGTTGACGCACTTCACTGTCATGGCGCATATTTAGCTGATTAGCGAGTAAATTGGGATACACTGACACTCTTTCGAAGTACTTCACACAAACACGTTGAATTACACTCGTTCTAGGTTCTAGAGGAATATCGCTTTGTATCACTTCATTTGAAACATAGTACGGAGCATCGACAATGGCACGCAACTCTATTTTGGAACCGTTGTATGAGGGATTTATTAGATTTGCTAGCGGTACCCCATAGTCGGATTCTATCTGGCCAAATAGGCTTGAATATCTTGTTATCTAATGATAACTTGGATTTGCACCCGATGAGCCAATATATTTGACACAATTTGAGTCCAAGTTGTCGATAGCGTCCATCTAATTGCACACCAATATATTTAGCATCTTCTGCTTGGGGAGTAAGTAATTAGCAAGCTTAAATAGAAATATATTTCAAAAAATTGTGTTATAAAGAGTGTCTGAAATATAGGTTTTTCAAATTAGCTCAACTATTTTTGGTGAATGTTCATCGGTCTAGATTTTAATGTTTCTCCGATATATCATCTATGGAAATTCGTTTTAACTATCAACGATTTAAGGTTGATTTTTGGTACCAAAATTGAAGAGTTACTGTGATTTTACAAGGTGCATTTACAGAAATGTTAATGTAAATTAAGGATATTTGTTTTAGTTTACTAGTAGTAAAAATCAATCAATCAAGTTCATTTTACAAGGAAATCAAATTACATTATTTTAATAGTAGTGTAATAAAATTAGTTCATATGATTTATTTTTCTTTATTTACGTCGATTAATGGAGTGTTATAATTTATATAAGAATAAACAGTGACACGTTTCCTTTCCAGCAAAAATAATTTACCACAAACGGTGCTGTTTATCTTTAATTTAACTAAGTGTTTTTCCAATTAATATCCCGATTCTATTTTATTTATTTTTTCAATAAATTTAAAGATGACGAACGAGGATGTTCATGAAGTAACAAAGCTCCCGTATCCTGTTCGAACGGACGGCTAAGAAAAATACAAAGCGGAAAAATACACATCGTAGGCGAGAGGTCTACAAATATCAACAAGCAGCGCGAACTAATTAATATAAACATCTTCTTGGACGGGTTCCTGTTCGAGTTAACACCTGGGCGACCGAACTAATCCGCGGTCCGCGTGCCGTTTCACGGTCCGTCCGTCAAATGGGCGCCTTCCAGAGGGCAGATCGTTTACGCAGCACGGCGATCAGGGACCGACACACTTCGGCTTTGAAAGTGGTTCCGTTCTATAAGCGGTTGACGGGATGCGATGACAGAATCCCGAACAGTGTCGTATCTTTTCACGCCTTTTTACTTTCGTCGCTGGGTTTCCATTGTTTTTGGATATGTTAAATATGCTCGATCATTATACATACATACATATATATATATATATATATATATATATATATATATATATATATATATATATATATATATATATATATATATATATATATACGGGGGATTGTTAAAAATAATGATAAAATGTAACGTAATTTGGATAATAACACAGGCTTTTGATTCCCTGAACTCAGATCATTAATCCGTGCGTCAAGATTCTGTCACTGCACTCCTGTAACGGATGTAGACGCTAGACGATAGTAAAGTACCTCGCCATCCATGCCTATACAAGTTTCTATTGGCTGAGACTGTACTTGCGCTCTTGTTCTAATCTAACCTGATAGTTATCACAACTCGCGTCCTTTTCTACCACGCATTTCGTACCACAGTCTTAGTTGTGGTTAGATGTCATCTTTAGGTTAATTTTGTATTTATATTTTTTGTTAAGGTCAAATAATTATTTCATACACAAAATTAGCGGCAGATAATGCGAAAGTATTGGTATAAGGTATGAATTATTAGTAAGATATTATTATTTTATAACACTAATTTTGTAGAATGTTATGGAGCAAGGGATATGTTAGTATGGTTTTTATTATAGTTGAAATGCATAGTATTCTAAAAAAAGAAGATTTTATGAATAGAATAATGGAAGAAAAATTGAAATGCATAGGTATGTTTGTAGCTATATCCCGAGTATACGATAAAGAATACTCTGTGCAAACATGTGCATTTAGTACGTATGTATGAGGAAAAAATACGCAGTAATTCTTTTGCAGATAATTTAGCAAGTGCTCTAGGAGAGCGGTCAGGGATTAAATCGCAAGGCAAAGAAGAAACTAGAAGAATCTTGTAAGAAAAATATATATAGAAGAGAACCAATGACAGAAAATGACTTTGACAACAGAATTTTCAGTATAATTAACACTTTTAAATCAGTCGATCAGTAATCACAAAGTCAAATACTTAAGAACATAGAGGTTATGCTTCAGATATTTCAACAAAAAAGTGATTTAAAAGGAAAACGAAAGAAGGAAACACAGCAATACTTTCCAGCACCCAAACGTTAAATCAGCTCCGAGGAGTTATATAAACCAAAAGAAATAATAAATCACAAATCTTCAAATACTATGCTATCAATTTATTCCAACCACTTTTATTAAATACACCTTATATTTACACTATACTTCATGATAGTTAGCTTTTAGCTTCGTCATAGCTTTTTTCTTCTTTTGAAATATCAGTAAAATCAGAAAGATATAAGTATAACAACAAATAGACAGAAAACGTATACAAACATGACCATATTTCATTCTTACCTTTACTATAATCATCAAATAAGTTCTGTTTCCATATTGTTTAAGATATCCTTTGTTCCATAACAATCTACAGAATTAGTGTTATAAAATGTTAATATTTTGTTAATAGTTCATAGCTTATACACTTATTTTCGCATTATCTGTTGCTAATTTTGCCTTAATTATATTACCTCAACAAAATGTAAAAACAAAATTAACCTAAAAATGACATCTAATGACAACTAAGACTGTGGTACGAAATGCGTGGTAGAAAAGGGCGCGAGTTGTAAAACTGTCAGGTTATATTAGAACAAGTGCGCATGTGAAGTCCTAGCCAATAGAAACTTGTATAGGTATGAATGGCGAGGTCTTTTACTGTCGTTTGTAGATGATAGTAAAAGTAATGGATATGTTGATTGGTCGGAACTGTTCATGCGTATTTATTCTAAACTAGCTTTCACAGAACAGATTTCACAGACGACACTAAAGTTCGGCTTGGCTGGATTCCCATTTGTTTACACTTTGCATGCGTACTTGCGAAACTCGTCTAAATCCGAGAGGACGGCTACAATTGACAGAACGGTCACGTGATTGGAATGCTCACGTGGTATTGTTGGCAGATTTATTTGTTTGTGTTTTTATTAACAATAGAAAAATTGAAATATATATAACTATGAATACTGTATTACATACAGTTTTTTAGTTAACTGAACAATCTGAGGACTATTAGAAAAGCGGTTCAAAAATACCTTTTGGAATTAAATCACTCTAATACACAGGATTAAAATAGTACTCGGTATAAAATATAATACAGGTAATATTTAACAATTCTTGTATCTAAGATATTGAAAATAGTTTAAGAAGGAGTAATTTGTTAACGGAACGAAGGTAGTAAGTTGTTAAAAGAAACAACGAGAAAAGGGAACAGAAAACTGTATCCCGTATAAGAATAACATATTATTCTTAGTTTTTGAAACTATGTTTTTAATCGTTAACAAAAATATTTATGAGATTTGTAATTTAGAATCTATATTATAATGAGAATTTATGGGTTTTGCAAAATATTTGTGATAAGAATTACTTATTAAAAAAAAAGATCAATATAAATTTGGTTTAAAATAAGTATATGATTATCGTTAAATTAAACAAAATCTGTGGCTTATAACAGACACAATAACACATTTTACTAATATAGAATAATTTTAGTTTATGTAGTTTATAAATTCTGCTTCACCAGGTTCTTGAAGTTTTATACCAATGAGAAGATTGGTTGGGTTCGCCAGGTGATAACCATGATGTTTTACGCTTCTAGCACCAAACGATGACTTTCAGCGTCTTTTTTATTTTGATTAATTAAGGAAAATAATGCCTATCGCAAATGTACGTTTTCAGGCATGAAACTTGATATTTTCAAAGAGGTATAAATCTATGACGGTGTTACTTTCGCAAAATGTAACATGTATATCTTTGAAGCTTGATTGTCAATAGAATAAAATGATATATGTATTAAATCATAATATTACATACTATTGTTTTATAAGTAACGATGTACCAACCAATACCATACCCGCCAATGAGACATGAAAGAGCCAATAACAAAATATATCTAATATCTCTTTTCTAAACACGCTCGTACAACTTTAAAAGAACCAAAATAGTAGACATATTAAGTTTATTAAAAACTGTCGACAATAAACAATACAACATTCACTTTTAATTCGGAATGTGTAGAAGAAACTGAATTAACCGATGTAAAAAGATTATGTTATTAGGAACGTATACCGAATGACAACAAAGAATATACAACCGAGGCGTTTTTTCCCTCCACCACGCTATATATTTCTCGGTATTATAGCTAGACGCCGTTGAGAGAATACTATTATTATCCGTCTGGAGCTCGAATCGTAATCTAATTGTTATTCTTGATGTTATCTATTCTCAAGTGAGCTATAAAAGAGAAAGCTCGTTATAGGAATGTTAAAAAAGAAGTTGATTAGAGTAAATAAAAAAAATGCAAGCCCATTCTGGGGAGAACGTTAATTGTGATTGGCAATTTGATATAAAACGACTTAACTTGGTGGTGAAAACGGCGAACTATAGCGATTCGTTAGGTATAAAAGGAGTAATGGTTGCCTTTGTGCCAATCTACAGGGTCGTATTTAAACGAAAATGTTCGTATTTTTTTACCAGATGTACCGGAAGGTTATTACCTGGTTTTATAACAGATGTGGTCAGGTTTTAGTACATAATGTTTACATATTTTGACACATATATCATCTTATTCTATTGACATTAAGCTTCAAAATTATACGTGTTATATGTTGCGAAAGTAACAAGATAACAAGTCATAGATGTATATTTCTTTGGAAATATCAAGTATCGTGCCGGAAATCTTGTTTTTGAGGCACGCATTACTTTTATTTTCTAATCAAAAGAAAAAGGACGCTGGTAGCTCACTGTAAGGAGCTTGCTCTAACCGTAAAAAACATTCCGGTACGTTCCGGTAGACCAAAAAAGTTTGAAGATGCGAACCTCTAAAAGTTACTGGATGAAGACCCAACCCGAACTCAAAAATAATTGGCAGAAGCGCTCTGGTATTTGGTGGGACCCGAGTGGCAGGTGTACGAACTGTTGGAACAGTTAATAGTGATCGCCACCCACAATAAATGATCAATGTATCATGTATTGATCGAAAGGCGTCCAGAATAGATCTGAAGGCATGGTAAACTGATTTTACTGCACGATAACCGGTAAAGGTATTCGCTGCACCCGACATCCTTTCCAAACCTTGCCTCGTTCGACTATCAACTTTCGCCTTAATGGGACACACGCTTGCAGAGCAGCAGTTCGCCAATATCGAAGAATTTATAAAATGGCTCGATAAATGGTTTTGCTCAAAGGACAAATAGTTTCTTGGGATGGCATCCATAAATTGCCTGAAAGATAGGCAAGATGTATAAAATCAAATGGCTAATACTCAAAATAAATAAAATTTTCAATTTTTTTGAAAAGTATGTGTTTTTTCTAAACTGTGCGGTAGAACTGGTATATGCTGAGCCTTCGTTATTACACTTTTTCGGCATATCGAAACCGTATGGTATCCAAGCCATGCTGCATCGATCTGAATAAGTAATAATCAGAAGGCGCTATTTTTGGTGACTACGCTGGGTGAGGTAGAACTTCCCATTCAAGCTGCAATGGTGTAACTTTTACGACTCTTGCAGCGTGTGTCCTCCAAGCTATTATTTTTGCTATTTATTATTGTTTTCTTTTATTTTTTACTTTCGTATACCTCTTAAGCCTCGCCTGTGTGTCCTCCATGTTTTCTCTTAATTTCAATCTAATATAAATACGGTTTGAGATAGTATAGAAACGTTTTTATGTGTGTACTACCAATGTGTACCAACACAAAATGTTCCCAGGACTTAACCCAACAATGTATCTGAATTATTGAATTTGTTTGTTCTATACGTTGTGATATATTGCTGTTTTTTTCAACTATATGCCAACAAAATGGAGAACTTTTAAATTTATTCACATTTTACAAATTTTTATTTTATAAATATTACACTTGTTACAATGATTTGTTTCACATTGTAATCAGTTACAACACAATAGTGTCGAAGTCAATAAAATTATAAATGAATAAAATATCTAAACAATTTTCAATATTTGTTACTAGATCCTTGAATTTTTCTCTTGATTATTATTAATAATAGACAAGTATAAAAATTTGCAATTATGTTTATTATATGGCTCCAATCAACATTTAGCTTAAAACAAGAATAACAAAAACAAAGAGCTTAAACGATGAAGAAAAACTGAACGTTGTTTGGGATGTCCATTTAGAAATAGTGATTTTAGAAATAATTCCGAGATACTTTTGAAACAAGAACTTTATTGATATTGGAAAATCTAAAAGTATTCCGAATTCATGACTTAATTAAAATTTACTTCAGACTTACAACGCTTCATGTGCGATTTTATTCATTACACCATTGAGTCGAATTATTCAATTTAATATATATATTATATATATATATATATATATATATATATATATATATATATATATATAGCATTTTAAATAATTTAACTACTTCAGTTTTCTAATAATAATATAGTAATGCAGTATAATAATAAAATAGTAATGTTCAATTATGTATCTTTGTGATTATTTTACTAACAATTTATTTATATTGAAATGATCACACAATGAAAAGGTAAGAGTTCGTGGATCGCAAAAGGGAAAAATCAATCGATACAACTTTATTACAATAAGGAGCAACATGAACATTAATAATTTGACGGTTTACCCGATATATCCATCGATACTAATAAATCTAAACAGTCCTATCTAAGTTTAAACCAATAGCCGGACTTAAATAATGGATAAATTGGACAAAAATCGGACCGGCACATGCAACATAAATCTAGAACGGAACCGTAGAGACGCAGCTTAAAATATACAATTTGTTTAATGTAATTGGCACCCCAGGCCATCAATTCGTTCCCTGAGCAGTATAAATTCGTGATGCCATGAGATTGTTATCTTTCCGTTAAATATGATCCAGCGGGGAGAGAGAAAAAAACAGCAGAAACTGCCGTACATTGAAAATATTTCTCGTTTCGTCTGTTTTGTCTAATAATCTATTGTCATAAATATAATAGTTGCTACAATTATTTGCATTTTCTGAAGGTTTAGATCCTTTAGTCGATGGTCTAGAGATTCTAACAATGTGAAGTATAATTATTTATATAAAAAGGAAAGGAATACAATTGATTGAATTATATTATTCATCATATAGAATAAAATAACAGTTTTTGTAAATTGTAGTTTATTCTAAACTAATATTAGAATTATGCTATCAATTAATTAATCTCAGTGATTTAGTGTCACTGACTTTTAACCCAATACATGGCGTCCAGAGTTTTTCCAATTTATTCCAAGAAATAGATTTTCTCAAGGTCATTAAAATAGGTCATCCATATTTCAGTGATGACCTTTTCATTTGACCCAAATCTCTTATTACCCAACAATTTCTAATAATTTGAAATTAGGAAATAGTTGCTGCGAAAAGTTCACAGCCCAATTTATGGATTTTCTCATGGTGACTATGTGTATAGCCGTACATTGTCTTGATGGAAGAACATTTTTTTCTTTCGCCAAATTTTGTTGCTTTTGCTTCAAAACAATATCAAATCTGTCAAAAACTCTAAATAACATAAACTGTCTACAACTATTTATGTGTGAAGGTCTTTCCTTGGTTTTGGAGTTATTTTCTTGCCAAAAATTATTCTTAGCATTGTATTCTTATATATGGTTCTCCATAGATTGACTTCGAAATGTAGTTAACGTTAACGTCGATAGACGTTTTTTACATAATTTTCTTAGTCTTAGACAATTTTTGTGAAGAAATCTTCAATAATTTCTGTGAAGTATATTTTTAAATATTCAGAATGTTTATTTATGTTGTCAATGTCTACTTGACCACCGTATGTTATATTACAGTATACAATATAAGCGAATAATGAAAAAATCTTAATATTGGCAGAATATATTTTGGAAAGGTATTATTCAATAAGTCTCCAGACCTAAGTCATTTAAACCTAGATGATATAAGTTTCTGGATAGCACTAATCTTTAAACTATTGGTTTGTTTATAATAAATATACAAGTATTTATAATAATATATATATATATATATATATATATATATATATATATATATATATATATAATAAATATACAAGTACATAAAATACATAAAATAGATGGTTTGATAAACGGTTGTACTGAATTTAATGGCGCTTGTACAAACACACAAATTGCAGATTAGTTTTAGGAAGTCGCAAAGCAAAGTTGTATGAGATAACTGATACTGAATATATCACTATATTAAATATAAAAATAGATCTAATAATACATCTATATCAAAAATATTGTCAACTTAGTAGATAACAACCGCTAAAATCCTATAAAAAGGCAATATATACAGAAAACAACATGTAACTAAGACGTTTTCAAGCACCAATCTCGAAAATTTCGGAAACTTTTGTAGTTTTGATGTTAATGTCAGTAGAATGAAAAGATATATGTTTAAAATCATAATATTTCATACTTAGGACTTTCTAAATCTGTTCAAGATTCAAGAATAATTGGAAGCATTTTGCTCACAAGAGTCTTTTGATTGCTTGTGAACTAAACTCCAGTAATGTTGATGGGAAATCAAACCTAAAATACCAAGAAACTACAAAGAACCGACCCATTTCCTATAATTAAATTGCGATTTCTTCCTGTTAATTTTACTCCGTTGCCACTGATTCTCGATCAGCTCGAAAAAGAGAAACCTCGAAAGCGAAAAGAAAACGAAAACTATTCGGCTCGGTTAAACGTGTTCGGAATGTTCCCCGTTTCCCGACAGATAAGTCCCCGATCGCTTTGCCTTAATTCGTAGACACGGCATAACGGATAATCCGTCGAATTCAATTTATTCTTTCAAATTGACCCTTACGTTTCGTTGTTTCTTAGTTCTGGGATCGGATCCGGGTTTTGTTTTCCAGATGGAGAGGCCGGAAAAAATACGGCGGATTATTGGGTCGCTTTCCTTCGCCGGGTATTTATTGCGCCGAGGGAAATAAAGTTTGTTATGAGGATTTATGTCCGACACCACGGGAAGAAACAATCAATTCGCATCGCCGACGATTGCCATAACCGATAAAGTGCTTGATCTTTCAATTATTTTCGTCGGCGTATCGATTGGTGTAATTTTAATTCTGGCGACTGAGTGGCTGACCTTTGAAGTTTTTCAACGATATTGAGATATAGTCTATCCAAAGTTTTTTTGTATATACGTCATCAAGATATTTAATGTATTGCCTGTCGTAATCTGCAAATTCGTTTTAGAGTCAGGCAATATTTTCCTTTTCATTTTATTCTAGTTAAAAAGAGAAACAATGCTATCCGATAAGTTCGAACCTGTAACCGAACTAACCGGTCAAAATTCTTCAAAGCAATAGTGATAAGAGGTTATAAACCGGCAAACATTATATTAATACTTTGCGTGTTTTGATAAATTGTAAATCTTTGCTTATTATTACTCTGATTGAAAATTCCGAAGACAGACAGTATAGATTGCGTCTCTATCAGTAATTTTGAACAGGAGCTAAATAATGTATAATGGAATCTTGGTAGTAAAACTCGTTAGAAAGGTAAGCATTTTTACTGTTAAATATTAATTTGCTGCGATTTTTATTGGAAATATTTTTAGCGTGTTGAAACGGTCATTGAAATATCTCAAGAAATAAAAAATATGATCTTGAATTAACCCAAAATACCGTTTCATACGAGCCGAGTGATAAATCAAGATCAGCCTGATGTTAGCACTATCAAAGATCAAATATATGAAATGTATAAAAAGTGAGTGGTTCTTCAATACAAACATAATTTAATACAATTATTTCAAGTTGCAATTCATTGCAGATATATTGTACTTCGTGCTGGAAACGGGAATGGTTAATAACATCTTGGATTTGGATGGACACATTGAAGAAGAAATTGACAACTGATGGAATTTTGAACAAATGTTAGATAGATTGGAAATTAACAGCTTACTTATTTATTTGGATGAAAATTTCTGAATATGATATGATTTAATGCTGCCAATTTCTAAGACCAAGATGAGAATGGAAACAAGTAAAGATGAATATATAATTAATATAAGACAATTGTAGAAAGAATTGAATAAATAAAGATGTATACAGGTATTAAAAGAACAAACGAAAGAGAAATACAATGATATCACAATGTCTTTACAAGGAAACACTGTCCCGATATAATATACGCAATAAGTAGGCATAAAAGTTAAATATGATCTCTAATGAAAGTAAAACATATTACTTGGATATACAATTGCCAATTAGGTGGATTAGGCTTAAAGGGGATACAACTACAAACGCGCCTAGCACTCTAACTTATAGTTGGATGGAAAAGAGTTCAACGTAAATATAATCAAACACAGCTCTAACCTACAAACTATTATAACTGTGTACTTATTTGTAGTTTTAAGTCCTTTGATAATATAAGCATTAGATTTACTATAATGTTAATATAAATTATATTTGATAACATTATTTTTTAATTATATTATTTAGATTACAATTTTGTTGTATGGCAAAGCCAAACTGAACTAAAACTCAGAGTTGATATGGCAACATTGCGACGTTTTGACGTCACAACTTTAGATGTTATTATTATATAACACCTCAATCCTAAAAACCCGACCAAAGGAATATACGTGGTTGTTATTCTGTCTGGACAGCTTATAGTTATTGTAAAATTATGTTTGAGTGTCCTGTAGTGTATGTTTGAGTTTGCTTGTATCTTCGTCCGCCAGTTTTTTTGAAGATCTTCGAAATGGCACTGTTTCTACTCAAAGTTCCATGGTATCCCACTATAGAATGGTTTCGCAGCTTTGGTGACTCTACGAAATAGTCTACGGCTAAGAAACTGAGCTTCGGCAATTCGTATTTCATGGCCGTTCACCTTGAACTGCAAGCTTCTATTTGAGTTCCAGTTAACTATGTTAATTCACAGCATCTACGGGGAATCCATCGTGTTTTTCAACTTATGGTGCTTAGTTTATGGCTAAGGCTCATTGACCACCTTTAATCCACCTTTAACGACTTATAGCTTCAGCTGTTATAGTTTATTTGGAAAGTCATGAGGAATCTAGCATACTCATCAGACGTAGTGCTTTCTATTAACCACTTGTTCAAAATGATGCAGCGTAGCTTGACTGGCACAGGATTTCGAAGAGCTGAAGAAGTAAGAAAATGGATCAGTTGGTGTCGCCATGTTAACAGTAAGATGCGAAAAAAATTTAGAAAAAAAAGAAAATATTTTGATTAATATATGCTGTACGAATTTTACTCAATAAATGGAATTTTAAAGTAAAAAAATAAGCATCTAATAATAGAGAGTCATCAAAGATTTTTTGAAAGTTTAAGTTTAGGTTTAATATTCAAAAAGGCGCTTTATGTTTTTAATTGGAGAGGCTATGTAGCAATAGATGGAAAAACATTTGAAGAATAGCTTACACAAAAAAATAAAATCCACTGAAATTATGAATATATTGAAAAATAAATGATTTTTAAAAATTCATTTTGTTATTTTAAGACAATTGTAGCGACCTTGAGGCATGTCGAATTTAACATCGTGGAATAACGGTCTGCAGTTCTAGTGCCAGATAACGAATAGCTAGCAACCCGAGACGTTTATCTGGGATGTTACTGAAGATTTTTCCGTTCATTCAGTGCTCAACCATCGTTTGGTTTAGACGTGCCACCATGGATTGCCCAAGCCTCGTCTCCAGGTAACGCCGCTGCCATCCGTTTTATCCAATTTTATTTTTATATAGCCAATAATTAACGGTCACATAATGTAAACACCACTGTTTCATTTCGTTTTACCTCCATTCGCCGAGCCATATAATTTACGCTAAACAATGAATCTCGGGCTTTGAAATTGGGATTTGTACTACTTTTTTATACTATGTTGGTTTTGGAGATGTATGTAGAATGGAGAACCAATCTTACAGGAAATAAAGAAAAAAATGTGTCTATAATATTTTCTAATAAAGCAGGTAGATATTAAAGGATACTGAAGTGTACGAAGGTATCATATACTGCTGCATATATTTTTCAGATTCTTAAATTAGAATGTTTTTAACAACAATAACAATTTTAAGTGGTTTGTTATTTAAGTTTCACAAGAGAACCTGGTAAAAGGTCAATTGACGTACGAATTTGATCAATACTTTGAAATGTGTGCTATTTTATTTACGAATTGACAATGTGAGGCATTGTGAATTGATAGGTTTCTCACCTGCACAAATCAGAACCGAGAATTCTAGAGAGATCCCTAGTTTCGGAGCTTCAACCATCAATTCTATATTTGATAGGGATTTTTCTTCTTGGAGTGGATGGGTTTTGGATGGATCCTCAACCATCGATCTCTGCAGTTTTTTACGTACTATTTGGCCTATACATATTAATTGACTTTAATTGTACACATTATATCAAATCAGATTTATCAAAAATATTTATAGCTACATTGCAAGAGGAAAAACATGATCTAATAATAGCTAACGTCAAAAGACAGATGGAATAAAAGAGCCTATAAAGGAGAGCAAGAAGGTGAAGAATATGGGTGAAAATAGAGGAAGACAAACAAGAAATAGAATAAACACCTTGAAACAATGATGAAGAAATTGACCTGCAAAGGTCAAGAGACTGTCGAATTTGTATTTTACAAGTTTTTGTTTCCTAGTCAACAAGTCAATTGAAAAGTCCCCGGCCTGATATATAGATGGCGCTACTAGAATTAAATCCATATGTTTCTTAGTTAGCCCTAACTTAACTTTTGTTATTGTGAAAAAAAATATAAAAAGGAATTTCGCGTATTGATACAATATTGCTTTTTGAAGGGAAAAAATACAGTTGAAGCGAAAACCTGGGTTGATCCAGAGTTTCCGGACACTGCCCTAGGAAAATCAACCATCAAGGATTGGTATGCTAAATTTAGACGTGGTGAAATGAACACTGAAGACGGTGAATGCAGTGGACGCCCAAAAGAGATTGATACCGACGAAATTCTAAATTGCAATTGAATGAAATAGCAGACACTCTAAAGAAAGTGCTGCTTCACCAAAATATGGTAGGGACTGCACCGTGCCACAAGTCAGTGAAAACGATCGCAAAAATCCATGAATTGGATTCCGAATTGCTTCCTGTCCACCGTCCAGATCTGGCCCCCAGCGACTATTTCCTGTTCTCAGATCTCAAAAGAATGCTCGCTGGGAAGAAGTTTTTGAATGAAGACATGATCGCCGAAACTGAGGCCTATTTTGAAGCGAAGAACAAATAGTACTACAAAAATGGTATCGAAAAGTAAGAGGATCGCTATAATCAGTTGAAGGGAATTATGTTGAATAAAAAAACTAATTTAGGTACTTTTCAATTGATCTGGTAGGATAAGGTTTTGTACAATAAAATGTGTTATATTTAAAAAAACAACTGACAAACAAATAATGTAATAGTCATGGTGTTTTTTTTTCATTATCTTTACTGGATTGGAATGTCCTTGGGACTGAAAAATATCTTTACCATCGTAATCATCACCATGATCGATTTGTTCTTGGAGGAAGTTTCTAGACATTATTGATTGTGACTCAAACTGATCTAAATCACTACATAAAATTTCTGACGATTGCTATTGAGGTTTTGAAGTAGAACATTGACATAAAAACAGAGAACTCTCTGTTATATTTTTTTAAATCCATAAAAACTTGACATACAATTCAAATGTTGCCAGAAAGACGAAAGAAAGTACAAATAAAAGTAGATATAAATGGAATTCATCAAACTAAACCTTATTCAAAATCCAAATATTTCATTCCCGTTTTAACAGAATTATGAACGCAAATCCCGTAGTTGCCAATAAATAACACAACGCGCGATGAATCAAATCGGAATCGAATCTGTAGACTTATCTGTAACGCGCGACATCTACGAACTAAAGCGGATCCCTCGATTCGTCCTCTAATAGAAAAAACGAGAGAAATTCCAAACACGTTCGTTCGAAGCCGGAGATTTAACTCGACTCGTAAGGGTTTCGCATCATTTTTTTGCCGTTTACGCGCCGAACTGATTAAGAAACGTGATAACGGCGAGAAGAGATATTAACTAGGAGGAAAATAAAATAAAATTATGTCGGGGTAAGTTGTGTGTGATAAAAGGGATATTCGTCTGAATATTAATAAATCGTCTATAGGCTCTTAACAGTTTTCGAATGTTTTATGGATTGTCGTTGCTCCAACAATTTCAAATGGATTTCCCGTCACCCTTAGTCGGTAGATGGAGAGACTGTTTTAGGGATGCCAAAAAAAATATCGATATTCAAAAAAAAAACTTAAAGAAATTTCTTTAACATTCTAAAAAACCTTTTAGATATTTTTATTTTTTTTATTAATCTCTTAAAACGTCAACAATCTACCCGTGGGCATATAATAAATGTAATATAATATAATATAATCCCAGATGTTGAACACGAGCTTAAGATTTAAACGTGCCACCGTCGACTTCCCTAGCCTCGTCAACCCAGCGCCCATACCTTTCATTTATTTGTATTTCCTTAATATTTTATATCGTCAATAAATAACATTTCGTTTCGTTCGTTTCATTTTGTTTTACCTCCGTTCACCGAGTCATATAACATAACATAAATAAGTAAGGACAGAGAGGAGAAAAAGTAGAGTTTGACCTACGAGAACTAGGAAGTATTGGTAATTAATCGTAGAACTTTGTTTGGCCTGCGTTTGAATACTAATTCGTTTGATGTTTTAGTGCAATCCCGTATTTGTAGCCCATAAGTTTAAATGGGCTTTATGATTGACTGATAAACCAATCTCTTTGATTTCATGTTAACTTAGAGTGTAACCAGTACAGTTGCTTGACTTTTTCAATTTAACCTATCATGGAGATGTAACAGGTCAATTGAAATGTCCCGGGCCTGACACATAGATGGCGCTACTAGAATGAAATCCATGTTTTTTAGTTAGCCCTCAAACCATCAAAAGATGCGTGAATAAACTTGACAGCTGTCGGATCATTAGTTTGTGAATTATAATATTTTGAGTGAAGGAACTTTTGTTATTATAAAAAAAATGGATAAAAATGAATTTCGCGTGTTGATAAAATATTGCTTTTTGAAGGGAAAAAATACAGTTGAAACAAAAACTTGGCTTGATGCCGAGTTTCCGGACAATCCCCCAGGAAAATCAACCATCAAGGAATGGTATGCTAAGTTTAGACGTAGTGAAATGAGCACCAAAAGAGGTTGTTACCGACGAAAACATTAAAAAAATCCACAAAATGATTTTGAATGACCATAAATTGAAATTGAATGAAATAGCAGACCCCTAAAGATATCAACTGAACGTGTATGTTATATTATTCACGAATATTTGAGTATGAGAAAGCTCTGAGCAGTGTGGGTGCCGCGAGAGCTCACTTTTGACTAAAAACAATAACGAGTTGATGATTCGGAGTAGTGTTTGAAGATGATGAAGCGCAATAAACCCGAATTTTTGCTTCGATATGTGACAGTAGATGAAACATGGTTCATTTCACTCCGAAGTCCAATCGACAGTCATCCGAGTGGATTGCAGACGATGAACCCACTCCAGAGCATAGGAAAAGGCAACAGTCGGCTGGCAAGGTTATGGCGTCTGTATTTTGGGATGCGCATGGAATAATATTCATTGACTACCTTGAAAAAACAAGGACCATCAACAGCTATTGCATAGCGCTATTGGACCGTTTGAAGGACGAAATCGCTGAAAAACGGCCGCATTTGAAGAAAAAGAAAGTGCTGCTTCACCAAGACAATGCACCATGTCACAAGGCAGTGAAAGCGATGGCAAAGATCGATGAATTTGGCTTCGAATTGCTTCCTTATCCACTATATTCTCCAGATCTGACCCCCAGAGACTATTTCCTTTTCTCAGATCTCAAAAAAATGCTCTCTGGGAAGATATTTTCGTCGAATGAAGAGGTGATCGCCGAAACTGAGGCCTGTTTTGTAGTAAAGGACAAATCGAACTACAAAAATGATATCGAAAAGTTGGAGGGTCGCTATAATCAGTGTATCACCCTTGAAGGGAATTATGTTGAATAAAGAAAACTAATTTTGCCAAAAAAATGTGTTTTACTATGGTAGGCCGGGGACTGTTCAATTGACCTGTTATAAGGATCAATACAAGCAGATGACTTTTTTAAACCGTATATATACCCTTGACCTGACTGAAACACATAACACTAATAAATCGTGGTCAAAAAAAAAAAAGAGAATTGGCTGGAATATTTCACGACCTGTCCACATTAATTAAAAAACGGATTTTTTAATATCACACGAAATCGTAACCAGGCATAATTCACGTTTATTCGCCTGACCGAGCTTTAATTATACGAACATATATTACAATAACATACTATAATTGTAATAATGATAAATACGATGGTGTTGAACCAATTTTCGAAAGTATTATGCGCAGATAAATAAATATGGGGGCCCGCGAAGTCATTGAGAACTTGATTTATAAGCGACGGTCCGTGTTAAAGCGCGAACACCCACCAATACAAATTATGGCGTAACCATGAATGGAAATGAAGATTTTAAACTTTTGTTGCATGAATGAAATATGTCCGGTTTAATCTTTCTGCGAAGCCATTTGTTCCTTCGCGATTTTTACGACGATTTTTAACTGAAAATAGATTTCTTTTTCGGTGTTCGTTCGCTCGAAATCGTTTTGCTTTGTTCGAGTCGAGCTTTTGTGAAATTTATTGACTGAGATTTAATGACAATGATAATTTCTATCATGTTAAGTCAAAATAATTGTTATGTCGTAATTTGATTTTATATATTTGTTACAAGTAATTAGCAGACGCATAACTTAATGTTTATAGCATTTTCCATTCTTTTGTTACTTTCAATATTTTTAACAAAAATTTTAACCGATTTGAGTTGAAATTTTATATATTTGTCACAAAATTATATTATTATTTCTGTATTATTTAGGCTTACCGCCGGCTTCAAAGTAATCAGTTGGTGGTAGTTAAAATAATACTGTAAATAGCCGCGGATTCGAAACCTGCTGGGGCATGGTCGTAAATTTATGTTCGTGATTGTTTAAAATTTGAAATGATCCTAGTCACGCCAGTAACCAGGCTGGGTAAGACCGGATGACTTCTGAGATGATTTCTAAAGTTGGTCACTCACCAGTCGATAGGCTTAATGCCGAGGACCGTGGTTCGGAGCCCACGTTAAACTTTAGGCCCACTCCAGATAAAATCAAAGTTGGTAAAAGGAGACTTTAAAATATGTATAAAAAATGTCTTTTTTGTGTTCAAAATTTGATTAATTTTTAATTTTTAGTGGGTTCCTTATTTATTTTTTGAATTCGGTTCAATTTTTTTGTTAAAAATATTTTATTTTTCATTTTTTAGTGTTAGATATTTACTCATTAAATTTCGAAGTTATTTTATTTAACATTACAGTGGGTAGGTCAACTAAAGATGCAGCCCGTATGAGCAAAAATAGGATTAAAGAAACAGGGATTGAAAATAAGGAGCGCTTCAGGCCCTGGGTCTAACTAAATTGGAACAACTTAAAGTTATTGTCCTCGCAGGGAATCGAACCCACCCTTTGGAAATTAAACACTTTAACCATTACACCATAGAAGCAGTTGTGTACAATATTTCTATGAGGTGTAATATGCTATAATTAGTGCTTAAAAAACAATCTGAATGGGTTTTGCACTGAACTACTTCCGATTTTCCGTCACATCATCTCAATAATATTAAAGCCAAATATCTGATTATTTTAGATAAAAAAATGCGAAAATTTTGTCCGTGCCTTTTTTGAAGTCGTTTAAAAATAAAACTCTTCAACAATTTAAATGTTCTGGTTCTTGCATCTCTGGCTATTGTCGTTTGTTACGATCAGAATATATTTGTTTGCTATCCTATCACGATGTAGCGACCTTAATGCATGTCGAATTTTACATCGTGGAATAACGGTCTACAAAATACACAGAAATATAATCCCAGATGTTGAACACGGGCGGGGTTCCAGCAGCGCCAACTAGAACCTGATAACGAATAGCTAGCAACCCCGAGACGTTTATCGGGGATGTTATTGAAGGTTATTTTCATTCACTCAGTGCTCAACCATCGTTTGGTTTAGACGTGCCACTATCGACTGCCCAAGCCTGCTCTCCAGGTAACACCGCTGCCATCCGTTTTATCTAATTATATTTTTCACATTTTTCATATAGCCAATAAATAACGGTCACATAATGTAAACACCATTGTTTCATTTCGTTTTACCTCCATTCACCGAGCCACATCATTTACCCAAAAACGATATTAAGTGTATAATGTTTTTTGTGTTTCCAAAAATCGCAACACTTTCACCATCTCATTTTTGGATAACTTTTGCATTCGGTGGTCCCATAAGTTTTTTTTGCTGGTTTTTATAAATGTTTCAGTAGAACATAGCTGTCACTTTGGTCATCTGATTACATGATCAACAGTACCATCTTGTTCTTTACATAATTAGCACGTACTGTAAGGATGGTTATTTAAAATTACTTCTTCTATCTTTTATCGAGAGATTATATACTTATTTTGGGAAGTTGCTGATACCAGGTCGATAATTACTTTCCGGTTTTTGTAGCACATTTTACTAGCCATAGGTAATTAAATAATAGAAAAATCGACAGTGAAATGCTGCTCCAAAGGTATGAAAGGAAGTCATTTTGGGCATTGAATAGTAACGGGTGATGAAAAATTGATTTATTGAAAGAATTTAATAAAATTATCGCCAAATCATGGTCATATTTCTTTGGTCTTAAGATTTTGCTCTGAGTCTAGCGGAACCAGGTTGGTGTTATATTTTATGAACTATGAACTTGGAGAAAAAGTTGATACTAATCGTTACCTATAAAAATGGTCAGTTTGAATTTATAGTTTGAAAATACAGTCAAAAACATGAAATTAATTACCTGTTATATATGATATATTAGAGAGTATATAATATAACATTTCTTTAGGAACTATTTTCCTAGGAGTATTTTATGCAATTGTAGTGAATATATTTGTTTAAATTTATCTACAAAATAAAAGTTCAGTTCTAGGCTGAACACAACAATTTTAACAAAACTCCAAGAATTGTTTTCCCAAGGATTTAACTTAATAATAAAAATCCGGTTATTTATATTTTCATTTGAATGATTGATTTATTGTGATCGTTCATAATTTAATTGAAATACTGGAACCGGATAACAGTAACAAACACTAACCTTCTCGAAAATTCAAAAAATAACAAGAATTAACGATAAATGTAATAATAATATTTTATATTTAGGAAAACAAATTAAATAAATATAGAAGTCTCCAAATTTCCTGGAGGACTTTAACGAAGAATCCTTTAGAAATATGGAAATCATTCTTCAGTTTCTGATGAAGCTTTACGATAATATTGATGCCTTACATTGTTAATTATAAAATTTACAGAAATAATACTTTAATTGTAATTTATTAAAATATAAATTATTTAAAGACAATTTTCAGACAATTGTAATAAATTAATTTGTAAATTAAGATTATACTAAACCTATTTAATGGAAGATGTACTTAATAAAAATAAATGAAAGAGAATATTTTTCATATAATTTTCTCAATGCAATAAAATGTATGTCACATAAATGTGCTTTTTTTAAATTTCTCTATAATTGATAAATTAGGTAATACATTCTGTTTGAATATGAAATGGTAAAATTATTTTAAAATACCGAAATTGATTTCCAGTATTTACGAAAGATCTAGATGTTGGTAAATATGTTTTGCACGAAAGGATTATAATCGTGATTAGAGCTGGACCTGGAAAATCTACGAGTTTAAATATGCAGAATAGTAAACTCTGCTAAATAACAAAATGTTATTCATTAATAGGAAATAAATTTACTGTAGTAAATACGTAAGGTTAATACGTAAGTTTACCCGTTTTCCCATATGGTCATCGCATAAAATCATATTTACAGTAGCAAAGGATATAATGAAGACATGTTACGCTTTATAATAGAACATAATTTTTAAATAGTTTTATTATTTCCCTGAAAATATTAGAGTCATTTCATGAGAAGAGCGTGTTCTTGTACAGCATGAGAACTTTTACCGTTTTGTTCTTGTTTTATACAGCAGCCAGCCAGCCAGCCAGCATTCTGCAACGGATGCACTTTTTCTCCGAGACGAGAAATACGAGAGGATGTCATTTTTAGTATTCCGGCTGTGCCACATTCACAAATCAACGGCAATAATCATGAACTGTATACACGACCGGATTTCGGTCACGCTCTTATGGAAACGTTATAAACATCGATTGTCTTCTGTTTACACGACAACTACAAATACAGGAACACAGCCAACTTTTAACCATACTCTGGCTAAATACATAATGTATTTCTTTAATTTAGAAAGTAATTTCTTTTAAACCAACTGTATTTGTCTTTGTGTACACCGTACGTTGTTTATATACTTAAATGTTATTATTATTATTAGCACTTTATTGGCATTTATTCAGAATAATAAGTACAATATAAAATGGCAAACATAATTATCAATATTTTCTACAACTTTCTCTCATATTTATGGTTACATGGCAATACCTTGTCAATAGTATGATGTTGGTTTAACAGCAATTAAATCATTAATTGTTTCGAAGCAGTGTGCCCTTCAATGTGCTACGTCTGGTGCGTAGCACAACGTGTGGCTGAGGGTTGTCATGCAAGAGGATAATTTTGCCTCTGTTACTTGCCATTGCTGGCCTTTCTTGCATAAACTTGTCATTTTAATTAATATAATTGAGGTCGGTAAACATATACATTAACAGTTCATTCATATTTAACGCAAACTCGCAATATACTTCACTTTACTAATCCCACCATATGCACAGCAAGGCTATATGACTATGAATATTCCGCTTCGGTGGCGATGTCGATGGTTTTCTTGAACTAACCTATGACTTTTGAGATTCACTTTTCATCGCCAGGTATAATAAGCCACAGTAAATAATTTTTACTAGCAAACAATGAAAATGCAATATTAAAACAGTTCGAAAATTCAGGTATAACGACCGCTGCAACGCTGTAGGCCACCACGATTACATCTACATTAAGTTCGAAGGTTGGCAACGCTGATGGATTGGTACCATGCGGTTCCCGGCTATAAAGGATCTCCACGACGACGACTCTTTCTCTTTTATCTACCTCTTGTAACAGTACCACCACGTGAGCTCGTGCCACACTGGATCCTGAGGACAAACGCGTGCCACAGTGCGCAATCAGAGAAGTCAGGGACAGGCTTAAGGGTTGGAATGAGGCATTCATCACATGTCAGATTCGAGAACTATCTTTATCTATGAGTAATTCATTATTTTATATTTCATTTATATTATGAAAATGGGACCTTATTTATTAAAAATGTGAATTTCAAGCTTACACATATTTTTTACACATTGGAAATATCATAGTTTATCTCTTTGCAAGGAAATATATACGAGATGTTCTGCTTGAATGCTTTACTAATTAGAGGTATGTTTAGCTAGAGAAAGTTTTTTGTCAATTTTAGACTTTGAGTGAAAAATCTGACATATTGGCATTAAGTACTGTCCATTGTTAACCAGCTTATTTTTATAACTTTCTGGTGATTTTTGAATTTTTCGAAAACAAAAATGTATGCTGCCGGATACAATGTAAGTAATGATGATTAATTGGGTTCCTGTGATCCCCTTTTATTTCAAAATTAATATATTTTGTTTTGTTTGTTTTTTGTTTCAGTTACAGCTTCTTTAGCTGTTCTAATTTCTTTAGAAGTAGCAGCACTTTGATGTTTAAAGCAGTCTATTTGGTTCATGAACTTAGTTCAAGTGCTTGACAATTTTCACCTGATTTGGTAAATTGGATTAAAATTAAATTGTGTTAATTACATTATTCAATATTGTTGTAACGACTTTGAGGCATGTCGAATTTTACGTCGTGGAATAACAGTCTACAAAATAGCCAGAAATATAATCCCAGATGTTGAATACGGGAGGAGTGCCAGCAGCGCCAAATAGTACACGATAACCAATATATGGTAATCTCGAGGCGTTTATCTGGGAGATTATTGAAGACTACTTTCGATCATTCGGTGACCATCTTTCCGTACAGACGTGCCACTATCGACTGTCCAAGCCTCGGCTTCAGGTAACACCGCTGCCAGCCCTTTTTTTAACTATTTGTATTTCCCACATTCTATATTATATCAATAAATAACGGTCACACCATGTAAACAATCACTGTTTCATTTCATCTTACCTCCATTCACCGAGACATACAACATACCCTAAGTTGTTTCAAAACCAAACTTAAATCAAACTTACAGCAAACAGTACTTGATTAGTTCGTATTTCGACGAAATTTAAGAAAATATTTTGATTGATCTTCAGCAAAGAATATATGTGGTCACAATATCAGCAGTTATCATTTGCTTTTAGTCTTCATAGGGCGGTTTTTATTATTTATTGGATAAACAAACTAAAATAACTCTATGTAATAAATCCAGAAGCATTCTAAATATTTTGTACACCTCTTCAGGCGTCAGTATGCGTGAGATTCACCGAACTAAGTGCTGGGTAATAAAGTTTCCGCGTCTGCATAACTGCGAACTTATATCGTCTAAACTAAATCGGAACCCGCGTAATTACACCGCGACAGGAACGTCTGGAACTTCGTAAATTGACGTTCGATGATGGGTCGGTTCACAAAGCGTGAATACACACGCCGCGATGCATCGTAAAACCCGAACAGTTTACGACTTTTGATACATCATCCGATGAAGAACGAATTATTTCGAATGGTCGCTGATTTTCAACCTGTTAACGTTATGTCTGGTAATTAAGAGCCTTTGTAGGTTTACAATTACGTCTTACTGTAATTACCAGAGTCTAATGGACTTTTGAAACTGACATGCGGTTTTCTCGTTTGGAACTTTCTACATCCGTAGTCACGAAGAATGCTTTAAGAAAAATAGGTTTCGAAATGATTCTGTTTATTAACTGAGCAATTATTTATCATTAGAGTTGTTTCAATAACATATCTAGCGATTAGTTTATAACACAGATTGATCATTTGATTATGAAGTGTAAAGAAGTATATTTAAGAGATCAAAACAGCAGGGTTATTTAATACATAAACATTATCACTATTGTTTCTAAGTTACGGGCAGAAGGGTTCTCCTAAATGTATACCTAGTTTTAAACTATTGTAGAAATAAATTGTCGATTGTACAAATAATAGGTAATTGTTGGTAACTATAATAATGGGCTGAAAAGTTCCGGGGTACCAAAGAAAAGGCGTTTTTTCGTTCAAAATTGACTTCAATCATCAACGTAATCTAAATCCAACAGCCACACAGTCATTCCAGCGCCGCTCTAATATTTCTACACCACTTTTCTAGGACGATTTATTTTTTGCCTCGAAATATACCTCAGTTTCAGCGATAACCTCTCAATTAGAGCGAAATTCTGCGGTCTGCGAGCAGCCAGTAGTCGCATGGAGCGAAATCGGGCGAATACGGTGGGCGTGGAAGAAATTCGATATTCAATTAATGTAGTTTTGAGTTTTTTGATTTCCCTCCTCAAGACAGTCGATGAATATTTCACCGCGCACATCCCAAAATACGGAGGTAATAAGCATTCCAGCTAAATGTTGTGCTTTCGAGCGCTTTGGACGAGATTCACTAGTTGCTGTCCACTCAAATTACGGTTTGTTACGTTTAAACATGGTTAAACACTGCTCAGAATCATCACCACGTTTTTGTTTTTGGTCAAAAGTGAGCAAACGCAGCACCCAGTTTGAATAGAGCTTTCTTGTACTCAAATACTTATGCAATATAAAACAACACCTACTTTTGGTATATTTGAGATGTTAGTTAACTCACGCAACTTTACTTTTCGATCATTTAAAACGATTTTGTGGATTTTTTTGATGTTTTCTGGTGTTATTACCTCATTTAGGCGTCCATTAGGTTCTGCATCATCGGTGACTCTACGAACACGTTTGAGCGTTGTCAGCAAATAAAAGTTTTTTGTTGTTTCTGATAGCCCGGAGTCCTTGTAACATTTTTCAAGTCATTGCTTCGCTTGAACGGTAATTTTTCCTATCAAGAATCAGAGTAAAATTGAAACACGAAATTGTTTTTGATCAATTGTTTTGAAAATAACAAAGGTAGTGTCACTCTTAGCGCAATAACTTACAAACTTATGAATCGAAATATAAGGATATTTTAACAGCTTTCCTTTAAGGTTCTTTTAAGGTCCTAAAATGGTGAATGCATAAAACTAGCGCCATCTATGTGTTAAACCGGGTACTTTTTAGCTCAGGTGTTATTTTATAAAAGAAGTCATAAACTCCATGCAGTGACGGATTAAGGCTACTTGATGACTTGACCTTAACGGTATTTTTGGAGCACCCAATACGTGATGCCCTCAACAATTCCTTAATTGGCTTACAATTTACTTAAAAATATTTACAGGTACCATATTGAAAAGCAATAACCAATCTGATATAAGAAATAAATATCAACAAATAAACTGGGTAATAAATACTTCAAATCCAATCAAATAATTCTCTCATACTAAATAAATCCGTAATTTTTTTGTTAATTGGAAACTATGTCCCCCAATAGCTAGTAAATCTTTATCGTCCAGCAAAACAGAACGCACGGCGATTGATGTTAATTATGGTCGGCCGTATTTGAGATGTTCCCTCTTAAGGAATGATCATCGTCGATGCCTTCTTCGTGCGGCAATTTGTTTCGCCACCGCCGATAAAACCGATGATCGGAATATATGAGGCGGTATTGAAAACCAAATTGAAAGTCCGTCGAATGTTCTAAGTCTTTTGAAGCGACAAAAAAGTGCCGGTCGTTCGCCATGATATAAAATCGTATTGGTGCTCGAGCGAATGGCAATCACATGGATATGGTCACTTTTATACCGCCGAGATGGTTTAAATTGGAAGTTAGCGATATTCCTCGAACGTTGTACAATATTACAATGACTCCGTATAAAAATGGGTTTGAAATTGTGGTCCGAAATGGAATATCTTACGAGATATAAAGATTGTTGCTGTGGTAGGTGCTTATTAGGTTTAAAAATCGGTTCTTATGTTCAACCAAAGAGGAGACGGTAGTTTAGCGATAGATTTAAGTTGGTCTGAAACTGGGTTTTCAGTTATTTGAGGGAACTTTTATTTTACTTTATTAATTTAGACGAACTTGTAGATATCCATCAATTGTTTTTTTCTTGGGATGAATTTTAATGAAAAATGTCGTTGGAAAGAGCCTCTCTATATTGTAAGAACAACTATTTGCACCAAGACCTCCAGATTCCAATTGTCATAGAGGAAATTAAGAGATTTGCAACAAGACATGAGGAAAGACCGCACATCTATGTTAACAACTAAGTGCTGCAACTCTTGAACATCACTGAACTAGGAGGCAGACTCAAGAGAAGCGTGCCGTGTGATCTTGTGTAGTTGTGCACTGAAGTGTACTAAGTGGTAAGAAAACTAAAAAGTGCTACTAACTATTATTTTATTGGAGATTAACTAAGGACCAGTGGGTCTTCCTGGATAATTATTCAGTTTTAATTCCCAAATTGTAAGTTAGTCTCTAAAGACTAGTAATAATATAATAATAAATGTAAAAACATATTTTACCAGAACAGAACAACCTGTGGCTTAAACAAGAGTTGCTTAAAAGCTTATGGATGTCATATTAGAAGTTGAAAGCAACAAACGTAGTGAAGACCCGAAGTGTAGGTATTAATTGAGCTCTTACGTGTATGTGTGTATTTTGGTGAGCGCTGTCCATCGGAGAAACTGCAAAGTCGATGTAAGCCACCTAATCTAATCATTAAATTCGATGGTTTTGATATTTTCCTGCAAAAACTAACATTTTAGCATTATTGAGTTATTCACTTTATACATACACTCATCATGGAAAGTCCAACAAGCAAGAAAATGATACAGAAAAGGAAGAAGTGAAGGCATCTTACAGATTGCTTGATACCATTGATCTATATATTGACACCAAATTTATATATATATATATATATATATATATATATATATATATATATATATATATATAGTTATATAGCATCTTTAACAGAATACACTAAGAACTGATTCTTTCAATTAGACTCGTTGAGATATTATTCCAACTACTTCAGATTTTTCTGGTCAATCAGGGCTTCTTTCAGTACCTGAGCCAACTACATATTATTTATAATATCGAGACTCCAACAGTAATATTATCAGAATAATTAGCAAATATTACATGAAAGTAGTTAGTTTGACACCTATTTGATATTTATGATTCTTGTCTATAGTTCACAAATAGTGCCTTGTTGTATGTCCATAGAGAATGAACACAAGGGCGCAAAACATTGAAAGTACAACCAGATGTTATCGATAAATCAATAGAAAAGTATGTTGAAACCGGGAAATGCGAAGAACGGTTGAAGAAAAACTGAAATAAATGTCAAAAAAGATTGTGGAAAAAGACACATATTTTTGAAAGTAGCGGGGGTACCAACAAAACAATTTTGTGAAATCAACGAAGTGAAGGCGGTGGCAGCAAAGAAGATCCTATTGCTGTTCTAGATAAAAGTATTATGAAGCCATTTTTGTCGAAGTTTCGAGATCCTCCAGATCGTAGTTCTCCTGCTCTGGGTTTCTGAAAATTGTACTCTATTTGATAATATTTGTTTTTTTTGCGATAACAGAGTTTATTTATATACCACTATCAATAATGATAGTGAGAAGTAGTTAGAAGTATTGAAAACTAAAATGAAGTATTGACATTGAAAATACATATCCATTCACATGTTCTTCTTTTAATTAAAGCTAAATTTCAGTTTTACGAACTTTACATTTTGTGTATTATATTTGAAAATATTGGGTGCTAGCATGTATTTTGCGATATCTATATTGTATCTAACATAATTGTTAAATTCGAAGGATAGCATTATCAACTTTTTCAGTATATATTTAAATTATCGAAAGTCGTTATTTTTTGTTGTTTGGTTTGTATAAATCTGGTGCCGAAGCCCATCAAACATTTTTTGAAACTTATGGTGATGCTGTTTTGTCATATTAATGTCAATTATAAGGAACAACTGATAAGGACCAAAAAGCCCGAAGCTAATGAATTTTAAGACTCATTGGACGAAAACCCAGCTCAAACTCTTAAAGAACTCTTAGACAATTTGATGAATTAATTAACTATCACAGTGTTGATTGAGTTGTCTGAAAATATTTTTTCAAACCGTTTTAACATCATAGTTTTATTGCTCACCAAGCAAAACGGAGGAGTTTTCTGTGGCATATTGTAACTGATGATGAAAATGTGATCTATTATGGGAATCTTAAGGGCAAAAGGTTATGGTTATAGTCTAAGAGAGCTACCCTCATCGACATCGAAGCGGACTACTCATGGATGTAAAGTTTTACTGTGTATGAGGTTGCATCAGTAAGGTGTAGCATGTCATAATCTGTTAAAACGAATGAAATTGTTACTGCAGATGTTTCCGGTGTCAATACTAAATGACGTAATTCCCTCTTTGGTACGACAACGCTCTGTCACGCATTGTAAATGTAGCTGAAGGATATAAAATTGCAGCTCGAAATTGCAGCACTTAGCGTACTTACCAGACATAGTGCCGTTTGGTCACCAGTTATTCATATCATTTCTTCATATCGCAATAGTGAAGTATAGATCGAGGATTGGATCACTGCCAAACTAAATGCGTTCTTTAAATTATTATCGTGCAATAAATGTTTTTTTAAAGTGAATAAATGAGTCCATGCAAATATATATTCAAAATAAACTTTAGATTATATAGATATAATGTAATATCTTATAAATTACAGTTAATAAAACAGTTGCGGTTTACTACGAAGACTTTTACCTAATTTAGCATACATTCAATATGAATAAATTAATGCAGATTCTCTTAGTTTACCTAACTGAATTTGCAACATGCTGGGCGAAAAAGGTAAGATCGTATCCGCCTCTTAATTTGCGGCAAAAAACCCGATCCGATCTAACAAGACCATTTAATCCTTTTAAAGGTAACATTATGATTATGATGGAAGCTAATAGGCGGAAAAACTGAGTGATATCAGAGCGATAATCGCGAACCGGCCATATAGCGGTCACGTGATGAATATTACATCGATCGATCGGCAAGCTGATGCAGAATTTCAACTATTTAATTTGAACAATAAATTCCGAATTTCCAGCATATTCTTTCTAAAATTTCCAATAAAGTCGGTTCATGACGCGTAAAAACCCATTCCTGGTCCAATATCAGGTCGGCGCCGAAAGAGAGTATAAAATTTCCGTAGTCGGTGTCAGCTATGGGATCGTTCTAAACTCTACTGTTTTATTAATTTCTTTAAGATTCATATTCAAGATTAGTCGATTTCGTTCTATCGGAATCCATACAGTTGAACGGGCAAAAAATAGATTCGAATTCAGTTGAAATTTAATCCAGCTGGAGTATAATGTCAGATGGTGTAATGTAATATTAAACTTTAATAAAATTTTGAAATTTATTACTCCTTTTTATCTTTCATTAATGATTTAATAGAAGTTATTCTTATATATCCATATGTATGTTAGATATTAAACTATACATATTAATAACATTTGTAAAATGTTCTTAGACACATTAATGTTGGTTAGTTTAGATAGATTAATTATATGTTTTAGTTGATATTTTCGGTCCAACAGATTTGAATACTTTTTACTATCCACTGTTTCAGTCATTTACTTCCAGTTACTATTTTCGGACCTAATAGTTTCATTAAACTTTTTTTTATATTCTGGCTTCGCCATCCTAGCCGCGATCTTATCTATTTATCGATTAATATTTAACATATATAGTTCTATGTTTTGTTTGATGTGTTATTGTAAATAACAATATATTGTACATTAATATAACAGCATTTTGGAACTATATTTTTTAATATTATTTGTTAATGTAATAAGGTAAAAAGAATAAAATTTTTATTGATAAATAGAATAGACTTCATTAGTGTTATCTGGACAACTATTGGTCTTTTGATTTATTTTTTTTCCTTTATGCAAATGTACTTTGGGACTCATTAAGTAACCTAAGTCTTGAAATCCTTTCAGAATTCTTTTGAGGATTTTTATAGTTAGTCTATCTTTATGATTCCTAAAAATATCTCAATGATCTTCTTAAACGCAATCTTCTTTATACGTCATAGTCGTGATAGGATTAGAAACTTTGAAACTGTGTATTTGAATCATTCTCTATTTTTGGGAAATGGTTTTACAATATGCGTATTTAAACCCAAGTTAGACATATACAATCATAACAGACACAAAAAGCAATGGAATTTAGTAAACCCAGCTTGTTGTCATGAAAAAAGAACAATTCGGTAGTTTCAAAACAAGTTCAGTTAACTTTATTTGATGGGTGTGGATTGACCTAAAGGAACGGAAGCATAAAAACCAATATTTTGAGGCCGAACTGATTTAAAGCTTCCTTTTGATTAATCTATGAAAAAAATCCTGGCTAGAAAAATATAATTTTTTTCACATTATTTTTCTTTCGGCATACCATAAGAAATCAGTTGAAAATACTCAAACAGATTTTTTGTTGCAGACCTACTTATATTTTACATGTAGGTACACATTTATGCCGTTCTACAAAACAAGACCACAGCAATTGATTATGTTAAAATGGTTTAATCGAGCGTTATTATATCAGCATGTGTATTCCTATTTCAACTTTTGAACCGAATAAGTGCAATTTGTCTGAAATTTTTACGGATTAGTGAAGTTGAAGTTTATAGGTGACTAATACATATTGCTTGTAGAAGCATATGTTAAAGCTGATTTAAGTAAGAAAAATGTTCACTATTGGTCTCAAAGTTTAAGAACAGTAAATTTATGCAAGCAAAGCGAAATGCGCAATGCAAAAACTGTTTAAACTGGAAAATTGTTACTTAAACACATACTTATTACACCAGACACTAAAATAGGGCCGATGGGTCCTCCCAGATATATATATATATATATATATATATATATATATATATATATATATATCTAGATTAAAATTAATGTAAAGACAAATTGTAAGTTAGTTGGCAACGACTAGTAACAACGTAATAAATAAATTATAAAATAATTATATTCATTCTTAACTAACTTCATGATAACTTCTTGTTAATGCCTTAGTTTGTCGAGCAGTGAAAATATATTTCTACAGCTAACAAAGATATAACAAATTTAGAGTTGCCTTATTATTATTTAGAGTTATTATTTAAATTACAAAAATTTCTATCTAAATGACAATTAGAACACTTAAAAATTCCTATAAATCATATACAAAAATCAATCGTACTGATAGCGATCTTCACATACATTTCTTTCAATAGTTGTGGTATTCAAATAAAAAGTAAGCAAACGTTTAAAATGACCAAAAGCGAAGACACAACTCATGCAATTTTAAAACGAACACATTGTGTGGTAATATATCTTAATGTGTGGAAATTGCCGGTCGTAAACTTGGGGAATTATTCAGTTGTTGGGTTTTAAACAATTTTTTCTCTACGTTTAACTTGTAATTTTCATCAGTGCAGCGTATAACAATAGAATTTCTCACATTCAACGCTCCGAACAGATAGATTTAATGCATTCCGTATTTTTTGGAAATGGACTTTTGTACATTGTGTTTACACGAATTTTTTAGTTGGATTGTTTTTTTTTTGTATGTTCGAGAAAGAGTAACTGAGACAATGTATTTGCGATAAACTGAACATACATCGCTGGTTATTCAAGATGTTATACGTGCAAAATAACGAAAAAGTATTTATTAATGATAATAATCAAAAACCATAATATAACGGAATATGTTATGAACAAAAGAGATAACACAGTATTGTACTAATAAGTATATAGAATGAAGCTTTGTTATTTCATAAGATTGTCGTTATGTTGCAAATACGTTTGTTCTTATTTACAACTACCAACGTCATACTAGTATTGCTGGTTGCTAATAGGATGAGACAATTCTTTGATGACATTTCTTAACAGTACTAGCTCGAGTAACGGTAGATAGAAATTAGATCACAAAGTGCATAAATCAAATATTATTATTAACCAATTTCGAAAAAAGAGGAGGCTGTATATATTTTAGGTAGTTAGTTTTTAATGTATGTTCGCTGATTTCTCCGTCAATTTTGGACCGATTTTCAAAATGTTTTCCTTTTGTTCGAAAGAGTGCACTTCCAAGGTGGCCCCATTGAAATGAAATCATGATCTTTTTCGGCGAAGGGAAGAGATCGAAGAAAATGCACAAATATTAAAGGTACGTACAGAGTTTTCACATATATTTTATCTCAAATAATCAGATATTCGGTTATAATGTTATTAATGAGTCGTTCAGTGCAAAAGTCATTTAGTTTATTTTTTAGGCTTTTTAAGACCTTGTAGAAATATTGTAGACAACTGTTTCTATGGTGTAATGATTAAGACATTTAGCTGCTAAACAGAGGTAGCGGGTTCGATTTCCAGCGACGACAATTACTTATTTTCTATCATTGTTTCTTTATTCCTATTTTTCCTCATAGGGGCTGCAACTTTACTTGGCTTACCCACTGTAATATTAACTAAAATAACTGCGTCGTTTATTGACTAAATATCTAACACTAAAAAGATAAAGAGAGTCCAAGCAATACAACAATTAATAATATAATTTTATTATATATTATATTTTATTATATATATTAAACAAATCTAAATTAATATAACTGTTTGGGTTCGGCACCGACTTCACAGTAATCACAATTGGTAATAATTAAAATAAAATTGTAAATGGATAAATAGATTTTAGGTTTAGTATTAAGCTATATTGGGTAAATATAGTCGTATATAATATACGTATAGTAGATAGGCTAAATAAGGTTATTGTTTATTTTTATTTGGTTAATATCAGGATTATTTTAAAATATATTTTAAAATCTCCTTTTACCAACTAGGGGTTTATCTAGACGGGACCTACATTTTAACGTGGGCTCCGAACCACGGTCCTCGGCATTAAGCCTACCGACTGACGACAACTTTAGAAATCATCCCAGAAGACATCCGGTCATATCCAGCCTGGTTACTGGCGTGACTGGGATCATTTTCCTTATCGGATTTTATACTCATGCCTAGGACAATCAGAAGTATTAAACAATCACAAACATAAATTTACGATCATACCCCAGCAGGACTCGAAGCCGCGGCTATCGCAACAGTAGGAGGACCGTCCTGACGCCTTTACCACTGCGCCACCATGATTTTTATGTTCATATTTTATTTTAAACTTTTTTTGTGTTATAAATCTAAGTTTAATTATTTTTTAATCTTTAGTGTGTTTTTTATTTATTTTTTGAAGTCGGTTAAATTTTTTTTATTGAAAACATATTTTTTTTTAAATTTGAAGACAAATAATATAAGACATGATTCTTGGGTATGTGTTGGAATATTTTAATGTTACTATACATATTCATCAAACAAGTTAGAACCACTTTTCGTGGTTGATAAAACATTTTTAGATTTTCTATGAAGTTCACTGAACTTTTAATTTTATTAATGCTTAGCTCAAACCCATCGATTGTAATCAATAGCGATCTCCATTGATGGTTTCTTCAAGTAATGCCTACAAATTCTCGTCCTCAATTATCTCCTTGACTATCCAGAATGCCATTTCTTCTTCGCTGTCAAAATCACCAATTTTAAAAAGTCGAAACAAATATTCACATATTGAAATCGATGGAGCAGAAGCCTCATACAATATTCGATGATCTTCAGTCGCCTTTTTCTTAAAATTGAAGTAAAAAAGTAACATTTCTCGCAAATGCCATTTGATCGGTACAAATACAGATACTAAAAATGTTTTTATTCCTATTAGTGAAGTTTTAACATGAAGTTGGTTACAGTTGGTTTGTTCTCTAAATATT
This sequence comes from Rhynchophorus ferrugineus, assembly GCF_030347505.1. Lineage (NCBI taxonomy): Eukaryota > Metazoa > Arthropoda > Insecta > Coleoptera > Curculionidae > Rhynchophorus > Rhynchophorus ferrugineus. Next base: position 37,399,459 of record NW_027472585.1, on the reverse strand, counting down.
TGCGATATTAATTTTTTTTTGGCCCTTTAAAGAGGAAATAGGTTCACCGTTAGACAACATTAAGATAATTAAAGAAAAGGGAATTCCAAGTCAATTGAACTAATTAGTATTAGCTATATAATTAAGAGATTTAGTAATTTGATTTCAAAATGTTTGCTAATTATAGTTTTGAGCAGTAATATCTATTATACGTACCGTAGGTTTAACATAAATTAATTACGTCAAATTAACATATACTACGCTGCTTAAGATATTAGCATAACAAATATTAAACAATATGACTACCTGACGTAACTGTACCCAGACGACGTTGATGAATAACATTAATAACGTATCGATATCAACAGTTTTGAAATAAATATCGAGACTTGATGAAAGACTGTCACACATGGAGAAAAGTATAATGATATTTCCCTTTTATTTCCTTTGTCCTTCGTCTTGTTATGTTTTCTTTTCGTGTTCCAACTTCAATAACAAAAGTTGGTACGCAAACGTGTATTTTTTACCTTGTTTGTATAAGAGCCCTCCAGCGGCCTGTACTTTATTGACAGAAGCTTTCATTCCTTGTCAATATTTGAGAACTGTTATTATCTGTGGAAAAGTTCGTCAGTATTTCATACTGTATAGGAGCTACCATGACTAGGCAGGTTTTATACCTTTGGTAAAATATACAGACATTGGTCTCTGGTTTGACAGTAATGATATTTACATATTGTACCGGGTGGACGCTTTCTCAGCCATTAAATGACTCAATTTAATGAAACTGCGATTATTTGACGAATCATTTTTAATGATTCTCTCTATGTCTGCGATATTTTGAGAAGATCGTCTTTTATACAATACCTCTCAATAGATTTAATCATTAAAGACTGAGATACATTATTTATGGTTATCTTTTTCAATTAATTTCTTTTAGATGAGAAAAACCATTCAAATATCGGTTTTAATAAGAATGAATTTTAACAGATGTGACTGAAAATGTTAACAGAAGGCTTCAAAGTTATATTGTGTGACCATTCATTGACTGAATGAATAAATACAACAAATATCTATATTTCATTTAAATGAGTTAGATGGTTAATGTTAAACAAAAACATTTTGATTATTTACATAGAAGTTTCAGCTTGTGAACATCAGAATATACAGAACATGGCAAAACATCATCAGCGAAGAGGAATAATAGACAAAATCCAAAGTTAACTGAGATAGACCGACGAACATTTGAACAAAAATCATTATGACCAGAAAACTTAAAATTTTCATTCACTTGATTAATACTGTCGATAAAACCAGTATGGTAGAGGCTCTACAAAGCTAATATTCATGGAATGGTATTCATCTGGTCTTTTATATCACGGGATATTTCGATATACTCAATAAAAAAGGATCATACTGTTGCCAAACACTACTATATTGCAAATTTATAATACGCCTATATACACGGCCAGAAAAAAATCGTTTTTACCTTGAGGAATATTAGAATATCATCAAACATGCTGGTCTGCACAATCGCCAGACATCAATATAATTGCACTGTTATGGGCAGTTTTAGATTAAAGACTGAGTAATTACAGCTGCAAAACCAAAAGGTGGATCAATACCTTATTTTTAAAAAATATTGCCCATATGACAGGTATTCATATTGTTTTATTCATCTGTTTACATTAGGCACAAATTTCTCGCTAGAACAGGAACAAGAACTAAGTTCAAATTTAATATTTCAAAAGGATGTTCGAAAGTTTCCAAATTGAACTGAAATATATATGTTAAAATATTTTTGTGAACTAATTCCTTGGAAATAGCCAATTCTGTTTCTTCTATTCTAGGTACGAGAAGGAGTTAGATTGGCAATGATGCCAGAGCATATTTTAGTTTATTAGCAAGCCAGTCGATCCTTTCTGTAATATTAAAATTACAATATGTACAAAATTCTTATCAATGTATTGTACGAGTAATAAGAAAAATATTTTAATTTGGTTCGTTTTGGTGGGTTAGAAAGACCTGAAAAGACAATTCCAGAATAAAATATATATTATCTGCTAAAAGATGCTATAGGAATAAGAACTGTAGGAATGTTCGTCGGGTCGGTCGGTCGGTCGAAACGTGTGGCTGCCGCTGCGGTTATCTATCAGAACACTCACTACTATCTTTGGAAGGAATTTGCACGGGAACTAAAAACACTGATTGAATCAAAGTTGTTTATTCTAACTTACGATAGATACATGTGGTCGATGGGAGAATGGACAGGATATTAGGTTAAGGTGAAGGAAGTACGGTAGCGCTTTGGAAGTGGTACTGTTACAGGGGGACGGTGATAATAAAAAAGAGCGAGACGTCGTCGTGATGGCCTTTTATACTCCAGAACTGCATGGTACCAATCCACCGGCGTTGCCAACCTTTGTAGTTGTTGATGGTGAATTGGTGGTGGCCTAAAGGGTCGTGGCGGTCGCCACAGAACAATACCTTCGGATTCTAGCTAACATAGAGGAAATAGAGAGACTCGTAACAAGACTTGAGGAAAGACTTCACGCACATGTTAACATCGAAGTGCTGCAACTCTTCGATAACACTAAACTAGGATGCTTACTTAAGAGAACCAAACTGTGTTATCTTGTGTAGTGAAGTGTATTTAATGATAAAAAATATTTTTAACAAAAAAATTGAACCGACTTCAAAAAATAGATAAGAAATTCAATAAAAATTAAAAAATAATCAGACAGATTTTTAACACGAAATTCTAAAATAAAATATGTACATAATAATCGTTGTAATAACTGAATAAAAATAAACAAAAACTTTAATTAGCCAAATTTAGACCAAAATTTAGCTTAATACCTATCTAAACCTACTTATTTATTTAAAATATTATTTTAAGTACTACCAACTCCTATTAATCCTATTAATATATTAATTATATTTATTGAATTTTTATTGAAAATCTTTTTTAGATTTGTTTCGTTCATAATTTAATTTTTGTGTCACAAAATTATATTATTGCTATTGTATTGTTTGGGCTCGGTACCGACTTTAAATTGATCAGTTGGTAGTAGTTGAAATAATATTGTAAATACATAAATAGGTTTAGGTAGGTATTAAGCTAAATTGTGTGTATATAGTAGAATATAAAATAAGTGTAGTAGATAGTTTAAATAAGGTTTTTGTTTATTTTTATTTAGCTATTACAACGACTGTTATGTACATATTTTGTTTTAAAATGTTTTTTTTTGTGTTAAAAATCTAAGTTTGATTATTTTTTAATTTTAAGTTTTAAGTTTAATTTCTTTTATTAAAAATATTTTATTTTTTTCTTTTTACTTATTTTATTTAACTACTGTTTTTTTATTTAATATTAAAATGGGTAAAATTAAAAAGGAAATTGAATGGCTTTTGCACTGAACAACTTCCGATTTTTCGTCCCATCAGCATCAATAATATTACGTACAAATATCTGATAATTATAGATAACAAATTTATACAAAAACATCGTACGTGCCTTTGAAATTTGAACGTTTCCTTCGATTTCCTTCCTTTCTCCCAACAGATCCGAATTTGGTACCAATGGGACAACCTTGGCAGGAACTGTTTCGAATAAAAAAAGAATTTTGAAAATCGGCCCACAATTGACGGAGATATCGGCGGACATACATTAATATATATATATATATATATATATATATATATATATATATATATATAAACATAGAACTACCTCGAAGTCGGTTAAAAAAACTGAAAAGTTGTCGTCTAGTATATATGGGTGTATTCACACGAAAAGTTATTGTACAATAGAAATTGATGCAGTTCTATATTTAAGAAATTCCCTTCTATATACTCATTATTTTGTATTTTACTGTTAATTGATGATGCTCTAAAACGAGTGTAGTTGGTTTGATGAGATTTGATTCTAGTTACACCCTTTCTAGCAAATATCTCAAAACTTATTTACGCCTTGTAGCTAATTTAATTTTGTTTCTGACTGTAATATCGTTACAGGTGGAAAAACGTTAATAATGAATGTTTCGAGGAATTCTCCCAGAAAATTTTCTTTAAGAAAAGGCAGCTCTTTCCCGTATAGCCGTAACTGAAGCCTGAAAGTCTGCCAAGTGTCCACGCAACCTACGCCTCTGCAATACATCAACGTATGATATAACAATGATATAATCCGCTCTCGGAAAAAAAATAAGCTACTGAATTTAATCAAGTTGGCCGGCGATAAACAAGGCGCCGCAATAATAGCGCGAACCTATTTATTTCGAGTTTCGGTACGCGACAGCCAGGACATTTCATGAACCTGTAAAAGGAGCGAAGATACAACTACGTGAAATTTTATTCGCCATTGTGAAATAGTCATCTTATCTTGATTTTTATTTTTATCGTCTACGACAGTAAAAACGGACAGGGGGACGAGAAATGCCCGTATGTACGTAAGATTACGATCTATTCAATGTTTTCGTATTATAATTTTTAAATGGTCGCGATGGGTCTCCGTCTAGACTGTAATAATTTAGTTTTATGAATTATTTGTCGCGTTACTGTTACTTGCTGTTCGTATCTTTACAGTATCTTCCTTTCTAATGTCCCAGAGATGTACGCACTTGTTGAAATTGTAGCTCGAGTCAGGAGGTGAATGTTTTCAATGTATCTCATTAATTTTTGATAAATAAAACCAAGCGATACAAGCTTTAGATAATTTACTACAACATTTTTCAGTGGTCTGAATATTAATTATTAGAGTACGAATCTTGCTTGTTTCTTTTTTCTGGCTGAATTAGTGAAATAAAATAAATAGTACACATTTTATGTTTATTTCAGATATCCAGAGAAGTTTATATATTTTTTCAAGGACAAGATGATATTTGTTCTATTATATATATATATATATATATATATATATATATATATATATATATTCATATATTCATTTTACTAACTATGGGTTTATCTGGCCTATAGTTTAAACGTGGGCTCCGAACTACGGTCGTCAGCATTAAGCCTACCGACTGGTGAGTGACCAACTTTAGAAATCATCCCAGAAGGCGTCCAGTCTTACCCAGTCGGGTTACTGGCGTGACTGTGATCATTTTCCTTGTCGATTTTACACTCTTGTCTAGAACATTCACAAATTTTAAACAATCACAAATATAAATATACGACCATGCCACAGCAGGATTCGAACCCGCGGTTATCGCAACAGTAGGAGGACTATTCCATCGCCTTTACCACTGCGCCACCAAGCCGGCTATATTTATTTTTATAGTAGTAGTATTGTTACTGAAATAAATAAAAGCATGTAATAAAAATACAAAGTTTAGGCAGCTTACTTCAACATTATCCAGTGTTCCGAATATTATTACCTACAGTGTTAGTATTGCTTGTTTCTTTTCTGGCTCAATGGGATAAGTAAAGTAATTAAAATAAATATTAAACATTTTATATTTATATCAGATGTTCAAAGAAGCTCAAATGGAAATAATAAATCATGGAGTATCAGGTTTTCATATATTTTAAAAAGACTAGACCGCATATATTATATTTATTTTTCCTAATAGTAATATTGTTACTGAAATAAACAAGAGCATATAATATAAATACGAGCTTTAGCAGCTTACTGCAACATTGTTCAGTGTTCTGAATATTAATACCTAGAGTGTTGCCTGTATTTTTCCGTCCTGAAGGAGTGATATGAAATAAATAAAATAAATAGTAAACATTTTATGTTTATTTAAGATATTTAGAAAAAATCAAATGAAAATAATAAGTCGTTAAGTATTAAGTTTTAATGTTATTAATACTAGACACTATATATTATATTTGTTTTTATAGTAGTTATATTCTTACATAAATAAATAGCAGAGCTTCAGGTAGCTTACTGTAAAATTATTAACACTATTTTTGAGTGTTAATTTTTACAGTGTTAGCTTTCTTTGTTTCTTTTTCTTGATGTATATAATTTTATATTTATTTTCTACAGTTGATATCTATAGAAAATAAAATAGACATCATAAACAATAGAGCCTCAGGTTTTCATATTATTTTACAGGACTGAACAGTATATGTTATGTTTGGTTTTTCCAGTAGTAAGAACTGTAGGATTTACTGAATGAATGGTAAATATCAAATTTTGTTCAAATTTTTCACGTTGGATTGCACCAAACTCTATACCCAGTTTTTAAAATTAATCATGATTTTTTCAAATAAATGTAAAACAAGAGAAGTATTCAATTTCCAGATAAGGAAAAGTGAATTAAGGGTATTAGTAACGTATCCGTTTTAGAGCAATTATTTAAAGAAGAAAATGATGAAATTACTACGCTTGACTTTTAATGATATGTTTAATGAAATTTTAGGAATATTTAAGTTCACCCTATTTATTGAATCAAGCCTCATATTTCATAAATTATGATATTTTCAGCAATAAATCTGGGCAATTTCTTACAGAAAATGAGAGTATATGATGTATAGGGCAAAAAATATTCGAATATCAGAATTAGCTGAAATGTCATAATAAATAATGTCTGAAATAATAAAAACTACATTTCAATACTTTAATTTACCAAATGTTAATGCTGGACAGTTTCTAGCTTCCAACAGTAGCATTTTGTAGCATCAGAATCTAGTTAAATCCAAACTTCATGTTATTATATTTGTAGTACATTTAAATGCACTAATACATCAATAAAAAGCTATTAATGCATTGCTTCACAAGAAGACTGCTATACTATTTCAATAAACATGCTTAATATATGTATTGTCGTGAATTATGGAAACCAATATGCTAGAATTTTTGATTATCGTACTATCGTACTTATTATCGTACGTCACAAGATACCACTCCGCGTTTTATCGCATATTTATTATATTTTTTTCTGAAAATTTCTACTAAATATTAATAAAATCATTTTCATAGCAAAGGTAGTCTGTTCAAAGTTATTTTGTACATACGCCATTTAAATTCCTAACATCAAAACGTCGCAATGTTGCCGCATCAACTCAGTATTTTAGTTCAGATTGGATTTGATATACAAAATTCAAATCTAAATAAAATTATTGAACAAAAATGTTATCAAATATAATTTATTTTAACATTATAGCACATTTAAAAACTACAGTTAATTATACAGCCACAATAGTTTACAGGTTAGAGTTATAACATCTTATCACTATTGCTTTCAATAATTTTGCATACGTCTGACAAGCGGCTGATTCAGACTTTGACAGGCTCATTCGTTTACGTGTTCGAACTAATCAGACAGCATTGTGTCTTTTTAACTGGAATAAAATGAGAAGGAAAATGATTCTAGTCTGTTTCTAAAACAAATTTACAAATTACAGCAAGCAATATAGTAAACAACTTGATGACGTATGTACAAAAAAACTTTAAAAAGAATATACATAAATCTAACGAAAGGGAGAGTATCGATAGTGGATGAAACTGTTTGGTTAGCTGGAAATTCCAATTTTAAAATCTCATCTCGGAAAAACAATAAGGAGGACGACTAAACAGATAAACAATCCTGTTTGTGGCATTTAAGGAATTCGGCGGCTATATAAGGAGCAGCGGTCTTTTATAAAGCCGACAGCCACCAAAGTCAAGACCAAAATAAACAGATCAATGCTCGGGAAGTTCGCTATTAAATTTCTGTGTGCATGGTTTCGCAAGGGTAGAATTTATTGGGTGGTTGGCGGAACACGAAAAGTTTAAGGCCATTAGTTCGTTCGTTTTTGTTTTTTTCTTTCGCTCCCTTTGACAACGTTCTGGTCTTTGTTGTGTTTCTTTATTTTTTCGTCGTTCCAAGGACGAGATTAACCGTACATATATTACTGTTGTCTACGGTAAATCTGATCAAAGTTCCCGGGAACCTTTATAATAAATTGAGGTTTTGTTTGTTAAGGCAATGAACAAATACAATGAAAGGTTGTTAGTTAGGTTTATATAAAGCCAGGAGTAATGAATTTACTGTATTTTATTCAGTTTTACATTAAGACTCTTCTTTTTTGTGTATTTAGTCCAAGAGCATGTAATTCATATAACATAAGTAATACATCCACCATTTTAGTTATTTTTCTATGTGTTTAAATATACTGTTTGGGAAGTTTCACCGACTCGATTATGATTTCATTGATTTTTTTACCATAACTTTTATTTATCAAAATATGAGTGAAAATTAAGATACACATAACGTTTTTTATGAAGTAATTTTGAAGCTTTTTTCGACTATACCATCTAATAGTCAAGTTTCCTATGTTAGTTATTTGAGAAAGTTTACCAAACAAAAAATAGAAATATAGAATGGAAAATTAAATAGGCCAAAAAAGTTATAGAACCTTTACTAGCAAAAATAAAACTGACTGATTTATTTGCCTTCAACCTAAAATTTTGTATGATTTTTGAACAAGAAATTAGATTTCTTTTCTTTGTGATTTAATTTTGTGTATCTGTCACAAAATTATATATTATTATTTTTGATAAATAGGTTTAAGTAGGTGTTAAATTAAAATTTGTGTATATAGTAGAATATAAAATACGTGTAGTAGATAGGTTAAATAAGTTTTTTGTTTATTTTTATTTAGTTACGATTATAATCTACATATTTTATTTTAAAACATTTTTTTTGTGTTAAACATCTAAGTTTGATTATTTTTTTTATTTTTTAGTGAGTTCCTTATTTATTTTTTGAAGTCGGTTCAATTTTTTTGTTAAAAATATTTTATTTTTCTCTTTGTAGTGTTAGATATTTACTCAATAAATTACATAGTTATTTTATTAACTATTACAATGGGTAGGCCAAGTAAAGTTGCAGCCTGTATGAGGAAAAATGGGAATAAAGAAACAATGATTGAAAATAATGAAATCTTCAGGCGCCGGGGTCCGGTACCTAGTCTAGGTGATTTGGCAAACGGTTTAATCAAGCTAGAACAACAAAATGTTATTTCCCCCGTAGCGAATCGAACCCGCGGCCTCCGCGTTGAGCTGAACGCTTTAGTCATTACACCATAGAAGCAATTGCCTGCAATATTTCTACGACTTCTGATATCATATGGTTAGTGATTAAAAATCAAACTGAATGGCTTTTACACTGAACTACTTCCGATTTTCCGTCACATTAGTTCTGCAGTAACATTGTAGCCAAATATCTGATTATTTTAGATAAAAGAATATGTGAAAACTTTGACATGCCTTTGAAATATGAGGGATTCCCTCGATTTCCCCAAATTCCTCCCTCAGATCCTGGCTTGGTTCCAATGGGACCACTTCGGAAGTCCACTCTTTCGCTAAGAAATCAGCGAACATACATTAAAAAAAATACAGCTAAATATAGCACCTAACTACTACTTCAAAAAGCGTTTCTCTCTTTGATTACCCTTTAAGACCATTATTATCAATTAGTTGTAGTATTAGACGCTCTTTTCTGCAAACCTTTTAATTTATTCGTTGATCCTTAGGTTTTTGTGGATGTCATAATGACTAATATACCGTGAAGTTGAACATTTACCTAAAAAGTTGAATTATAACAATATAGGATTCTTTGCGCAATAAAATATTTTTAGACCGTATGTTTACAGTTTATTGCCAGTTGACAATCGGTTAATTGTAACAATAGTTATTATATATCAATACTATAAATTATCTTTTAGATTTGATTAATTTAGAATAGAGATTGTGTTGAGAGATTGTTAAGAATTCGGAAGCCGGAAGAAGGACAAGCAGACCTTCGGCCTGTGACGCGCACCGAATATTTCAATTCCTTAAACCGAGCCCGATTTTTTAAAATAAAAACGTCGAAAAATATTCGAAAGCTTTTAATATTTCCCGATATTGCATTCGAGGGTTATTTCCCTCCGGGTTTGTTGAGTTTTTGCGGCGAAAAGTTGGTGTTAAGTGGGCCGTTCTTCGTTTGAAAATTTAAGCGAGTTTGAAAATTTTCCGAAACTTTTCCGAGCACACAAAGGGATTGGGTGCGTCAAAGCTCTCGACGGTACAGGTTCCGATAGTTTCCGATAATTAATAAAGTTCGTGATAAATTTATACGAACATTTTCTTTTCAACGTGGGCTCAAGTTTTATACGACCATTATTCTGTTTAAACAACAAATTATTGTTGAAGTTTTTCGCTAGATTACAAGAACTTGATCAAGGAAAAAATCGGAGTAAATAACTAAGTAGTGAATAATGTTGAGTCAGAGGTCCATCAATAGGTTAGCTATGTACAATTTTCTGATATCAAATATGTTGTTGAGACTAGCCTAAGCCCGCATGGGAAATTGCCATTAACTGAAAAAATCGCTTCAAAATTGAATATCGAAAAACAAAGTAATTCCAAAACAACAAAGTTCAATCTCGCGGACTTCATTGGCCCACTGGTTGAGACGACATGGCGCTCCTCCTACTGTTGCTATAATCGCGGATTCGAATCCTCCAGGAAATCGAAATAAACTAGCTATTTGGAAAAATTTTGTTTAAAAAAATGGATTATAGAGAAGATAAATCTAATACTACCAATGCGCCACTTTCGGTCTATTCTATATTTAGTTGAAAGTTTCGTCTCGGCAAAAAAATGGAACTGAATCGTGAACATTTTTGTGCGATGATTTTTTACGATTTTCGACGCGAATTATCATCACAACAGTGCATCAACCCACTTAATATTACTTTTGGCAATGAAGCTTCATCAAAAATCACCGTTTAGTGAATTCAATCGTGGTTGTAGTTCACTGTCCGACGAGTTTCGTGAAGGTCGTTCAAAATCGGTTGTTGTGCCAGAAAACATCGATGCTGTGTGCGAAATGATTAAACAAGATCGTCTGTTACCTATTGTGAGATTGAGGCGTCTCTAAGCATTAGTTTCAACAGCTTATATGCGATTTTACAGGAAAACTTAGCTGTGCGAAAGTTATGTTCGCGTTGGATCCCACACAATTTGACAACCGCTCAAAACAAGGTTCGTGTCGATTGAAGTGTAAAGAAATGCTTAAGAAATGTAATTGCGGTGCTTCGAAAGGACGTTTATAAAATCGTGACAGGTAACGAATCATGGATATATTCGTATGAGCCTGAAAGTAAGCAGCAGTCTGACTGTATGGGTGTTCCAAGATGAACCAAATCCAACAAAAGTTGTTCACGCATGAAGCAATTCAAAGAAAATGGTGGCCTGTTTCTTCGGGAAAATTGGTTATATTGCAACAGTGCCTATAGAGGATCCTAGAACAGTAAACTCTGATTGGTACACAACCATTTGTTTGACGTTGGTTGAAGTCATCGGTGAAATAAGCAAGCTCTCACACATCGGCTCACACAAAAAACTAATTCATCACTCAAAACATCGAATTGATGGATCATCCATCGTACAGTCCTGATTTAGCACCCAATGACTTCAACGATTTTCATCGCCCGAACAAGCTATTCGATAGCGTTCAAATAATTTTTTGAAGATACCTCATTCGGAATGGAATAAATGCTTTGAAAATTGGTTTAAGCGTATGTAAAAGTGTATCGATCATAGTGGCGAGTAATTTGAAAAACAGTAAAAATATATTCGCAGCATAACTATTTCTTTTTTTCCTATTCTCGAAATATAAATAGTGACTCTCGTATATACATATATTTAAGTTAATATAAGGACAAATTGTAAGTTACTCGGCAACGACTAGTAACAATAAAATAAATAAATAAAAAAAACTTCCATATAGCATCAACTCGAAGTGATTCTTGATTTCTATTTAAAACTAAAAATTAAAAAATTCACATTAAACTAGAGATCAAGTTAGGACCGATGGGATCTTCTAGATATAAATCTAGATTTAAGCTATCTTAACGACAAATTGTAGCTTAACGACTTGTAATTATGTAACAAATAATTTGAACACAAATTTTAATTATTCGAATAAATAAACAATACTACAGTTTTAATAATATTGTTTATCATTAAAGCTTACACAACAAAAATACATTCGTTATGAAAACTTTATGATTTATGTAGGTGGCAACAATGTGATGTCAAAATAAATAATGATAACCGAAATACTACAGATATGTCGTGACGTGTACCATTATTTATGATCCCATATGTCATTATTGTCATCATAAACACAGAACTCGAATTTATAAGCTTGCATCCCGTATCAGCTTTGAGCGAACCATTAAAATAATGTTGTACGTCCATCTTACATCTATTTGACCATGCTGCTAGTGTTCTGGTCCTTTAGATGAGACCTAGGTTGTAATAATACTGTTTTAATTCAAGATAATTATTTACAGTCGTTGACGATATCGTTTATTGTTATTTTAATTAATGATATTTCAGTTCTAAAAGTAACTAGAGCAGTTTATAAGATTTCTTATTAAATCCTTTAACATCAAAAATATCTCGTTGCTATTTAAATGAAATTGCTTAAAAGAAAATGGAAATTAACTCAAACCTAATTATTAATTTGAAAACAATTTCTTAAACGATTTAAGCTTTCACTGTACAATAAAGATTAATTAAACTATCACAATCACAAAATATGTAATTAAATATTAATATATGTTGTTCGAATATTTGTCGTTTAAAACAGTTATCAGATAAGTGAGTTAATGTAGTCTTTTAAATCAATGACTAATTCTGCAATATCAATTAAAAATATTCGTTCCAATAGAGAATTTATTATGAATTTTTATGGTTGGAATTTATAGTGCTCTATCTAAATTTGTTTATATTATCCAATGCTCATGAGCAGCAAAACATCATTGGAAAGTTGTAAGATAACAGGTCAATTGAAAAGTCCCCGGCCTGACACATTGGCGCTACTAGAATTAAATCCATACGTTTTTTTAGTTAGCCCTAAATCTCAAAAGATGCGTCTATAAACTTGACAGCTTTCGGATCATTAGTTTATGAATTATAGCATTTTGAGTGAACTAACTTTTGTTATTGTGAAAAAAATGGATAAAAAGGAATTTCGCGTGTTGATAAAATATTGCCTTTTGAAGGAAAAAAATACAGTTGAAGCAAAAAATTCGCTTGATGCCGAGTTTCCGTACACTGACGCAGGAAAATCAACCATCAAGGATTTGTATGCTAAGTTTAAACGTGGTGAAATGAGCACCGAAGACGATGAACGCAGTAGACGTCTCAAAAAGTTTTTACCGACGAAAAAATCCACAAAATGGTTTTGAATCAATGTAAATTGAAAATGAAATTGAATCAAGACCAGATACTCTAAGGACATCAACTGAATGTGTACGTCATATTATTCACGAATATTTGGGTATAAGAAAGCTCTGTGCAAAGCTAGTGCCGCGCGAGCTCACTTTTGACCAAAACAACGACGAGTTGATGTTTCGGAGCAGTGTTTAAAGATAATCAAGGGTAATAAACCCGAGTTTTTGCCTCGATATGTGACAATGGATAAAACATGGCTCCATAATTTCCGAAGTCTAGTCCACAGTCATCCGAGTGGACTGCATATGATGAGCCCATTCAACAGTCGGCTGACAAGGTTCTGGCGTCTGTATTTTGCGATGCGCATGAAATAATTTTCATTGCCTACCTTGAAAAAGGAAGGACCACAACAGCGACTATCACAGAGTATTATTGAACCGTTTGAAAAGGAAAGTGGTGCTTCACGAAGACAATGCATTGTGTCACAAGTCAGTGAACACGATGATTTGAAGCAAAAGACAACTAGTACTACAAAAATGGTATCGAAAAGTTGGAGAATTATTAAATTATATTGAATAAAAAACCTAATTTTGCCAAAAAAAAATTATTTTACTACGGTAGGTCGGGGACTTTTCAATTGACCTGTTATAAACAATTATTTCATCATTAACACCAACAATCAATCAACACCAATCAATGGCCAAAGATTAGTACCCAGATTTTTTGTTGCACATTCACTGACATTGTCAAATATTAAAAGGGTGACACTTAAAGTACTTAAAATTACAGATATTGGACTCATAGCCTTTTGCATTCAAAATCTCTGCTTTTCTGTTATTATCCTTTTTACTGTGATGTGTCAATTAAGCTGTATTCGTGGCAGATTTTCTCGATTAATTGATAGAACACGTAGCTAGTTTAATGTAACATTTCTTCAACAAATATATAATATAGGAAATAGTTTTGTCGTTTCAAAAGTAGCAATAAACTAAAACAGCTTCGAGCATTCTTCGTGATATAGTTATTACAAATATATAATAATATATTTGTAAAAATAGTAATACTTAAAATTATTACAAGTATACAAGTATACAAGTTCCATATGACATGAGAATAAATGAAGGAAAGACAAAAATATTGACAACTGATTAAATCTGAACGACATTCATTTGGAGCAAATACAGTTGAAGTACTTGGGATTTGCAATAAAGGAGAAAAAGTAGTATCTACGGCTGAAGTAAATGATGATGGTGCGCGTGGAAGAGAGGTAATGTTACAATCAAGACAGATTGATGATGGTAATGATGGATATTCATAATTGGTTATGGTTTGGAATCAAAAGTTTGTTGAACGTAGCAGGTTACTACGGCTTTAATTTTGTTCTAAATTAAGCGCATTTTTGTCTATTTAATAACTGATTTATATTTCCATAAATGTCATTAACAAAACCTCAAGCAATGACTCAACATAACTTTAAAATATAAACATCAAAAGCTTACATATTCCCCAAACCCATCGTTGTCATCGACATATGCTAGAACAAATTTAGGAAACTCGTCGACGTTATCTCATCGAACAATCATCAAACGAAAGCAACAAAGCACGACGTAATTTTCTTGTAATAATTCTTAATTATTGATGTTAACAGGATACTCCCGCCGGCTGAGCCTGTATAAGCTTATCTGATTATCTGATGTCTTGTCTATATTTAGGTCGACTTATTCGACGGCTTGTATGAATTACGAATACAAACATTCCTTAACGAAGTGTAAATTATTGAATATGTTCGATTTAAACACTTTTTATTACTTTATGTTGGACGGGGCCATTTTATTAGCATACAAATGTGGCGTGGGGTTGGACTTTAGATGGAGGACCATACTGATTTAGTGTTGAGAACCTTTGAGAATGGAAATTTATTATTGTTCCATTTTTAGTGCATCGATATTATAGTAACAATATTATTGTATATTTTCCGTATAATAATAAAAAAGATGCTATCTCGTATATAATTGTCAGGAACAGTTATATTGATATACATATAATTTAATAATGAACAGTGAAACAGACGAAACACAAAATAAATTATAAGTTTAAAAAATCTATTACAAGACGAACATGTGTAACTAAATTAATACATTCAGCCAAGAGTAAAAAGCGAAGGAATACATTTACAAGTACAGTTATGAATAAACAGTTAAAACAATCTAATTTTAAATATTTTGAAAGTCGTACTGAAGAATCGCGAGAAGATACTAGAAGATATATCCTATCAGTCATCATGAAGTATATAGAGAAGCTCTTAGAAAATTTAATCAGTAATTCTGAGCTACATAGAAAAGTTATTGGTTATTCAAGTGATAAAATTGTAAATATAGGCAATCGATTGTACTGGCAGTCAAGCACCTTTAAATTATTTCTTTATATATCAGGATCTGCTCTCATAACATTTTATATGTGTGATAATGTTACATCGTGGAATAACGGTCAAGAAAGTACCCAGAAATATAATCCCAGATGCTGAACACGGGCGAGGTGTCAGCAACGACAACTAGAACACGATAACGAATAGCTGGCAACCCCGAGACGTTTTTCTGGAATGTTATTGAAGGGTATTTCAATCATTCAGTACCCGACCATCGTTTGGTCTAGAAGTGCCACCATCGACTGTTTAAGCCTCGTCACCAGGTAACACCGCTGCCATCCTATCCTTTTTATCTATTTTGTATTTTCAGTTAAGAACAGTTAAGGATGTCGAAAAAAACAAATATATCGATAATTTTTTTAAATACGATATATCGGTATTTTTGTAATCCGATATTGATATGATATCGAAAAAATACAAATATATGGATAATTTTTGAAAAAAATATCGATATTTTTGGCCGATAAATCGATATTTGTGTAACCTGATATTATCCGGTATTCTTTAAAAAAAAATAATTAATTTTAAAGGTTTAGTGTGTTTTGGTACTTAATTTTATTTTTAATTCTATATATTGCAAAAAATTACTGATATCTTTTTGCAATATATATTAATATTTTTAACAAATCCTTAAAATTCTCGGTGTCTGTCACGAAAATCAAAATTTTAAATGTATTTTTATTGTTGTTTTGAGATTAAGGATTTCGTTCATATTTTACATCCATATTTCACAATCAACTTTTATCATGTGCTCAGCGAAAAAGGTTGGTATGAACTAATTTTTGACAATTTTGTGGTTTGATAACTATAAAGAAACATAATTTTCAATGAGATTGTGCTTAATTTTCATCTTGTCGAAAGTGAAAAAGCAAAATATGACGAAAATTACTTTCTGAATATGAACATTTTTGACTATGCAAAACTAATTATGCTTATGTCTAGAATTTAAATGTGCTATAGCATGGCTTATTTGAACAAATATTAAAGTAATTTTGCATCATGAAAACGCTTCAATATAAGGTTCTTTAGTGGTTCATATTTCTCAATAGTTAATCGTTCCAACTAATTCCACATAGGAGAACAACACCATTACAATCATTTTGATTGGGTTATTAGTAATACAGATTGGAAATGCCTTTATAGCAAGTTTTTTGTTAAGTCTTCAGTTATAATGATGAACTTGTTTGTTAACATGTTTGATTCATCCAAATATAATAATTAAATAAATTAATGATGTTATAGTTATTACTCAAATGGTTAATATTAAATAGTTAAAATTATCATAATAGTAGTGTTAGTAATTACATTTTGGCATTGATTAAACAATTTTTCATTTATATCTGAGTTTCCTATTAAAGGGTTGAGGTATCTTTGGTCACACTGAATCGTGGTACTCGGCAATAATCCTAATCAATGACGAATGAACAAGTTGGAACCGTCCCAGATAACATCGGGTCCTACCCAGTTAGGTTATTGGCAAGACCTGGATGCTATGCTATGTGATATTGTAAATATATATACTGCCAACAAAAATAACGTAATTTGAAAACACTAGCTGGGTTATCCATCTGTAATTTTAGTATAAATCGTATTATGTGTACATTGAGATCTAAAACTCCTACTTCTCAGCCAGAATATTTAGACTTAAACTAGAAAAACTTACTTAACAAAGAAATAAACAAAAGCATGTGTACCACTAGACAGTGTGTTGGGTTTTTTTCTTTACCAACCCTATACGCGTTACAAATCACAAATACAAAATGTCACTATGTCTACAATTGCTAATGGACTAACTACGAAACATGCTATTGGAGACAATAACGATGACAACAATTACCCATACAGAAACAATGCTGGACTATTATTAGATAATTGGATTCCAACTGTCATAGAAGGAATTAAAAGATATGTAACAAGATATAAGGAAAGAATTTACTCCAGTGTTCACACCAAAGTGCTGCAACTCTTGAATAACACTGAACTAGGAGACAGACTCAAGAAAACCAAAGCCTTGTGTAGTTGTGTAGTGAGGTGTATCAAATAATAGAAACTCTGAAAAGTTCTACTAAATTTTATTTTACTATAGACTAAGTAAGGATCAATGAGTATTCCTAGATAAGTACCTAGTTTTAAGTTAGGCAACGACTAGTAATAATATTAATATATAAATAAAAAAATATATAATGAAGTAACTATATTAATTATTTTGACCTGATTGATTTATAGGAAACCATAAGTAAAGAATATCTGTTTTATTAGTATTTGTGCGAGGGGACAAAACGCTTTTATGAAAACACCCAACACGTTGCGCATTTCTTATTAATAGAATAATGGTTTACGTTTGATATCGAATATTTGGTTAGCGGATTGTCTGCAAGCACTAATTGATACGGATAAACGCAGCCAATATTGTTGAAGTCGTCGGATCTCCTGGGGGAGGCGAGTTGTTATTGCCAGCCGGGGTGCATCCGGGAGTTGAGGAACAACCCCTATCAGTGACCACTCAGCAGACCAAGCCTCGGGGGGCTCGTATGTGTTCGCGATGTTTGGTTATGCCTTATTGGCTCGTTCGGTTCGAAACCAATGGCGTAGGCATCGTATTGTAACTGTTGAGTTCTGCGTAAAATGTTTGATCATATAACTTCTATGTATCGTTACTTAATTTTAATTCGAATTACATTATTTTCTATGGAGAATATTATTGTTGAATATAGTTTTCATTGCGTCCTCAGTTACAATAAGAGATTATATCATTTTCTTAATACACACCAAAAATATTGATTATCATCTGACGCTGTTGTTTAAAATCAGAATTTTTTAAAAAAATTAAAAACACATGGCACTCAAGTTACAACTGGTTAAGTTGCGACGTAATTACATTTATCTATATTTAAGAAAATTGTGTAATTTTAGGTTTAGGAAAATTAAAATGATGCTTGTTTTTTATAGTTTAAGGGTCTAATTTTATTGTAATTATCCATTTTCATGAAATTCCACTCGCTCCATAACTCTTTTCACCAATATATATATATATATATATATGATTTACATTATTCATTTAAATAAACAAACTCGTCTGTATGCATTAATTTACGCAAAGAAGAGAGAACATTTCACAACATCATTTTCTCTCCTCATCAACAACCCGATAAGTTACTAACTACAACTATCTAGTATTTTTTCCGTAACTTAATTGACATTTGATCGATGTACTCACACTGGTGCCCTCTGTATAGTTTTAAGACAATGCATAGTTTTCACAAGTAACTACATTAGCTCAAAAGGATTTTGTCTCTCCTTACCTCCGGATAAGTACACTGTTGTCGAGCAGTTGTAGTACCTTGATGTTTTTGTAATCATGTGATGCTTTGTGCATGTTCCCATTTCTAATGCCAATTTTGGTAAGTTTGGATCATGTCAAAGTAAGATTCCTTGATGCAACTTCATAATTGCACACTGTAGATCCACAATGGCTTCCATATTTTCTTGTATAATAAAAGTTTATTGTGAAGTGTTAATTCGAATTATCGTCCAAGCAATCACAAAATTTTTTAAGCCTCATTTAAAGTTTTGCTCGTTGATTTCACTTGGACTTGGCGTCCAGTGTTGTGCCCAAGTATCTATCTGTGTTCTAATACGAAATTACTCTAGAACAAATGGTAACAAACAGGTAGTGTATTTTTACGTATGTAAAATCCACCATATAGACTTCGTAGCACAATGAGAGAATATGAGAGAGGCATCTTTAGTTTTAATGATTTTTCACATAATTGCAAGAATCATTGTCATTTTCATTTTCGTTCAGTAACAATTAGTAATCAGAAATTATAAAATAGCTTTTAGCAAAGAATTAAAAGAAAATAACTAAAATTAACTGTATTAAATTTATAATTAAACCTTGTTCGTAATTTAATATCTAGTTGGAAAGTTCGAGCATAAGTTTCTTTTAATATCTGTTTAGAAACCATGTTTCAAGAAGACTAAGTATAGTCTACAACATAGAAAATTATATTCAAAACATCAACGTAATAAAGCTTACGCTCTTCCGGAAAATTGTTAGTTGATATATTCTTGATATAAATCTAAAAAAAAGTTAAGAATAAATTAAAATTTATTGAGGGAAATATTACTAATGATGCATTCAATAAAAATAAAGGTACTATTTTAATACATTAAATTCAGTCATTGTGTTACCAATAAATTTCCAGACTGTTAATTGATTCTTTAAATTCTTCAATGCTTTCGTTTCTAAATTACTTAGCATAAATATTAGAATAATATAGTTCCAGCTATATAGTAATCACTGTGGTTACTTGTTACTTGTTAAGTACGGATAGATAATGTATTTATTCGAAATCATTTTGTCAGTCATGTCACTCCAATATGCTTCATGTATTCTCATAAAATTATTTTTGCTCAAAATCAACAAACCACCCTTAGAATAGATATAATGAGTTTTTGAAATGACAATCTGTTAGCTTTTTCTATTAATTTATCAAAGATTTTGTATGTATTGATTAGAATATCAACATTTATGTATCATGGAGAAGAAAAACGTGAAGATCTTCTAGGAAGATGGATTTGATTAATCCATAATCACTAAAAATGTACATTAGTCTTAGTACCCTGTGTTATCGAGCATAGGGTACTTTGTGTTTTGAATTGAATGTTTCGTTGGTTGTTAACATTTTGTAATGATTCGAGTCACTCTTCTTCTTCCAAAAACGCATGGTTAAGCAATAACAGTTAATAGTGCGATAGGATCTTTTTATTTATTGCTAAATACCACAAATGAGTATGAAGACATAACGTATTTCACTAATAATAATAATAATAACCAATATACCAAGAAAAGTAATATGACACTAAGATGCACTAAATATCTGGGTGTAGCAATCAAAGGGAAATGAAATCAGCAGAAGAAAATAAGATTGGGTAATAGACCTATATGGTTAGAATTGGAAAATCATCAATTTGTACTTCCTATAAATAGTAAATTTCAGACCAACAAGATTCAGAAATAAGAGTCAAGTATATAATAAACGTTAATATTGAATCAGTAGAACACATAACAGATCAATTGAAAATTCCCCGGCCTGACGCATAGATGGCGCTACTAGAATTAAATTCATATGTTTTTTCGTTAGCCCTAACACTCAAAAGATGCGTGTATAAATTGACAGCTGTCGGATCATTAGTTTATGAATTGTAGCATTTTGAAAGCATAAAATTTTAAAAAATGGACAAAAAAGAAAGAAGGAGATAACATGGAGGACACAAGATACCTGCTCTCCGATACAACATATATATGCTGATTAAATATTTCTCAAAATAAATTAAAATTATATCGAACGCCACTGGTTCCTTGTAACTCTTTTGCTTGAAGCGGCAATAGCGATGGGTTGTTAAGCTTTTTGTATGGTGTAGCGCCTGAAACTTCCTTATTATCCCCGGTGAAGTTGTGTCTATTTTGCTTCCTTTCTGTATCGTAGACCCTCGAAATTGAGAAAATCTCGTTGGGCTCACTCGAAAAAAAAACTTTTTATAATATTATTGTCAACGCTGGCCACAATTACCGACGAAAAGTGGAACCTCCTCGTTTACAGTCGAATTAAGCCGTACTTAAACATGAAAATATAAGCGATCCGGTTTCCTAGTCTCGGAATAAAGAGAAAAATCGATCTACTTCGAACGGTAGACGTTTAAATTGCCATAGAAATAGGTAATTCGTTGGGATGGAGAAATTCCGAAGATCGTATTTTAGACTAAGCCCTCAAGGGAATGCCGGAAATCTGCAAATTGAATGCTTTTACTTTTATTAAAGGATTATGTTGTCACCTCGCCGAGAAATAATGTACTCTGTGCATTTTTCAACGATGACGTCGATAGGAAGACGATCCTTAAGATTAATCTGTCTTTCTTTATCGTACTAATAGAATTCACGAAGCTGCAGCTTTACAAAACGGGTTCTTAAACCTAGATGTATTTAGGTTTCAAATATCGAGTTCCTTAAATTTAAAACTGTATTATTTACTGTAGTTTTAAAAGTTTTTAGATGGTTATACTAGAATATTCGTTATAATTTGTTATTTTCAGATCTTCTTTTGGCTTTATTTGTCGTTATCATTGCTTAACCAATCATTTTTCGAAGAAAAGTGGTCCAATAGTGCTTCAACTTACTTTAAAATGTTGACGACTAACAAAGCAAGACATTTAATTTAATTTCCAAGAAGAGAGGGCCAAATGCACATAAAAACTCGGAATACTGCTACAACAGATCGCACTCATGGAAACATATATTATAGTAGATATTACTTATTACTGCATGTTACTATTATGAGATTCATTATATATCTGCTGTATGTTCGTCATATGATAAAATTGTTATAAGAAAATTAAAATTATTATTTTTTATATTATACTTTATAATTATTGTTTATGACATATATACTTTGTCATAAATCACACTTAAATATGGCATAGCACATTCCCAAAATGATCTAAATATTAAAAAAATATAATATATATAATAATAATAATATGTGTTTTGAAGGTATTTTGGTAAAATCACATTCGCTAGAAACAGCTGTCTTCTTGTATATATTATTTTTCTTAAAATGTCTTGTTATACATTGAGGACATTGTGTATGTCGACAATCACATCACATGGCTTATCAAAAATCAAATGAAAGCTTGAAATATGTGAAGAAAGTGATTATGAATGGTTGCCTAGTCACTCTACAATTTCTAATTACTATTAGGGAAGTTGCTTATGATGTTGATGATTTGAATTTATAATATATAGTATATTTAGATATTGTTTACGAATTTTTGGCAAAAAATAGCACTGTAATATGTCCCAGCCTTCATATACGGTTTCATATATTAATAAATGACTACTATTATTTTGTCATATAAGTTACATAAGTTAGCAATTGAAATTCAGGAAAATCTTACAACACACGTAGAATACACTGTTATATCGTAACAATTGAAAATCTTATTAGCTTTTCTTCTATGAACTGAAATATCTACTAGTGAAAATGCGAAGGATCTATGTAAACAACCTGACCTAACTAATACACTTTAGACTAATAGACTTTACTTGTGTAATTTGATTTGACAAAACGTCTAGGTGATGCTGCTTCGTCATATTCTCATATTTCGTATTGATTTAGAAAATGGTAATTTTAAAATTGAGTTTCAAGACAAAGTGAGTTCAAAGAATGATTTACGAAGCTTGTTGGGTGAAAACCCATCCTAAATTAATAGACGTTTAGATACGATAGAATATATCGAAAAGACTGGAATATCGACCTACCAGGCCAAATGACTGAAAATTTCGTTTACTCACGAGTGACACTAATTCAAATCACTGCAGCGAGGATGGGGAGAACATGAATAAATAATAGAATCGCTGCCAAACCGACATCGGTCTTTCGACTTTTTTCACCTTGTAGCCAGAAAGATGGAAAAAGGTGGACAAATTATGTAAAATATGTGGTTTGATATATATAGTGCTAATTTCATTTAAAAAATAGTTAAGGTGAAAATATTTCTAAATTCCATACAGCATCCAATATGTTAATTTAAGTTCTCTTAAGTTTTATGTTGTTTTCAGTTGAGAAACCTCCATATTGAAAAAACAAGAATGTCAAGAATCTAATGAACATAATTGAAAATATATTTGTAATTACAGAACAGACTGCTGATTGATGATAAAATATCATTTGATAAAATGATATACAGTTAGTTCTAAGCCTATTATGAAGATTGATTTCGTCTCTTGATCATAACATTCGAAAACACTGAACGTGCATCGTACTCGACTCATTCATAAACATGAAAGGGTCATTAGAGAGTCAAAGTACCCACCGGTACGTAACAGCACAAGTAGAAACAAACGCCCATTGCGCAACAATCTTCAGGAAGCCACCTCGGTCTCCGCCACGACGGTGCTGCGCGTCCTATTCAAAATGATTCCCGTCAAACCGATACCAATCTACATATTACAGAGGATGGGCGCCATCTCCGACCAAATCCGATGCATTAACACGGAAGATATCTTAATTAATGAATTATACAACGTCTTAATATGTGGTCTATGACGCTGATGGATCGACCTCGAACCTGTATCGTTCCATGGGAGAGGGAAAGACGGATGAGCGTTAACCGGAAAAAATCCACCGTGTCACGGTGTTTAATGGGTTAACTATCTGCAGAGATGCGTTCGGAAACTAAAAGTACACACTATTTATCGAATAGAATTCGCTTATTTTATATAAAGAAATAGACTAGGATATAATAAAATGCATTATTTTCCAAAGGATTTTGCTCTATCAGAAGAGGTTTTTGAAAGTAAACAATGATAATCCTAAGGCAATATCTTATGAGCTCCTACATTAAGAAGGTTTCTTCTTTGCATATCAAACCAGATGATTATGGACTCAGATATAGAAGTGTATTGCCTAACCAAGATAAAATACTTTCGGCGATCACCTCTACATTCGACGAAATTTTCTTCCCAGCGGGCATACTTTTGAGATCTGAGAACAGGAAATAGTCACTGGTGGGCCAGATCTGGAGAATACGGTGGATGAGGAAGCAGTACAAAGCCCAATTTATGGATTTTTTGCCATCGTTTTCACTGACTTGTGACACGGTGCATTGTCTTGGTGAAGCAACTTCCTTTTTCTTCAAATGCGGCCGTTTTTCGGTGATTTCTTCCTTCATACCACTAGCGCTATGCAATAGTCGCTGTTGATAGTCCTTCCTTTTTCAAGGTAGTCAATGAAAATTATTCTATGCGCATACCAAAATACAGACACCATAACCTTGCCAGCCGACTGTTGTGTTTCCCCACGCATTGAAGCGGGTTCAGCGTGTGCAGTCCACTTGGCTGACTGTCGATTGGACTTCGGAGTGAAACGATGGAGCCATGTTTCATCCATTGTCACATATCGATGCAAAAACTCGAGTTTATTACGCTTGATCATCTTCAAACACTGCTCCCAATTATCAACTCATCGTTGTATTTGGTTAAAAAGGAGCTCGCGCGGAACCCACTTTGCATAGAGCTTTTTCATACCCATATATTCGTGAATGATATAATCTACACATTCAGTTGATATCTTTAGAGTATCTGGTGTTTCATTCAATTTCAATTCACGATCATTCAAAATAATTTTGTGGATTTTTAAATGTTTTCGTCGGTAACAAACTCTTTTGGGCGTCCTCTGCGTTCACCGTCTTCGATGCTCATTTCACCACGTCTAAACTTAGCATGCCTTAATGGTGATTTTCCTGGGCAGTGTCCAGAAACTCGGCATCAACTCAAGTTTTTGCTTGAACTATATTTTTTTCCTTCAAAAAACAATATTCTATCAACACGCGAAATTCATTTTTATACATGTTTTCACAATAATAAAAGTTGCTTCACTCAAAATGCCATAATTCACAAAATAATGATCCGACAGCTGTCAAATTTATACACGCATCTTTTGAGGGTTAGGGTTAACTAAAAAACATATGGATTTAATTCCAGTAACGTCATCTATGTGCCAGGCCGGAGACTATTACATAGGTTCGCGGATTATTTGCCTTAAGCTTGAAAAGATTAACTACTAGTTCACCATCAGAATAAGCACTTGATCAGCGTACATTAGAACCCTGAAAAATAATTATAAGTACAAATATATCATTTATGCTCCGCAGCTTTTGTTGAAACAGACGAATCTATGCCTTTAACTTTATGGAGATTGAAACAAGACGATGAAACCCCAAAAAGACTAAGGACTAAGTGTGTATGTGGACATAATGCAAGCAAAAATTGTTACATATTTTTATCATTCTGTTATTTTGTTATTTTAATTACTTTGTGTATGAATGTCTGGAACATTAATTATACAATTAATTATATAATTATAAAAAATATATCAAAAAGAAAAGTTGTAGAAACTAAAATTTAAATATGTAATTCAATTTGTTTATATTTAAACCTTGCATTTTTAAATATATTTTCGAAATATTGTTTATTAGTATTAATAATTATAGAAGTAAATGTATTGTATTGTGTCATAAAATTCAAAGCAATATGCAATTAGAAAGGTTAGAAATTAAGTTATCAATTGTCAGATTAAATAGTGTTTTTAATGTATTTTGAAAATATTTTTTATAGATATTGATAAATGTTTAAGTAAGATATTTTATTAAAACTTTATTTTTTAATTTACCCCTGTAATAACTATTTCCGCTTGACCTGCCCTCACGTAATTCTGATGCGCAAAACTTGACTACAACTTTATACATTGGAGATTGCATCCTATGTGTCTTTATTTTATGGCTCAAGATAAAGAACTAACGGTTAAAATATGCAGTTTTAGTTATTCCAAACGACCACTGACATTACATGTCAAACGATGAAGCAAATATTGGCTTTATTAGAATAATTTTAAATCGAAATAACCAGAAATAGTTGATTTTGTTGATATTTCCGGTACATTTAGAGATATTTCATCAAAATAAAGTTGGACGTAAAACTTATTACTCCCTCGCTGTAAAATGGATAATAATATTTTTCTAATAATGCTACTTTGATAAACATTTTTAGTACATTCTTTTTAAAGTAATTTTTGTTGAATACAATCCATTTGAACTGAGGTTTTCGAAATAGTTATGGCGTTCTTTTTCTGGGATTTTCTTTAAAGACTTCTTCAGTATTTAAAATCCGTATAACAACACAGAAAATGATGATCTTCAAACGGTTCTAGTTCAGGACAGAACCAGAATTCCGACGAAACTAAATTCGGCGAATAGGACAATCACATTTTGAAGCATAGAAAACCATATTCCTTGCTGACAGTTTGGCTGGCAGTAGTGGGAGTCATAATGAACTACACTACGATATTTAAGCTTTAGCCTTCTTTATGATAATAGTAAATATCAGGTTACTATTATTGCAGGACAGTGTTGATAAAAATAAATGTGTTTAACGATGCTAAACGTTTATTCAACTTGAATCTAAATCTAACAACTAACTATAATATTAGTTCTTGGAATTTAACTTCCTATTGTTCGGAATTTTTTTTACAATGTATGAATATCAAAATATTTCTAAATATACAATTTTTCAAAATAAACAATATTTTCAAAATAAACAATTTTATTAAGAACTAAGAACGAAAAAGTACAGCTTTTAATGTATTCATTCTCCATATGAGTGCAAAAGGCATGAGTTAGTTAAGGAGAATTATCCACATTAACAACGAAGCATAATATTCCTGGCTAACAGACATATATGTGGATATGGTGATATTGGCAAGATATACATATTATAATATGATTAATAAATGCTCCTTTAAAATGCAAAACTATTTTCTTTTCCCTCAAAATTAAACTCTGAATGAATTAGACCATTTTACACATAGAAAAGTCTCGTTTCTTTTGGTTGAACGTAGAAGAGTTATTTTTACGTCTATTCATTCCGCATCTGTGATTAAACCAATTCAACCAAATAAACTAGTATAATAAAATACATTATTTGTTGTTTCCTTCTAACCAAAACACTCCAATCAGTGCTAAATAATATTAGTTTCAATTGGGCCAATATTAATGTCACTAGACATGACCTGATGCTGCATAACACATGGCGTCGTGTTATTGTACCAAATCATTTTCATATCGAAATAAATCTCATACCAAAGTCAATTTGCGACCCATTTATCTCAATAACTATAAAAATGTGATTAATGGCGACCGCTATCCCACTCCGGATTTATAGCGCCTTTGGCGGAAGATAGTTGTGAGTTATTTATAATTGTTCGTCGTGTCAATATGCATCGGTCATGATTAATTAGCACTGTAAACAATTCCGATTGCAGAATGCTTAACAGCGGCGCGAACATTAACTAATTAATTATTTTCTTTGAATCCAGGCCACTGAAACAATAAAATTAGTACACCCGTGACCCAACAAAATAGAAAACTATATCAATGGCATTTGAGAAACACAAAACTGAACTTGATATTGTGATAAATTGAATTTAGAAATCGAAGGTGGTCTTGAAAAACATCGGTGTATGGTATACTGTCAAATATATTAAAATATAGAAGAGGAAACCTGATATTATCGAGGCCTACTACTACAAAGTATCACTTAGAAACAATTGAATAAAACTCTTCCCTGACAAAGAGCTTTTAATATAAGTTTTGCCTTTATAATTAATTCATTATATTATATTAACTGCCACTTCTTGATTTGTGACTGATTTTTAATACTGCGTATTGGTTTATAGAACCGTGTCAACACATGAGGCTGAATTTAATATCTATGTTAATAAATTATAACATATTTCTCCTTGAACTTGCGACATGATGTAAAATGATTTTACTTTCAAATGAAATTTTGTATTTAAATGCCACCACAATTATTTAAGGAAAATTGTTTTCGACGTAGTCAAGGGAATCAAATCTGGAGAACAAGCGGGGTGTAGAAAAAAATCGTAGTTTAATTGCCTTTTTTTATTGGAAACTGACCGTTTCTTCAGTAAACCTAGCCTTTTTCATAGATATTCGGGTCTAATTATCCCAAAAGATAACAATTCCTATTCGCGTCATAAATGATATGAGAAATTTATGAAATTCCTGTCAATAGGGTATTCATGAAGTTCTTATGATGGACGAAATATTAAATTGGCATAGGCGTTTTAGTTCTACTCTTAGGCGAATAGATAGTGATTATTGAATAAGTTCGGATGGGATTAAAATAATTCAGTTTACGTCAATGAATCTAAGTATATTATAATGTTAGTAAATTATCAAAGAAGCTGTTTTATTTACTGATACTGATAGTTATATTAAGGTTGTAATCGTATAATTACATCATTTCGTATTGATTAATTTTATATCAATACCTTAAATTACCATCTATCAGAGGTGCTAGAATGCTGCACATGACATGCATAACAACTCTATGGAATATGTTTTATAAAATCTTTTGGTTAGATCAATCAAACAACAGCAGTTTTTGGTAGGCTATAAGTGAAAAGACTGATTATGTAAAGAACTTATGAAAGAGCTGAGATAAGAGGTCAATTGAAAAGTCCCCAGCTTGACACATAGATGGCACTACTAGAATTAATTTCATATGTTTTTTAGTTAGCCCTAATCCTCAGAAGATGTGTCTATAAATTTGACAGCTGTCGGATCATTAGTTGCTACTGCCCCAGGAAAATCAACTATTAAGGATTGGTATGCTAAGTTTAGACGTGGTGAAATGAGACCGAAGATGGTGAACGCGGTGGACACCCAAAAGAGATTGTTACTGATGAAAACATTAAAAAAATCCACAAAATGATTTTGAATGACCGTAAATTGAAATTGAATAAAATAGCAGATACTCTGATAATATTAATTGAACGTGTACATTATATTATTCACGAATATTTGGGAATGAGAAAGCTTTGTGCAAAGTGGGTGCCGCGCGAGTTCACATTTGATCAAAAACAACGACGAGTTGATGATTCGGAGCGGTGTTTTAAGATGATCAAGCGTAATAAACTCGAGTTTTTGCGTCGATATGTGATGATGATGTGAATGGATGAAACATGGCTCCATCATTTCGCCTCAAAGTCCATTCGACAGTCATCCGAGTAGATTGCACATGATGAACCCGCTCCAAAGCATGAACGTGGAAAAACGCAACAGTCGACTGGTAAGGTTATGGCGTCTGTATTTTGTTATGCGCATGGAATAATTTTCATTGGCTACCTTGAAAAAGGAGGAACCATAAACAGCGACTATTACATAGCGTTAATGGACCGTTTGAAGGACGAAATCGCCGAAAAACGGCCATATTTGAAGAAAAAGAAAGTACTACTTTACCAAGACAATGCACCGTCTCACAAGTCAGTGAAAACGATGGCGAAAATCTATGAATTGGGCTTCGAATTGCTTCGTCATCCGCCGTATTCTCCAGGTCTGGCCCCCAACGACTATTTCCTGTTCTCAGCTGTCAAAAGAATGCTGGCTGGGAAGACATTTTCGGCGAATGAAGAGGTGAATGTGAGGTCGAAACTGAGGCCTATTTTGAAGCAATGGACAAATCAGATTACAAAAACGGTATCGAAAAGTTTGAGTGCCATTATAATCAGTGTATCACCCTTGAAGGAAATTATGTTGAATAAAAATACATTTTGCCAAAAAAATGTGTTTTACTATGATAGGCCGGGGACTTTTCAATTAACCTGCTATATTCAGATTATGATGATGATTTTATATGATGCTCTTTTAAAATGTACGCTTGTTCATATATTTATTATTTTTAAATGCCAACTTATTGTGACAAACATTTAGTTATTTGAAACGTTCAAAGAAAAGGGGTCTTTGGCGGTCTGAAGGGGTCTTACTGCACTTTTTTATGTATAAATAATGTCTGCTACTATATTTATATTTATATTACTCTTTCGCAGTGAAACATTAATACATCAAAATAACAATATGTGTGTTGGTTTTTAGTAAAACTAGTGATTGCTCAGTGGTGGAAATTTGACCATAATTCACCGTATTAGTGATGTTTCTCTCGTAAAGGAGTAATAATTATTGCATATATCATTTTAAATTTTCTCTATCGCGTTATCTGTGAGCCATGTTACATATGTTACTTGAAAATATATTAATTTTATTTCCACGCTATATTCATTATTAACTTATTTTAGTAATATCATCACAAAACTGAAGTTTAGTTTAGTATTCTTCCCATTGGACAATTTTAATCCTTTCGTATATTAGTTAATTTTTATTAACAACGCCACAGTACATGTTTTTTTACCTATTTTGCGGGTTCTGGTATCCATAACTCCAGTTACTGCCACATCATCAGCCTTTTCTTAAAACGTTAGACAGATTTTATATGACTTGGTAAGATTTTTATATTTTGAGTAAATTTATTTCAATTTATTAAACTTTCTATTTGGGAATAATGGCAACGTTTATCGAAAATCACCACGCATATACCGTTTTGACTACAAATAGTTGATATTTTCGTGCAATAAATAATTCAATAATTTGTCTATGTGTTCCAATACTTGCAGTGACATAAAATCTGCAAATAACTATCAATGGTAATTAATTTATGTTACTTTCGTAACAACTACTTACAGTACCATTTGTTACAAAGCAATATAAAAGCATTATGTGATATTTTGACTCTAAATAATAGAGTTGAATTGATATTATTTTACTCTCTTGCAATGCAACTAATAATAAGCGACTAAGTTTATAAATTATTTATATTTAGGTGAATTTCCACAAGATGCACGAACCTTATTATACAGATAATATTAATCCAATTAATTAAAAATATCTTCTTAACAAATAATGTGAGAAATATGTAACATTAAAAATAAAATAATGACTGCTAATAATACACAACAGAATGTGAACTAATTGAAACCAAGTACAGTTCACATTATCGAAACGTTTGCATTAATGAACGAGATTTAGGATTTAAACAATAAACATTCTATTTATAGAAACAATTAATACAAATATTTTAACAGCGATAATTAATTTTCAGTTACAATAAAAATAATTTGAAATGTTCGTTTGCTTTGCATTGCCAAATATTTTATGAGTTTTGTTACATTAAATCAATGTTTTCAATATTAAGTGTTTATGGGATCGAGTGTCTGCTGTATTTCTAATCAAAATAAGGCAATATAGTAAAAATCAGCAACCCAATTTCAGAATAAGAAGTAAATGTAACAACATATCAAAAGCGTACAAAATAAATTAAACAATATTTGAGTAGTAAAAATTGATACGTAACATATATCGGTAAATAAAATCCGAACAAATCAAATCGACGATGACCTTTCGTACGATAAACAGAACAAGGGAATAAATATCGAGGGAGAAATTGAAACGTTGATTTATTTTAAAAAGTATCATTTTTCTTGTAGCCGGGCTCGTCCTTACGAAGACAAATTCTGTGCTATGGCTCTTTTGAATATCGCTAGCTGCAGGATATCATCTTTATACGAACGCCACCTGAGAGGCAATATGTCTTATCTAAACGCAAGGCGGATTTCTTTTTATTCTTGAAAAATAACCGAATATTAAAAGTAAATAATTTTTATTTGTATAAATCAAAAACTTTTTCCCATTATGCGTGAAAAATTGTTAACGTAACAGCTTTTTGCTGCCAGTGTGGGACTGATTTATCGTCGGTTTATGGAATGCACTTGATTAATTTCGAAAGTATTAATGAAAACGGCCGTTCAGTTATTTACAAGATGATTTTTTTTGTTTTCTAGCTTTAAAAACGAATCGTCGTTATTCATTTACGTCTAACCAACTTCCCTAGAACTTGGAAATCAGCCCAAATCATTATGAGTCTGAAACCAGGAAACAGTCAGAAGAAACTGCTATCGCTCTATAAGCCTATTACCTGTGATATCCAACGTTTTCAATAAACTATACATCAAAAGGGTCAAAGTAATCACAAAAGAAAGAAATGTTATTCCAGAACATTAATTCGGTTTTTATAATAAAAGCGGAAAAATAGAACAACCTCACAAAATGGTCAATTAAATAATTAAAATCTTAAACAAAAAAAAGAATATTGCTCGGCTGCATACCTCTGTATATTTCAAGCTTTTGATAAAGCACACTGTATTTTATATTAAATTAAAAATTCTTCTTCCTCATCCACACTTTCAGTTACTAAAGTCGTATCTCAGACACACATTGTATTGTGAAACAGGTTGAGGAATACACTGAACTACATCCAACATATTCAGATGTTCCGCAGGTCAGTGTCCTTGGCCCATTCTTATATTTCCTGTATAGAGCTGATGTACGGACCTCAAACTACTAGGGCAACATATGCTGACGCTATGGTAATTGTTCCATTTCCAATAAGATTCATTTGTATTAAGGCGAATGAGACAAATTCAACTCATCTGACGTGGATCTGGTTGAAATGAAATGAAATATAGGGTGAAAATCCAAATTATCTTTGGATAATAAGATGCTGCTGTACAAGTAAATTTTTAGACCCATATGGACGTGTTGTATCGAACTGTGGCATACTACTAGCAGATCCAACATAGACAATCTTCAGAGATTCAAAAATAAAGTGTTACGTGCTATCACTGACGCCCCATGTTATGCCAGTAATTAGATTGTTAATGGTGATATACCCTTGGAAGCCTTAACGAGTGTGATCTGAAGTGCCAGTGTAAAGTGTTCAGTGTCAATGTGCCCATTTGCACTTGCCAAACAATAAAATATGCGCGATGTCAGTGAAGTGCGTAAGTTGAAATGTTTACTATCATCCGACATGATTAATAGACACGAAATAGTTTTTAGAATAACAGAGAATAGTGATGAAATTAAGTATAATACTAGTTTCTAAATATAATGCAATACTTATTGCCCTTTGGGAAGCTTATGGAATGCTAAGAGAATAATAATAAAAATTATTTGTATATGTAAATCATTATGTTCTATTGTTAATGCCATCATAGCAGATAATATGATATCATCATATAAAGCTTCAAAATCCAAGCAGAGCTAAGACAAGGCGGAAGTTGTGTTTCATAGTATTTTATATTAACATTTTATAATATTATGTTACCCAAAAATGATTATGGCTGAAAAATTGTCAACCAACATCAACTAATAGCGAGTTTCTTAGGAACCTGAACGTCAGATTGACAGTATGATATCGTCAACAATATTATCGTGAGTTTAGTATAATGATTCGAAATGAAAGACCACACAGATCTTTCAGAACTAAATGAAGATTATTAGAGATTATACAATTTTCTTCTATACAGTAATAGATGTTGTAGGGTCTTGGAACCTGTTTTGTAACAGCAACGAGTTGAATATTGTTTCCTCTCTATATTTATTAACCATTTTTTCTTGACACTTTATTCTTAAATGAACATAACATCATACTGCTTAGCCTCCACAATTACCATTATTAGTATTTTTAAAACTGTTTTAATTTTTTAGTTTTACATGTTACACTTTTGTGATGAGATATGTTGATATATTTCAGATATTATCTAATGTATGTGATTTATACGTAGTTGTCTCTATAAATCATAAAAGACATAGATTTTTGCAGTTTGAAGCAAGATACTTTATTTTTTAGATAGAGATTAATTTAAATTATTTATATTCTTTATTTAAGTCATCATTTAACTTTAAAAATTTATAATCAAAATAGATGGTGATAATGTCTAAATGCAGAACTTAAAAGGCACTACAAAAATATAACGCTTATTCAGTAGTGTAAATGGAGTTTGTCATCAATTAGTTATTCAACAAACATAGTTTTTCAGCTTTTTCAACCGACTTCAAAAAAATAAGGAGTTTCTATGTCCGACTATATATATGTATATATATATATATTTATATATATATATATATATATATATATATATATATATATAAGATAAAAATATGTCAAAATATTGTACATGCCTTTGAAATTTGAAGTTTTATTTGAATTAATATATTAAAACACGATAAAACATTTGTGGTATTATTACTCTATTCCTTTTTACATATCCACAGAATATTCAGTATAAAAGTAATCCTACTTCCTTTAACATTATATTATTTGTTACATGATAATAGAAGTTAGTATTTTTTTCCTTTTCTTTTTTAAAGTTATTACTTAAATGAATATATATATACATCTCTGTCTCGCTTATACTACCATTGGAGAATATAAAGCCATTTAAAATTAAGTGCTCCAAGCATTTATCTCCGTCCTTTCCTATCTCACATTTTATACAGACAAGAACTTTTACATCTTCGTCTGACATCACGAATGGAAAAAAACAGTCGAACCATGCATTTGACCGATAATAGTAATTACTTTTTGACTATCGACTGTTTCGACTGTTTTCAGTCGATAGTTCCCAACGCTAGTTAGAATGTTGAGTTTACACGTAGAGGTCGCGGATTCGATTCCCAACAGGGCAGCAATTTTTTGTTCCAGTTTAATTGGAACATTTGTCAAATTACCTAGACCAGGTACCGGATTCCAGGGCCTGAAGCGTTCTTTAGTTTCAATCATTGCTTCTATATTCCTAGTTTTAATAAATTTAAACAAATCTAATTTGTTGACTTTGAAGTCAATCAAGTAATCAGTTGATAGTAGTTAAAATAACATTGTAAATAGATAAATATATTGATGTAGGTATTAAGCTAAATAGTGTGTATATAATAGATAATAAAATACGTGTAGTAGATAAGGTTTTTGTTTATTTTTATTTAGTTATTACAACGATTATTATATACATATGTTATTTTAAAATATTTTTTTGAGTAAAAAATCAAAGTTTGATTATTTTTTACTTTTTGATGAGTTCATTAAATTATTTATTTCTTGAATTCCCTTCAATTTTTTTTGTTAAAAAAATATATTAATTATCTCATATTATCCATTCCATTATTATTATTTTTTATTTGACAATCTCAGTTAAATATATCTTTTGTAAAGCTTCCCTTTATTTAACTATATCAGTTTGAATATATACGCCTATTAATAACCAACTGTTGATACGGTCATATATTAACACATTCATTCGCCATGAACATATGTTTTAGATTGATCGGAAACTCTGATTGAAACGTAGCAACTGTAAAACCGTTTTCTAGGGAAAAAGCTGCTTAGAATTCGGTTATCGTGACTATTAATCCTGTCGGTTTCACACCTATTGGACCGTAAAAGTGACTGTATTCGGATAAATTTCAGATATGGATCAGCGAAATATGTATGTTACGGATTTATTATTTCCCGTCAGTTGTATGACCCATATCAGTTCGGTCATTTTACTACTAGAGATAAGGCATGATGTACTTTCAAACTGAATGAAAGGCAGATGAATAAAACAAAATGAGAAAGCCTAATATGTTGTTACATAGCTATTATTATGTTATTAAACTTCGTTAAAACAGAGGATGTTTACAACTTTTCAAAATATATTTCAATATATATTATATAAATATAAATATTTCAATATAAATATATTTTCAATATATATCAAAATATATGTCAGCTGAAATTAGAGTAAACTACTAACAATAAAGACCTATTTAGAGACAAACCTAGGGATCTTTTATAATATCCTTTATACATACGTGATAAAAACACATTAGTTGAGTAGACAAAAGATAAAGAAAAGATAGAAGCCATCAGAAGGGGCTACAGTTAGAGTCTCGCCAACACTTTAGCATTTTTGGAGACTTTCAGCACATACGAAGAAATATTAACGAAAACTGAGATGCCAGCACGCAGATATCTCTCAATTAATAAGAAACAAGTAATGTGGCAGTTATCAATCAGCAGCCTGTTTAATTTTATTTGTAAGTCTCTTTTTTTTAAAGAGCCTAGAAATGGGAGAGAAGTCGTTCTTCGTGGGCTAAAGCTTGTATTGGGATTCAAGCAGATTCCTTCAGCAGATCCCACTCAAGCTACACCAGGCTTTTTATAATTTATTTATAATTTTTTCACCATTTGCGGACCACAGGGTAGTTTGAAAAGTTTATTGTGAGACCTATAATGCATTGCAGCGCCTACTTATAGGACTTGCGTTAGCCCAAATAACATCACAATGGAAAATGGAAATGGAAATAACTATTATTATACAACATTACTAAGCAGTCAAAATATTAGGCGCGTACGAAAAAGAATTTGGGTTTTTGTCAACATTATATATCGTAGGTTAGACCTTTAATACAGATCACAGGTCAGTATTCATTCGAAATCGCTTCTGATACAAAAATAAATCTTGGGTATTTGAAGTGAAGTGAACATCCATGTTATTTCTCGGAACTCCAAATGCGGAAAAATGATAATGCCTTAGGTTTAATTTGGTCTAGCTCGAAATCTGGGGTCACTTGAACCAGCACTCTTAAACTGATATAGTAATTTTAATGTAATTTTCTTACATATTCAATATTAAGTAAACCTTTATTCTTAAATGCTTAATTGTGTCTATATCCTTAAAATTTGTTGATATATCCTACTAGATTTAAACTAATATTACAAACATGTGTTTGAAAATGGGTAAATATGGAAAAAAGGAAAAACATTTTTAAGTGCATTTCAATAATCACGTATGATAATAAGCTTGGCAAACAGTTGCAAATACGATAATGACCACAAAAGAGATGGCGACCCATACATCAGCTCAAATGATAAAACAGCTGAAGCAGATACATATCATAAGCTTACTTATTATTAGAGACCATACCATTTTTTCCGACAAGGGGGTAGGAGAGTGTTTCGATAGTTCTTACGTAAAGTCACAAAAATGCGCTAAGTTAGGATTAGTACAAAATAAACATTCGTGTAAACTGTTTTTTTTTGAAAAATTAAAATTAAAAGATACAAAACGTGTATATTATTTGCTTTAAATTCTTACATAGTAAATTATAAATAGGGGAAGGGGGTCAGTCCATTCTTATTTTTTCTTATATTGAGATAGGGGTGACAAACTGGTAAAAACTGTAAAAAAAGACGGCACTTAAATTGTTAAAAAATATTACTTCCTTTCATTTGTCGTATAAATAATGGACTCTAATTAAATTTCATTATCTCCGACATTATATGGCAATAAGTAACCTCTTTTTTATTTCTTAATTGATTCAGAAAATTCATACAAACTACATTTTACTACAAACCAACCATTAACACTTTATTACAGATTGATTAATTCCTTCAAAAAAATCTTACTGCCGTTGTTTATAACCGTATTTATTTATCAGATTTTCCCGTCAATGTATTAAAGATAAAACCTCAATAAAACAAAAGCGAAAGCGAGTCAGCCGTTGTTCTGTTTTATTGAGCATTAAACTTATTTGTAAATTACCGTATGTGGATTTGCTCGTACCCCAGCAAGAACACGAATAAGTTTGGAAAGTCCATAAAACCGAAATTTTATGATTTCTTGTTACGATCTGTAAGAAAAGAGCGGAGAAACGTTTATTCTCCGTGGCTTTACACGTCTGATCGTCTCGACGTGATACAACCCGGCTTTATATCAGGTCAGGCCCCGGAGTCTAATTCGCTAAAACTGATTACTCGCATTAGTATGTTAAATAGCTAATGAGAATCAGCCCTGGGCCGTATGGGGGACGTGTTGAATGTTCTATTATGCATCAAATGGTCCAACCCACGTCCGAGAAAGCAAAACAAACCTGTAAGTTACTGAAGAACGGTGTATTGCTTTGATTTAAGCTTTTAACTGTACATCCTCTTTAGTACTTGATATTCTAATGTTTTATCATAATTTGAATGGAAAAAAATTTACATAAAATGGAAAATATCTAACTATGTTTAAGATAAATGCGACATACAATATAAATATTGTATTAGAACTGTATTTGCACATTTTTGATAATTTTAATAGCAATATATATATTTAGCATAATTTTAAATGATCTAAATTTTAAATTTTAGCGTGTATAGTATAATAGTTTCAGTGCATTTTAAGTAAGAATGATTCCTCTCACTTTCCTTCAAACTTTGTATTATTTCGTTATTATATTGAGAAATATCCTGAATATTGCATTTATTTTAGTAAATACAAATATATTTAATGCAAAAGGGAGATATTTATTATGCTAGCTTGGTAGCCCAGTCGCCAAGGGGACAGAATGGTCTTCGGGACAGAGAAATGCTTTTAATCCACAAATTCTGACAAGAAACTACAATTCTAGTCACGCTAGTAACCAGACTAGGGTAATAGTAGATATCCTTTCAGAAGCTTTGTAAGTTGGTTATCGGTAAGCAGGTTTGATAGGAATAATTATGGTTCGAAGCTCAGTCTAAGCGGTAGACTTTAGTTAGTAAAGAGGATTTAGTAAATAGACATAATATAATCAACATATAGTTTAAAAAAACATAATTATTCATTGATGTTATTGATGTTGAAATGATGTTATTAACAATCATATAATTTTTCAATATATAATAAATAAAAAGGATAAACGAAAATAAATAAACAGTACTAGAAAAGTCAACAGTTCCTCAAACTGTATAAGAAACAAACAGATAGGACTCAAATTAGTACTAAACAAGCAATGATGATTATTTGGAATGAAATATGTAATTAAATGACAATTAAGCTGCAAGTTTTTGTTAAGTTTTTAAGGAGTTTTTATCAGTCGTTTGAATTTTAAAATTAAAGCAGCAAAAGCTGCCCGTGAAAGACGCCATGAATGAATACAATTAAATCTTGATATTTTGTACTCATTTTGAATGTTGTGATGACGTGATGATGTTGTGTTGCATTTAAAAAGAATTTGTTAATCCCCTAGCTGTATCTGAATTTATAACTTCTTGTTAGCAAAGCTAATGGTACTAAATTTGACCTGGTTAAATCACAGAGTTAATTAAATTTGTGATGGATATCTCAGATATAAATAGTTTTATGATAATCAATCTGAAATATTAATAATTTTTGTAAGAATTATTGAATTTATATGGAACAATGAAATAATGAAGCATTTAGAAGATGCTTCATTATCAAGAATACTGTGAGCAATGGGTAGATACTCTTTCACAACCCCTGTGAGAGATTCAGTAATTCAATGGTGCTTCAGGTCTTGATATTTCCTAGAACTATACTTCCATCCTATTTTACTTAACCTACACTCTATGATCGTCAAAA
The DNA here is from genome assembly GCF_030347505.1 of Rhynchophorus ferrugineus. Taxonomy (NCBI): domain Eukaryota; kingdom Metazoa; phylum Arthropoda; class Insecta; order Coleoptera; family Curculionidae; genus Rhynchophorus; species Rhynchophorus ferrugineus. The sequence continues at coordinate 37,360,194 of NW_027472585.1, read as the reverse complement.
CATGTGCGATGCGAAACATAAAAGGCAATTCTCCCGCCTCTACAGGTGTTAGATTTACTTAATAGACATTATGTGAGATAATTTAGTATTAAAAATGTCTATTTGCACATAATAAAATAATTTCTTTAATATCACTGGTTTCGGTTAACGAACATTAAAAAAAACTACACCATGTAAAATATATTATTGGCAATAAAATTTTTCCTTCGTAATTTCTAACATTTTCATCGCTCCAGTTATATCTATTTCATATCGATGTAGTGTGAAAAATCAAAGTAGAGCTGTTGCAGCTCTAATGCCATCAGCTAATAAATAGAGTAAGAAAGTTTAGAGCAGGAAGGTCAAGGCAGATCAATTGACGTATCGACCTTGGAGATATCAGAACGGCAACTTTGGAGAGACTTTAAAGAACATAACTATAAGTCTTTCCAAATTATACTACCGAAAGTTCCTACTTTCATTGATCATATCAAAGAATCCTGAAAATGTACCTAATGTTTTAGAACAGGTCACGCCACAAGAAGCTATTTTTTTTAGTTTACATATGATCGGAATATTCTTAATCAAAAAACTGTTCAAAAATGTTGGAACAATCACTTGATTATAATGGCAGTTCCATAATATCACAGTTAAAATAGAGCCTTTTAAGTTATATAATAACGAAAAATGACTTATGATAACGAAATCATTTTACCAACACCTTATTATATATGAATCAGATCTAGATTACTTTTCTCAATAAATTACGACCAGATAAGAAATGCGCAGCGTCTCTTCTTATATGGTGAACGTATCATAAAAACCGCAAGTGGGATAATATATTAAATTTAAATCACTCAAGCCGAACATATACAAAACCAGTCAATATTTTATCGCTCTGGGTGGTAAATGGTAAGTAGGTAACTGAATAAAAAGTCCTTTTTTCGAATGGAAACGATCTTTAGTGAGATGAGTTTTTTACTTCATACACCATAATGTGAAACGTATTCGTGTTTAGCGGCCATTTCTAGTCGCTGGGGTTGTTTCGTCGTTTCGCCTCGAGTGTTTGGCAATTATCATTAACAATAAATTCAGTTGTATCATTATGTCGTTGTTTTTTTAACGTTCTCGGTCGAGTGAGGGCATTATATACATTATTTTACGGCGATAATTTACAATAATAATATGCCAGAGATATGACATGGTTATTGGGCTTTTTATTGATTATATTCGCCTTTTATTGTTCGTTTGTTCTAAAGTCGACATTTACGGTTTACTTTACACTCTTATAGGGTTATATTTAATACCTATAACAGTATTATTTAATAATCAAACGTTTTATCCGTTAAATGTATATGCAGACGTATTTCCTAGAATATCTGGGAAGAGCGATTTTATTAATCAAATAGCGTATAATCAATGTTCTTTCATGTTCCTTAATAATAGTGTGAATACTATTTACGCTTAAAAGTTCTATTACTCTACCATCGCATCCGGTGTCCTCCATACCTATTACATATTCAATGATTTTAAAAGAAACGTATGAAAACATGGAACGAATTTTAGACTCAGTAAAATACAAATCATACAGCATGGAGAGTTTGTGCTAATTTAAAAGTTGTTGCTATATTACTTGGACTACACGAAATATTCCTGTTTTCACTGTTTGTGTTACTGTACAGACACCAAAAACTACTATGAAGTTAAATATTGGCCAAAAGGAACTTTGTGGTAAATCAAACGTTAAATATAAGCCTCTTATTCCAGAAGAAAATGTGATTCTTCCACCCTTACATATAAAAATTGGTTTAATGAAAAATCTAGTCAAGGCCGTGGATAAAAATAGTAAAGGAATTTTGTATTTGACAACTGTTTTGTCTAAATTAAGTGATGCTTATAGAAGGCATTTTTGTTGACCCACAAATAATAAAATTTGTTTTATTAAGTTAATGCATACGATGAAAATCTCACCGCAAAATAGTTAACGGCTTGGTTATCTCTTAAGAAAGTAACTCATGGATTTTAGACATTCTGAAAGCTAAGCTTTTGATCGGGTTTGGCATTTGGGATTAATCTGTAAGATGAGCAAATTGTTACGGCGTAACTATTGTCAATTGCTGAAGTCATATTTATTCGGAAGAAAAGTTAGAGTATCGCACGAAATTTGCTGTCGACACAATTATTATAGCAAAAGATATATCTCTGCCTAGGGCAATAGAAAAAGTGCAAGTGGCAGTCAACAAAATCTACAAATGGACGAAAGATTGGAAAATTCAACTTAATAGCTTCAAATCTATCCACGATAATTTTGCATTGAGGCGAAATAATAAAAACTTAATTATATCACTCAATGGATGACCGATTCCTCAAGTAGAATCAGCTAAACACCTTGGAATCCATCTTGAGGGTAGATTAAATTGGAAGCATCACGTTAGACAAAAAGCAAAACACATTAGAACCAAAATAAAACAACTATACTGGTTAGTCGGAAGATACTCTCAACTTGATCTAAAATCAAAGAGGTTGATCTATAATACAATTATAAAAGAAATTTGGACCTATGGGGTGCAAATATGGGGTTGCACTAAAAATTCAAATCAACTAGTCATACAACGCTGTCAAAACAAGGTTTTTCGATTGATTCCCAATGCCTATCGCTATGTAACCAATGAAGAACTGCACGATAGCCTGGAAATCATATGGATTTGTGAAGTTATCCAATATTTCGCTTTGAAACACGAAAGATGATTACTAGATTAATAATCATACTAACGTGGAAGCAATACAACTGCTGGACAGCGCGCAGGATGTCAGGAGATTGAAGCGAACAAAACCATAGGAACTTATATAAAGTGTATAAATTTAGTGTGAACGATAGCTATAAGTTAATAATTAATAAATAATTATAATTTTATAATTGAGGAATACATACTGATGTATATTCTCGCACTCGTCTTGCTTTTTAATTAATCCAAGTACATAGGAAAAGTAGTAATAGTGTTATAAAAAAAAAAAAATTCTGAAAGCTGAAAATGCCAAGTTTTTAGTGAATGACTTAATGACTGGTGCATTATGTCTTAGTGACCAACAAGGTGAACGCTTTCATCAGGATATAAAACAGATAGCAGAGCGTTATCAAAGAAGATGGTATGCTAAAATGTTAGCAAATTACTGTTGATTTTTAATGAAAGAGGATTCTACTGCTCGTAAGGGGGAAAAGTTAATATTTTGTCATTTTCTTTCAGAATATAAGGCTCATTTTTTCTATTAACTACTTAAACGTAAACTAGCTGGATTCATTGTCTATTTGTAAATATATATTACTATATTTTTATAAAATTAATTATATATATAAATATAATGATTTAAAATTTTCATACTGTCTTTATTTATTATAGTACTTTAATTTATCATAACTTTATGGTACGTGTTATAAAAAATCCGTTTAAGTTTTTGCATTCAGCGGATACAATTTGTCAAAAAATATAATGTTATACAACAACAAAAATTGTCACACAGTGTAATACTTAACTGTTATGGCAGTAAGTTGTCATTAGAATCAGAAAGTTCTTCTGATCTGAAAATAAACTATTGGAACTGAATATTATTGGCAATTTTTGAATACCCTAGGTGCCTTTAAAATAACTAAAAGCATTGTGCCCTGATAATATAAAGCCACCACGGGAAAGTGACAGCACAACTCATCCTAATAGTGTTTCGACAAAAACTATACGGCGCAAACTCCACAAAGCTAACATTAATAGCGGGGGTGCGATTGCAAAATTATTTATAACTGAAACCTACACTAACCTACAAAGAAGTGGTATAATGATCATAAAACCTGGACATTTAATGATTGGAAGAATGTATTATGACCCGATGAATTAATTGCTTATATTGGTTCTTCAATGACCTAGTATATGATGTAGAAACGATACAATCCTGGTTTCCTGACTTCTACAATCAAGCATAATGGAAGTTCCGTAATGATTAGAGTGGCAATATCGTGGTATTTAGCTTAGTCACATCACTGGCCAAAACACTGCGAATTAATATCTCGAAATCTTCAATGATGAAGTAGTTACTATAACCAGCATATTGTTTCCCAACACTGCCAGCCATATTCCAAGATGGTAATACCCACACGCACAGCCAAAACATCAGTATGTCATGAAATATCTTCCGTGATCAACACAATCTCCATACCTAAATATAATTGAACTTTAAGAAGTAAATTTCCATCTCCAACATCACTACAGCATTTACAGGAATGGTTTGTCAGAAATAATCAAATTCATAAGGAAACTGACACTCCAAAAATCAAGCACTTCATATTTCAATCATTTCACAAACAACAACTCAGCTCAAGTTCTTCTGTAAACGCACTTGTTCGCGAGCTTCTGGGAGCTTAACACCGCGTCACCGCCAACCGCCTCCCCCTTTCCAGCTGAAGCGACCTCATCCCGCAGTTATAACTTTTGCCCCATACGATAGTATCCAGTCGTGTGTTAACTTAAGTCCGCAAACCAATAGAATCGCCGGGTCCTCGTGCATAAAAGCGGCTGCCATATCGCCAAATTTAATACGGTAGCGGTAACGATCCACAGGAGTCAACAATGAGGCTGTTTCGGTTTAGTGTATTGGTAAGCCCAGAGGCAGTCCCCCATTACTCGGTCCAACTTGTCACTCCAGGACTCCTCGACCAGCTATGCGTCATGCATTCCACCGCCTGGTTTTAGACCAGAACAAAAAAAACCAATTGCAGGAGAATTTAAACGGAAATATGGGTACAATAATGGAATAACATTGCCTTAGAAAATAATTAATGACTATACGAAGGGAAGAATCGCAGATATTTTAAAAGCAAACAGTGGCCCAACGCCTTATTTATTAATAAATAAATATTGTGTACGTTAGATGTTTATATTATTTTACACACCCCCCGTACAATATTCTAAATTGAACTACATAAGAGATAATCATCATACTCTTAATTGTACTTATTTATTAGCTTGTTCTAGTTAAAAGCAATAAAAATAACTAAATAAACCACTCACTAAAAGGTTGAAACACTTTTTGTACAATTCTACATACTCCAAATCACACTGACCAATGATATAACAATTATGCCATATAAATTAATTATAATTAAGTAAAATAGACATCGTAAAAGGAGAAGTACGAGTTTGCAACGTTCATTATCAATTATCCAATGCGTAAGCTTAAACCACACTTGGAGATGTAATTCCTGAGTCGACCGTCTGAGGAATGTCTGCGTCTTAGTTCGTGGTACTTTTGTTTTCGTTTCGCCTTTGAATGTGTAACAACTGATGAAGCGCTTTAAATATATGTTTCGGCTGACAATTACGAAGTAATTTATCTGTGTTTCTTTGTATCAGGTTAATTAAGCGTTGAGATATCTATAAATATCCATATGAATATTTGTCGCAATTTAAAACCAATGTAAAACAGCGCAAAATTAATAAAAATATTTGGACATTTTAGTTTACGAAAATTACTGATATCATTGAAAAAAATAAAAAAGGATGTTAAATGGGAGCTACCGTACCACATTTTTACGTTTCGTAATCACCAGAGGGTTGGAGTTATAAACGCAAAAAATAACTGATATCCTTATTGCTTTTGGTTTAAAATTAGATGGGAACCCTGATCCAATTTGTTTTTGTTTTTAGGTTCAACAATTATTAAAAGTAAATAATGATAAACTTAAAGGGATTTCTTAAGAACTTCTACATAAGTACTGGTCAGTTTATTATTTGTATTTCAGACCAGATGATTAAAGATCCAAATGTTAATGTATAGTTTATTCAAAGTAACAGAAAGCTACCGTCATTTAGATGAATAATGTATTGCCTATTTCAGTTTCTTTATATTAACAACTTCGTATATTAATGAGATAATGGTGACTCGTTCTTACGAACAAAATACGTTAGAGATATAAATATTTATACTATTAAATATTAAGCAGCAGTGGTTTTTATTGCAAATATTTCTATTAAGTTGCAGATGTACTGAATATTAATGGATACTGTAACTAAAATCACCCAAAAAAAAAATTTGAACTTACCGAAAGGAAAGTTTTTACAAACCTTGATGTTAGTTCTATTAAAGATTAAATGTACGAACTCTATAAAAATGGTGAGTAGTTTTTTAAACCAAACATAATTGCGTACAATTATTTCAGATATAACTGTTTCTATAGAATGTATCCGTAGAAAATTTAGAGATATGAAGCAGAACGAGAACTAAAAATAAAAACATAAATATGTTCTGTAACGAAAGTAAAATACATCACTTAGATGTACAATTATGGATCAGGCAGGTTAAGCCTCCATATATGATACCATAGATGGTTTAGAAACGATTTCAATGTAAATATAATAAAACAACTCAAACCCACAAAATATTGTGACTGTATAACTGTAGTTTAAGTCCTTCGATAATTTATACATTGGATATAGCATAATATTAAAACAAATTATATTTTATAACATTTTTGTTTCATTATTTATTGTAAAATAAACAAAAGTATGCTAAAATGTTAGAAATTGAGATATTGATGATGAATTTACTCCTACTTTGGATAAATTACAGATTATTTACTATTTTTAACAAATTCACAAATTTTAAGGCCTGTTTTTACGAACAGCTGTAATGAAAAAAGTTGTTTGACTTTTCTCTAAACACTTCTCTATATTAAGAATTTTCTTTTTTATCTTGGTTTCCGATTACTTGGAAAGTTGCAAATTTATTTTAGAGGGCGCGTTATTTATTTGAAATTTTCTACTTTATCAGGCTTTAACTCTTTGTTTTCTTTTATGCATCCTTTAAATATTAATTAAAATGAACTTCACAACTCTTACCCTGGTCGCAAGCACATATATGGACACATTTGTGGTGGACAACTGGGCATTTCGTTTCAAGCTCCCTAACAGGGCTCAGTATTTACCGCTGAACTCCTCGCGATATTCACAGCTTTATCCTACATCACAATACAATCCTTCAAATAATGGCTAATCCTGACCTGACCACTGCCAATTATTCGTACTCTCTATATGAATGGGATCAGGACAAGTTTACTGTAGATCCCTGTTACTATACCGAAAAATGAGCACGCGGATAGTACGGCTAAATCGGCAGCCTCCTATTAATCCGTGATTATTTTTAAACTGTGTATACACTATTTACAATATTAACATCCTTATTTGAGTTCTTAATTTTATTTATTTATTAATTTATTATTATATATATACACTTTATGTCTGACTTCCCCTTCTTATCAACACCGTACTATTGTATAGTCGCTAAATGACGACAACCTTGACGGCAAAAAAATTAAAAACAATTCCTCTTCACAAAATATCTGAAATTCATGCCACTAGACTAGAATACCCCCTCAGTTTATCGAACATTATTTTTCTCATACAGTATTATTCGTCATGATTTACATAGTTACTAAAGCAACAGATCAATTAATCACTTGTCATATTTGTTTGTGCTTCATTTTATCTACGCAATGGTCGAATTAAACCTGTATCGTGAATACCGTCCTCTCCCGTGGCGAGTCTATTTCCAAGACCCGGCCCGGGGCAGCTCACATTCTCAGGTCGGGTTTGTGGCCGCGCCGCCTATCGTTATTAATGAACGTCGCGACCTGGCCCTTAGCATGTGACAGATTAAAACAGATGGAGCATGTATTTAGCGCCATTTTTCAACGACGGCCAATTTATATCGCGCGAAAGAGTCCGCGCTCTCTCCGTTTCGCGAAGATCGCACGCTGAAAGAGCCAATTATTCGTTGTAGTTCTGTGCCCGTCCCCGAGTCGTCTCGACAACACGTTTTTTAGACGCCTAGCTAGGCGGTTTATTAATGGAAACTAGGTTGACTTGGTGTTTAATCCTTCTGCCGAGCAATTTCGAAAGTGCGTGCCCGACGTAGATCGTTTAACTGTGAATAATTTGCAGTTTCCTTTATTGTTTTGACTGTGTCGAGCATAAATAACTTTTTGCATAGCTCGGGAATTATTCCGATGGGAGAAACTTAAATTAATCCTGCTAATTTACGAGTTCCGCTTCAGAAGAGGATGTAAAACTTTTAGCACTGACATTTCAATCAACTACTAGTGTATTATGCATTGGATAAAACTACAATATGTAGAATAAAATGAAAAACAAGTAATATAACAAGGGTAGTTGGAACTGTTAAAATCCGGTACATAAAATGCATACACAGTACGCTCAAAATTGCATTCATTTCTGGGAACGGCCTGAAGAACTAAAAATGTTCATAGAAAAAATAATGCAATTTTATTGGACTATTGGACGAAAACCTGGAGCAAAATCTCAGATGGCTTATCAAATGATGTATCAATTGTTCCTGGACATTTACATGGTAGGGAAGACCCAAAAAGCAGTGAAAATAGCTAGTGCGGTAATGTTCTTAATTCACAGTTTGCCACGCAAATAAGAATAATTTTCTGCGGTGTATTGCGACTGTCTATAAAATGACGAGCTTGCACACACAACACCGCCATGTTGAGAGAATGATAAGACAAAGTTGTAAAACATGATGGAAAGTATTTAGATAAGTAGCAAATTTTCTCAATAAAAGGCCAAAATACATGCAAGTATCTTATGTAACAATTAAATTTTTACCCGATTTAACCCTTAGCGATACAACTAAAACTATAAAAAAATTTTTCTTTCCCTAAAAGAAGGGAAGTAGTTTCTAGAATATTTTTGGAACCAGGAATGAGCCTCAAAATAAGATGAAACGAAGCAATATTCCTTTGGTTGGTAAATAAAATTGATTGCCTGGAGTATCAAGTTGTGGGGATCAGATTTATCTAATGAGCAATCTGACTTACAACTTTGTTCTGATAATCCTGCCATGATAACGATGGCATGACGTGAAAGCAGTAGGAATAACTCAAAAGCCTGTATAATATACGATGTATAAATTGAAGGAAATATGCCACAAAAATGACACAAAAATTGAAGTTAAAAGATATATCATATGGTAATATAAAATAAAGAATTAAATTCTAAGTATCCATATTATAGATAAAACATAAATTAAAATAGAAGTTCTACATCACCCGAGTTTTATGCTAGATATTGACCTAAAAGATACTGTACAGTACTTCTGAATAATACTTTCATTCTTATATAGATAATTTTGAAGCTTTTACTCCTAATTTAGTGTGATGATCACCTCACTCGTGAACCACTATTTAGCCAACGAATACAACCACAGTATTCACTAGACCTACTTTGGTACAACATTTTCTACAAAATTAAAATATAAGCATTAAGGGACACGATTTAATGATATGAAGGCAGTAAAAACATCATCGAAAAGGGTATTGGACCCTATCAAAGTTCAAGATTCAACATAACCGAACATAAAACCTCCTCCTTTTTCGAAGTCGGTTAAACATGATACAGCTCAGTAGGTCTTAAAATACATATTATTTATCAACAATACCAAACATTGGCAAAAACATTAAGCAAAATAGTGGTTATATATATTTCCAAAATATATCGTAAATTAATTAAAAATATCTTTTACTTTATTGCACCGACAGATATTTAATAAAACGACTATATTTAATAAAACGACCTAATACAAGTCAATTTTCGTTATATTATTACCTCGATATGATTTACCTTCAATAGTGCGGAGGTAAGATGTATAGATTGAAAAAAAACCCGGCAATAACAATAATTAAAATGTATGTCTTCATCTAATAATTAAGAGCCTCAGCGTGTGCCTTTCCACTCTCGTAGCACCACAGCAGTATAATGATCAAATAATGTCAGCCGATATATCTCTTGATTTATTTGCAATTTATGGTATTTTACACGTATTCTTATCGTGTTTGTTGTATATGGTTGATATACTATTTGAAAACGTGATTGATATCGAATGGTTGTTGAAATATGAGATTGTAAAAACTGATTACTTTGTCAAAAATAAATATGGTCGAAAATATATATTGTCTCAAAAGTAATTTAAATTGCTTTCTCTTTATACCCATATGAGTATAAATCGGTTTAAGAACATTAAAACAGGATATTTATGAACACTGTGATTTTTTTTGGTATATATATATATATATATATATATATATATATATATATATATATGTATGTATATATATGTATGCGTTATCCTATGGTATGCTATTGGAGACTATCGACTGATTTTCAAGTGCACGGTTCGACTGTTTTTTTCTTAAACGTGATGTCAGACGAAGATGTACGAACCTTTTCCTCCTGTATAAATTATGAGAGAGGAAAGGACGGAGATAATTGCTTGGAGCAGTAAATTCCATATGTGCTTATATTTTCCAACGGTTGTATAAGCGAGATAGACATATACATATTTCTTGACGTACTAACATTACAAAAGAAAAGGAGAAAAAAAATTAATTTCATTTTTAACGAACGAAACGATTTTTTTTAAGAGCGTTGCTTCTGTATGTGAATGCGAATTTGAGAAAGGAATGGCTTTTTTCTATGGGATGGATAATACCCCACAAATGTTTTATTTATTTTTAATCTATACACTTCTCTGTCGCTTCGCATATTTAGCTAATTAGCGAGTATATTGGGATGCACTGACATTCTTTCGAAGTACTTCACACAAATACGTCGAATTATACTCGTTATTGGTTCTAGAGGAATATCGGGTTGCATTTGAAATATAGTACGGAGCATCAATAATAGCACGCAACACTTTAGTATTTTGGAACCGATATATCATGAATATATTAGACTTGCTAGTGGTTCCCCATAGTGGGATTCCATGTAACCAAATAGGCTCGCGTATAGATTTATACAGTAATATCTTGTTATCTAATGATAACTTGGATTTGGGTCCGATAAGCCAATACATCTGGTTGAGTTTAAGTTCGAGTTGTTTGTGCTTGGCGGGTATGTGCTTCTTCCTAGTTAGCTTTCAATATAGGTGCATAACAAGGTATTTAGCATGCTCTGCTCGGGGGAGTTGACAATTATTGATATTGGCTGGTGGACATGTTCTTTTACGTCGCGTAAAATAGATGACCGGATTTAGTTTCTTTTGCTTTAGTTCGCCATGTTTTCAGCCACATTTCTCTTTGATTAAGGTGTGTTTGTAGATTGATCGATGGCTGGATCTTCATGAGAGGCTAAGATTGCCGCGTCGCTTGCGTATGTTGGCCAAAATAAAATTACACATTCTTTTTCTCCTACCCATAAGATAACTGTTATAAATATTTGTATATGCATCAATCATTTCTTTTAAATTTAAATTAAATATTAAAACTTTTATTATTTAAATCTAAAAGATCACGTAATCTGAGTGGTTTGGATTTTTACTGTACTGGCTGCTGTATTACATAATTTATGCCAAAATATTGCTGAAAAATAACGAAAATAAAACAATTAAAAGTCTAATAAAACAGTCTAAAATATAAAGCTACTTTAACAAACTAAGAAAGATATACAATATACTTAGAATAACACTATATATCATGTTAACACGTCAATTTAACACTAATAAATTCACCAAAAAGTGTCTTGCTCTATTTTATAGCGGCGATCAAGTCCAAATTATGCCATAAAACACCAACAAAGCGTCAAGGTGGCATTTCATTGCAGTGTTTAACATTTTATCAGATTGAATTACAAGTAGTAATTAAAAATCTGAAATAGCGACCAGAAAGTTCATAAATAACCGAAGCGAAATGCAACGCCAGAAAATAGTTTCTTCAGATTAACGGTGGCCGTCTCGCCTAAACATCTCCCGAGAAGTTTTTTAATTAATTTGCCGTAATTAAATTATGGTCGTTTTTCGGCGATTTTCGTACTCGCATTTTTCGCGAATTAAACTTAGAAAACTTGGTGCCGGAAACTTAATTAGTAAATAAGGGAACAGGAAAATATATTACTCGAAATATTGCCCTAATATTAAGTAATCAGCAAAGTTTCGTTGTAACGCCTATTAAATTAATTATTTATTATTTTCAACGTGTTTGGCGACAAGACAATATCTCCTCTTATAATAATTTAATAATATTTTATAATTAATCACCTGTATTATACAAATCCTCAACATATTACCATTTTATTAGGAAATAAATGATCCTACCAAAATCTAAAATGTTATAAGGAAATATCAATTTTTATAATTCTTCTTAAAACTTATTTTTATATTATCTTTTTAATCTCGCAATGTATCTTGATGCAAAACTTCGTTGGAAGGAACATATAAAGAAGAACAGAAAAGAACTGGAATTGAAATATAGGAAAATGTATTGACTAATTGGAAGATCACAATTATCAGTATATCACAAATTGCTATTATATATAATATTGTTCACAATACTACAGAACTGAGCACCTACATCGTGACCTTCGGATACCCAAAGTCAGTTTAGAAATAAAGAGAATTGCAAGGGGGTATGAGGAAAGACTACATTCTCATGATAATATTGAGGTATTGCAACTTTTGGATACCACCAAAGTAGGACACAGACTTAAAAGAATCAAGCCATCTGAACTTGTGTAGTATTGAACTATATACAAATACAGCAGTGACATGTATTAACATTATTTGACCAGAGACTGAAATAGGGCCGATTGGTCCTCCTAGTTGTATACCAAGATTTAAATTCATAAAGACAAATTAGTTGCTTTAATACTCTAAAACGACCGGACCTACTTGGCTAGATTTGGTTTTGAAATGTGTGTAGAAATTCAAAGAAGGTTTATATGCCGAGAAAATATGGAATAATTGCGAGAAATATAGTGCAAGCAAGACTTTTGTCAAAGGGTTACTACTGTCCTTCAAATAAGTCAACAAAATCTTAAACAACTGCAGATACAAAGGCAAATGTATCACTTACTAAGAGCGCTGTTACACGCAAGTGTATTTTATGAGCAATTTGGATGCGGAGATTGGTTAAGCGTTGTACTCACAATCTAAGAGTGAAGCGAACTATTGTCCAAGAAATATAGATGATTCTTTACCAGAACAATGATTTAGTAAAGATATTCAAATTAGCATTGGGTCTGATGTTATCTAATAACTTTAATATCGATTTTTTACGATTTTCGACGGGGATTATCACAAGAATGCATCAATCCACTTAATTTTACTTTTGGCGATGAAGCTCCATTAAAAACCGCTGTGTATCGCTGGTTTAGTGAATTCAATCGTGGTCGTAGTTCGCTGTCCGAGGAGTTTGGTGAAGGTCGTTCAAAATCGGCTGTTGTGCCAGAAAACATCGATGCTGTGTGCAAAATGATTCAGCAAGATCGTCATGTCACCTATTGTGAGATTGAGGCATCTCTAAGCATTAGTTCCACCAGCATATATGCGGTTTTATATGGACACTTAGCTGTGAGAAAGTTATGTTTCCGTTGGATCCCACACAATTTGATAATCGCTAAAAAAAGGTTCGTATCGATTGGTGCAAAATAATGCTTCAGAAATTCTATCACGGTGCTCCGAAAGACGTTTATAAAATTGTGACAGGTGATGAATCGTGGATATATTCCTATGAGCCGGAAAGTAAGCAGCAGTCAATTGTATGAGTGTTCCAAGGTGAACCAAATCCAATAAAAGTTGTTCGCGCCTGAAGCACTTCAAAGAAAATGGTGGCCTGTTTCTTTGGAAAAAGTGGTCATATTGCTACAGTGCCTCTAGAGAATCGTAGAACAGTAAATTCTGATTGGTACACAAACATTTGTTTGACGTTGGTTAAAGTCTTCGATGATATAGGGAAAACAAACAAGAGACGTCGGATTGTTCTTCATCATCACAATGCGAGCTCTGACACATCGACACAAACCTGAGACTATTTGAGTACTGGAATCGAATTGATGAGTCATCCGCAGCACAGCCCTGATTTGGCACCCAATGACTTCTTTTTGTTCCCATCCGTGAAAAATAAACTGCGTGGTCAACGATTTTCATGGACCAAAGAAGCTATTGAAGCGTTCAAAAATTATGTTTTGAAGATACCCCATTCGGATTTGGGGATTGAGACATAGTCGGGGCGGGCTTTGAAAAACAATAAAAATATATTCGCAACTTAACTATTTAACCGAACTATAAATAGTGATCCTATTATTAATAGTTTTTAAAGATGAGAAGAAAGAGGATGAACGTTTTCAAATTAATTTTTATAAATCAAACTTTACATAATCATATGAAATAATATTTAATAAAAGTTATCATCAATTTGTCCACGATAAAAAATGCAAATATATACAGTCGTCCGATAAAGTCATTTTTCTGAAAGCAATTTTCCTTGACAAACTAATAAAAAGGCTGTTTAATTTAAAAAAAATAATAATAATTTAAACAGTTCTGCCAAATAAGCGCTATTAAAATTACTCACGTTTGCATGCCTTGCGATGGGTGATGGACTTGGTGGAATCTTTATAATAGCCTTCTCGGCAGTAGTGACAATGTCTTCCAGCGGTAAAATGACGACATTTCAGACATACGCCTCCGGATGTTCGCGCCGACAACTTGTACAATTCCATGTTGAAGCGACATCTGCGAGCGTGGTTATTGCATTCGCAAGCTGGAACAAACAAAAAAAAGAAATATATCAGAAAGGTATAATTTAATAACAATCATGGTAACTGTATAGTTGGAATATGATAATGATTATTTCATAACGCTAATGTAATATCAAGTCAACGATATTGTACAAATATATTGTCAATTCATATAAAATAAAACGTAGTAGCAATTGAATTATTTTTTATTAAAGAATGACAATTACTATTAAACATTTACTAAGAATTATTAAAGAAATAATGATTTAAATGTTATTAGCATTTAAGCTTTTACAAGTAAAAATGTTATAGACTCCCATATATAATTTTTTTCTATTTATAAAATGAAACGTAAACTTTTTGCTGAATATAAAATTAGAGAAGAAAGCGGACGCTAACGTACGAATCGGAATTATTCAGACAAGTAACAGTAGCAAAACTATGTCAGAAACAGGCGCCCATGTAACCTGTAGGGCATCATATCCAAGATACTTTTTGCTTATTCTAATACCTTGTTCGTTTCTGGCCCAGACGTTTGTTCTATGCTATTTACGCTTACCGAGGGAATATCTTTAAATAATTGAAATTCGCCATCATTAGGTAACTTTAGAGGAAACATTTTCAGTGCCTAGAAATTGTTTGTAAGTTATACTTAATTAAACGCAACTAAATAATCCAGTTTCTAAATACGCGTTATATTAAATAAATAGTTAAGTATTAGGTAATAATAGTATAATAATGCGCGTGCGCAAGGTATAATTGTATAAAATTAACTTTATGTAGAGCCTACATTCTCCCAATGAACGTCAGTACTTTTAACTTGCGTAGTGTTCTAAGGAAGATAAAATAGATTTTAATTTATATAAAAAATACCTTAACATACAAGATTTTGTGGAAACTTATTTACCTTTTAATGAAAATTCAGAAATTGAAACAAACACAGTAAAATTACTATCATTCCGTATAGCAACAACGATGAATAACTCGGAATGAATCTTGATGAAAAACTTCGCTGGAAGGAACATATAAAGAATTACTGGCTAATTGGAAGAATCACAATTATCAGTACATAATAAATTGCTATTATATAACCAAATACTGAAACCTATATGGACATACGGAGTTGAATGATGGGGATGTTCTACAAAGAGTAACATAAACAAAATACATATTTTTCAGAACAAAGTCTTGAGAGGTATTGTCAGTGCACCCAAATACTATAGGACTGCTTACCTACATCGAGACCTTCAGATACCCACAGTCTGTCAAGAAATCGAGAGAATTGCAAGGGGGCATGAGGAAAAACCCTATTCTCTATGAGATTATTGAAGTATTGCAGCTTTTGGATACCACCAGAACAGGACACGGATCTATATATTGAATACCACCAGATCTGAACTTGTATAGTGTTGTGTAGTGAGGTGTACATAATTTAAAAAAATACAGCAGTCACATGTATAAACATTATTTCACTAGAGACTGAGATAGATAGATATTATTATAAAAACATTAAATTAAACATATTAAAAAATTAATTGTAGTACTGAAATTTTGCAAAATTTAATTAATCAACAAAAACTTCTGTTAATCGAAAAATTATATGTATAAATAAAAAAGGAATGAAGCAATATATTAGCGGTTATTGTTATATTGATCTTTATTGATTGGTATAAGTCCAACTAATTACCGGCTACAGACATCTAATAAAAGTTAATTGCCTAGATAGTAGCGACTGTATTAGTATCGATTTGCAATTCATTTATATAGAATTAGATGTTAAAGTCCATTTACTCAAGGTGATTAAAAGAATCCCTCTTATATTCGAGGAATATTTGTTCTTTTCTATCATATAGGTGGTATGGATAGAAGAAGGTCGTTTACCACCTCTTTTAATTTATTTGGGTTATTTAGAAAACATAATTTTTTTATCTATATCTGTTCTAAACATATATAAAAAGAAGTTGTTTTCTTGTTTTGATAATCATCATTTCGTCTGTAGATTTAAAAATGTATGACAGACGAGATTTTTTAAACGCATTCTGGAAAGAATGGTTTCAATATTTCTAGTTAAATAGAGAGGATCAAAATTGAAAACTACAAAAAAATAAAGAGAGATTTATTGAAAAGTGGAGATCCTCCTACCACCATTTAAGATTCATGTGAAGTGTCGAGGATTGAAGAGTATCTGCTATATCTGAAAGAAAATGAATGCAAGAAAACTAAACGATGAACTAAAAGACAACTCTTCAGATAAACAAATACGGCAGAATATTGACCAATTCGTGCAAACCAGAGTATATAATTAGAAACACATATTTAGAATCTCTTTATTCTTCTAATATTTCACTTTATCTAAGCTTTAATTGATATCCTAGCCGATGTACATCTTTTGGACCACCTCTAAAACTTTTTTTCGATGGACAGTGGCTTATTGAGTAACTTCCAATGAATGGGGAACTTCGTGAAGAACTTTGCAATAATTCTCCTCCAGCAATTTCTCGAATTCTGCGTTTTCAAACGCTTTTACAACTCCAGGGTGCTAGTTTAAATATCTGTAATTACTCCCGTTTCTTTCACTAATAAACTGGTAATTTGTCTCTGTAAGAATATTCATCTGGTCGGTCGTAATGTGTGACTGTCGATGCGATTGTTTGTCTGAACGCTGACTCACACATAGAACATTTTCGAACACGCAAGGAATTCGCACGGGAAGTGAAAATACTGGAGAATGGACACGATATTAAGTTAGGTAAAGGAAATGCGGAAGTGCTATGGAAGTTGTACTGTTACAAGGGGCAAATAAAAGAGAAAAGAGAACGAGAGGTTTTTTTCTTGTTCTAGAATGTCCAGCTAGAACCAAATGGTCTTTTACTGATGTCGCATTAGGTTCGAGATAGTGGAGTATTTTGCGGGCGGCAGAGACCCTGGATTACGACTGGGATACCGAGGATTGCGAATAGGCAAGGATTTGATCAAGTTGTTGTTCTAAGGCGCCTAGGGAGAACCTTACACTGAGCGTATTCGTGAAACTCTTAACGAACTGGATGCGTGATTCGAGGTGAGTGTTAACATTCCTCATAAACCATTGGATATTGAGTAACGCGCGGACTTTTTTGGATTGGAACATTTTTACATTTTTATTAGTGCAAGTTGTCTCTCAGAAATGCACCTGTATCACACCTATACTCCGAAGAGGTAGACTGGACAGACTAGCATTTTATACAGAGTGGCCTTCTGGATGATTGGGAGCTTGCTTTTCTGCAGAGGAGTGGGAAAAAGAGACTACACACGCCATTGCCTTTGCAAAGAGTGTACTGGATTTGGGCTGTCCATTGGAATGTGCGGTCGAACTGGAAACCGAGGTATGATACCTTCTGGAGCCAGGGGATAGAAACTTGTGGTGTGTCATCTGCATAAAATGCTGTGTGGGAATGTTTGTGGAGTGGGAAATCAGCCATGTACAGGTTAAACACGACAGGGGCTAGTGGAGCACCTTACGGAACTCCTATGGAAATTTATTTTCGAGAGACAACTGCGTCACCGATCCTCATTTGGAAGGACCTACCATCCAAGTATGAATCTATCAGGGAGATTAGGTCTTTCGGTAGAAAAAGACTTTTAGCTTTGAAAATTAAACACCTAAAAAGATGGCTTCAGTTTTTCGACCTTTTCTTAATGCCTGGTGGATTGTTGCTGTGACCCGAGCAGCTTTATGAATGTTTTAGTGTTTGGCACGGAAACTGAGTTGTTCCTTATAAATTATGTTGGGTGCGTCAGTGAAAGTATTTTAAGCGTGTAGCATCGCTTTTTCGGCAAGTTTGGAGAGAACGAGACGTCGTCGTGATGGTCTATTATAGCCGGGAACCACATGGTATGAATCTACCAACGTTGCCAACCTTTAACTTGATGCAGGTGAATACGTGGTGGCCTAAACGGTCGTACCGGTCGCTACATATCTAATTCGCAAATATGATGATGACGAATTATGGACAAATGATTTGCCTTGATATATCAAATTCTTGTTCACCATTTTGCTCGTACAGATAGTAATCATAAAACCTGAATATACCGCATTAAGATATAAAGACCAATAGCTACAAATAAGGAATATTAATCAATCAGATTCTGTATTTACATTACTTTTGAGAAATTCTTCAATAGTATATCCAGCAGAGAGAAAAATGTTTAAACGTTATTTTCTTATTGAATTACCAAACCTTTGTTAAGGTACCAATACGTGAGATGTGAATTGAAAGTACGCGGTTTCATAATAAGCCGAAGCTTACGCCCTCACATTTCGACAAAGTTTTTATCCAGCTTTTTTCCTCTGCTACATTGAAAAAAAACGGACTGTTTTTCTTTCATAAAAACGCCGTATACCTCAGAAAAAAGGAGAGTAGAGAAAAAAAGGACCCGAATCTCGGTCTGTTTTATATCGCAGAATACACAATTGATCTAAGCTATCCGCTTTTCAAAGCCCGCAGCTAAAAATCCGAATCTCCATTAGGGACAATGATACTGTGTTTGCAGAGCATCAGGCCAAGTATATTAAAATCCATTGATTTTTGTGGGTAAACAATGGATGACTTATATTTGTCGACGTTTTTCTTTTTCTTCCTTCAGTTTTTTTCTCGATGTAATAGAATTATATTTTGGATATTCTTAGGAATATTCTAGTTGAGTTCAGATATGAATATTTAATCTATTCAAAGTTTTTTTGTACATGTGTCATGAATATATTTAATGTATTGTCTGTCGTAATTTGTAGATTCGTTTCAGAATCAGATAATATTTTCCTTCTGACTTTATTATAGTTAGAAAGAGACAAAATGTTATCTGATTAGTTCGAACCCGTAAACGAATGAGTCTGTCAAAGTCGTCCGCTTGTCAGACGTATGCAAAATTATTGAAATCAGTAGTGATAAGAGATTATAACTCCAATCTACAAACTATTGTGGCTGTATAATTAACTGTAGTTTCCAGATGTACTGTAGTGTTAAAATAAACTATATTTGACAACATTTTTGTTCAATTATTTTATTTAGATTAGAATTATCTTGTATGTCAACGCGAAACTGAACTAAAACTCAGAGTTGATGCGGCAACATTGCGACGTTTTGACGTCACAAATTTAAACGACATGTGTACAAAATAAATCTGAATAGACTATATGTAATATTTCATAAAATATTTTGCGTATGTATGAATGTTGTCATTAAAAAAATATAATTGCAATTGTGCATATGTTTTGTTGGGGATTAAAAATAGTGATGAAAATGACTGAAAATATCATCACTTCGGTTTCGTTGCTTGCTATGTTAATAAAGAAGAGTTTTCTGTGGTATATTGTGACTAGTAATGAAGAGCGGATCTACTAGAATAATCACAAGTGCAAAAGTTAATGGGTTAATACTGAAGAACCATCGACATCGACATCTAAGTGGAGTATTCATGGTGTTCCTCGATGTACTTGCAGCGACCTTGAGGCATGTTCAATTTTACATCGTAGAGAAACGGCGTACGAAATACCCAGAAATATCATCTCAGATGTTGGACACGGGCGGGGTGCCAACAGCGCCAACTAGTACACGATAACGAATATCTGACCACCCCGGTATGTTTATCTGGGAGATTGTTGAAGGGCACTTTCGAGCATTCAGTCACTGACCAGAGTTCAGTTCAGACGTGCCACCATCGAATGCCCAAGCCTCCTCTACAGGTAAACCCAGCGCCGCTTTCTTTTATCTCTTTGTATTTTCCACATTTTATATTACGTCAATAAATAACGGTCACATCATGT
Source organism: Rhynchophorus ferrugineus (assembly GCF_030347505.1). Classification (NCBI taxonomy): domain Eukaryota; kingdom Metazoa; phylum Arthropoda; class Insecta; order Coleoptera; family Curculionidae; genus Rhynchophorus; species Rhynchophorus ferrugineus. The sequence goes on along the minus strand of NW_027472585.1, from coordinate 37,339,836 downwards.
AAACAGAACAGCTTCATTTCATCTTACCTCTATTCACAGAGCCATATAACAAAACCATCAATACTAAATTTAAATGAAACTGTCATTCTCTTACACGATAACCCTTGGCTAACTATTGCAAGAATTGTGAGGGATGCACTTTTACAGCTCGAATAGAAAGTTCTGCAGAACTTTCAGCACTTATCACTTTGCTTGGTTTGGCTGGCATAGGATCTGGAAATGCTGAAGAAGTTCACTGGCATGAAAATTAATCGAGGATTGAACCTCTGAAATTGTAACATCATTATATAGACATGTCATCACCATATTGCCAGAAATATGGAAAAAGAGGTTGTAGAAAATGATGGATAATATTGTATTTTTATACTTTTTGACAAACAAGGACCTAATAAATCAGCTTTGTTCACCACTTTTGTGCCGTATTTGTGATGAAATATTACATTTTAAATGAAACTATTATGAGATCATACGAGACGTCTTTGAGTGAGATTTTATATGTAGGAACACGAATAGCAGCAATGATACAAACAGAGATTCGACAAAGTGAAACAATGCTCGATCACGTGATGTAAAATTACTGGTGTTAATTAGCAATCTCCCAAAACAACACCTTGTATTTTTGAGATGATATCTGGGTTTGATGGAATTTTTGTTCCGTAACCGTACCCGAGACAAACCACTTCATCAGACAGTCAGTCTTAGCATAAACTTTTTACAGACAATTTAATTACAGTAAGATTTGCAATTTTTTCTCTTGGTAAAAACCAAAAACAAATTGACATCGCCTGTTCTTAAATGTATATATGCGCTATTTCTATCGGGCTCGAAGGACCATGTTGAATTACTTGTATAATTCATTAAATAATTTCCGGAATGCTATTTCAAGTCAATAAATAAGTCGTTCTTAAAGATTTCAGTGATCCACGAAACTAACATCGATTAGTTACTAGGTATCTTTATTTAAATAAAAATAAACTACTACAATACAATACAACACTATAATATACCCGAACTATCTTCGATAATATGGATCGATCTTATTTTACGAACTTGACTAAGAACTAGTCGTGAAAATTTTATGAATACTTTATTGTGAATATTTTTCCTGAATGCTTGCGAACATGTTTCTTTTCCTTTTTTTTTTTGACCTTAGACCCAGCTGGTTTTAAAAACCCTTGCTGATTTCAACAGTAATTCTTAAGGTGCACGCAATGGCAGGGTTGCGGGAGGCGCGACGGCTAGGGGGCTGCTTTTGGGCGTTTGACTATTTAGGAGCTGGGGTTATCGAGGTGGGGGCGCCTCTGAGAGGAATTTTACGAGGGGGTTTTCAGAAAGAGTTGAGGATTATAGGAATTGGTTGAGAAGATGGTTCACAAATTCGGTCACTGATCTGTATCTCTATGAATCTCTAGGGTGCACAAGGCTGGACGGATATTATGTTCTGCATTACTTCCAGCTTTTTGACCTGAAGAGGGCCACTGATTTGATTAAGCTCTTGAAAAGTAGAACTATTATCGTTGGAGGAAGTTTGCTTCGACGGCATAAAACAGGTTTCAGAACAGAGGAGATTCCGTACCCTTTGGATACAGCTTTATTTGGGGCTTGCGAATCTCTTGGTTTGCCCTATTTAAGGTGGTGTGTATGTCAGACCCACTCTGAAAGAATACGGTATCTGACAATCATCTTTTCTTGGAACTAGTAGTCCACTTATAAGGGTCTTCCTATCCCAAGTAAACTAGAGGCCAGTTAGTGGCAATAAAATGTTCTGCCAAAGAAACCCAAAATACCGTCATAATGCTATAAAAAGACACATATTATCAAAACTGTATTTTGGGAAATAAATATAAGAATTTCGTAAAAACATTTAACCCCAACCCCCCAGAAAGCGACTCTGTATAAAATGCTAGTCCGTCCAGTCGGCCTCTACGGAGCACAGATGTGGTACAGGTATATCTCTGAGAGTGTTCCAAATCCAAAAAAGTCCACGCGTCACTCAATGCCCATGGTTTATGAGGAACGTCAACGCTAACCTCAAATTAGGCATGTCGTTCGTGAAGAGTTTTACGAACATGCTCAGTATAAGGTTCTCCATAGGCGCCTTAGAACGCGACAACACCTTGATAAAATCCCTACCTATCCACAAGCCTCGGTAGGTAACCAACTATAACAAACCCCAGTCGTAACCCAGGTTCTCTGTTGCGCGCAAAACACTTTACTATCCCGAATTCAAAGTGACATCAGCAAAAAACCATTTGATTCTAGCTGGTCATCTTGGAACAAGAAAAAAAAAACATATTTGACAATGCTTTTAATCTCTCTGACATCTTGAACAATTGTTGATCAAGAGATGGTGGTTCAGGAACGCATATAATTACTTACTATTTTAATCAATTACCTCGATCAAAATACATAATTTTATTCTCGATTTAAAATGAATTAATTATATTATACAATAAAATCAAATTAAAAAGTTAATTTACCTTCACATTATATATTGCATATATTACTAGATAAAACGAATTAAAATATTTATCCACGAGCCAGTCGGGTTCAGCTACGATATTGCTTTAATTGAAACGGTAACAGTTTGCGTTGTGCTTAACATGACGTATTATTTCAATAACGCATGACATACGGCTAGAATGAACTCATTAATCGAACCGAATCGTGTGCTATCGACAAAGCAAGTTGCCGGAGACGCATAAATTTGCGGGGCGCTAGAATTACGTGTTTCTCTATTTCTTCCAATTTGCTAGACGAAGTTTACAGACGCTATAGTTGGAATGTAATTTGTTGTGTATACAAGAATGTTTTAATCGGTTATTGAATAGTTTTGGTAGGTTAAGGGATTACATTCAGTAACATATTAATGAAAATGAATTCTTGTGAAAATGTCAAATCTGTCATTCATCTCAGACTAGGGTTGCCGAAAAAATATCAATCGGTGTAAATATAAGTATCGAACTTTTAGTTGCAAAATAAAATATCGATATGAAAAACCTAGGGTTTTCGGAGGAGATTATCAAACTTTTATTTTGGGATTTCTTGGTTGATATTTATCCCATATCTTTCTTAAACTATTCTTACTATTTTATTACTTACTTCCCTTTGTTTTAACATAAGTTATAGTATTTCCCTTCTTATTCTGTCAACTGTCTTTTTTAACTCAATAAATGCTAGGTATATCTTGTTTTGTTTTGGTTGAATTGGCAATGCACTTCTGTGAGAGTTGTGTAAACATTGAAACAAATGATAGTCAAAGTGTGATTCCCAACTCAGCTCTCTCAATTTTTGATGGACCATTAAGGAAGTGTCCGAATGAATATTGTCATGATCATCAATTAGCAAATCCTCATAGTGGATGAGTCTACACATACAGCATCACTATTTTATCGTCAATAATGAATTTTCAAATAGTTGGAATATCTGACCAGATGTTTTAATAAGCCTTAGTGATGATTTAATCATTAGTTGTGATAGGTTTCAAAACTTCACTGCCGATATGATTGTCTTGTCGAATTTTCACGAGAAATGTACTAGCTTTTTCAGTTATTGTGCTAACAGTGAAAGTGATCAAACTTGTTGAATTGGGCATGTGACAACCATCAAAAAGCAGAAGCATTTGGTGAATATCTAGAAAAACTTTCAAACAAAACGAAACTAATACTGAATATTATTTGCCGGACAGAGAAGCTAAAAATTTGATGATTGAATTAGTCACGCCGAAAAAGCTAACCAAAGTGATTAAAACTGACATTAAACCAAGGAAATCCCAGGCTACGATTTAACAACAGGAGAATTACTGCAAAAACTACCAAGAAAAGGAATTATAAAACTCACCGACTTGATCAATACAGCAGTTAGATTAAAACATGTCCCAGGCATTTGGCGGAAATTATAATGATCACAAAACCTGGGAAGTCACCAAACGAAATAAAAGCCTATAGACCTATATCACCGCTGCCAGTAAAACTCCTGTTGAAAATAATAAAACGGATCATAGAGAGAAAAAACCTAATACCAACACCAGTTTGGGTTTATTAACAAGCATTCAATAATTGACAAGGTCCACAGAATAACAGATGTTATTGATAAAGCCTATGAAAGTAAAAAAGTATGCTCAGCTATATTCTTAGATGTAGCACAAGCCTTCGCCAAGTTCTGGAACCTTGTTCACAAAATACAGAACATGTTACCAAAACAACACATCGAACTATTAAAATTGTATATTATAACTAAAATGTTTAGAGTTAAACAAGAACAAGCTTACTCTACAATAGAATTAGCTAAACCAGATATACCACAGGGAAGTTTACTGGGGTCAAAGCTTTATCTACTCTATACTTGTGATATATCACAAATTGAGAATATTACGATGGCTACATTTGCTGATGATACTGCGATTATAGCTATCGGAGATAAAAGTGAAGAAGCCTCACGAAAATTACAACAGGCAAGTGACAATATAAATAATTGGACACAAGCTTGGCAAATAAAGATTAATGAAAGTAAATCTGTGCATGTACAGTTCATTTATAAACAGACCGTACCAACAACATTAAATTATACATCATTACATATAGCAATAACGGTAAATATCTCGGAATGAATCTTATTGCAAAACTTCACTGGAAGGAACATATAAAGAAGAAATGAGAAGAACGCAATTGAAATATAGGAAAATATACTGGCTAATTGGAAGGAAACCGCAATTATCAGTATATAAAAATTCCTATTATATAAACAATTACTGAAATACTATACGGACATACGGAGTTCAATTATGAGGATGTTCTGCAAAATTTAACATAAACAAAATACACATTTTTCAGAATAAAGTCCCGAGAGGTATTGTGAGTGCACCCACATACTATAGGACTGATTACCTACATCGAGATCTTCAGATACCCACAGTCAGTCAAGAAATCAAGAGAATTGCAATGGGGCATGAGGAAAGACTCCATTCTCATGAAAATATTGACGTATTGCAGCTTTTGGATACAACCAGAAGAGGAGATCAAAAAATCAAACCATCTGATCTTGTGTAGTGTTGTGTAATAAGGTGCATATAATAAAAAATACAGCAGTGACATGTATAAACATTATTTCACCAGAAACTGAGACAGGACCGATGGGTCCTCCTAGTTATATACCTAGATTTAAGTTATCCTAAAGACAAATTGTAGGTTAGGCGGAAATGATTAATGTAATAATTAAATAATAATAAAAAATATATTCATTTGTAGCGTTTGAATTCTTTTCTTGACTAAATGACTAAGAGTTGCGAATTTGGTTGCTTGGAATTATATTTTGTCAAGAGGTTTTATACAACAATTAACTTTTTAATTATGAAGAATAATATTTAATAAATATCAAATCAAAATATTTCAGATTATATTAAAATTAAGGCTACGCATATTTTTCAAATAACCGCAAACCCTATATAGATATCCGCTGTTTTTATATTCTCTACCTTGAATTACCCTTCCATTAAGGGAAACTCGAAACGAGATGGAAATTTTTTCCCCAGACGTCATCGACGAGGCACAGTCAAGAGGTTCGATTCCATCCGCAGCGAGGTTAATTGCGTTTCCTCCCTCTGAGTAGGCGAAAGTCGAAAGATCGTCGCAGGAAGACCTAACGACTGAAAGGGTTGAAAACTGAAAATTCGATATTCGGTCTTCCCGCAAAGAGTTATTTCGAAATCCAGAATAAACGCAGTCAATGATGTAACGCAAATATTTTTACCAATAACTTGGTTGTTGATTGTTAATTTTATTTCTCATATTAACACAAGTATTTTAACTAGTCTCAAGCCAAGAAATAATCTTTAAAAATCACGTTCTTTGTTATTGAACAGTGTTGATACACCGTTGTTTTCATAGTTTCTACTCTGTATTGGTGTTCCTATAGCAAAATGAGTAATTCTATAGTTTTCAAAATATTTATTAAACTATCTTTCCAACGATATATAGTCTGTCCAAAAAAACAGGTAATACATGGCACAGATGACGTCGAATATTTCACTTTGTAAAAATGTAGAATGCGTTTTAATGTTTCCTTCTCATTTTATCCTAATTAAAAATCAACAGAATGCTGTCTGATGCGTCGAAATATGTAACCAAATTAACCTATAAGATTAGAAAATATAGTAAAAGAACTATTGGAAACAAAAAAAAATATTTTAACCTGTTAAAACTGCACTGAATTTTGTGAGGATCAAGATAGGTTAGGATAGGATAGGTTATACTCGCTTTATCAAATGTATGAAATGTATAAAAACAGTGTATAGCTTTTTCAATATAAACATATTTTAATACAATTATTTCAGAAAAAACTGTTAGTCTGGAAAGTATCCGTAGCAAAATTAGAGATATACAGCACTTTGAGGGATGTAAATCATTCCTTCATACACTGTTAGGAAAGGTAAATAAGGTAAATGGTGTAAAAATCACCCACGAAGAGGTTTAATGGAACTTCTAGACAGTTTTCTCAAAAGAATACAATTTATAAAAGCATATAATAAAATTAAGGAAGATTTGTTGTTTGTTTGTGTAAAGACCGAGATATTTTATAATTGCAACCTAAGCCACCTTTGGCAAGACACTAATAAAAAGAGTGCAAATAGAAAGAGAAGAAAAAGTTGATGGGAAAAGGTAAAAGTTAGAATAACACTTGATTATGCTGTGTTTTTCATAATATATTTTAATACAATATTGCAGATATCTTGTTTTTCATACTAAAAACAGAAATGATTTTATTTCTTGAACAGAATTAGTGTTTTCGTCCAATGTTCAATTGCCAAATTTATTGTTATTGTATACCTTCAGTTTTTAGGTTTTGTTTAAGTTCTATTGTATTGTTTATATTTATTATAATATATTAATTAAAAATAACAATTAGCATATTAAAATGCAATAATACATCCATTCCATAGAAATATCCCATTCCTTTGTACAGATCCACAGACAAATATAAAAGTAATTCTACTTGGTTTAAAATGAAATTCTAAAATTGCATGTTAATAGTATTCAGTATTTTTTACTTTTCTTTTTTAAATTTAGTACGTGAAGGAATATATACATGTCCGTTTCACTTATACTACCGTTGGAAAATAAAGCACATATAAAATTAACTGCTCCAAGCAATTATCTTCGTCCTTTCCGCTCTCACAATTTATACAGGAACGGGTTCGTACATCTTCGTCTAACATCACAAATTGAAAAAAACAGTCGAACCGTACATTTGAGTGATGATAATAATTACTATTTTCAGTCGCTAGTTTCGCGACTATCGACTGTTTCGACATTTTCAGTCCATAGTTCCCAACGCTGCTAATAATATAAAGCAATAAAAACAATTCTAAACCGAATCACAATTAGATGATTTTAGAGATGATTTTAAGAACCTCATCACAATTTAAACGCCTAAATTATAACGTACACCTTCCGCAGGCTATAAATATATTTCATTTAAAGTATATCGATCGCGGTTAACGTACAGCTAAATAATTTAATGATATGGAAAATTGCTTCGCCAGCGACAACAAAAGGAAACACGCCATTATGGGAAAGTCAAGTAAAAATTCAATTATTTTAATGAGAAAGGCCATATCCTTAATGAAATTGCGTGGGTGTTAATAGTCGTGGCTGGGTGGATGTATAAATCTGACAATTTAGCGTATATTGAATAGGATCGTCTATGAGCGTAGATAAACGCACAAAATAATGTTTACGACTAGTGCTAATAAAATAGAGATTTTGCCATAGTATCTGGGTCAGTTCAATTGAATAGTTCATTATATACGATCATATTTTCGAAGATTAAGTGGAATTTATTAATAGTTATCGTAATTGGATTTGTAACACTGTCATGTATATATATATATATATATATATATATATATATATATATATATATATATATATATATAATATATTAAATAGGATTGTCTATGAGCGTATATAAATGCATAGAATAATGTTTATGATTAGTGCTAATAATAAATACTTTGCTTATTTATTTCACTCTTTGATCTCACACTTGCAGATAGTTCATTTTTAATCTGCATTATTTCGTACCCCTACTGCTTTCTACTTTGTGTTATGTCCTACTTAACAACTCCCCAACAAATGAGGAATAAAATTCTATGAAGCTGTTTTATCAATGTTGTACTCTTGATTCATAAATTAACATATTGATTATCTGCAATATTCACTTAGTATTTTGTTAAGAACAAAATTTGCATTTACTAAAGAACCATCAAATGAATCAGAAGTTAATACTATTAAAAAAGTGACAACAATTTCTCTTAGCTGTACTCTATTCACCAAACATCGAACTAATTTTTCTTTCAGATCGATCAGAAGCTTGGTTAAAAACATATATAAAACATATATAAATTAGTATCAGCTTGAGTAGAAGCAATGAATTCCAACATCAATTTTAAAAAATTAACAATATCCAAAGACACAAAGACACACTGACAAGGATATCCTTAATCATCAAATCAAACAAAACCACTAATCACAAGCAATAAATTAAAATTGCAGCTGCATATATGTTTATTTATGATAACAACCGTTACAAAAAATTTCTTAAATGCAATGGAAAGAAATGAGCGAATAAACTATTTACTCTTCCCTATTTCTAGCAACAATTATGAAACTATGTAACATCTTTAACAAAATCTTCAAATCGCATTATATTATTATGGATATATTGTCATTATTAACTAATGAAGAATGTCGCTAACACTTTAAATAAAAACAATATAAAATAATATATAATTATATATTGTTGTAGTTAAAAGGTCGTAAAATCGAACAAATGGCAATAACGCAGCCGTAAAGTTCTTACATTTTGCATTTCACATTTTAATTATTTCTAAACGGTGATAAATCTTCACTAAATAGACAATAAATTATATGGAATACTCTTTTTAATACCTTGTATGTACATGTAGAATATGCGACAATGCTATTATATAATATTAGGCGTTATAGTCATAAGTAAAATTGTAATCATTTATAGGAAACTTTAAGTTTTACCACTATCTACATCTATCTAATGTTTACTTTATAATTGACCTTTGATATTAATTTTGTTGTACGTTAGAAACTTGGCATCTCAGAGAGTCAACAGACTTTCAAGACCGGACCCCGGGGTCTGAAGCCCTTATCTTCATTCATTGTTTCTTTATTCCTATTTTCCCTCATAAGGTCCACGCCTTTACTCGGCCTACCCATTGCAATAAATAAAATAACTGCGTAATATGTTGAGCAAATATAACACTAAAAAAAGAAAAATAGAAAATTTTTAACAAAAAAATTAAACCGATTTCAAAAATTAAATAAGGCACTCATTAAAAATTTTAAAATAATCAAACTTATATTTTAACACATAGAAAACGTTTTAAAATAAAATATGTACGTAATATTGTTGTAATAACTAAATAATAATAAACAAAAACTTATTTATCTAATTACAATATCATTTTAACTACTACCAACTTATCACTTTGAAGTCGGTGCCGAGCATTAAGAATACAAAAATATTAATATAATTTTGTGATTTATAAAAAAATTAATTACTAAATTATTTCTAGATGGTAAAGAATTATATTGTTGTATTTGCTCCCATTCCGGCCGTTTCTAGCGTATTGTTTAGCTCGAACGCATCAAGTGTAGTCGATAGCCATCGTTACAAACCAAGCCGATCTCACCAAATACAGAGCATTAGTTGGAGCGATGGTTGCCATGGCTTTGCCGTTGATGTTTGTTGATACGTAACTGCTTCGGATTATCGTGCTGGGTCCACTTTGCATCACCAGTAGTAATGCGATGCTAAACACCTTTCAGATTTTACCGCTGAAGCAGCTTTTCATATATGACCAAACGCCTTTCAATGTGTATTAGCTTTAATTCATATGGCACAAAAATCCAAGCTCCTTGTTCATTTCCGTATACTTCAAGCGATTGGAATGGGTTCTTTGTCTTACCCCCAACAGTTTTGCATAGTCCTCTTACACTTTACATGGATAATCATCGAGTAATGCCTTCAGATTTCTTTGGCTCTCCAGAACGTTCTTTGTTTTCATTTTCAAAAATCACCACTTTTAAGACATCGAAACCAGTATTCACATGTTGAAATCTGTGGAGCATGGTTGCCATAAGATTCACATGGCATTTGCTCACTTTCAGGCGCCTTTTTCTTGCGTTTCTCTTTCTCTGTGTGGCTGTCGAAGCGGTCGTTTGTCGGAACACTCGCTACTATTTATGTGGAAGGAATTCGCACGGGAACAGAAAACACCGGCTGAGTGAAAAGTAGTACATTTCATGTATTCGATGGGGGGACGGACATAATATTAGGTTAGCTTAAGGAAGTACGGAAGCGCTATGGAAGTGATACTGTTACAAGGGGTAGAGAAAAAGAGTGAGAGCCGTCGTCATGGCGGTTTCTTATAGCCGGGAACCGCGTGTTACCAATCCACCAGTGTTGCCAACCTTTGAACCTAATGTAGATGTAATAATGGTGGCCTAAAGGGTTGTAGCGGTCGCTACACATATACCTGTTGCTATTTAATACAAAGATACACCATCTGTTGTAAATATTTTAAAATTAATTGATCGAACGAGAATCATATACATTATACTAAAATAATATTAAACATTGCTACAAATATTGTTTTCTTTAACTGCACCCCATGGCCAAACTCTTGACTTTTTCTTGTTTATTTTTACCTGATTAATAGTGCCCTGCGAAGAGTCGTAATTGATGATCTTCGGGCATCGAGAGAGTGGAGAAAAAATGCGGTGTCGCAATTCAATTCCCGCAAAGCTCAGCGCATTTTGCTGAACCGATTCTTGATATGCAAAGTGGCGGCTCTTAGCGTGCCGTGGGTGTAATATATGTCGCGCGGACGAAAAGATGGATCGTCGAGGAATAGGAGTTTTGTCGGTCGCTTGGGTTATCGGGCGTCCACGAAGCAGTAGGACAAATGGCTTGACTAATGATGGGAAACAAAACCGACCGCGATAACTCTCTCTCTCGCTGTGTCCCGGAGATGGAGAAATATTTCGTTCGATTAACCGTTTACAGTTTCAACGTTATTAATATTCAAGTGATACTGACGTCCGTTTCTTCGTTTCGGTCGTGATGATCTTATTAGCATTTAGTCTGATAATTTAGAAACCTAAACATATATAATCTTTCTAAGCTTCAAGACTTTTAAACATATGTTGGCAATAGCATTTTTTTATTCAGTATATTACTGTATGTATATTTTATCGATATTTTTTTCAAAAAATTGAAGATATGTCTTAAACATTATAAAATTGGTACTTAAATGAAAATAATTGAAGGTTTGTTGTACTTTGGTACTTAATTTTAAAGTTTTTTAAATAATATCGCAGTTATTGCAAAAATATTTCGATATGCTTTCACTTCGATAAATCGATATTTTTTTAAATATCGTAATATCGATATTTTTCATACCGGTCGACACCCCTAACTGTAAATGTATTAACATACGCTGTGTCTCATAGAAGGAATTAAGCAAACACACATCGGCGAGAGCAGATAAATATGAACAAGATGTAGCACATGGACTAAAAAGTCCCGGATCTAACACATAGATGGCTTTAATTTTATTGCATTCACCGCTTTTTCAGTTAGCACTAACCTTCAAAAGAGAACTTCTACTCATAAGTTTGTGCTGCATATGCTTCTTAATGGGAACAAATATCGTTCAAGTGAAGCAATGGCTTGAAAAATGTTACGAAAACTTTGCTCGAGAAACAACAATAAAACGTTGGTTTCCTCAAACGTGGTCGTAGAGACACCGATGATGCAGAACGCAGTGGACGTACAAATGAGGTGAAAAGTGAAGTTGCATGAACTAGCTAGCATCGTAAAGATGTCAAAAGAACCTGTTGGTTTACTTGTTGGTAAAGCTCTGTTCAAAGTGGGTGCCGCGTTTGCTCACTGTTGACCAAAAACAAGAACATGTTGATGATTCTGAGCAGTGTTTGGCGACGTTTAAACGTAAGAAACCGGAATTTTTTGCGACGATATATAATAACGGATGAAACACGGATAAATCACTTCACTCCGGAATCAAAACGATCGTCATCTAAGTGGACAGAAAGTGGTGACAGGCCTATCTTGAGGTAAAAAATAAATTTGTTTACAAATGTGGTATTGAAATGTTAGAGCGGCGCTGGAATGATTGTGTGGCTCTTGATGGAGATTACGTTGCTGAATAAAGAAAATTTTGAGCAAAAAAAACCAAATTTTCTTTATTGCGCCCGAGACTTTTCAGCCCATATGTTAATATATGACTAGCTAATTGGGCACATGCGTAGTTAAATAAGATGAATAATATTTCAGCTTAGTTTGGTTATGTGTGCTGTTTTTATTGCTTACACAGGCTTGCTAATACAGGCCTATATTTTGTTAAAAAGTAAATTAACCTGACGAGATTGTTTCTCTTTAAAAAGCAGTTAACAAGAAAGCAAATCGCAAATTTGGTAATGACTTTGTCATTAAAATTGTCTATTTCGGAGTTAAATTGTTATTCAATGAATAGCGTGGAAAGAGCTGTTGCTGTGTTTTAGCCATTGCATTTCTGAGAAACTTTTTAATGCACTCTAGTGTTGAGAAACACATTTCGGCCACTGATGTTGTCGTGGGAGTTGTTACCACGGTTTCTAATAATTGTCTAGTCTTCTTCAACGTCTCTCCTGGATTGTTTGCTATTTTAGATTTTAGATTGTTTAGATAGTTTACATTTTAGAAGAGGTAGTAGTGCACCCTTTAATGTCCTGCAATCATTTCTTGAATAAATAACAGTTCAGTTCGTAATCGTTCTTTATCAAATGTAGGATAAAAGAAACATACGGAGGTGAGTTTATCGTCAGGAAATTTACAACAAAACTCTCCAAAGTATTTCGAAAAAAAAAAGTGTTGAGAAACACCTTTCGGCCACTGATGTTGTGGGAGTTGTTACCACGATTTCTAATAATTGTCTAGTCTTCTTCAACGTGTCTCCTAGATTGTTTGCTATTGAATATTTTAGAAGAGGTAGTGCGCCATTTAATGTCCTGCAATCATTTCTTGAATAAATAACAGTTCAGTTCCTAATAGTTCTTTATCAAATGTAGTGTATCGACCTTGGGGCATGTCGAATTGCATCGTGGAATAACGGTCTACAAAATACCCAGAAATATAATCCCAGATGAACACGGGCGGGGTGCCAGCAGCGCCAACTAGAACCCGAAAACGAATAGCTGGCTGCAACCCCGAGACGTTTATCTGGGATGTTATTGAAGGGTATTTCGATTCATTCGGTGCTCAACCCTCGTTTGGTTTAGACGTGTCACCATCGACTGCCAAAACCTCGTCACCAGGTAACACCGCTGCTATCCGTTTTATTATTTGTATTTTTCACATTTTTCATGACAAACTTCAAGCATACACTGTAACAGATCGTTCTATATTTCTTTGGTGGTGCTTTTTACATATTGAAGCTTTCTTTAAGTGCTTATTTAGAGTTTCATCTAGTTCAACCGAAAAACATATAAGTCCACGAAATATCCCCGGATTCTGGAAAGTATCGCTGTCATTATGTCTCTTATGATAGGCGAGGACTTTTCAATTGACCTGTTACATGGTTATTTTTAGATTAGTTTTCTTTTCTTTTAGTTCTTTTTCGGCAGCTCTGCAGCACTGGAACGCTTATGCACCAGGCGCCACTGTTTGTTCAACGTTCAAAGTTAACTCATGAATTAACTTTCTTCAATATAAAAGTTATTGATCTTTTTTCTTTGATTCCGTCGTAAGAATATCAGATTTAAGCCGCTCTCGTTACAAATGGCCCTGTCTCATTATTATTCTCGGTGGGTGATGCCAAAACAAACCGGATAGACCGACGACCGACGTAGTCTTAAATTTCGTCGCGAGTCGCAACCGCAGTGCTAAATTAGTTCTTTCGGTTTCGGAAATTTTGCGGTTTCCAGCGTTTAGAGCGAGGTCCAGAGTCGTAAAGCGGTAACGATTAATTGCCGGCGTCGTTCCCAGTCACTCGGAAAAGCATTAGAACAGATGGACGACAAGACGGTGAGGCGAACTTTCTTGGCGCCCATCTGACTGAATTCGTAAACATAAATTCCCGGGATGCCTTCGCGATTTCCTCCGCTTTAATTGTCTGGCGGCTCGTCTGATTTGCGTTTATTTACTTTCGGGGTTTAAGTTCCAACGGGACGCAGATCATCAACGGAACTAATAACTTTAAATGTCTTCACGACGATTGCTCAACTGATATCTTCTTTAATTTTAAGAAAAACGCAATAAAAACTTCTAAAAATTAATTTATCGAGAATAAATTACGATTATTCGTAGTACAATCTGGCTACGTCCAGATAAAACTGCAGTATCCTCATGAAATGCAGTATAATTAAAAATGAATTGACAAGTAGACTGGCCGAAGATATCGAAAATTATTGGCTAAATAATAATAATAATACTAATTTAATATATATTATATTATAGAGAATATATTAATAATAATAATTATTTATAAATTATAAGAATGACACCTGTTGGAGTAGGGCCTGTTCAAAAAGGTCTTTTTTCTCCTGCCATTTGTTTTATTCTATTTAATTATCTATTACCTATTAAGACGAAAATGTGCTTATTTTATTTGTAATAAATATGTTGAGACATTGTCGACATAATATCTATAAGTTTTATTGAACATATTTAACATATACATACATATATATTTTATATAACATATTTAGTTAAAATTTAGTGTAAGTCTCCACTATAATTCTTCTACCGTACGAAGGAAAAAAACAATTTTTTCTTACACCACATTACAGCTGTTCAAAAAATTAAAAATCTTTTCTTTTACATTACCGAAATATTCGAAAATAAGTAGTAAAAAATCTACATTTTATTACATAGAGAGAGATAGAGATGGCTCAAGAAACTCCTTTCTGTAGTTCTACCAGACATCCAGTACAAGCATTTCGTAAAATACATTTCGCAAAATCGGTCTACTAAGTGATTGACTGAGGAGATATTTAAAACGCCAAAATGCATAATTTCTTTAAAAATATTATGAATAATAAATAATAATTATAATAAAATAAAATGTATTCTGCATTTGCAGTTGTATATAAATTATACAAGTAATAAAGATATGATTAAAATTCTTTCTCCACATATTTCTTCAATAGGTTGTATCAATAATACTGTTTTAAATCATTGTTCCTTTTGGTACAGGTTCATAGTTATTCGATATATATTCGGCATATAACCTTAACATATCTTGCATATACATTAGATGTAACCGATACTACCAATAGGTTTACCTACCAAACACAACTACTGAAATCTATAAATTGAGATACACCGACTAAATATATATATATATATATATATATATATATATATATATATATATATATATATATATATATATATATATATATATATTTATATAAATTTTTTATGAAGAACGCTAGAATGTTAATTAAATTTTCAATAGAAATTATTTTGATAAATTATATTTAAATAATTAAATTTGAAGATTTTTTATTAAAGGATACACAACAATGTTAATTTCTAACGTAGTCATGTCAACTCAAAGAAGTGATTAAAGTAAAATTTATGTTTACTATTAAAAGACTCTTTCAGACAAAACAACAAAATCAATAACCATCATAAAACCAATTTCTTAAAAGGACGCATTTTCATTAATTTATCGATTAACTGACATTACCAATATTCTCAATCAGTCTAATGTATCTACCCGAAAAATAGCAATATAAAAGAACCTGTCAACTTATATTGTCTCTTTATATTCTGAAAAATAAAAAATATTAAGAAAAATATCTCTTTTCATTTAATCCCGAAATACTCATTATATTTCCTAAAAATATATCCTTAAATATATTTAATTTATCTATTTAAATAATACAATTTAATATGTGTTGATTCTCCAAGTGGATTTTTGAACAATGAAAAAATGTTCAACTCATTTAACCTCCATGTGGTTCTCGCTCTGACTTTGAAGCACTTTTTCTATATATTTTTATTATTTAAAGGAGAAATAACATTAGCAATGTTAAAAAAACTGGAAATTACGTGATATGATTTGACTAGTTCAGCATCAAAATTCACATTAAGACTCGTATATATATGTTATATAATGCGACCAACACGACACTAGATAATCTAAGAAATCAGTGAGGTGTTTGATTATGTAATGTGTCTATTATAAATACTTCATTTATATTGGAATAGGATTGAAGGAGTGCTATCTGTCGTCGTTCAACAAGCGACTGATTGAAGCAGTTCAACTTCTTTCCGTTAAAATAAAATAGTTCAAAATAAACTAAAAGTTTTGTTCTAAGCTCTGTATGTTATATAATTTGTGTATATAAAAACTACACACCTACACACACCAAACACATTTACCGAAATGTTACCCTAATTTTGTTTTTCGATGCATAAAAATAACCGGTGCTATAATTAATTTTAATCTGTGGCAAAACCACGCCAAGAGAGCGTTCATTAATACGAATCCCCTGAGTATCAAGCTTAATTTAATAGGTATTAACATTAATCTTTTTGTAAATTATATCTTCCGTTTTTTCTAGTATAATAATTAAGTGTAACATTACGCGAACAAGTGATACTAATGAAAAATATTATTTTAGCAACTTAATATTAAACATTCTAATTCCGAAATTGATATGTCCATTTTAATTAATTATTTGAAGCATGCATAATACATAATATAACATGTAGAAGTGCTTGAAGATAGCAAATATTAAAATTTAAGTAAAAAATAGAGAGTTGTGATTGCACCAATCAATAGTCTGCCGAGAAATAGATTCTAGTAGGAAGATTATAGTTATTTGGAACTTCACTGGTCAAGAACTATAATTGTTTTGCTTCAACTCATGAAACTTTGTGACGTTGCAAAATCATCTTTCTTATTTCTTGCACGGAAAAATGATTTAGCAATGAAAAGCAACTCCTTTCCTCATCCTTTTACCAATTTTGTGTTGTTTAATTACACCCTAATGTTGTCTCCAATGGTTTTTAGCATTAAGTGTACCAAGTAGTGAACTTTTTAAAGCAATTCATTAATATATGCGGTATCATATAGTTGAATCATATGAATAATCACCAATATACAGCAATATAAAACAAAAATGGCGCTTGTATGTTATGGGTTTTGATGCAATGAAACTCACAATAACTTGGTAGAAACAGGAATAACGTTTTATTTTCTGATTACAAAATCTGGTCCGATACGACACGATGGCAGTTCTTCTAAGGACGAGAAAAAAGAGAAAGAGACGTCGTCGTGATGGTCTTTTATAGCGGGGAACCGCATGGTACCAATCTACCAGCCCAAATGTGACCCAAAGGGTTGTAGCAGTCGTTACAATGTATTTTGATGGATATCTATTGGTGAAAATGCGAAGTATCAATATAAATAGTTGTTTAACTTCCAATCTAGACAACGGATTTGACAATTTTTTTATATCAATTTCACAGTTTTGAAGGTCAAAAAATGGGACGCTCTCTAATTTCCTCGTTACGACCTCTTAAATGGCCTGAATAATGCCGTGGAGTCGTCTTTTCCTGGATATTTTTCAGTCAGGAGAAAAAGTAGTCAGGGGAAGTGTCCTCTGACTGCAGGGTGGGTGGTAAAACTGTGCTAAGTCAGAAAATTTATGATAGCAAACGCAAATTTAGTACACAACAGTTTCGAACATTTTCTTTTAGAAAATAAACGTATTCCCTAAAAAAAATTGAAGGCATTTGTATGAATCAATCAAATCAAATACAGTATTTTGTTCTGTTAAAATATTAATTTCACAAAAAATTATGAGTACAATTAAAGTTGAATTACGCCATTAAGAAAATTGCTATGTTAACTATATTTGTGGTAAAGTCATTTTATGACTAAAGACTGATATTTACTTATTGATATATACTTATATTGACTGATATTGTCAATTTTATTTATCATCTTTAATGTTTAATTATTTCTGGATATATTTCATTTTTATATATTTTCTTTGGGAATTACATCCTATTTACGGATTATAGCCTATTTAGATAATACTTGAATAACTTCTTCTACAGAAAGCAATTCTATAGAAATAAAATTATAGCTTATTTCATAACACAAAAGCAAAATGCTTCAACTCTATGAATGGTGAAAATAATTTCTTGAGCTAACTGTCTTAACCACTATCGTGAACCTGACGGAGGAGCTTCAACGATAAAACACGATGTTTCTACCAGATCAAACACAGTCTTCATACTAACTGCGAATATACAAGCAAGATCGTAAATACAGAGTATTCTTGTCATAAAATTAAATAGTCGAAAAAAGCACAAACATAGAAGAAGAATGCCAAAAAAACATAGTCAAAACAGGCGGGTAAGAAGATTCCTACTATCAATAGTTACGAACAAGTATAAAAATATACACCACTGATCACATGGCAGGATTTCCGCCCCATCAAGTCAAACAACCTAGTCAATCTAATCGCAGATTTTATTTTCATTCGACATTAAGTTTTAACTCGTATGTTTGACCATTTCAAACCACAACCATTTATTTATATGTCATTTAATTTACCATTTTTGTGCCAGTTTTAACTATCTCAAGTGGATATTCTAGCTTAGAAGTTATTCTACATCTACTTTTATTGAGTAGCCTGAAATTATATCTGAAGTTCTAATGAATCAATTTACTTGAAATTTGTAGGCGTTGTCTACATTCTTCTTCAATTGAAAGTTAAACAAAATTACGGCTGTTCAAGAAAGTATCCTGTTTATTTATTAATATTATTTTAACTACTACCAACTGATCACTTCGAAGTCGTTGCCGAGCCCAAAAAAATACAATAATAATTATATAATTTTGTGACGAATACAAAAAATTAAAGTACCAACAAAACAACTCTTAATTACTGTAACTGTTTAGATTTGGTACCGACTTCAAAGTAGTCAGTTGGTAGTAGATAAAATAATATTCTAAACAGATAAATAGGTTTAGAGGGACATTAAGCTAAATTGTGTGTATATGGTAGAATACAAAATACGCGTAGTAGATAGGTTAAATAAGTTAATTTTTACTTATTTTTACTGAGCTATTACATATTTAATTTTAAAATGTTATTTTTTTTGTATTAAAAATCTTTTGTACTAAAAAGTTTTTTGTACTAAGAAGTTTAATTTTTTTTAAATTTTTAGTGAGTTCCTTATTTATTTTTTGAAGTCGGTTCACTTTTTGAAATATTGCATACAAGAAAAACATTAATAGTTGTATAAATAAATTAAAACATGACGAGTGTTTATAAAATATAAATCAGAACTTCAACAACATTGTTTCCCGTAGATTATCTCGATTTTTGCTTGTAAGCCGTGTCGCAGAAAGATACAGAAAAGGGAGGCGATAAATAACTCTCGGCCGAAAAAATTTCATGCATAATTCTCTCAACGCAAAACCAACACCAATAAAAGAACGGACCCCGAAGGCGAGACACGGCCTTCTCGAAACTGAAATATGAAGCGTTCCAACCCACGAAATAGGTCCCTCGGACGCATCCCTCATTGATATCCTGCGAGATCGGCTCGTAATCCTCGACGATAAATCAAGCAGCGTTTCGCGCGGCTTGTCCTTTCGCCCACCGCGGCGTCGAAGACGAAATGAAGTGGCTACTACGATCGCTATCGGTGACTAAGCGAAATGCCATGCCTTTGATCGGGTGTTTTCAATGGTCCTCCCCCTTAACACTACGCCCGTCACGATTTGAATTATATTTCGTGGTCTGTCATAGTTATATAAGATTATCCTTAAATCCATATACACATTCTGAGCGTTCGCAAGGCGAAATATATCATAATAATACAGTGTTCATTACAGAGAAGTTCCCCCCGTGTAATCGATCTAGATGGAATTAAAAATTGCTCTCTGGCCTTATTTTCCTCCGCGTCCGGTCGGTTCCGGTCCTCATCTTTTTATATTTATAGGTTTAACAAGACAGCAATTTTTATTATAAGGTTAATTCTTATAAAATAATCTTAAACAATTGTAGCGAACTTGAGGCCGAGACGTGTATCTGGGAGATGATTGCAGGGTACTTGCATGCATTCAGTTACTAACCAGAGTTACGTTCAGACGTGCCACCATCGCTGCCCAATAATTGTCGAAGATAATGAATTACAAGACTTATTGGGTGAAAACTCAGCTGAAATTTTCAAGACAGCTTAGCAGTTGATGATAGATATACTCTGTATATTGATGTTATCATAAAATAGTGAGATTACTCAAACAGAACAAGAAAAGTAGATGATTGTTGAAGCGATTTCTTCAGTTTGATAGAAACACATGAAAGATAAATCAAGCATAACGATGGTTTTAGAAATAATTGCGAAGAACTAATTATGTCAGAGAAGGTGCATGCCCGTAAAAAAAAATAAAAATTATTAACAAATACTGATGAATAACTTCAGGCAAATGAGGAATCTCTCAGATCACTGAAGTAATATTCCTTGGTGTCAGCTTGAATCAACAGATAAAATGCATTATACAATAATGAATTAAATGTACTGGTTTAAATAACTGTACAAAATGAGTTCTTTGAGAAAAGTTAATATAGAAACGTCTAAATATAAAAATATTAAACGCAATTACTTCATTTCGTCTCCTTCCCTCTCTATTTCTGTCTGAGATCGTGAAATATGTTCATTACAGAGAAGTTCCCCCCGTGTAATCGATCTAGATGGAATTAAAAATTGCTCTCTGGCCTTATTTTCCTCCGCGTCCGGTCGGTTCCGGTCCTCCTTTTTTAATATTTCTCCCGTTGCATAACGAGGGGGTCGCAGACAGTCCGCCCCCTCCGTTTAATCGACTCGGGGTTAATTTATTTCGGATTTATTTATCGGTACGTGACATTTGTTTTATTAAATCTCGGGGGTAATCGGATGACCTTCGTCCCTATATTTAATTTTGCACCATATGATTTGCATTAAATAATTTTTAATTTAACTTTAATAAACTTCTCTCACATCCGGACTATCAGTTACTAAAATCGTATCTCACTGATAAACATTTTATTGTAAATCAAGGCAATGAACATACCGAATTAAATCCCATATATTCAGGAGCTCCGGAAGGTAGTGTACTGGGTCCAGTACTATATCTTCTGTATACGGCCAATCTGCCCATCACTAAAATAACTACTGTGGCAGTATACGCAGGCGACACAGCAATCTTAGCATCATATGAAGATCCAGTCACAGCATCAATATACCTATAAGCCAACTTGGAGCAAATACAATTATGGTTGAAGACATGGCGCATTAAAGCCAATGAAACAAAATCCACCTATTTAACGTTTATCCTGCGTAGAAGAATATGTCCACCAGTGAATATCAATCATCGTCAACTCCCCAAGCAGAGCATGTTAAA
The DNA here is from genome assembly GCF_030347505.1 of Rhynchophorus ferrugineus. Classification (NCBI taxonomy): domain Eukaryota; kingdom Metazoa; phylum Arthropoda; class Insecta; order Coleoptera; family Curculionidae; genus Rhynchophorus; species Rhynchophorus ferrugineus. The sequence continues at coordinate 37,318,325 of NW_027472585.1, read as the reverse complement.
TATCTTGGTATGCACTTAGATCAACGCCTAACCTGGAAGAAGCACATACTCTCTAAACGAAAACAACTTGGACTTAAATTATATCAAATGTATTGGCTCATCGGGCGCAAATCCAAGTTATCATTAGATAACAAGACATTGCTGTATGAGTCTATACTCAAGCCTATTTGGTCATATGGAATCCAACTATGGGGTACCGCTAGCAAATCTAACATATCCATCATTCAACGGTTCCAAAATAAAGTGTTGCGTGCCATTATTGATGCTCCTACTATATTTTAAATAAAGTGATACAACGCGATATTCCTGTTGAATCTATAACGAGTGTAATTCAACGTGTTTTTGTGAAGTACTTCAAAAGAGTATCAGTTACTATTATGTATTAAGATTTAATAAAATATAAAACTGAAAACTGCTGTAAATACTTCGCTAAATCACAAATTGGATAGATATCAAGATAGTGCTATAAAAATAAACGAAAACCAACGGCCACAAAAATGGTCGTAATAGTAATATTGTTCAATACATCTATAAAATAATCCTTTTTACGTTCAACTTCTTTAATTTTATATTATCGTAACAGATACAAACAAAGAAAACTAAAATCATTAAATTCAGTAGTTGTTTCTGATCGTAAGGCTTATCGAGGACCTTGCTTTTTAGTACTTATCAAGGGTACTAAAATACCTACCTAAAAGGTCAAGCGTGTCCAAAGCAGCACAATTTAAATAATCTAAACCTAAGGACAACTCCATAATCGGATAGTTTAAAATTATTGAACAACAAAATCCGCATTAATCTCTTCGTTCTTTTTTTCTTCGCGCGATTCAACGAATCCTATAAATAAAGAAAAACAAGTCGTGGTGTTATCTTTGTGTATATGTAAATCGAATAAAATTGAACGGTTTATGTTGACAACGTCTACAAATTACGACTTCGCAAGTCAAAATAAGCTCGTATTTTTAACATACAACTACCTTATCTTCAACCGACAAAGAAAAAACCGAACGAGAAACCTAACAACCCAAAACAAAATAGGTATCTTTTAAATGGTTGTATCAAGAGTACTAAGTCTGTTTATTTTATTTTGTATTTTATTTTGTGTGATCTAAAAAAATAGTCCTATTTAGTTTAAAATAAACAGAATTGATAGAATCAAACATTGTACTTTTTTATATAATAATATACCTCTAGAGCTTGGAAGAAAGATGAATAGTAAATAAAACAAAAAAAGACTAGATAAGATGGAATCAGTATGGTACCGATACAAAACTAATAAAAATTAGCTGAAAAAAACAGCAAGATTAATGTGGCTTTTCATTGCTCAAAATACAGAAATAGTGATAAAATAGTTTTTTAGTGTGTGAAGTCGCAAACTAACGAAGAACTAAAATCTTATTTAAACAACAGGTAATCGGTCTAAATCCTACATATGTCTCACAGATTTAGCTCATTTTCACGAGCTTTTTGAATAGCTTTTACAACTTTACTTTTTATCTCCGTTTTTTAACATTTGACCAATTATTATCTTTTTCATGCTAAAGTGAGGAAATGTATAAGCACTAGAATTTTGTTATATATGTGCCTGTATCTGTATCCAAACTGTTGATACACAGACTTCAATATTAACATCGGGCAAATTTTCTAATATCACAATTAGTGAATATATAGTAGATTCTGACTAATCAGAAATAGTGAAATACAAAGATTAAAAATGTCTCTGATGAGAACTTACTTTCAAACAGCTCGCAAACACTATACTTTTGGTTCAATGGCTTAATACCAACGAAAACAACTAGTATTAGTTTTTATTAATCTCGGTTTACCCAAGCTGTTTGTGTTTTGTTATATGTTTTTGCCAGGTCAAACGTCGATCAAAATACATTCCCAGATATTTAACGTTGTCTTCTTGCGAAAGTTCATGATTATTCAGTTTTACTGAGGGACATGTTCTTCTACAAATGGTGAATGTCACATGCGTAGATTTTGTCTCATTTGCTTTGATACTCCACGTTTTCAATCACAATTCGACTTTATTAAGATGAAGTTGGAGGTTTCTTGTTGCTGATATTGAATCCTCGTGTGATGATAAAACCACTGTATCGTCAGCATACATCGCAGTAGTAGTGTTTCTTGAGGTCGGTAGGTTAGCTGTATACAATATATATAACAATGGGCCAAGAACACTGCCCTGCAGAACGCCCGAATATATTGGGTGTATATCAGAATTCGTCACTCTGTTTGACAAAAACTCGGGTTTAAACTCTATGAAATGTTTTGGGTTCGGGTGTAAATCCAAGTTATAATTATGTAACAAGATATTGCTATGCGAATCAATAATTTTTTAGCCATATATAATTTAGCTGAGGTGAAGATGATTATGATATAAGCGGCATTCAAATCAACGCGTCAGATTAAGAAATATACACTCTCTCCGAAGATACTGATGATGACAATGAATCTAAATTGGCAAAATTATCGTAAAATCCCAGATTCTATAAACATTTGAAAACTCCATAATCCAACTTATAAACAACATAATTATAAACAACCTGAAGATTATAACAATGTTATGAAAACGAATATATACTAAGAAGATTAAAATAACTCTTTAATTAACCAGTTCTTATCTAAATTATAATTTAAAACAAATATATTCAGTAACAATAGAACGTTTTGATTTAATCTATAGTCACTAGGAGCTTGTTTCTTAACATATTGTGTTTTAAAGGTTAAATGTAAAGAAGGTAGTAAATATTACTTTGTTTATCTATTATCTGCCTCAAGAACCAATACGAACGTTACTTATTAGTTTTATATAGAGAGTTGTTAGCTAATTTATAGGTTATAAACGGGTACTATTAATATGTCAACTATAAAAGATATTAATTACATAAGGTATCAATTTATTTCAATAATCTCTGGAGAGAAACAAAGACTGACATATTTCAACAATAAAATTTTAATCTTCAGGAATCTTTAATTTCACAGGGAGTGTTTTTAATTAACTCATTTCAAAATTGTGTTATTTAACTAGTCATGGTCATTAATTATGCGTTATTTGTAATAGGAAAAAAATATATCGCGTTAGGTGTCATCTTATTGAAAGTATAAACAACATATAATTACCAACTCCAATTAAGACAGTTGACAAGGCAGCAATATACTATTTTAGGAAAATTTTACTTCGCTTTTTTAATTCAAAGGAAAATACTGTTGGAAATTATCTTACAAGTGATTAAACAATTGAAATCTCAATCCAAACCATGCATGTAACTGATCCTTTTAAGTATATAATACATATCTACATATATATAATATATACATATATAGATACACATATATATAGTTAAAAATTATTTAATTATTATTAAAAAATTATTGTTTAAAAAAAATTCGAAGATGAGGATACGGAAGTGCTACAATTGCTTGAAAATAGTGGATTTACTAGAAACTGGAAAAGAGGACCCATTGAATTTGATCCCAACCATTGAAAATATTACTTCTACTTATTGTTCTTGTTGAATTATAAGTAATAAAAATATGTTGAAAAAATTTTACTTCTTAACATACGGTGAATAGTGTTCGACCTGACGTAGATATGGCATTCCAATAGGCAAGAATGTGTGCTTGTCTTAGTATACGTATCACTAGTTCAAATAAGTTCTAAATTGTTAACTGGAGTTCAAAATTTTCTTCAGTTAAAGCCTTCAGTATTTTTCGTTAAAGCAGATAAACTTGTACAACTGCTTGAAAATAATGGATTTACTATAAGCTGGAAAAGAGGGCCCATTGAATTTGATTCCAACCATTGAAAATATTACTTGTACTTATTGTTCTTGTTGAATTATAAGTAATAAAAATAAGTTAAAAAAATGTTACTTCTTAACATACGGTGAATAGTGTTCGACCTGTCATAGATATGGTATTCCAATAAGCAAGTATGTGTGCTTGTCTTAGTATACGTATCATTAGTTCAAATAAGTTCCAAATTGTTAACTGGAGTTCAAGATTTTCTTCAGTTAAAGCCTTCAGTATTTTTCGTTAAAGCAGATAAACTTGTACAACTGCTTGAAAATAGTGGATTTACTATAAGCTGGAAAAGAGGGCCCATTGAGTTTGATTCCAACCATTGAAAATATTACTTCTACTTATTGTTCTTGTTGAATTATAAGTAATAAAGATATGTTGAAAAAATGTTATTTCTTAACATACGGTGAATAGTGCTCAACCTCTCATAGATATGGTATTCCAATAAGCAAGAATGTGTGCTTGTCTTAGTATACGTATAACTAGTTCAAATAAGTTCCAAATTGTTAACTGGAGTTCAAGATTTTCTTCAGTTAAAGCCTTTTAGTATTTTTCGTTAAAGCAGATTAACTTTTTAAACGTTAAAACAGACACGGGAAGTTATGTAGAAATATAAAATATTTTGTTACACTTAAATTCGCAGTTTTTCAATATTAGAACAAGAAGTTTTCGCCATAAAAATCTCTTATATGATATTTACCACTCGAAGTACATCGATTCATCGCTAAATTGGTTTGGATTTGGTGTGGGTCTAGATTTTAATGATAGTTCTTCAAAAAACTAGAACTAAAACGACATTGAAAATATATTAATAATGAATCCATATATATATCGGCATTAAAATCTCTATATTGAGAATAAAGTGTTGTAATATATAAAGGGCAATAATTGTAAATGCAATAAACTTTTTCATCAATTTCAAGCACCTATACTGATTTATTTCTATTTTATTTCCATCTTATTCTTTCTCCACTCTTGTATTCATATTTATAAAGATACGATGCAACAACATTTTAATGCAATTGTGTATAATATAATGTATTTTAGCTATTTTCGAATAAATAGCTGAATATAAAATAGGGCTGCCTGCATTTTTTACTCTCGTACACATTAAATATAAAAAAATACAGAAAACTACTATAACACTTTGTTAATAACAACAACCCCAAATATATAATGATGTAAAAATAAACCAGACATTACTCAAACAAGCATATAACGGTATAAGGACGTGCCCCATGTACAACATAACCCTGTTTAATACGGTCTTTCTTCAGTGTTACCGAAATTGCACCGCAAACGATTAATGGGTCCTTGTGGTTAGACGGAGAGGGCTATTAGATTGATGGACAACAAGATACTCGGACGTTTGAGAAGTTTCTGGCTATGTGTTTAGCCGGGGCTTAAGTTTGAGGAAGAGCTTATCCGCGTCACAGTCGGAATAATCACCATCTGTCTACGGGAAGCTAGATCTGGTCGAGGGATAAAATACACCGACCGTCCCGTCGTGTGAATTTTAAATTTATCGTTTTTTGATGTGGTAAGATCTATATTTAATGGGGCACTCTTTTAAATATTAAGTCGTCGCTAGAGTGACCAACTATATTTTATTTAAATATCTTGTACGCTTAATATAATTATTAAGCACTTAATTAGCTAAAAATTGTAAGTGTTTTTAATGTAGTTAGGTGTTTCTACGGATCTTGCTAGTTTTTACTGGTGAAAAAACCTGAGAGTTTCTGATATACAATGCCCAAAAATCTTGCTACCAAAATCCTAATACCAAAAACCAAAATACTGGTTTATAACAACAATAATAATAAATGTTTTATAATCACTTTTGTTTAGTTCAATTAACGGTAGCGCTGCGATCGCAGATTGTGATTGGCTAGTTTAAATTGGCCAATCATTTTCTATGGGCATCCATTTTTAAGTTTGAAGGTTTTGGTGTTTGTTTAGATTAAGAAATATTCGTTTTACGTCGTGCATATTCGCTGTTTTATTTTAATTATTATGGAGTAATAATATAAAAATTGATTACAATTCCTCCTAGTAGTGAAAGATGTGTACAATATATGTCTTCTGGATATAAATCTTCTACCGAAATTAGACATCGTTTCCCAAAGGATGATCTCTTTCTTTCCCAAAAATTGATTTGTTTAATTTTTTGATCAAGTAAAAGTAGTAAATCATCTGGATTAACCGCAATGCGAATATATCAACGTCATCGTGTCTGTCATAGATATTTTAGTGAAGAATTTAGAATTATCCTTCCTTTACGAACAGGTATTCAAAAAGCAAATGCATGTCCAACATTGTTTTTACCAGGTACATATAAAACTATCTATCTACTACATCTCCGTTTATCTATTGTTTGTTTGCAGAAAAGCAATCTACTTATGAAGATGTTAATGGTAATAATGAGTATATTAGTTCAATTAATCTACCAAGTTGTTCGTATGCTGTCAATCTAACATCTCTATATAAAGAAGTTTTGCAAGAATGTAATAATTAAGATAACTACATAATTAGTACTAATAAATACTACTTTTAATTGTAAAATATCTTTAAAATATTTGTAATACTTATGTAATATTTTAACTTTCTAGAACAAGAATCAGAGTATTCAATAATTTTGGAGTAGATAGAGCTATTGTATATATAAATAGTGCTAAATTTTATTTCCCTCTTAAGAAAATATTTGTTATGGTGCCATCAATTAAAAATTTAATTGCTACTTTTAGGGGATTTATTTCCTTACAAAAATTTATTTTGTCTAAATTTACAAACTACATTTGTTTAAGGAATCTCAACCAAGATTGCTTAGAGAAAATTTTTTGAATATATTAGAGATCATGGAGGTAGAAACATATATCCTTCAGGAAGTATGTTTGAGAAATCTTTTAAAGTGTTCATCGCTTAATTTCTTGATGAACATGTTAGCGCTCTAGATCATTTATATTCTTTTTTAATCGGATCTAGTTTCACTAAAGGTTGTTAAATCACCAGTTGAGTCCATATTTTCAGTTTCAGAGAACTTTACCCTGATGAAAACAAGAGTGGAATGTTGTACGTTAGTCTATATTTCAAGCTATTTGACAAAACTTCTGAAAAACGAAGCAACATACATTATATGTCAAGTAGTTCCACGGATCAAATCATTCACTCGATACTGATTTCATAGAAGCAGCTGCGCAGGAACAAAATTAACAACTCCGTCAAGACTATTTGTAGATCTTTATACTATCTCTTTTATTTTATACCTAGATTTTGCTATAAAAACAACATATCAGTTATTTTGAGAAATATCTTAAAAAAACACAAAAATTTTAAGTGTTTTAACTGTTTAAAAGTTATTATGGGTCCATTGTACTTTTGGTTTAATCAAGTTAATGCAATTAACAGTGAAGGATTTAAAGTTTACCTTCAATATATCAAAAGAAGATAGAACTCTATTATTAGATCCGATAAAATTGATTACACTAAACAAATACGAAAAAGTGAGAAAGCGCTATAAAATAATATTTTAATTTTGCCTGGAATGGAGCTCTAAATATTTTTTGATAAATATTTATAATTTACACTTATATAAACTATTTATTTTTACTTTTTGTTTATACATTTTTATATTATTTACATTTATGTATATTTATATAGGATTTATATAGGATTTATATAGATGGGCCTGAACAACAAAAATTACGAATGTCGAAAATGCAATTTTAAGAGTTCCATGATTAGCCTATCTACATACTGACTCAATAATATTAAAATAAAACTATTATTTCAGGTAGAAAAATCATTGCATTTAGCAGTTAAGTACGTTATTTAAAAAATGTGTAAATTGATAGCTCTAATTTTATATCAATTATGTAATATAAAACACCATGTATTATGTAACCATTGTGACAAATATAAATCTATTATACAGGTAAGCCAATTGCAAAAATATTTTATTCAAACATAAAAAAAACATTGGGATGAGGTGCTTAATAAATTTCTTTCAGGTTGTCTAGGACACAAAATATTTTATGAAATTTTATAGAAAATGTCACATGGAAAAAATATTTCAAAACAAGTGTGAAGCCAACACAGAAGTACTGTCGAATTTAAGATGTTTTTCGTGTAAAAAACACAAACCTCTTCACGTAAACTCCTCGTTGATACTATTTCGCGCAGTAAGTTAAGAAAAACACGAAGCAATCCATTAAAATTGCGTAATACCATTAGTGTGAAGATGTTGTACGCGTGTTAAAGAAAAATCGAACGACAAAAAGCCAACGGAAAAAGAAAGCGTAATCTATCAAAGTTGCTGAAACACTCTTACCTTCGGCCGCCGTGAAGGTAATTTATATTTCTTGGGCCCGACTGATGGAAATGCGATGCTAACTGGTAATAATCCTAAAATACATGCATTAACGTTGGTTCGTAATTTGTTTCTACGAGACGGTCGAATAGCATCGACCACTTTTATGGGCCTAGATGTTGGCCGGTTACATTCTAAATGTCCCATAATAAAAACGACGTGTTTGTGTTCGATTCCTAAATATACCCATTTAAAATAAACAAAAAAGTCGTTCGGTTGTTTGTTTTCAATTCCAAACCGAATGCAAACATTGTATAACTTTCCAAGTATAATTATCTTACACAGAATTATGAGTAACATCCAATGTTATAAAATAGAATACATTATATATTATATGTTTTTCTTATTATGATATAACATCACGTTAGACAAAAAGCAGAGCAAATCAGACTCAAAATTAAAGAACTGTACTGGCTAGTCGGAAGATACTTCCCACTTGATCTTAAATCAAGTTGCTTGACGAAAAACGGTTGCACTAAAACATCAAAGCAAATATATGCTACCAAAGCAATTGTTTTATTAAAAACGAATAAGTATCGCTAAGTAGCCAAAGAAGAACTACATGATGACGTGAAAGAAGACTCAAAAACTTGAAAGGAGATTACTAAATCACAGCAATGTGGAAGCAATATGGCCATTGCGTAGCAGACAGGAAATCAAAAGCTTGATACGAAGCAAACCATGTGAATTTATAAGTGTATAAGTATTTAATCTTAACTATAGTAACAAAATTATGAACAATAGTAATAAAATTTTGTTAAAAATTAAAATTGTATTAAGTATATCTAACGTAAGATGTACCGAAAACAATTTATGGTGTGTATTAGTCTTGCCATTGACGGCAGCGCATATTTCTAAAACCCAAAGATTTAAACTAACCATTAATACACACAGAAATAGTACATAGACACTGGACTGAACTAACCTTCAAATTATATGTATCTAAATGTCATGCCATTCCAACTACGTTGTTAACTCAATATCCGAAACTACCTCGCCAGATATTTCAAAAAAACAACGCCTGAAGGTGAGAATGGATTTGTCTACAAGGCAAACAACGGAATCGATTCTTGTGTTAATGGAATAATGTTAAATAATTAAATAATATTAGTTAATATGTAAAAATATTTACCTGGAAAAGCTGCAATAAAGCTTACCAATTAATTTAATGCTTCTTAGACTGATTTTAGTATACTCTAAAGTGTTGAAGATGACTATGATACTGAATGACATTAGATCCTACAGACCTATTTCTGTGTTAACAATTATGTCGAAATTATTTAGGAAATATTACTTAAGAGAATGACTTCAATAATAAAATTAATCCCAGGTCAGTTTGGTCGGTCAGAGAAAAACCCTTGGCAATCAGCCAAATCAAAAAACAAATATTTTCTGCAGTTTTCCTAGACATAATAGAACCGTTCAACAAAGCTTGGTAGGAAGGCTTGTTATATATTCCAACAAAATGTTTCCAAAGCAATATGGAGAGATACTAACATTCTAGATTTTCAACAAACTCTTCAGAATCAAACATGGAAATGCTTGCAAGTTCTTCCTAATTAGACTGGAGACTTATTGTGCTATATACTAGAATTGAAATTAAAGATTCGTCCACAAAAATCACAGCGGTGGAAAATGGAAGCAATATTATATATGCAAGAAGAAGAGCAGTACTTAGTAAGATCTAAAGTGATCTATTATTATAGCAAAGTTGCCTGCGAAAGTAAAAAAGTATGCTCAGTTATATTCTTAGATGTAGCAGAAGCCTTCGATAAAGTTTGGCATGAATGCTTTCTTCATAAACTAAAGAAAATGCTACCAAAATAATATACGAAACTATTAAAATTATACATTACAACCAGAATGTTTAGAGTCAAACAAGAAGAAGCTTGCTCTACAATAAAATAAGCTAAACCAGGTGTACCACAACGAGATGTACTGGGACCAATACTTTATCTACTTTACACTATACCACAAATCGAGAATATTAAGATGGCTAAATTAATTGATAATACTGCGATTATAGTTGTCGGACACAATAATGAAGAAGCCTCATGAAAATTACAACAGGCAAGTGACAATATACATAAATGGACACAAGCTTGGAAAATAAGAATTAATGAAAGTAAATCTGTACATGTGCAGTTCCCCTATAAACCGTATAAGCACCAATAACATTAAATAATACAATCATTCCATATAGCAACAACGCTAAATATCTCGGAATGCATCTTGATGAAAAACTTCGCTGTAAGGAATTTATAAAGAAGAAAAGAAAAGAACTGGAACTGAAATATAGGAAAATGTACTGGCTAATTGGAAGAAAATCAGTACATAATAAATTGAAAAAATTATCAGTACATAATAAGTTGCTATTATATAAGCAAATACTGAAACCTATATGGACATACGGAGTTCAATTATGGGGATGTCCTGCAAAGAGTAAAATAAATAAAATACAAATATTTCAGAACAAAGTCCTGAGAGGTATTGTGGGCGCACCCAAATACTATAGGACTGATTACCTACATCGAGAACTACAGATACCCACAGTCCGAAAAGAAATAAAGAGAATTGCAAGGGGTATGAGGAAAGACTCCATTCTCATGATAATATTGAAGTATTGCAGCTTTTGGATACCACCAGAACGGGACACAGACTCAAAAGAATCAAACCATCTGATCTTGTGTAGTGTTGTGTAGTGAGGTTCACATTATCACAAGGTTCAACATTATTTTACTAGAGACTGAGATAGTGCCGATGGGCCCTCCTAGTTTTATACCTAGATTTAAGTTACCATAAAGACAAATTGTAGGTTAGACGGAAACGTCTAGTAACAATGTAATAATTAAACAATCAAAAAAAAATTATAGAAAAGAGGCAGTCGTTTTGGTATCCTCTTCAATAGAAGCTTTAAACAATACTTATATATTTGATTGGTAATGTTGAATAAAATAATAAATATATAACATAATGCTCTATTAAATATTAGTGTATAAATTTACTCTCAAATTCTTTAAACATTTTCATATCTCATATTAATTATGCAGGTTATATTCAAACCCGAAATACTATGCAAACATATAACATCCACGGTTAATATATATATATATATATATATATATATATATATATATATATATATATATATATATAGTATAAAACAAAGTCGCCTTTTTTGTCCCTATATCCCTATGTGCGCTTAAATCTTTAAAACTACGCAACGGATTTTGATGCATTTTTTCAATAGATAGAGTGATTCAAGAGGAAGGTTTATATGTATAATACATGCATAATATACTAAGGCAACATATTAGAGGTTCTAACGTGATGTCGTAAATTAACCTATTTTTTTAGGCTTATTTAGCAATTAGCAAAAACGCTGCCTAACCCTACGAGTTAGATCAAATTAATGTACTACAGTATTGTACACCATAAAAAGGTCTACAAAAAAGTCCGCGATGGTATATGTTTATCTTTTAGGGATAACCCACATTAACCATCTTTATTGTTTACTTTTTACGTGAGAAAATAGCTTATTTACGAAGCTATTTTAAGCAATACGATATTAATCCTTATCGAATTAAGTACCTTAAATACAGTGTGCAATTAATATAGATCAATATGGTTCCTTACAGCATGTAAATTAAACAAATATTTTCGGAGATATTACAAATTTAAAATTTGCGTTTAAAAATGTGTAATGTAATAAAAATTGTATGAATTTAGATATTCCAAAGATAGCAGGAAATCTTCATAGTAAGTATAGGGGAAGAGGAATTGTTTTACTCCAAATTTAATGCGTGCAGGCCAAGGGCAGTAATGAATGAACCAAAAATACTGGATCGATTTTAATCATGTTTTCATTGAGTGACATAGGCATATATATTTTATGCCCGTGCAAAGTCGGAGCGGGCCGCTATGTTTTTATATACAACGTTCATATTTTTTCTGTAGTGTATTTAATTTAGTATCAGCATTGCACCCGTGCGAAGCCGGGGCGGGTCGCTAGTATATATACATACATATATATATATATATATATATATATATATATATATATATATATACATATATATATATACATATATATATATATATATATATATATATATATATATATATATATATAATTATATGTATACTTATATACTCAATGTGCACCTGAAAATTGTCGTAAAACAAAGTTGTGTTCAAACAGCTTATGAATAAAGCGTGATATTTTTGACTTCACACTTATAATGTAATAATTAAATTTGTGGGTACAATATGAAGCATTGTTCAAAATTATATTTTCTAAACTCCATTCTGTGATTAATATAAAAATATGCTTTATGGATATTTATTTACAAAATCTGAATAATCTTATGGCAGAAAGCCACGAATTTATAGTGCACATCCTATAAACCGACATACAGCTGCAATAATAAGCGAAAATGTTCGTTTTTAATTAAGTAAACCAGTAAAATTTATTTAATTAATTACCACGACTTAAACACATTTACTCTTTACATATTATGCATTTATTCATCCAATTTCATCGCGTTTATAAATGCAGCCCCATCGTTATAAATAAGATCGCGCGCATAAACGCATCTACTAGATTTATTTTCACGTAATCCTAATTATTTCGTGTTTGCTGTGCTCAGACATCAAGTGCGCTTAGTATCTTTGTAATTAACTGCATCTTCAATTAAACAATATTTTAGTTGCCGCGGCACGACATTAATTATCCGCTCAAGATAAACTAATAACTGGCAATTGATTACCGTAAGCCAAATAAAGAGTATCTGGCCTGCGTTCGGATGTTGGAGTTTTTGTGTCAAGAGCTATTGAATGAAATAGCATGCGTGCAATATGACAAATTCATTGGAAGGAAAACATACTATTCCTATAATCGTTATTTGTAGAAATAAATAAAATTAAACAAAAAATCTTTTAAAACAAATTACAAAACCCATAGATAACACAATGGCATTTTAGACACAATGATGATTGTCAGTAGTGGACTTGGGTTTATCAAATTATACCTGAAAACTTGTCACCCAAGTAACTCCTAATAGGAGAAACAATAAACCCAAATTATTATTATTTACCTTTTGAACTCATCAAATATAATCATTATGCTTTCGAAAAACAATGATTAATAAGATCAAAATTTAATAAGAAACATACCCAAAAATAGACATTTGCTCTATTGGTTCGCTGATACCATACATATAAATCAGAAAAAGATACATTGACCTATAAATTAATCACTACATAGTATAAAACAAAGTCGCCTTTTTTGTCCCTATATCCCTATGTGCGCTTAAATCTTTAAAACTACGCAACGGATTTTGATGCGGTTTTTTTCAATAGATAGAGTGATTCAAGAGGAAGGTTTATATGTATAATACATGCATAATATACTAAGGCAACATTGCTAATTTTAGAGGTTTCTAACGTGATGTCCTAAATTAACCTATTTTTTTAGGCTTATTTAGCAATTAGCAAAAACGCTGCCTAACCCTACGAGTTAGATCAAATTAATGTATATACAGTATTGTACACCATAAAAAGGTCTACAAAAAAGTCCCGGATGGTATATGTTTATCTTTTAGGGATAACCCACATTAACCATTTTTATTGTTTACTTTTTACGTGAGAAAATGGCTTATTTACGAAGCTATTTTAAGCAATACGGCATTAATCCTTATCGAATTAAGTACTTTAAATACAGTGTGCAATTAATATAGATCACTATGGTTCCTTACAGCATGTAAATTAAACAAATATTTTCGGAGATATTACAAATTTAAAATTTGCGTTTAAAAATGTGTAATGTAATAAAAATTGTATGAATTTAGATATTCCAAAGATAGCAGGAAATCTTCGTAGTAAGTATAGGGGAAGAGGAATTGATTTACTCCAAATTTAATGCGTGCAGGCCAAGGGCAGTAATGAATGAACCAAAAATACTGGATCGATTTTAATCATGTTTTCATTGAGTGACATAGGCATATATATTTTATGCCCGTGCAAAGTCGGAGCGGGCCGCTATGTTTTTATATACAATGTTCATATTTTTTCTGTAGTGTATTTAATTTAGTATCAGCATTGCACCCGTGCGAAGCCGGGGCGGGTCGCTAGTTTTAAAATATTTGCAAGTGATGGTCTTGCTGTGTATTAACTCAGGTTTCAGTTTTCCGATTTTCAGTGCGTTGACAATGTCGAATTTTGCGGGAAGATTTACTTTTTTAGTTCACTTAGAAGAATAAGGCAGCTGAAGATTATCGTAGGCTGTGTGAAGATTATGGTAACCTTGCTTCATCGATTTTAATAGGTTGTTAATACTGGTTTCGTTAAAAAGTGGTTATTTTGACACCGAATACAAAGGACATTCTAGACAACCAAAAAAAAATTCATAACGCGGATTTAAAGACATTACTCGAAGATGAGCCATATAAAATGCAAGAAAGATATGCAGCATTATTGGGAGTAATACAAGAAACTATTTCCAATGTTCTAAACGATTTGAAATTATATGACATGGGAGTTATTCAAAAGTTTCGATATTTTGAGCCGTATGAAAAGAAGGTAAGAGTCATTAAAAGTCGTTTAGTTATGTGTGAAATGTTGTTTCAACGGCGAAATCGGCATAGTATTGTTACTGGTGATAAAAATTGCAACCATTGCGATAATCTAAAGCGAAAAAATAATGGCGATCTAGTCATGCATTAACGTGAACGAGAAAGCCGAATTGCAAGGGAATTGGAAGGGGGCATGAAGACTCCATTCTCATGAGAATATTGAAGTATTGCCGGTTTTGGATACCACCAGAACAGGACACAGACTCAAAATAATCAAATCATCTGATCCTGTGCAGTGTTGTGTAGTGATATGTATAAACATTATTTCACCAGAGACTGGGATAGGGCCGGTGGGTTGTCCTAGTGATATACCTAGATTTAAGTTATCATAAAGACAAATTGTAGTTTAGACGGAAACGACTAGTAACAACGTATTAATTAAACAATAAAAAAATGTATGACAACGCTCGGCTACACATTGCAAAAGTTGTGAGGGACACCCCAGCTTTCAGCTTTGGTTTGAGTATCATCAAAATATTATTAAACATATTCCCTTACTAACACAATCGTCAGACCATTCAGCTAACACCATTAAAGCAATTGGCCGATGTTTTGGTGCAAGAATTGCAACTGTCTTAAAAGCAAATAGTAGCTCAACTCGATATTAATAAATAAATATCGTGCACTTTTCAGGTGTTCATTTTATTTTGTATGTGCTTCCATATATAGTCATCGTGATACTCGGTTCTTGCATTATACATTCAGCCATCCTCCCCTTTCGAACGAATAATTTCCAACAGTTAAAATATACGTGATCGATCTGCGTACAATTCATTTTATGATGCATGAATATGTATACATGGCCCAGATGGCTATCTGTACTCACAGACCAAATAAATAAACGATATGATATCATTGCGCGGCAGCCTCGTCGCTTACCAAACAGAGGAAATGTTTAATTCGTGGCTGGTAAAAGCTCACGATTAGCATCGAGAAGCACGTCGACATTTTTACGGGAAATCGAATTTACTACCGTCTCTAAACAAGCGCGCAACTGATCTGGAAATGTGTGTGTGTAGTTTAACGGGACAGAACTGAATAAGACCAGCGCTCTCTTATGGTTCATCAGATAAGCGATTTTAGGTCAGCTGAAAGGAAACAATGCAGATTTTAGCGCAGGCATTTGATTTTTTTGTGTTTTCAGTGAGTGGCACGGCGGGCAGATAAGTCAGAAACGGAGGCTTCGCCGTCACGATGAGTTACGTCGGGAGTTTCCTTTATGTGTCGGTATGCAAATGAGATGGCCACGAGCAATAAATATGTATATTATATCTAAAATAGTACTGAACTCACGTCATCAATATGTATAATATGACAGGTCAAACAAAAAGTCCTCGGCCTGACATACAGATGGTGCTACTAGAATTAAATCCATATGTTTTTTAGTTAGCCCTGACACTCAAAAGATGCCTCCATTAATTTAACAGCTCTCGGATCTCTTTAAGTTATAGCATTTATTATTGTGAAAAAAATTGATAAAAAGGAATCTCGCGTGTTGATAAAATATGGCTTTTTGAAGAGAAAAAATAGTGTTGAAGCAAAATTTGGCTTGATACCGAGTTTCCGGACACTGCCCCAGGAAAATCAACCATCAAGGGTTGGTATGCTAAGTTTAGGCATGGTAAAATGAGCACCGATGACGGTGAACGCAGTGGACGCCCAAAAGGGGTTGTTACCGATGAAAACATTTAAAATATTGACCAAATGATTTTAAATGGCCGTAAAGTGCAATTGAATAAAATATCAGTCGCTATACTCCGTGTAGCACCCTTGAAGGGAATTATGTTGAATAAAAAAAAATTAATTTTGCCAAAAAATGTATTTTACTATGGTAGGTTGGGGACTATTCAACCTGTTATTGCCTATTATAGTTGGTGAATTTGTTTTAATATCAGACGATAGCCGATTCCTCTCATTTTATTCCAGTTGAGATATTTTATATTTATTCTATTTCTGATATAAATAAAAGTATGGAAATTATACATAGAAATCTTAGGGATATGCAGCTTTTGAGGGAACCCACCGAAAGGTCTAATGCAACTTCTAGGTATAGCTTTTAAAGGAATGCAAGATTTTGTTATTTCATTTTGTGTATAAACATAGATATTTAGAAATGGAACATTAGGCGATTCTTTACAAGTGGCTAATAAAAAGAGTGTAAATACAACAAGAGTTGAAGGAAAAAGGTAAAAGTTAGAATAACATTTCAGTTGATTATGTAAATCATAATACATTTTTTAAATAATACATTGCATATATATTATTCTTCACGCAAGAAACAGGAATCTAACCAAAAGATACCAACAAGTGGTCGGCAAAAGTTGTAGTGAAGGAGTGGTTGGCAAGACATAAATTAAGTTTTGAAAATACCTTGTTATTGAGAAGTATTTCCAGAATGAAGAGTGAAGTATTTCAAATTAATTTGTATTGTTACTTATAAAGGAAATGTTTAATTCTGTTTTATGTAACTTACTATTAATTTATTTAATTTACTTATTTAATTACATTCAAAAATAGGTCTCAATAAAGAAACATAGTAATTGAGAAACTTAAACGAAATAACCAGAGAATTTAACGTCTTCCTCCCTATCACTGCATATTCAATCAAATCGAATTATGGATGTGGAAAATAATTACCACAATATACACGCAGATCGAGAAAGATATACAAACAATAATTGTTTGAATATGTGGAGAAGGTTGTCTGAGAGTGGAAACAATTGAAGCTGAGTATAAAATTAATATAGGATAATTGTAGAAAACCGTATCGTGGAGTGTGAGGAATTTGTATTCCTAAATATGTGTGTCAATGGTCAGAATAGATATGAGCATTTGGTTAAAACATACGAAGAGATAATGATTACTAACCGTTTTGCAGATATTGCAAATGCATTAGGAAATTGCAGTGATTAAATGTATCAAGAATAATATACACAGGTAGTAACACAAGAAACTAAAGAAAAATCTAATGATATTGGAATGACTACAACAAAACACAATAATGCTGGAAACAAGAACTAAACATAAATAGTAAATATGTTCTCTATTGAAAATAAAATACATTACTGGGATATGCAATTGTTAATTAAGTGGATTAGACCTCCTAATGCAAGGGATACTATAGGTAGTTTAGAAAAGAGTTATATAATGTTAATATAATAAAATAACACTAACCTACAACCTACTATGGCTTTAAGTCTTTGTATTATAATGTTAAAATAAATCATATTTTATAAAATTTTTGTTTCATTATTTTATTTACATTAGAATGTTTTTATATATCAAAACTAAATAAACTAAAACAGCAACGTTTTGACGACATAAATTTACGTAAGTTCACTGATATTTTGTATAGCTTTTTTTATATATATTTTAAAGTCTCCTTTACCTACTATGCGTTTATCTGTACTGGGCCTAAAGTTTAACGTGGACTCCGAACCTCGGTCCTCAGCATTAAGCCTCCCGACTGGCGAGTGATCAGCTTTAGAAATCATCCCAGAAGACATCCGGTCTTACACAGTCTGGTTACTGGCGTGACCGGGATCATTTTCCTTGTCGGAATTTTTACGGTCGGTTAATTTTAAAATATTGATTAGAACATTCACACATTTTAAATAATCACAAACATAAATTTACGACCACGCCCCAGCAGTATTCGAACCCGGGGTTATCGCAACATCTAGACTATAGTGTATTCAGTAGAACAGTGAACTCTCATCAGATGCATCAACGCTCTCTTACGGTTATTATATGTATATATATATATATATATATATATATATATATATATATATATATATATATATATAATATATATATATATATAATATATAAGTATATATCGAAAAATAAGCTATAAAAGTTATAATAATATATAAAAATAATATATATATACATAATTTTTTTTAATTTCCAATGCTATTCGAATAATTCCCGAATATTATGCTATGCTACTGCTAGATAATTTCATATATAATAATGTTTATTGTCAAGGCTATTGCTTATTGTATTGTATTTTTATTGTATGCTTATGCCCTACAGGTTGTAATAAATTAGGAAACCATATCAGTACTCGCTCAGAATTATGATATATGCATGGCTAAACTGATACGTGAATAAAATACGAACAATATTATTGGGAAATACTTGGGGCAATTTTAAAAATAATGAAAGAACAAAAGTCAATAACAATGAAAAAGGTAATTGCATGTTCCCTCATTTCTGGCCATTTGATATTCATACCAGCAGGGTATTGTTTTAATAAATTGTTCTTTCGGGCAGATAAAAAATATTTTACATATATTTCTCATATAAAATTGGAACTTTTATGCACTTTTGCATCATCCGCTCTATGAGATCACACGACGCTTTTGGTTTCATATATGTTAATGTCATCGTTAACTGGATATATTTATTGCTCGTGTCCATCGCATTTGCATACCGACACATAAACGAAACTCCCGACGTAACTCATCGTGACGGTGAAGCCTCCGTTTCTGATTTATCTGCTCGCCGTGCCGCTCACTGAAATCACAAAAAAATTTGGTGCTTGCGCTAAAATCTGCATTGTTTCCTTTCAGCTGACCTAAAATCGCTTATCTGATGAACCGTAAGAGAGCGTTGATGCATCTGATGATGAGAGTTCACTGTTCTACTAAATACACTATAGTCTATATGTTGCGATAGCCGCGGGTTCGAATCCTCCTGGGGCATGGTCGTAAATTTATGTTTGTGATTATATATATGTATATATATATATATATATATATATATATATATATATATATATATATATTTATAATGATAAACAATTAGATCCATTATAAATTACTTCAAAGCAGTACCACTTTTAATAGGGAAATACAAAGGAAAATATCAACACGTGTCCGTTAGAGGAAGCTGAAGCTGATGGTACATTTGACTATCGGAAGATGAGACTATATGCTAGGTACTTTATAACTTAATATAAATGAGCCATTGATAAAACTAATGTTCCAGCTATTTGGAATTATCGTAATTGATCTACTTTGTATCGCTAGTCACAATACGCTACGTAAAACTCATCTTCTTTGTTTGTCAAACGATAAACCGGCGACGTTGAAACTGTTCTAAATGGTAATTCAGTCAATTAGTATGGCAGCCGTTTTCCCTCTTTTGAGTCTTTTTTATCACATGAAAAGGTCTGAAAGCAATTAATTCATCAACCGTTAAATCATATAAAAGTTCTATTAGAATTTAAGCGTGGTTTTCGTTCAATAATTCTTTCAATTCATTGTATTCAATCTGTCTCGTTCCTCCAAGTAGTTTCTTGTCATTTACATCAAAAGCACCACTTTTACATCGTTGAAACCAAAACATCACCATAAAACTCTAAAAGAGTTTGGTTGGTTTTCATAACCGATTTCTTTAAAGAAATCAATAAATACAATGAATGTAGAAGACGCAATTTTGAGAATCACATGATTAGGCCGTACCCTGAAAAACTCAATAATTCTAATGCTAAATACAATAATGCTAAATGGTACGTAGAGAAATGTTAAAACCATCGAATCTAACATTTATATTAGGTTCTTTAATAATTGTTTACATTACAGATACTTCACATTTTTAACAATTCGTGTCATTCAATCAAAAATTTTTTACATACTTTTCGTGAAACATTTTAGAATAATAAGATATTATTAAATGTATTCATGCATAATTTCTGTTGATTTCTACATGATATATCATGATAAAAACCAATGAGAAATTTTAATCTGAATATAATAAAAAACTGCATTCTTAATAATTAAACTTTATTATTATACATTTTTATTATTTTTAAAAACATCCGGTAATATAAAAAAAAATAAAAAGCTAGTTTGTTTTCTCGAACTGCCATAATTTGGCGAAAACACTTATGTTTAACATATTTGACATTGATACGATAGTAAAATATACTGAGAAGACAGCAAGTTTCAAGTAAATCGGCTCAAAACATTTATTCCTAAAAAATATTTTGTCAACTGTATCGAAAAAAGTAATTTTGAGAAAGAAATGCGTTTGAAATTTCGTTTTTAGATGCCGCTTCACTAAAGCAGCTATAACATGTCAAATATAAATCGATTTTTTCAAATTTATAATATAAAAACTAGAAAACCCCCTTAATCATAGTATTATTATGCAATGATTTTAAATCTTTAATATTTATTTGATATACCACATATGACGCAGCTTCCACTATATCTATTCCACCACCCCAAGCACTTCATGTATATACAGACAAAGGAACATAGACTAAACTAAAACTATTCAAAAAAGACCTCTTTTGGTTACCGTAAGAAACCCGGAGATATCTCGAAGGGCCAGTCAACGATAACCAACAACCAACTCGGAATATCAGCCAGTCATTACAATGGATCGCTGAACAGCCACTTTTAAAAATCCCTAGGGATATCACCCTCGTTCCTAAACATGCTTTGCCCCATGAGGGGATCGAAAATAACTGCAAATGTTTCCAATGCATTTTGTATTTCGTCTATTTCTCCTACGTCTTATTTTACAATACGTTTCAAGTAATGAGGATGAATTTATTGTAAATTTGAGCTTTTATTTACAAAATTTCTAGATATGATTCCTGATATCTTTTGTGTCTATCTGAGTTTATAGTTTCCATGTAAGGCAATTTAATGCATTTTCATAGATGATTTACATGTTTTCTAACATACAATTAAGTGTTCTCATACAGGTTGAGGTTACAAGTACCTTACATTGAACGAGAAATGTAAAAATTACAACAAATTATGTTATACTACATTAAAACATATATTTGATACTAAAATATATTGTTTAGTGGACTTACTTATTACTATTAAATTATTACAGAGATTTCCATCCGATTGACTACCTGTTTACTAATCATAACATAGTCTGTTAGATCTTTAATTGTGTGCACTTCAACATTACTAGATGAAACTATTATTGGCAATCGCTATGGACTACAATAAATGTTTTTCAGCTGAACATTATGCGAAAAGCGGTACGGCAAAAAAAGGCAGAAAAGACACAAAATTTATTCACACATTTTTCTTCAGCATGACAACAGGTTACAAATTCGGTAAAAATAATAGTTAGAAACATTAAAATGGAAACTTGCTTCTTCTGGTTACTACTTTTTCCGATATATGAATCACGATCAGTCTGAATAGCGCTTGTCTTTTTATAAAGATACCAAAAGAGTGGTCAATTTGTGGATAGCCTCAAAAAATACATGGAATACGTAAATTGCCTGAAAAATAGTAAAAGTAGGGGCTATCGATGGACAATATTTTAAATAAAAAACATTGCACCGATTTGTCACAGTAAAGTTTCAAAATAAAGCAAAATCCTTTAAAACTAATGTACAGACCATATAAATATATTCTACCTTCTTAAAATAAAACTGGTGGCGCTGTTACATTTTACGGGAGCATCAGGATGTCTAAAATCATTTAAACGAAGATAAACATGCACCAATCCGTACCATATGTTACTATTTTTACGTTAAAAAGAGGATACTTCGCTAATTTTTTCATATGGTAAACACATTGTCCTCAACTGAGATATATTACTCTAAAAATGGTTTCGAGAAAGTTTTAGCAAAAAATATGTTATTATAGAGATAAAACGAGTTACGAGGGATTTTAACACGATGAAAGACAGTCAATTATACAATACTCTAACCTTAAAAATCCTGAGGGTTCATTTCGTATTTCAGTTATATTGATATAAGAAAGTCACAAAGAAAAATTAAATACATGTCTTCAACGAGGATCAATCAAATCCCAACATGATTAATTATATTACAAAAGGCTAATATCAAATACTTGGCAAGTATAATAAATAATTATAATAAATTTTAAAATTACAATTTATGCAGTTTATTCACAGATTACAGATCTCCTACAAATTTAAGAAAATCAAACATATCCTCAAATAAACATATTTTTTTCAGTGTCTTTGCTATCGATGTAAATTTAATTCGTCTTCAGCAATACAATTCTCACAGCCCCTAACTGGCGATTGGGTTATTATTGGGTACTGTTTAAAGTTATTACCTCCATTTATTAATTTTCTTGTTAAATGTTTTCACTGATAGTATTTTTACTTAATTTTCTTAAATACTCTACTACATTTCTTGATTAGTGTGTGTGGAATACTCATTCACATCAATTCTAGAACAGTTCTAGTATTCTTTTTAAAATTACTTTTTCAGTTACAGTCACCGTCGACAAATAGATTCTAAGTTTAGATAGATAAGAATAGATAAGTTTTTTCTTTTATTTTAGCAGGTCAATTGAAAAGTCCCCGGCCTGACACATACATGGCGCTTCAAGAATTAAATCCATATGTGTTTTAGTTAGTCCTAACCTACAAGAGATTCGTGTATAAATTTAACAGCTGTCGGATCATTAGTTTGTGAATTATAGCATTTTGACTGAAACAACTTTTGTTATTGTGTGATAAATGATTCTGAATTACCGTAAATTGAATAAAATGGCCGACATTCTAAAGATACCAACTGAACGTGTACATCATACGATTCACGAATATTTGGGTATAAGAAAGCTCTGTGTAAAGTGGGTGCCGCGCGAGCTCACTTTTGACCAAAAACAACGACGAGTTGATGATTCGGAGCAGTTTTTGAAGATGATCAAGCGTAATAAACCCGAGTTTTTGCGACGATATGTGACAGTAGATGAAACATGGCTCCATCATTTCACTCCGAAGTCCAATCGACAGTCATCCGAGCGCACTCAAGACGAGAAACCCGCTCCAAAGCGTGGGAAAACGCAACAGTCGGCTGGCAATGTTATGGCCTCTGTATTTTGGAATAATTTCTATTGAAAAAGGTACCTTGAAAAAGAAAGGACTATCTACAGCGACTGTTACATTGGGCTTTTGGACCGTTTGAAGTACGAAATCGCCGAAAAACGGCCGCATTTGAAGAAAAAGAAAGTACTGGTTCACCAAGACAATACATCGTATCACAAGTGAAACGAAACCATGACATGAAAACGATGACAAAAATCCATGAATTGGGCTTCGAATTGCTTCATTCTTCAGATCTCGCCCCCTGTTCTCACATCTCAAAAGAATGCACGCTAGCAAAAAATTTTCGTCGAATGAGAAGGTGATCGCCGAAACTGAGGCGTATTTTGAAGCAAAGGACAAATCGTACTACAAAAATGGTATCGAAAAGTTGGAGGGTCGCTATAATCAGTGTATCAGCCTTGAAGGGAATTATGTTGAATAAAAAAAACTAATTTTGCCAAACAAATGTGTTTTACTATGGTTGGCCAGGGACTTTTCAGTTGACCCGTTAATATATTTATCATATATAATTATTAGAAATCAATATTTTCGTGGTTTTTTATTACAGTCTTCATGTTATTATAATTTAATTCATTATTACTTTAACATCTATGGATTGAAAAAACCTTTAAAATAAGACATTTCTTCTACCACTTCATAACAAGTCCGTCGCTTCTCACTTCAATGGGCAAACAATACGGAGGGATATCGGCGTTCTCCATCTAGCAACACGTAATGTATTTTACAGTTCAATTTATTTTAACATATAATTTAGTTTATCGGATTTACTTCTATCAAACCCGCTGAAATGGCAAATAGTCGTTCATTTTTACATCCGCAAGTAATTCCTGCCGCTTCCAATCATCCGAGCCCGAGCTGACTCAAATAGAGACGTCGTTTTTCAGACAATTTGATAAATTAAGATACAATCGTGGCGCGGTTCTGCTCTACTAAATCGTTCGTCGAATTTTTTTCTCTTTTCCTTCGGGTTACTTCCCAGATTTGGTTTTATGCATTCTTTCGTCGGGTCATTCATTATAGCTCGGATATTTTGCAATGTTTCCTGGTTGACTGTGCGGTGAATAATATTATTGGCGTTTTTATTAGTTATTCAGCGATTATTGTGATCATAAATATAAGTTTATTTATCAGATGGTTTGGTACAAGTATATTTTATGTTTCAATATATATTTCAGAGACCGTAATTTATTATTTGAGTGAAAGTGATGTCAAAATAACATTGCAGAAAAATGTTTAGATTGATGCGTTGGAAATTCTCGTTTCATATATTTATATTTGTTTTCATTTATGTTAGAATACATTTGAACTGTCAGTATCACTTTAAGTCGCCGTTGTATATTCATTCCGAAGTAACTAGAAGCATTCCTTGCTGCAAAAGTATCGCAACTGCAGTTGTAAGATCACAAAATGCAAGCTGAAGATGTTCAAACATCCCTAGCTATTAAAATTAAGAAATATGCTGGCTTTGCTAAACATTTCTAGTGCGTGTATTTTCAGCAAAAACACCTTAGTTCAGGTTCCCTGTGAACTAATATAGTCTTTAAATATTTGGCTAAAAGTTTGCAGCCAGTGCGTAAAGCTACCAAAAGAGGATTATAGTAACTTCATTTCTAAGCCGCAGGACTATTGGAATTTGGAGGAATAAAAATTTGGAAAGGGTAAATTGTAGATATCTGGGTAAAAACAGTGCTGTTTAGAAGATCATCAAAAGCAAACGGATGAAGGTACAGGTGACACTCAAAAATTCTTTTATCACAACCATAAGCTATCCAGACAGGACAACGACTACGTACAACTCTTTAAGTCTGAGACGGCCATGGCTACGAAGATTGTATATTAGGAACAAGATTAAGTTGGTTGGTTTATGTTAAGACTGAATCGTGGAATGAGCGATGTGTTTATACATAAGGCTTTCGTCTAGGTTTAAGCTCTTAGTATGGTTTTGTATTTCTTTCCCTAAAATAACATATTTTCAAATAAATTAAAAGTGATTGTTATTTTATAAACCCTTCACTTATCATAACTTCTAACGTTATGGTTTGACGAATAATTTTAATCTATGTTACCTAATTTTATTGGGTAGCTATTTATTTTCGGCATATTTTATTTTAAAGTCGTTTCATCATTTTATGTCAACAAGTAAGAAAAATATTTATATTGAAAAAATCTATTTACAACTTAGTTCATCGCTGTTTTCCCCATTTCTTTTGCAATATACTACTCAGAAATCAATTTTTTGTGTACTATACATAGTAAATAGTACTCAGAAACTATTCACACCATCGATTGAAGGAAGTAGTTATCATTTTTATATCAGGAATAACTATTTTTCGCCAATACCTATGACTACATTATTAATTTCAGTACATAACATTCAGCCATGCTGGTTCAGTTTTCAGTATTACATTCCACCTGTTCAAGCGTTTGGTTTTCAGCATAGAATTCTGGTTTCATAAACTTTTGTAACCAATTACAGCAAGTTGCTTGAACTTTAGTTAGCATTATCTTATGTATCTGAGCAATTTGACTTAAATATTAATTAAAACAAAAAAATTAAATAAAAGTTGAAATAAGGTTTAAATTAAAAAACAAGGCCAATCCAATCCCAATGATGTGACAGACAAATTTATCGTAACTTGTTAATTAGATCCTGCTCATTCTAATGTTCGAGATTTATTTGTACAACTAACAAATGTGTCAAAATCAAAACAGGTCAAATTATACAAATATGAATTAATTCAAAATCTAGTTACCAAAAGCTAGATAAAAACAAGCAAAGACGGGCAGATTGATCACAGTAAAATATTTGTTGCAAAATGGATATTAAAAAAACCGGAGATCTATGTAAACATTTCTTTTGAGATATTCTTTATTACTAAAATTCGTCCTTTAAAGATTCTAAAATAATATACTGAGGATAATTGTCATTACATGTTTGTACATGAGCTCCGTCGAGATTTCTGTAGCAGACCAAACATTGTATGAATTCTTCCACCGATAGCATAGCTAACAGATATTCAAGCAAATTTTAAAATTTAAAATATTATAAAATATTGGATCTAGAGAAGGTAGAAGAAAAGTTAAGATTAAGAGAATACGATATGTATAGA
This sequence comes from Rhynchophorus ferrugineus, assembly GCF_030347505.1. Classification (NCBI taxonomy): domain Eukaryota; kingdom Metazoa; phylum Arthropoda; class Insecta; order Coleoptera; family Curculionidae; genus Rhynchophorus; species Rhynchophorus ferrugineus. Next base: position 37,291,554 of record NW_027472585.1, on the reverse strand, counting down.
ACCTCATTCAATAGCGAAAAAATACATTTAGTATTATAAAAAAGCAAGTTATAATATATAAGTTATAAGAGTTACAGAACGAAGACCAAAGGTTAGTTATTATTAAAATCGTCATACATCAAAACCTCTACTAACACATTTGGAATAACCCCACAATATTTTATATGTTTATTTCTACAGTTTTTGCCATAGCTGTGACCATAAAATGCGATATATACAACGGGTTTAGTCATTATATCTATTCCTTTATAAGCGATTATATTATAATTTTACAGCGGTTTCTTTTATATCCTTTTTACAATGTTAATAAAATAAATGGGGTACACGACACAATATATCCATATATAGACAGAACAATAAAATCAGAAATTAAAACCAAGACATCTGCACAGTAACAGTGTACATTCAATTGCGACTTCGTGAAAAAGGTTAAGTAATGTCATCGTCGTAAAAGAAAAAGGAACTTCTTTATTATAATGTATTTAAAAAAAAACACGGCAGGTCAAATAAGAAGCAAATGAAGCGCTTTATCCGCCAGGTATGACAATTATTTTATAATCGCAAATGTTCTATTCATAATATAAATGAATAAAAATTTTAAATATTTTCTAATAGCACAAAACCTTCAAACAAAAGCTTCGTTGCTGTTAGATGATGCACTTAGTTTTCCGGAACAGCAACTGAGGAGTGAGAATGGGTCAATTTTTGTTACGTATCTGCCACCGACCGTAATAACATTATCCTAACCAATGGAACCGAACCTTTCAACAAAGCATCCCGAAAACATATCTAAGGTTTTCAAACAGGTGACATTAAGCTGTTAAACGATGTTTAATGATCGTTAAATACTATGTGGCGACCGCCACGACCCTTTAGGCCACCACCAATTCACCATCAACAACTGCAAGGGTTGGCAGCGCCGGTGGATTGGTACCATGCAGTTCTGGAGTATAAAAGGCCATCACGACGACGTCTCGCTCTCTTTTCTTAACACCGTCCCCCTGTAACAGTACCACTTCCACAGCGCTACCGTACTTCCTTCACCTTAACCTAATATCCTGTCAATTCTCCCATCGACCACATGTATCAATCGTAAGTTAGAATAAACAACTTTGATTCAACCAGTGTTTTTAGTTCCCGTGCAAATTCCTTCCAAAAATAGTAGTGAGTGTTCTGATAAATAATCGCAGCGGCAGCCACACATTTCGACCGACCCACCGACCCGACGAACATTCCTACAACGATATTGCATATTACTTGGAATATTCATAATCGAGAAACTATTCAAAAAATTTTAAACGATCTCTTTAAAACCAATGATGAAGATGAGGATGTTCCCCTAAAAATAATTAAGGAACAAATGCCATCGAACGCGGATATACTTGTTAATGCATCCTTGGATGCTATTAATTCTATTCCAGATGAAATTTATGAAACGAAGATAAGTAAAGGAATGATAACAAAGGGGAAGTTACGGGTAGTGAGGACAATAAGGACGTTCGAAATATAGTGACTAAAGGGTAAATTACAAAAGTTTTTTCTGAAAATATATACAGAGAGAATTCTCTTTGTATCTCAAAAAACTGACGCTATATATATATATATATATATATATATATATATATATATATATATATATATATTGAGATACAAAGAGAATTCTCTTCGTTCAATCCTTTTATGTGGATGAAAAAATATCATTTTAAAAGAAGAATATATTCTATAATGAAATTCTTACTTAGTCTCTAATAAAATAAAAATTAATAATACTTTTCAGTTTTTTATCCTTTAGCACACTTCATTATACAACTATGCAAGTTCACACGATGTGGTTATCTTGAGTCTGCGTGGTAGTTCAGGATTGCAGCATTTTCGTGTTATCACGGGCGTGGAGTCTTTCCTCATGTTCTGTTGCAAATCTCTTAATTCTCTCTATGATAGTTGGAATCCTAGGATCTCAATGAAAGCAATTGTTCTCATAGGATCTGGGTACATCAACAATATTTGTCAGGACTTCATTTTGAAATACTTGTATTATATTGATCTCGATAATGCTTGCAGAATCTCCTTATCACAATTCCATAGTTTCATTTTAGATAAATTTAATTAAGTTAACTTATTTATCTTACAAATTACGTCTTGCAGTATTCTAGTTGCTTTTGTACAGAGTAGGCTAAGATCCTAAATATCCTGGCTGCGAAGTAGGAGTTTAAGATTTAACCTATTGCTTCGATAACATCGTATGGAGTTTAAACACTCGTGTCCCTTATGGAAGACCTTATCAAAGACATCCAAGAATATAGTTGAGCAAACTTGTCTGTGATTGGCATTAGATTTTTTTTCTACAATTGCTCTTAATCTTTTTAACAGAAGTTTTTCAAATATTTTAGTTATTACTGGAAGTCGTGAAATTGGTCGATATAACTTTATTGAATTCGGTGGCCCTTCAGGTTTCTGAATTATAATAACTTCGATCGAATTTTCCGAATATTCAGGACATATTTCTTGCAAATATTTTAGAGTCTCCTTTTTACGAGGGTTTATCTGGACTGGTCCTCGGCATAGAGCCTACCGACCGGTGATCAACTTAGAAGACCGTCCCAGAAGACATGTGGTCTTAGTCAGCCTGATTTTTTGCATGACTGGGATGGTAATTCCTTGTCGGATTTTCCATTGTTGCCCAAAAATATTTACAATTACAATTACAAACATAAAGTAGATCTATGTTCCAGAAAGATTCGAACCCACGACTATCACAACAGTAGGAAGACCGTCCTGTCGCGTTTACTACTGCGCCAACGAAGCCAGCACAGGATATGTTTAAAGCAGAATGTTGTATTAATTATCTTGGTGAGTTTTTTAGTTTCTTTCCTTGATATATTTTGCAGCACTTATCTGGTTATTAAGTCATAGCATGGTACTTTCTTTGGATTTGTGTCAGTTTGTATAACTTTGAAGATTTGTTTTAGTATAACAAGTTTAATCCGAAGATTTTAGCACTCGTTGATCGACAGATATGTTCAAACACTAGTTTCATTTCCTTTAAATGTTCCTTCAAATAATCGGCAAATTCTTCAGCTTTTATTGATTGTTGCATTCCCAATTTCCCCGTGGGTCTCTTTTAGGTCGACTATGCAAGTTTAATCGTTTTGAATCCTTGGTGGAGAGTAAATTAATGGTTCTGTAACGGCAAAACCGGTACAGCATTCATTATTTTTTTTTAAATAGTTACATCTTATATTTGATATGCTTAGTACAATCTTAATTCACAAATTAAGTTATTACTGTTGTGTTGTACATGCATTAGTATACAGCAAGTGTACGGGATTAATACTTCAATATTCGAGAGGTTTTGGTTCATTTCTCAAACATTAAAAAATAGAAAAAAATTCCTCGACTGCGACTTGGATCTACCTTTATACGCTTGCAGAAATCGACCAAGACAGTGACAGTGTTAACGTCAGTCTTTGGCCTCCATACTGATAAAACAATAAGAAATTAATTATGGACATTATTAGAATTTCATTTTTAGAAAAAACATTTTTTATGAAGAAAACACATCTGCTGGAAAGAAACCCCATTAAAACCACAAGTTTACCAAGCCTTTTGACTTCTCAGGACTTAAAAAAAATCACTATTTTTTAACAGGAACGAAATAATGGGGGCCGCCTTTTACCAGTAAAATATGTGTAATAAGTGTAAGCATTTATACTATTAAATATTAAATTGTTGCAATTTTAAATATTTTTAGCGTGTTTCAGCTTCACTTAATAGTAATATAGACACTGAGAGTAGGTGAACACAATATAAAGCGGGTAATGGACCATCAAATTTATGAATTCTATAAAAACAGCGAGTAGTTTTTTGATCTTCAATTATTATTCATATTTTCAAAAAAAAATCATTATTTTTTCATTAAAAAACTCTCAGATTAGCTTATACTTATTCCCCGGTGGGTTTGTTTATGTTCATTCTGCGAACCTAGTATAATGTGTCATTGTTATATGACTTTTTTCACGAATAGCATTCTTAATATTCACGGAATACATTGTAATTACTCTCATGTCGTGTCCATTATCGAACCGATCGGCCTATCAGGTGTGAAAATCTACTGGAACTCGTAGAAAAACGAATTCTTAGCAACACGCCCTTGATTCGAGACCGCGATACCGACGGCCGTTTCTTATTAATCGAATCATGTACGGACGGATATGCGCAAAACTATTCATGTTTAACAAGCAGAATTTAATATTGCATAGCACGCATTTGCTCGTTCGGTGCAATTAAGAATTAATAATTGATTAATCGGATTACTGTCCGTTTTGATTCTGTCGAACAATTAGCGAAATTGTATTACGAGAGTCGCGTCCGGTCGAGCGTTACTATTAAATGCCGAATAAATGCGAACGGTTTTTAGTTTTATTGGGACCATTATATGCATATTTAATATCACAATCGTTGTTATTGTGTAAAAATTACGGGCTTGTTAAAACACACAAAAAATAAACTATAATTGTGAATTAATTTTAAAGCATTTAATTCACTGGACGTAACTAACGCCATGACTATTATATATAACAGAGTGATCGATCAGAAACAACCGTTGGTAGTACGCGTCAGAAGTCTATATTTCTTCCCGCTTGTTCAGTATGCCAAATTGTTAATTATATTTAAATATTCTGATATTTATATCTTGAAATAACATTTTTAAAAAAGTGTCTTTTTATAGATATATACACGGTATGTTTGGCACCCTCAAAATTATTTAAAATATTAATGACAACAATTATATAAGAGGTTATCAACTGGCAAACGTCGGTTAATCGCTTGTTTTAATAAATTTCTAACTGAAGGTTAAAATTTGTGATTCGAGAAATTATCAAAGCCTTTAAATAGTCAGAGTCCGAAACAGAAACTAATTTGATCTCTAATCAGTCACCTGTTGCCTATAAAATGCGTTAGAGAGGTAAGTATTGATCTTATAAAATATAAATTTGTTGCAATTTTATCGGAAATATTTTAGCGTGTTACAGCTGCACTTAATATAAATACAGAAGGAACTCGAAGTCCAACTCATGGATTTTTGCCATCGTTTCCACTGACTTGTGGCACAGTGCATTGTCTTGGCGAAGCAGCATTTTGTTTTTCTTCAAGCGGTCCAATAACGCTATGTAATAGTCGTTTTTAATGGTCCTTCAGTTTTCAAGGTAGTCAATGAAAACTATTCCATGCGCATCCCAAGATACAGACGCCATAACCTTGCCAGCAGACTGTTGCGTTTTTCCATGCTTTGGAGCGGGTTCATCGTATGCAGTTTACTCGGATGACTGTCGATTGGACTTCAGAGTGAAATGATGGAACCATGTTTCATCCATTGCAACATATCGACACAAAAACTCTGGCTTATTAAATTTGATCATCTTCAAACACTGCGCTGTATCATCAATTCGTCGTTATATTTGGTCAAAAGTGAGCTCGCGCGCCACCCAATTTGCACGGAGCTTTCTCATACTCAAATGTTCGTGAATGATATGATGTACACATTCGGTTGATATCTTTACAGTGTCCGCTATTTCATTCAATTTCAATTTACGGTCATTCAAAATCATTTTGTGGATTTCTTAAATGTTTTCGTCGGTAATAACTTCATTTGGGCGTCCATTGCGTTCATCGTCTTCGGTGATCATATCACCACATCTAAACCTTGATCATCAAATCCTTGATGGTTGATTTTCCTGGGGCAGTGTCCGGAAACTCGGCATCAAGCCAAGTTTTTGCTTCTACTGTAATTTTTACTTCAAAAAGCAATATTTCATCAACACAGGAAATTCCTTTTCATCCATATTTTTCACAATAACAAAAATTGCTTTACTCAAAATACTATAATTCCCAAACTAGTGATCCGACAGCTGTCAAATTTATACATGCATCTTTTGTGGATTAGGGATAACTAAAAAATATATTCTAGTAGCGCTATCTATGTGTCAGACCGGGGACTTTTTGATTGACCTGTTATAATGGAACTTCAGGACATTACTTTTAAACGAATACCATTTTTAAAATCACATAATAAAGTTAAGAAACATTTATCATTGCAATTTAGATATCTAGACGAGACATAGATATTTCGAAATGGAATATTGAAATATCGAAAAACAGATAATGACCACACTTTACAGAACGCTAATAAAGACTGTAAAGGTAATAAAAGTTGATGGACAAAGAATAAAAAAGATACACTGTACAAATAGGGATTGTCTGCAATATTATCTTTGGTTTGGAACCAACTCCATCATAAACTCCATCAGGCAGACAGAGGAAGAAATTGACAAGCGGCGGAATTCTGAAACAGGTATCGATAGATTAGAAAATAACAATTTGGTAATTGACTTGAACAGTGGTTCTGATAGTGAAAATATAATAAATAAATGAAAACGTGTTACTTAATTATACTTTATAGAAATGGTAATTTTGATGCAGTTGGCAAAAAAAACAAATTGAAGCGTACATTGAAAGAAAACCAGTCGTTATTCAACTGCAAATGGATTGTAACATATGAAGTTCATCTAATGTGCATCAACATTATGTTAGATGTGCAAAATGTATCAAAAATCTACAGCCAATAAAAAAGAGTCAATTAACTATTCCAATAATTAAAAACAAAAACAATTATTGTTGCTAAAAAACGTGAAAATAATTGTTAGCAAAAATAATATAACTAAAAGCCAGTTTCTTTAGAAGAATTATTTATATAAATCGATCTAAAACTATAAATTAATAATTATAAATTATTTTGCAAATATTATCCTTGATATTAATTTGATATAATTTTTATCATAATTTATTTGCTTATGATTCGCATTTTATTAATATACTTGAAACATTCATTAAGGTTATTTAAAAGTTATATTATCAGATCCTAAAAGTTGTCTAAGATGTGAACAAACTTTTATTGTCTCCCCGATTTGTACATATGTAGCATTAAGTACATGTTGAGTTGTGTGAAAATATTATTTGAAAATACCACACCATCCAATTTTATAAGTAATTTTCAAACAACTGTTATATTAAAAATCGTGATTTTAATGATAAGTAATATGCACAATGTATTTAACATAAAAAAAACTCAGTGTACGATTTGTATCATACAAGTGCCATATATAAGATCACATTAATAAGTTATTTTTATCTTTTTGATTTCTTTTGTTCATATTTTCAAAAGCTTAATACTTTAAGAAGTTTCATTAATGATATTTATCAAAATTTAAATTACTTTCTGAGATATATCTATTTTAATGTCACAGTATCTAAAACTTTTTTCGAGACGACTAAAATTATATCTGCTAAACCGATTTACTTGAAAATTATCATATCAATGTAAAAATCTTTTTTTACATTACCAAATAAAAATGCTTTATTAGAAATTACAGCAAAGAAACGAGACATTTTTTACCAGTTTTTCTTTTGACATTTCCAATTTTTTAAATTGTAAAATTCTTTTTTCATGTATATCTTATCTCATATTTTGTTACACAATAATCAGGGAGATTAATATTAAAAAAGCTCCTAGTTATGGCTTAATTACTGGTAAAATTTTAAAAGAACTATCAGAAAAGGGTATAAATCTATCAATATTTATATTTAATGCTATGCTACGAATTAATTACTTCCCTAGTATCTGGAAAGTAGCTAAAATATTAATGATTCTTAAACCAGGAAAAATACCAGAAGATGTGACCTCCTACCGACCTATAAGTTAATTACCGATAATATCGAAAGTTTTCGAGAAATTATACATAAAGAAGCTATATAATAGAAAAAAGAAAAATTATTCCAGAACATCAGTTTGGCTTTCGCAATAAGCATGGGACTATAGAACAAGTGCATAGACTTGTGAACAAAATAAACACTGACCTAAATGCCAATAGATATTGTTCGGCCGCTTTTCTAGACATATCTCAGGCAAAGTATGGCATACGGGCTTGCAGGTTAAACTAAAGAAACTTTTCCCTCATCCGAACTATCAGTTACTAAAGTCATTTCTCACTGATAGACATTTTATTGTAAATCAAGTCGATGAATATACCGAATTAAACCCCATATATTCGGGAGTTCCGCAGGGTAGTGTACTGGGTCCAGTACTGTATCTTCTGTATACGGCCATTCTGCCCACCACAAAAATAACTACTGTAACAGCATACGCAGACGACACAGCAATCTTAGCATCCCATGCAGATCCAGTCACAGCATCAACAGACCTACAAACCCACCTGGAGCAAATACAATTATGGTTGGAGACATGGCGCATTAAAGCCAATCAAACAAAATCCACGCATGTATCGTTTACCCTGCGTAGAGAACATGTCCACCAGTGAATATCAATCATCATCAACTCCCCCAAGCAGAGCATGTTAAATATCTTGGTATGCACTTAGATCGACGCCTAACCTGGAAGAAGCACATACTCTCTAAACGGAAACAACTTGGACTTAAATTGTATGAAATGTATTGGCCCATCGGGCGCCAAGTTATCATTAGATAATAAGGTATTGCTGTATGAGTCTATACTCAAGCCCATTTGGTCATATGGAATCCAACTATGGGGTACCGCTAGCAAATCTAATCTATCCGTCATTCAATGGTTCCAAAATAAGGTGTTGCGTGCCATTGTTGATGCTCCCTACTATATTTCAAATAAAGTGATACAACGCGATATTCCTCTAGAACCTATAACGAGTGTAATTCAACGTGTTTTTGTGAAGTACTTCGAAAGAGTGTCAGTGCATCCCAATGTACTCGTTAATCAGCTAAATATGCGACGTTATACTGAAGTGCGTATTTAAAACGTTTAACACCACCTGATCTGATTACTGGACATATATAGACTTTAGAATAAGCTTTAGAATAAGACTAATTAATTAAGATAATATTTTATACAGAAGATTGCTTAATGAAGTGATTTTCTACATACCATGTATATATAATATAGACATAAGATATACTTATTGCCAATAGGGCAGATTGTGGAATCACGAAGAGTAATAAAAAAATATTTTGTTATAGATACTATAATATAAAAATATGCTATTATTTATAAAAACCTGATTGATTAGTTACAAGGGGTACTGTTAACAGTCTATATAGAAGTTTTCTTCTAACAAAATATTACTATTTATTTTCCCGTAATATTACACTCATAAAGCAAGAAGCTAGGAAACTAACATATTTATCAGCCTTACATATTAATTCAGTTATATCGCGAACGTAGAGATGGCAAATGGAAAAATGCGATTAAAGATAAAAGGGAAAGAACATAAGGAAATTCCTATCTTATAACAGATCACCTGTCTGCGAACGCAGCGTGAACCGAACGTCCTTTGAAATAATACACTCGGCAAGGACAAGATTAATTTTATAAAGGCCCCGCCCGTAAACCTATAGGGAGGACCCTCCTTAATAGGTTTGTGTTCAGTCTATGGAGAAATTGCCCATTGAAGTGACGCTCCACTAACTGTCAAAATGATTCGGCGAGGTTAAATTACTGTATCTATAAATATAATCCTCGACATTTTTGGGATAGTTGTGTAGGCCCTAGAAATGTCACGGACGGTCGGCAAACATAATTGAATTTGTGTTATTTGGGCTCCTGTCATTACTGGGTGATTTTCGAGCATTTGTATCGACGAAAGCACAAGAAAGAAAATCCGAAGAATAGGGAAAAAAGTTAATGATGATTATATAGAGAACTAGTTGATTGAAACACTCAGTTAGTTGAAATAAAAGTAAAGAAAGCTTGAACAAAAACAACTGAGCTGAACTTCTATGGGCATTTTCTGAAGAAGTAAATAAATTTTAATTGAAAAATATACCAATTACAAAAAAAACTTGTATTGATTTAAATTAAGTTTCCTAATAGATTAAAAATTTGTAACTTTTAATTGTATTAAAAAAACAATTAATGACTAACAGTATGCATATGCAATGTAATATTACTTGTATATTACTATCAAAGGTACATTTATACAATAATAAAAGTTATTAGCACAATTCAGCATTCAAAAAGCTTTTACCTTTTTCAGGTTGAAAAAATCAGCGAAAAATATAATTGGAATGCTGAATAACAATTGTTTATGTTATAATAAATTTTACGTACATTATATTACATTTTGACTATATGCATTAAAATTACTTAATGTTTGTCAATAGAACTCGGGAGCCTTCTCTAGTAATTGTTATAATAAGTTAATAATAAGTAATAATTAATAGTAATAATTCTAAGCTGACAGAATATCTATTGATTAGCAATCTCATATTAGTGACGAAAGAAATTAAAGCTTAGATAAAACTGTTTATAATAGGTAGAGCAAAAGTCTCACTACCATTTTGATTGCCTATAACTTTGCTCAATGAAAAGGCAAGTAAGTTTCGTTTTCACAAAAAGTTTATATGTTCTTTACAATTTTTTTTCGTTGTTATTGTAACATTATATCAGTTAAATGGTGACCGCGATTCGCTATGCAACTTTCGGCTCTTTTTAAGGCATTTTTGAAAATCTGAAAACACATGTATTCTAGTCCTTGCTCTTCCACTTCAGACACAAAAAAAATTCTAATCATGTTTTGGTACCGTTTTGGTAACAATAACTGCAACACGTTGGTCACTTCAAAAAAAATAGGGACTACAATACTACACCATACAGGTGTTTTTAGTGGATACAATGATGATTCATGAATTAATTGAGGATTATGTGCTCCTGTCGCTAAAGCCGACTGCTCTGTTTATTGACGTGGTCACTGAGAATAATTTGGAAAATCTTCAATTTCACCAAACAGCCGAAGAATTGCATTTCTGTATTCAACTCGTCTCCATAATATAATTTGGACTTCTACACAACACAATGGTTAAAGCAAAACTCAGCTAAAGGTCACATAATAAAGATGGCGCGCAATCAATATCAAAATGGTAAGAACGAAAATAAAAAATATATTTAATAAGTATTGGTATGGAAATATCCTATACCCAAATATTGTGATCTATTTATCCTTTACACACTTGGTTGAAGTTTGTGACTAGCAATTTTTCTGAAAGAAATATTACAAATTTAGCCGGCTTGGTAATCGCAGTATAATGTTAATTAGTAAAGCCATAATTAGAATAACCTAGTCATGCTAGAATGTTGTTTAAGTTGGTCACTGGTTAGTCGGTAGGCTTTAGCAGTGTTCAAACCAATACGACAGTATTGCTGACAAGCAGCAGTAGCAGTAGAAGGACCGTTCGATTTCCTGAAATACTGCTCTATCAAAATGGTATTTTACAATTATATTACTTCTTGGTTACCTTTCCTCTTGGTAAAATACAATTATTTTATTAAAATCAACTTGTAAATCAAATATCAGATTGCTCTTAAATTTTTTTGAAAAATATCAAGATCTGAATGCTGAAAATGTAATTGTCAATTGAGTGATTTCAAATAGAGTTAAACATTTTGTAAACTCCGTGTCCGCCATTAAATTTCGAACATCAGGTCCGACAAATATTCCATAAAACGTGCTTTTTTCCAAAGCGAAATCGCTTTCATTGCTCGCCGGTGATGAAAACGAAGGTCTTAAGGCATTTTTTGCACTTGTATCCGGATAAATTGGCAATAGACCACTGGCTACGACACTGATTAAAAGTCATGATATTTATACTGTGCTATTTTTTGCATTTTTACCAACGATATTCAGCGAGTAAAAGTAAAAAAAGTAGTATTCATCTACATGATTTTTTCGATCCTTCGATCCTGAGGAGGATGCATTTTCACCAAGTGACTATTTGAATATTTTTATTTAGTTTTATTTTATGGTCCACCAGCCTCTTGGGCTAATTAGAACCGAGTACAAATTTAGTTACAAGTCATATGAATAATAATAAATAACTGTATACACAAATGATGTTAATGTGTACTAATAGAACGAAAAATGTATAAACATAGAGAGTATAAACCAAAAAATTTAAATAAACATGATTACAAAGAATAACATATAAATAAACTTAATATAAAGGAAATAATGTGTAATACAAATAGTGTAAGACAACTGCAGAGCAGGTAACCCAGTATTCTGTAAGGCTAGACAAGCTGGAGTACACCTACGACTGCAAGGTTGTTGGTTAGTTGGTCCAGATTTTTTAATTGGACCACATGTTGACCATGGAGACCAAAAAGAGGAGACCAAAACATGACCATGGAGTCGCTGTCTGAGGGGTTTGTACTTGCGACATTCAATTAGTAAATGTCTGACACTCAGTAAGGCTTGACACTCGTTATACATAGGAGGTCTTTCACCTACTATATTAATCTGCAATTTCCTGTTTGTAATCGGGAGAAGATGCTCAGTTTATGTCTTCCTATATCTCGAATATTGGGATTTTGATAAAAGTCTTTGCTTATTTCCCATAATTTATTATTAGTTAGTAGGTCCGAATATCGTCGAGATTTCTAAAAAGGGTTTTGCAATGGGGCTTTATATTACCTCTGCAATAAAAAAACTCAGTCGGTCCGACTCCTGCTACCTTCCCGCCAGGCAGTCAGCTCTCTCATTACCCACGATTACCCCATAAGAGGGAACCCACAAATAAGAGATATTTGTGCCGCCTCTTGTTGTGGTAGTATGGAGTTCCCTGATGCTCTCTACCAAAGGGTGACCTGTCGGCGCCGACTTAACTAGTAGTTCTTCTCTTCAGGTGAAGAGCCTTGTTCTGAATGCGCTACAAAACAATTTCGGTACCTATGGCTTGTTAGCGTTTACTACAGCAAAACCAAAGCACTGCAAATATGTATCTTTGAGTGATATTTCCATGTTTACCGAGCATAGAGTATCCGTAAACGTAACAAAAAACTTTGATTCGACTTTGCAACATTGTATCTGTACTTTCACATGTTTCGAAACACAATAGTAGGACAGAAACGAATTGCAAATGATGTTTAATGCAAAGTTGCTCCACCGTTAAAGAGCACGATGCTGCCATCGTGTGTGATATCGAAAACTAGAACCAATTTTAACACTTATTGTCCCCTGAGCAGATTGTTGAACTACTAAGAGTAAAAAAATATTTACAATGTAGTTGGAATTTACATATTATTTTATTATATTTCACTAGTGTAAAATATTTCAGCATCCATCAAGTAATCGTTTCTAATAGTTTAGTGTTTCGTAAATTTTACTAAACAAGGCCATGGCCTGGGAAGTAAGAATCTCAGTTAACTTTAAAAGAAGCTATTATAATACCACCACGAAATATTGTATTTACATACTACATCGTTAAATCGATTCGCTTTTTTCGTTGGAAACAACTAATTTATAAAATCCACAATTATATCGAGAGCATGAATAAAACATGCAGCCCATTTTTTTTTTAGTCAACGGTCTCTCGTCATTTCGATCAGGTTTATTAAGTCGGACGCTTACCATTAACTCATTACGTTAAATCTTATTTAATAACCTCGCAAGTGTTAGCCTTATACGCTATGTCGCGTTCGCGAGTTTTCGTTATAAATTTCACGATATTACGCGCACCTACCGGCCGAGGCATAAATAAATGCGGGCATATTTGGAATAACGCGCTGGTCGTCGTTATTTATCTTGCGGGGCGATCGGTTCTGTGTTGTTTCGCACATTAACATTCGCACGGTGACGGAAAAAGGTCGCGTGAGGCTACCGACCACCTGTTCAACGCGTAGCGTCAAATTCGATACGGCTCAGGTGTTGCTCTCGAATTTTCAAGCGCGAAAATCAAAGGATGCCAACTGGCACTGCTACCATGTCGGATTTTTTGAAAAGGCTTCGGCGGTAACGCGACCAGGATATACCGTATAGCCATAAATGAAAATATAGCACACTATACGAGGTCCTCCATAAAAATTAATATATTTATCATGTCTTCGAATTGGGAATGCATTTTGATCGCTATTTGATATGAAAAAAATATATAGTAACGAAACGCAAACAACTTGGACTTAAACTAAACCAAATGTATTGGCTAATAAGGCGTATATCTAAATTATCATTAGATAACAAGGTTTTGCTGCATAAGTCAATACTTGCCCATTTGGACCTATGGTATTGAACTGTGGGGTACTACTATCAAATCTAACATAGATATCCTCCAGAGGTTCCAGAATAAAGTATTGCGAATGATTGTGGATGCCCCACACTACGTCTCCAACAAACTGATTCAGCGCGATATCCCCTTAAAACCCATAACGAGTGTGATTCGAAGTGTTAGTGTGAAATACACTGAAAAAGTGCATCTCAATGTACTCGTCAAACGCAAACTACTATACGATCTGATTAATAGATACATAGAGTGAGATTTAATAATCTCTAGATTACGTTAGAACAATCTTTAGAATAAGTTTGGTTATACTTCAAAATTAGTTAGAATAGTACCTAGAATCAGTTTTAGATTATAAGTTCTACAGTAGATCACCTGCTCAAGCGATCTTCTAAATGTTAGGATAGTTATATTATATAACGGAAATCATATAATAATACTGATTGCCCACGGGTAGATTATTGAGGTTCTAAGAGATAAAAAAGGTCTGCAAATCATAGTACAGTCTATCCAAATTTGCAGTGAACGTCATCAAGATGTATAATATATTGCCTATTGCAGTCCTTCTCATTTTATTCCAATTAAAAAGAGACACAATACTGCCTGTTAGGTTCGAACATGTAACCAAATCAATGTGCAAAAGTCCTTTGGTTGTTAAGTGTTTACAAAATTCTTTAAAATATTGGCGATAAGCGATTATAAACTGACAAATGTTGCTTTGACAAATTGCTTATTTGGTAAATTTGAAATCGCTGTTTAATATATTTTATGGAAATACCAAGGCCAAATGAACAGTCAGCCAGAAATAGACAACGTCAATAACTTCGAACAGAAACGAGATAATGGGGCTCCGTATTTACCAGTAAAATGCGTTAGAGAGGTAAGTGTTGATACTATTAAATATTAAGCTGTTGGGGTTTTCACTGGAAATATTTTTATTGAAAATTAGTCTGCTCACTAACACTAAAATCCTCAAAATTAAAGAGAAACAATATAATTTTGGATTCACCGAAAAGAAAGTATCCACATACCCTGATGTTAGCTCTATTCAAGATTAAATTTATGGAATGTATAAAAAGAGTGACTGGTATTTTTAAATAAAAATAATTTAATACAATTATTTCAGAGTTGGAAAGTATCCATAGAAAACTTAAGGATATGCTTGTGTACAGACATAGGTATTTCAAAATGGAACATTAGGCTACCCTTGGCAAGACGCGAATAAAAAGAGTGTAAAGAAACCAAAAGTTGACGAAAAAAGGTACATAATTGTGTTTCGTGTAATTTACTTTTTCTAGAAATAGGCCTGAAAAAAAAATACACAGTAGATCGGATGGCTGAATATTATGGCCACAGAGTGTAACGTCTTATCACTCCGCTCTATCACTGCATATTCAATCAAATTGAATTGTTATGTAATATGGCAATAATGCATATTCTATAATAACATCGGTCGTTTTGGACAAACTCCATAAGACACACAGAAAAATTGATAAATGATGTAATTGTGAACCAGTGTTAGATTGGATATTAACAGCTTTGTTATTGACTTAAATAATGGCTTAGAATGTGATACTGAGGAAGTGACAAAATGAACTAAAACTCAGAATTAATGCGACAACATTGCGAAGTATTGATGTCCTCAATTCAGACTATGTGAGTTCGCAGTTTCATTGAACGGGCTATATATTAAAAGTATTGAAATTCTGGCAACACAACTTCTATATACACTTGTAGCCAAAAAGGTCATAAATACAATATAACAAGTCAATTGAAAAATCTCCGGCCTACCATAGTAAAACACATTTTTTTGGCAAAATTAGTTTTTTTTATTCAACATAATTCCCTTCAGGGGTGATAGACTGATTATAGCGATCCTTCCAACTTTCAATACCATTTTTGTAGTATGATTTGTCCTTTGCTTCAAAATAGGCCTCAGTTTCGGCGATCACCTCTTCATTCGACGAAAATTTCTTGCCGGCGAGCATTATTTTGAGATCTGAGAACAGGAAATAGTCACTGGGGGCCAGATCTGGAGATTACGGTGGATGAGGAAACAATTCGAAGCCCAATTCATGGATTTTTGCCATCGTTTTTACTGACTTGTGACACGGTGCATTGTCTTGGTGAAGCAGCACTTTCCTTTTCTTCAAATGCGGCCGTTTTTCGGCGATTTCGTCCTCCAAACGGTCCAATAACGCTATGTAATAGTCGCTGCTGATGGTCCTTCTTTTTTCAAGGTAGTTAATGAAAATTATTTCGTGCGCACCACAAAATACAGACGCCATAACCTTGCCAGCTGACTGTTGCATTTTCAAACGCTTTGGATCGGATTCATCGTGTGCAGGCAATTCGGAAGACTGTCGATTGGATTTCGGAGTGAAACGATGGAGCCATGTTTCATCTATTGTCACATATCGACGCTAAAACTCGGGTTTATTAGGCTTGATCATCTTCAAACACTGCTCCGAATCGTCAACTCGTCGTTGTTTTTGGTCAAAAGTAAGCTCGTGCGGCACTCACTTTGCACAGAGCTTTCTCATACTCAATTTCATTCAATTTAAATGTACGGTCATTCAAAATCATTTTGTGGATTTTTTAAATGTTTTCGTCGGTAACAACCTCTTTTGGCCGTCCAGTGCGTTCACCGTCTTCGGTGCTCATTTCACCACGTCTAAACCTAGCATACCAACCCTTGATAGTTGATTTTCCTTTGGTAGCGTCCGGAAACTCGGTATCAAGCCAAGTTTTTGCTGCAGCTGTATTTTTTCCTTCAAAAAGGCAATATTTTATCAACAAGAGAAATTCCTTTTTATCCATTTTTTCACAATAACAAAAGTTGCTTCACTCAAAATGCTATAAATCACAAACTAATGATCCGACAGCTCTCAAATTTATACACGCATCTTTTGAGGCTTAGGGCTAACTAAAAAACATATGGATTTAATTCTAGTAGCGCCATGTATGTGTCAGGCCGTGGACTTTTCAATTGATCTGATATATTTACACTCGAAGCTATTGGACAGACTGAAAAAGTATACACAATGATTATTATTCTTTATGCGCGCTTTTCAATTAAAGGACGCTCACTAGTTGATTTATTAATGGAATAGAATCCTTGGTGATCAAATAAAACCAATACTCAGTAACATTTTACGCCTGAGACATTTTAAATTAGAATCCATGTTGATGAACTGTTGTAGATACAGTCAGTAAAGTAACTGTAGATAATTATCCCGTAAGTTATATAATACATTTAAAATGTTGCTTATAAACTAAAAAATCCATTCTAGAATCGGAATTCTCACATCGTTAGTGAAACAATTTAAATTGGATATAGTCGGTGATGTAACTGTATATAATTGTCCATAAGTTTCACTCCCATTTTTATTACAAACCCATGATCACATTAGCATATTTAAAACCGATACAAAGAATAACTGATACGTTTTGCCAACCATTCCAACCACAACAATAAGCGAACGTCGCTGTGTCAAGATCACTAATCGCTCGTTAGATCTGTATCAAATGACTTTTCATTTAACTCGACGAAGAAAAAAAACAGTTATCGTTTCCTTGCTCCGCTGCCTGATGAATCATTTACCGTCGTCCGAGACCGATCCGATCTCCAAACTGTAAAGATCGAATAAATATTTCAAAATCGGGCAGCTTCAATTGACCGACCGAATGGATTCGAGTGCGCTTTTCATCGCAACTGCAGCCCGTCATTTATCAATATATTAAAACCATTCAGGACCCTAACGTAGCTCGCATGATTGGCAGCCGTAGCACGTACCTACCTCTCGGACTTCTTCAACGGAGAGAGAGAAAGATGACTCGTACGTCGATTAGATACAGATGAGATTATAAGATGCGATCAATCAAACGACCATGGTTACAGATATAATTTCCAATTCTTTGTCAGTGGAATTATCATTTATTTATTATCCGAACTTGGGATATGTGTGTGTTCATCTGGTCTGGACTATTTTCGTATTGATAACGGTTGAAAATTGATTAGTGTTGCTTTCGTATTGCTTTGACAGAAAATAACTAGAAGGAATTTATATATAGCTCTGGTGGATTACTTAATGTTATTAAAAAGTGACTGCCTATTCACATCTAAAAGTGAGTGCATACATTTTGTTTATAACATCTTTATTAGATACGCTTAGTACAATCTTAATTATAAATTAATTTATTACTACTTTTCATTTGTACTTGGATTAATTCACAAGCAAGACAAGTGCGAGAAAAAACTTCAATATATATTCCTCAACTATAAAATTATAATAACTTATAGCTATAGTTTACACCAAAGGTATACACTATATATAAGTTTGGTTTGGTTTGGTTCGCTTCAATTTCCTGACATCCTGCGCGCTGTCCAGCAGTTGTATTGCTTCCACGTTAGTATGATTTAGTAATCTTCTTTCGTATTTCAAGGCGAACTCTTGCATAACTTCGCAATTTCATTTGATTTCCAGGTCATCGTGCAATTCTTCGTTGGTTACGTAGCCATAGGTATTGGTAATTAATCGAAGAACCTTGTTTTGATAGCATTGGATGATTAGTTGATTTGAATTTTTAGTGCAACCCCATATTTGCACCCCATAGGTCCAAATTGGCTTTATAATTGTCTCATAAACCAACCTTTTTAATTTTAGATCAAGTTGAGAGTATCTTCCGACTAACCAGTATAAATGTTTTATTTTGGTTCTAATGAATTTAGCTTTTTCTCTAACGTTATGTTTCCAATTTAATCTACCGTCAATATGGATTCCGAGGTATTTAGCTGATTTTGCTTGAGGAATCGGGCATCCATCCATTATTATTTGACAAGTTTTACAAACAAACCATAGTTCTACAAAGGGTATCGAAATAAAGATAATTCCTTTCAATTCAGTAGAAATAGAAATAGAGAAACATAACTTTTTAAAATATTATTTTATTTCTATAGCACGTTTTAGATAATTGCTATTTACAAAATAAAAATCCAAGTTAAATGTTATTTCAATTTTCATAACAAGATTCTTACAATCTTCTTCTTTTTCTTCTTTTTTCTCATTCTTCGTTTTCATATAATTATATATATTATTATTATTAATTATTAATAGATATTAAACACATTCATTCGATACATATTTGTAGTAATAATTACATTACAAGGAAATAACAGGGTTCAGGGTATGTTGTAATTGTTAATTCACAAAATTCGCATTCTAGTCGCTAAATAACATGTATATGTTGAGGTGACTTATTAAAAAAAGAGACCAACAGGTCTAAGAGTAGCAGAGAACCACAGAGAAGTAGATTGTTCACGAACCTTTGTGATGGATTGATAATAATAGGGACTAGAAAATAGTTCAAAAATCCAAACGATGTTGAAACGGTTTTTGATGTAATGGTCTGACAGAGTTATATGAGACAAAAAGGGTGATTGTGTATTGTAAATTGAATATTTAATTGAAAGGTTGTGAAACGAAATTTGCTCAAATAAGGCATGACACAATAATGGTAATGTAATATACAAATCAATACAATAATTACTCTTCATATTCCCAACTGTAAGTTTAATAATGACAGCAAAAGTCAAGTATTAGTAAACTTAATAACAATAATAACATATAGATCACAAACATATTAACAGAAATCAAGCGATATAATATTAATATTATACTTAAAAGTTAATATACATATTTAGTTATATAAGCTTGAGTTTAAAAAAAATTATTACACATATAACAAAAAAGCAAAAAATAACGGTTTTCATGTTATTTTAAAAATAGAAACATAACTACTGCCGACTTATTTATAAAATAAAGTCTTGAGAACATTTACTAAATGCAATGTCATTAAATAACTCATAACAATACAGTTGCAGTAATAATAAAATTATTTGTTATAGAACTTGAAAATTATCGCAATGGATTAGTGTAATAAATTACGACATCATTTAAAATATGTCATAACTGTTTTTATCAGTAATATACTGGTATATAAATATATGGTGCATGTGTACGCGAAGATGCTGCAATTTATTAATAAGAGAGGCACCATTGTCTTACTTGGTATGAACATTTTTATGGCGCTTTGTAGTATAGTTTATTTCACTTACAGTCTCTTTTTTTAGCTACTTAATATACTTTAACTGAATAAAACTCTTTTAGTATATATTTACATTACGAGTATTTTTTTAAGTAATTCTTTACGTATCGTATATTTTGTGTGTATAATTAAATTTGTATTAATACTTTTCAGATTTTGTCCGGTATATTTACCAATTTTGATTGATTCCAATATTGCTTATCGCATATTCTATCTGTACATATAGTGAATTCATTAGAAAAGTTTAGAGTATTATCTGTAAATTAATTTCAAAGGTTATTTTTACAAATCAACCAATTTTAGTTATAGAAATAAGTAGTAATCAGAAGGAGCAAGTTCTAGAGAACACGACATGTAGAACTTCCCACTTTATTGCTTCCAAGTATGTTTCCACCGGTTTTGGAACATGTGGTCGAGCGTTATCAGGCTGAAGAATACCATTGTTGTGTGTTTGCTCGTATTTTGGTCGTCTTTCACGCAGTGCTTGGCTCAAACCCATTAATTATAGTCGATAGCGATCCCCATTTATTGTCTCTTCGAGTAGTCCTTTTTTCGACTGCTCAGAGCGCTCTTTATCTTCGGTTGCAAGTTTAAAATTTCGAAATCAGTAAGAAAAAAGTAAAACTTCCTGCAAATACGATTTACTCGGTATAATTCAAATATTTGCAATGCACTAAAAAATATTTTGTTCACACTTCGACAAAATGTCACATAACTGAAGAGAGAAGTATGTGAGGCTTCAACATTCAGTTGGTTTAGTTTGACCAAATGCCCGATGCGATTTAATACACAGTAACAACATCAGTTGCATATCCTTTAAAGTTATTTTATAGACCTGTATTATAATTAATCAAACGTATTCCAAATAATTATAATTCCAGCTGAAAAAAAAACCTACCAAGTGTTTTCCGTCCATTATTGATATCTCTTTTTTGGGTTGTTGCAGCCTAATATCTGCAAATTTGCTTGTTTACATAATCTTTTAAGTACAAATTCAGTGTATTCCCTTTGTGTCAAAAGAAATTCTCTCGCTCATGAATAACGAGAGGCAAATATACGAAAACAAATTATTTTGTTAATCTAGTCAGAAGACATTCTTCAAATTTGTTCTCTTTTAAGATTGATATAAAAAAATTTTAAATTTCATATAAAACAATCTCAAACTCGAACAATCTTGGATGAAGTGGACAAAAACAATATATATATAAATATATATATATATATATATATATATATATATATATATATATATATTAGTGCCAGAGGAGACTATTAATAACATCAAAAACATTCAACATTCAACTTGTTGGTTGTCACGGCACGTTAACTTCACTATCAGCTTTTTAATCTTTGTTAAAAGACCCTCTTTGATGTGCAAATTTCGCAAGCTAATTCGGACAGATTCCCATACCTGATACGACCGTCGCTTGTTTTAGTTTCTTTACGCTCATCGATTAAAATCACGATAAATTTCGCATTGATGTGTCTTCTTTGGCACGTCGTAAACCATCATTCGCATAGGTAATTATTTTTATTTTAACGTAGCGTGTTTTTATCTTTGATGTAGTTGTGTGGTCCGAAGTTATCAAACCAAATGACAACTTTGTGGTGGTATTTTAAGTGCTAGGTTATGTTTCAAGTGTTAGCTGTTATTTCGAATTGCTTAAAAATATGATGAAATTTTACTGTTAGCGGTAATTATTTAATATGATTTAATAATCTCGGAATGATAAAGTCATGTTATTTTTACGGTTTTCTTCGGTTGAGTTTTATGATATGAATAACTATATGAACGTTAACAACCACTAGGCGCTATATATGGAACCAAGCGAAAATGTGTCGTCGAGATTGAAACAAAGATACACCAACTGTGCACAATATATTTTCATAAGTTTAGTGATGTCTCCTGATGTCTGTAACCAGACCTGATTACATAGTTTATTTGCAATAACCTTACAGATGCTAAGTTGTTCAATTAATTTACGAAAATGTAACGAAAAATCGAACTTACAGTTTTAAAAATTATTTTCAACTTTAAGACACTCACTCCAATGATCCTCGGATTTATGAATCACTGTAAAAGTGTAAAATTCCTATTATGACTCACTTATATTTAAACCTTTTTGCTATATCTTGATGAAAAACTTGTTTTTTGTTCTGTAAAAACTCTTCTTATTTATATATATATATATATATATAAGACGATGTCAACAAATTTAACAGGGCCACTTAACTATTTGGTCATAATAAATAAAAATTTTCAAGTAAATTCATTATCTTCGAAAAAATTAGAGCAACTACATCCTAGAAGAAGAAAATACCAGTCTTCTGTGACAAGTAAGTATGTATGTTATAGCATACTCACTATATTTTTAATATTATCCCACTATGACATTTAACATGGAAAAAAACTGAGTTAGAGAAATAGCAGAAGGCAAAAATTCAGATTATATATGTAACAAAAAATAAATATCTATTGGCAAAAATAAACTCCATGTCTACAAGGAAAATGTTGGAGTACAAATTAGTCGTCTTATGCTTAATATACGGGGCGATCGCGGACTGTCACCATATTATATAATAAAATCACAAGGAAGAAGATTGAAATGAAGAATGAAAGAAAATACATACAAAAGGTTCGTTAAGCCTACAGAAGAAGCCAAAAAATAAAAAAAAACGCTACTAAAACTCTACTTCATAGGTAATGTGGAGATTTCATTACAAAATATATATTTTTTATTATTTAATTATTACATTGTTACTAGTTGTTTGATAAATTAAATTTATGTATATAACTAGGGGGACCCATAGGTGAAAGGTGAAAATAATGTTTATATATGTCACTGAGGTATTTTTTATTATATGCACCTCACTACAAAACACTACACAACATCAGATGGTTTGATTCTTTTAAACATGTGTCCTGCTCTGGCCAATATTCTTATCAGAATGGAGTCTTTCCTCATGCCCCCTTGTAATTCTCTTGATTTCTTGACTGACTGTGGGTATCTGAAGGTCGCGATGTAGGTAGTCCTGTAGTATTTGGGTGTGCCCACAATACTTCTCAGAACTGTTCTGAAATTTTTTAATTTTATTTATGTTACTCTTTGCAGAACATCCCTATAATTGAACTCCGTATGTCCATATAGTTTCCAATATTTGCTTATATAATAGCAATTTATGATGAACTGATAATTGTGATTTTCTTCCAATTAGCCAATGCATTTTTCCATATTTTAGTTCCAGTTCTCTTCTTTTCTTCTTTATATGTTCATTTCAGCAAAGTTTTGCATCAAGATTCATTCCGAGCCATTTAGCGTTGTTACTATATGGAATGATATTATTAGTTAATGTTATTGGTGCTTGTACGATCTGATTGTGGATGAACTGCATATGCACATATTTACTTGGGTTAATTTTTATTTTCCAAGCTTGTGTCCAATTATTTAAATTTTCATTCGTCTGTTGTAATTTTCGTATTACAAAATATAATAAAGATATAAATACAACCCAACAACATGCACTCTATCAATATTTGCGTACAGTTTTGTGTTCTTTTACAAAAAATCTGTTAGTTACTATAAATGCTATACCAAACTAAATTGTATTTATTCTAATTTCTGTTTTAATATTTTATATTGTCTATATTGTTTGTTTGATTCCCTTTTTTGTTTACTTTATCCCTTTTATTGCAATAAAAGTTGTTTTAATTAATTTCAATTTTTCTGCCTTATTCATCTTCGCTGGAGATACATTATATTATGGATAAATATTATATTATCAATTGAATTCTCACATTCTATTAAATACATCTTCATCAGACTGTTTAAGACACATTCATGACATTTCATTTAAATATCTACTTTTTGGCAATGTTTTCAAATATCTCCAAAATCAGAAAGTTAGATATACTACTTATTATGCTACTTTACTATAAACTTCAAACACAAATATCCCATTATTCCATAGCAATTTATAAAATTAGTGATACAAAATTATAACATTTTATTAGCTGCTATTTTTCTCCATTAAATAATAAATAATTATATTGCCTCAATAAACATTTTTAAACATAAAATTAATCTAAAATAATTTCCTAACCACATCTCTCGTAAACAACAAAGCATAGCTTTGAAATATGCCCTTCTCCTTTTGATGTCGTCTAATTTAAAGCAAAATTAACCATTGCTGCAAGAAAATCGAATAATGTAAAAAATACCAAGTATCTAAAGACCAATTTGTAATAGAAATAATTCAGTGCTTATAAAAAATGCTTTCCTATCGAAAATAAAATATCCCACTACTCCATACCGCCATCTGGTAAGATTTATAGCTCTGTATATAGATAACCCTCTATTATTAAGACTCAACTAGGGGCAATAGTCATAAAAAATGTATTTCGTCGCATTCAGACTCGAAAAATTGTTCCTATTAAGGCAAATCCCGTATAGTGAATAGCGAGCGAAGATGTCGTCCCGATAAAACAATTTGTCCGGATATCAGGTCGATGGGAGAGTCCTCTTATCTGACGCGGGAGACACGAAGATCAGTGAAGGGGACAAATTGGGCCAATTTAATTTTAAAGAATATTTTTATAGCTCTTAAATATGTTATATATGAGAAATATCATTGAATTTTGATTATACTTTAATAAATACCGAAAAAGTTCAACCAGAAAATATTTTTAAAAACCAAAATTCCATTTTAAAACTTATTTTCTTTATAAAAAAAAAGGCAAATAACGTCGTAATAGAATATTTGAGAATACAGGACAAAATATAAAACATTATAAATTGCTTATATTTGATGCCAGTAAGACAATGATGCCTACTTAAGAATAAATGGCTGTATATTCGCACATATGTGCATCATTTGTTACAGTTTTTGACACACATCATTTTCAGTGTTCAGAAATAGTAATTATATTTGTGCTAGTCTTGTCTACTACATAGCTTGAAAAAACATTTCAAATATAGTAATGTACTTATATACAAAAATTGGTACAAACTAATTAAAATAACTATAACAACATTGTCCATCGAACAGTTCAATTAAAAAGTTCTCGGCCTGACACATAGATGGCGCTACTAGAATTAAATCCATATGTTTTTTAATTAGCTCTAACCTTCAAAAGATGCGTGTAAAAATTTGACAGCTGTCGGATATGTAGTTTGTGAAAAAATGGTTAAGAACGAATTTCTCGTGCTGATAGAATATTGCTTTTTGAAGGGAAAAAATACAGTTGGTTGAAGCAGCCCCTGGAAAATCAACAATCAAGGATTGGTATACTATGTTTAGACGTGGTGAAATGAGCACTAGAGACGATGAACGCAGTGGACGCCCAAAAGAGGTTGTTAGCGAGGAAAACATTTAAAAAAACTACAAATTGATTTTGAATGATAGTAAATTGAAATTGAATGAAATAGCAGACACTCTAAAGATATCAACTGAACTTGTACATCAAATCATTCACGAATATTTTGGCATGGAAGAGCCCTGTGCAAAATGGGTGCCGCGCGAGCTCACTTTTGACCAAAAACAACGACGAGTTGATGATTCGGAGCAGTGTTTGAAGATGATCAACTGTAAGCCCGAGTTTTTGCGTCAATATGTGACAATGGATGAAACATAGCTCCATCATTTCAATCCGAAATGCAGTCGAGAGTCATCCGAATGGACTCCACACGATGAACCCGCTCCAAAGCCCGGGAAAAGGCAACAGTCGCCCGGCAAGGTTATGGCGTCTTTATTCTCGGATGCGAATGGAATAATTTTCATTGACTATCCTAGAAAAGGAAGGACCATCAGCAGTGACTATTACATAGCGTTATTCGACCGTTTGAAGGACGAAATCACCAAAAAAAGGCCTCATTTGAAGAAAAAGGAACTGCTGCTACATCAAGACAATGTACCGTGTCACACGTCAGCGTAAACTATGGCAAAAAGCCATGAATTGGCCTTCAAAGTGCTGCCTCATCCACCGTATTCTCCAGATCTGGCCCCCAATGACTATTTCCTGTTCTCAGATCTCAAAATATGCTCGCTGGGAAAAACATTTCGTGAATGAAGAGGTGATCGCCGAAACTGAGGGATATTTTGAAGCAAAGGTGAAATCGTACTACAAAAATGGTATCGAAAAGTTGGTGGATCGCTATAATCAGTGTATCGCCCTTGAAGGGAATTATGTTGAATAAAAAAAAATTGCCAAAAAATGTGTTTAACTATAGTAGGTTGGGGACTATTCAATTGACCTGCTAAATAAACCAAAATTATAGCTTTCTTCACAGGTTTCTCATCAAATATTCAACTCATATGATTCCGCAACACACCCATTCACCTGATTTAATATCAAAAACTCCTTCGAAAACGCCGTTTTAAGTTATATGACGTTCAGGATAAAATTCAGCAACTGTTTCTAAGACAAAAAAAAAACTTATTACTATACCAAGTGTACCTGAAAATAATTAACAAATTTTTGCGAAAAATGATTTATTCAAACTATTGGACATTTGATTCTATATATCTTGCCCATCTTTCAAGTAATTTATGTATGCCATCCCCAAAAAAAAACTGTTTGTCCTTTGAGCAAAACCATTCGTCGGTTCATTTTCTAATTTCTTGGTGATTGGCGAGGTGTTGTTCTGCAAGTGCGTGTCCTATTAACGCGAAAAGTTGATAGTCGGACGAGGCAAGGTCTGCAGAGTACGGCAGGTGCGATTGTCCATCTAAGTGCTTTCATTTCTTCATGTAACTCTAATATCAATTTACTCTGTTTTCACGCCCATTATTTCTGGATTTTGCCATGCCATGCCATACCACTCAGATCTAGTCTTGAGACCAAAACTATTTGGCCTGGAAGTCGATTGGCAGGCGTCGCCAGGTTATAACCATGAATTTTTGCGCTTAGGATTTTCAAAATAAATTCACTTTTTATCATCCTTCACTATTGGATGCAGAAATGATTTGAGATAATGCCTCATCATGCAGAATTTCCTAGACGATT
This sequence comes from Rhynchophorus ferrugineus, assembly GCF_030347505.1. Classification (NCBI taxonomy): domain Eukaryota; kingdom Metazoa; phylum Arthropoda; class Insecta; order Coleoptera; family Curculionidae; genus Rhynchophorus; species Rhynchophorus ferrugineus. The sequence goes on along the minus strand of NW_027472585.1, from coordinate 37,264,349 downwards.
TTTCGATTTTCTAGTTGCCTATCACTCGATTGATGTAGCACCCATTTTTCCATCTTCTGGATTTTACCTATTGCTCGTAATCGGTCGCTAATCTTTTCTTGAGCTACATTAACCCTTCTGCCATTTTTATTAATGTGGTCTGGGTCTTCATCCAATATCTCTTGCAGTTTCTCAAACTTTTTCGGTCTAGCAGAACATTCTTTGCCTTGCACATCGAAATTACCACTTTTAAATCTTCGAAATCACGCATCATATATTTTAACATTAGAGTAAGTTCCTACCAGAAAAATATTACTTTTAGCGGCTTTTTTCTCTTGATTAAATAAGGAAGGAGGTATAAATCTACGACGAGTTTTGAAACTAGACATCGGTAAACCTAACGACATCTGTTAGAAAAAACGATAATTACACCTGGTAAATAAACGCTATCCAAAGAGGATTGCTACGTAGTATTTGAAATAACTTAAGGAATTTAGTTTACATTTTTCTGAAAATTATTACTGTTATAGTCATAGCATAAAAAACTGAAATACATATTTAATACCTTACTTTATGTCCTCCATTTTTGATGTACTAACGGCTATTTTAGCTGTAAAATCATACCTGTAACAAACAAAAGCGTAATTAGGATAGTTTAATAATTAAGTTACAAAATCACATAAATTAAATTGCAGCTAAAAGCCAAAAATAATACCATAGATTTTCAAACAGAAACTATCTGAGTTTTTATCATAAATAAATTCTCCACTTAATTTTTCTTAAGACCAAAAAGAAGCATTGAAAAAACGATTTTTATCGGTTAATTTAAATAAGTTAATACAAGCCTCATTAAAATTATTTTAATTAATTTGATAATGTTTTTATAGATTTGTAAGTTTAAACATTTACGGGCTTAATGATTCCGGTTTAATGCATGTTCAATTAACTACCACCATACATATAAAATTATCAGATTATATTAACAAATATTATATTGTATTATACATCTACAAACATAATATTATATATAGAAAGACATCTAGAGTTTGAACACTTCCAATAGCTTACAGTTCAGCGGAAATAGAAAAAAATATATTGAAACTGTATCGTAAAAAATGCAAGTTATTACATCATTTTCTTGTTATTTCCTCCTTCAAACTGCTTCGACTTTTCCCCTAGATCTCCATCTGATTTATGACGGAATCGAATCCGAAACACAGATAAAATCGGGGATGAAATTGGCTATGTAAAAAAGGCATTTTTCCTAGTTTATCCCAGTTAAGCAGTGGCGGATTTATATAAGCGCTCTCCAGCTCAGGCAGACGCAGATTCCTGTCGCATGGGAAGTCTCAAAGATAAAGATACGTAAGTGCGTTTTTTCGGTTCGATTAAGTTTAACAAATTGTTTATTGTTTTGTGGATCTATTTCGATCATCCTGGGGAGATATAATAGATTAAAACACTTTTCCAAGACAGACGATTTTGTTTCGTATTGTTTCTTTATTCATCATTATTCGAAAGAGATAGGAGCGGTGCTTCGAAGTAACGTCCTAGGACTTATGCTTCAAATACCAGATGCATACTTTTCACTCACCATAAAGAACCTTATGATTTGGCACATTAGTCTATTCAAAGCAGTAGTGATGCACGTCATCAATATGTGCCTGTCGAAAGTTCTAAATTCGTTTTACAGTCAGTCAATATTTAACAGAGATTGAACGCTAAGAAGGTCGAACATGTAACCGAAGGAGCCTGCAAAAGTTGTCTCTTTGTCAAATGTCTGCCAAAGTTCTTCAAAATATTATAATTACGGGTTATAAACCGGCAAACGTTGTCTTAACGTTTTCTTCTAATAAATTTCAAATCATCGCGGTTTTTATTGAAATTATTTTTTGAACCTTGCCGCTTGCACTGACTTACGGTCACTAAAATCGATTATAACTATCGATTAGGTTTTGTTCTTCATGCTGGAAACAGGAAGTCCAAATCCAAGAAGTCCAAGTCCAAGGGTGACTACCCTGGAGAAATGAACCATAACTTGTTTTTGCGGTAGTTTGAAAATCAGCTTTTAAAGAACTTGGAGGAACCATCAATTATTGTTTTGCACAATGCAACATATCTACCATATATATAGTAGAGTGGTGGAGAAAATCCCAATAAGTGCAACAAAAAAGGCTGCAATTAAGGAATGACTTAAAGTACATAAAATAAGTTTCGAACAAACCACGTTAAGGGACTATTTTAAGTTGTTTCTCAGTAAATATAAATGAAATATTTAATTGCATTTTATGTAATTTGCTTTTGTAGAAATAAGCTTGAGAAAAGATACATGGTAGATCAGATTGCTCAGATTGATTTTTTTTCCAATATAACGATATATTTTTTTTAAATATCGATATTTTTATAAAAAAATAAAAATAGTGAAATATTACGCCAAAAAGATATACATTTCTTTAAATATTTTAACAAATAATGATAAATTGGCTAAAAAAATACTGATATATCGATATTTCGCTGCATCCCTAAGGCTCACATTCAAGACCAACAGATTCAGGTAATGGAATAGGCACCTGCACCCATAGGTTGATGCTCCATAACATAACAAATAGTTTAGAAGATGAACAATACAGTGGCTTATTGCTCCGAAACAGATTTCCAATAGGCAGAACAGATAAGGATATATTGGATATTGAAACCATTATGTTAATTAAATTACTATTTAGCGACAATGGAGGATATTGGAGGTTCCGAACTACAGTCATCGAAATGAAGCTAACTGACTGGAGAGTTACCAACTTGTATCGGTCTGTTATAGATTATAGACTGACTATGCCACCTATAAATACTTTGCATACTAAACATTGTACATAAACAACGAAAGCAAAAATTCAGCGCACACGCTAAAACGCAAACTTACCATAGTTTTATAGTAGCGATAATAAATTCAATTCCCATTGTAGCCTGTATGCATCGGAAGCATTCTACCCTTTTATATATACTACTAATTACCGAACAACATTCCGCATTACGTGCTTTTCCAACCTCGACAAAATTCAAACCCATTTTATCATACGTAAATATGGCTAAACGCTTTATAAAGCAACCACCAAAAAGTCGGCTTTTTATAGAAGTACATTCCACTTGGCGCAAAGAGGAACACGTTTACGTTTCGCAACCCCGCCAAATTTATTTACGCCAAAAAAATCGGAGGTTTCAAGCCGATCTTTTCGGAAAAACGAAAAATATAAACGACGTTACCGTCGAGTTATTTTCCGTTCTGGTTTTTATTTCTATTGTCTAAAATTTACCCTGCATTGCCACTTGTTTACATTTTGTTTTATATAACAAAGAAACATCAAACTTACAACCGAATATTTTATGTGTAAAATAAAAAGTTTCATTACAAAAAGTTATGAACTGGTCATTTTAATATTACTAAATATGTCTTTACTGGTTTTGCAACATATAGCCGAGCGTTGTCATGCTGAAAAATAACTTCGTTTTGTCTTCATATTATTTATAGTACATATCTATTAACCGTTTTATTGAAATCAATTAGTGTTGGGAACTATCAACTGATATCGACTATAGACTGTTTAATAATTGAATACTTTTTACTATCCATTGTTTCAGTCGTTATTTTTGGTTCAACTCATTTTACTAGAATCATTTACGTCCATTAATATAACTTATAAAATACACTACAGGTGAAATAAATTAAACAAACCAATATTGCAAATAATTACTTCAGTATCTTAACAAATAAAACAGTGAAAATGATAAAATATAGCCTCAGTTCAACCCGTAATATAAATTGACGAACACCCAAAAGGATTAAAACTTAACTTTCAACAGTAAACGGCTACGGCGTTCGATCTCTGTCCGCCAGACGATGATGAATTAAATATGCAACCTCCCTTATTTTAATTCCGATGCGCTTAATTGATCAAGATCGATAAAAGGAACGTGAAAAGCCACAGGACTGGCCCATTTAACACATTACCAGTCGATAAAAGGACTAAATAATATCGAGATAGCCTGGACGGATAAATGTTGAATATTAATTTTCGATGTCGTCAATGTCTCGGTCGAAATGAAGAATGATAGGTGACGAGGTGAATATTTTTAAAGTTTGTTTCAAGCACATATTTTATTTTTGTTCTCTCTGTTCTATTTAATTTTTTAGTCTCAAAACAATGTATCTAGGGATATAGAAACAGTGCAGAAAAAGTCTGAACAAATCTGACCATGTAAATTTTACGTTACAGTGAAATAACAAAACCTTAACTATAAGCCTTGACAGATTCCTGTGCCCGATTCCTCAAACAGAATCAGCAAATACCTTCGCATCTATCTCAATAATAGGTTAACTTAGAAATATCACGTTATACAAAAAGCAAAGCAGCTCAATTGTAAAAGCAATACAAGTGTTGGACAACACGCAAGAAATCAAAAAACTGAAACATATAAATTACATTATCTTGTATAGAGCTTATATATATATATATATATATATATATGAGGATGCTTTCAGTCTATTTTCATATACAATACTTCCATATACATGCTCAAATATCAATAAACGTATCATTTTGAATTAGCAAATCTAAAATGGATTGAAATTAAAATAAAAAAAGTGTATAGATTATTGGAAAGGAAATCTAACGTATTCGTACCTAATAAGTTGCTATGCAACCAAATACAACAGTACATGGATCATATATAGAATCATATATCATAATAGAACATATATCGAATCATCATCATATATAGAAGTAATCTAAACATAATACTAGTATGATAGAATAATGTCCAAAGAACTATGGTGGCTGCACTTCCGCATTCGAATTCAAATTACTTTCATATTCTAATACTACTAATTATAATTAATGGAATCATGAGATTCACAAAATGGCATGTAGAAAGTCCCACTTCTACATTAGCACGAAGTAATGACATACTCGGATAACCGTACACCAAGACTCAAACCAACACAAACAAAATCATTTGATTTTTCAGTTAAAATCTAGTAAATTGTTATTTATTTAAAGACCATGTATGACCATGAACATATTAACAGTAAAACTTGTAACTAATATTAGCGAAATCGTATACCTGGAATATAACAACTTACTTTCTAATAGTTTCATACAGTTTATATTTTAATATAAATCAAAGTCAAAGTTAAGGGTCATAGACCTTGCTGATTTTATGATATATATTTAAACCAAATTCAAATGTTTTATCGATGTCATACGCCGATCTATTACCTGGTTCAATTCACAATAATAACTTTCTGCTAAAATAGTTGTCGAAACAATGTTACTCTTACAATATAACCTTAACAAGTTTATAATATACATTGTTTCAATATACAAACCAAAAAGATAGTACTTATTGTTTGGTATTGAAAATGTTTTAATTTTTTTCAAGTATAGGTAAATATTCATTATTGAGTTATGAATTTAAACATAGACCGCATATTGATCAACAGACTTTGATATACCAGTTTAGCAACTTCCGAGAGTTTTAACGTTTTGAGGGACATATTCATATTACTATTCAATCGTTTGAAAAGGAACTATTATTAACGGTAAACATCTTTTTGCTTTCTACAGTTAGACGATAATTATATTCAAACAGAGGCAAAACACTCCAATAATATATTTCGCAGATCATAGTATATAAACCCGTTTCTTAATATTCAAATAATAATGATATATAGTAATAATTATTATTAAGAAAAAAATTAAATTCATTAAAGGAGGTCGATAATACAAGATTAAATAATTAAAATGTAAAACTAAGTTTATATATGTAGTATTTCTATATATCCTATCTATTTACAATACAATGAGAACATTAGAATAATACGGTCATATATACAACGAATCAGCATGTTATATAAACTTTGCACGATATTTTAAATATTATTACATAGATCTGCTATGAACACTCCAACTATAAGAATATATTAATGAAAATAGAACTCAGATCAACCTAAGCAGCAGGCATATATTCAAACACCAATAGAACCAGAACAAACTCGGTTTAAAAAAAAAGATTATGCCGGCTTGGTGACGCGGTGGTAAAGGCGATGGGACGGTCCTCCAACTGTTGCGAAAGCCGCGGGTTCGAGTCCTTCTGGGGCATGGTCGTGATGTTTAAAATTTGTTATTGTTCTAGGCAAGAGTGTAAAATCCAACATGGAAATTTATCCCAGTCACGCCAGTAACCAGGCTGGGTAAGACCGGATGTATTCTGAGATGATTTCTAAAATTGGTCACTCGCCAGTCGGGCAGTTAATCGCAGTTAATGCTGAGGACCGTGGTTCGGGGCCCAAGTTAAACTTTAGGCCTAGTCCAGATAAACCCATAGCTGATAAAAAAAGACTTTAAAATACATTGAAAAAAAAAAGTTTTTTGCATCTGACAATTTAATTTTATATAATTCAGTAAATTTACCAACAGCATATCTTACAATATAAGTGGCTTTATAAGGAAATATCTAAAAATAGCCGAACTCTTACTTATTTCGGCATCTTTTCAAACCGAGTAAATTTGTATACAATTCTTGAAAGTATTCAATTAAGGTTGGTATCGTGAGCTCGACCTGTACCTCACCAAATTTGATGCTAAGTAATTGCTTCCTGTTATTTTTTTGTAACGAAAATACGAAAAGGCCAAAGCTATTTAAACACAGTTATTGAAAACGTTTTGATATAATTGTACCGCTATTTTGGCCAGGATAGTTAATTTAGGATCACTGATCGTTTGGTACCATTCAAAATTATTTTTTAAGACTAAAAAATCAATTATCATGAATTTGATTTCGTTGCATTTAAACCAATTTGCAGGAAATGAAACGTTTACTACTTGTGAACATGTATTATGTTTTATTATGATTTTATTATATTATATTTATATTACATTTTTTATTATTATTTATATTTGATATTGTTTATTTGACAGTGTTCCCGGTCGTTTTGTGGACACTTTAGATCTTCATAAATTCTTCCGGAAATATTTCCATCTATTTATAATATCTTCTGATATGTACTCATAAATCTTTACAATTCTATAAAAAACTATAATGATGTTAGTTGTTAGTATTGACAGTGTAGTAACTTTAATTTAGTATCTAAAATAGTATTTCGTGTATATGTAGTATTATTTTTTCTAAAACTGTAACTCGTATGAAGTCATTGAGTCAGCGTTTGTTATTTTATTTTCTTAGTTAGTGATCAGTGAAAACCGATTTGTGAAAATTTTTAAGCAATTTTAAGTAAATTTTATCCGAAGTATATTTCATAACGTTTCAAAATGATAGATTATTCTTAAAACAACCTGAAAAACCAACAGAGAAGATCGAATTGTTGCTATTTGCCACCTAATTTTTTAAGAAACTGTTGTTAAAATATCTATTAACTCTGACTCTTAATTTGCCTTTATTGCTTTTAAGCACCAATATATGAGATCTCCGGCTGTGATTCCAAATTGTTACTCAATATTCGACCAAGCAGATAGAGCGACATATGCTATCGAAAAATTTTTGAAACTTTTACTGAATCTGCAGCAAAAATCTACAAAAAGCAGTCAACAAAAGTTGTAAATTGATTTGGGGCTAGAAAATACAATATAAACTGATAGCTCGAAATTTATTAATATATTTTACGTTGTAGTAAAAACACGGCAGTTTAAACATAGACTAATTTAGAAGCATAATGGTCTAACATGAGTCCCTCTGCTACAGAAATCTCCCCAGATTGGAAAACAGAAAATTTAACTCAAATTATTTTAAATATTTAAAGAAGAAATATACAATTTCTAAGTCAAATGAATTCACGAGAGAACAATAGGGGATTGAAGCGAACTAAATCACATGAGCTAGGACAAAGTCAGACTTAAATTAGTTAATTTAATTTTCATCTTGACGATAAAATACATACTGTCAGTAGAAATAAATAATATGATATCAAATAAAAGGTATTAACCAAAATGCTTCTCAATAATGCAATAAATATATTTTATCATGATAGTATATTCAACATTTTTAAAAATTATATGGTTTTATCTAAAGTATTCTGTTTATTTTAATTTTTAATTTTGTCTCTGTCAGCCTAAAGAACTGAATAGCTAAGAAAGAAAACCAAACAGATATCATAAGAGAATAAAAGTTGACAAAATATCTAGATAAAGAAACTGGAAAGATCCAAAAATAAAGTCCAATAAGAGTAAGAGAACAAGGAAATCGACCAATAATTCTGGATAATAAATTGCTCATAAATGGAGAGGAATGGAAGTTAGAAGGATATTGATAGGGATTTTGAAGATTGGAAAAGGAAGAAGAAACAAAGAAAACCACAACATAACAAGTACAAAATAAGAGCAACAAAGAGGTAATCACATCAACATCAACAGGTCAGTCCTTCTTTAAGACTGCTGCGAGTCTAAAACTGCAACACCAACAGTAACATTCAGGTCAAAGCTTTTATGACCGACTTGGCAATCAGGATAGATGGCGCTGTTTAGATGCCGCGCCACTAATACAGCTATATTTTTTCGAAATATTTTAGCTAATACATTTTAGAAAATCCTCTTAAGGGCATATTTTTAAGAAATAAAGGATTAAGCATTGAAAAATATAATAAAGAATGTATAAACTAATACGGATATAAAATTTAACAATAATTCATTATAACCTATTACAGCTTCATTGAAAATTATATTTGTATATAGCCTGAGTTTTAAAGGATTCTTTTAATATTAAGCTTTATGTTGAAAAATCGATAGTCGCTACTTTATCCCATCTTTCAGGCAATTTACCGATTTTACCTCGAAAGAATGATGTATCTTTTGAGTTTATCCACAAATCCTACTGTTTTTCTTATCTTCCTAAGAAGTGGAGCGCTACTGAGAGATAGGTCACGGAACAAGTAGTAATCAGTAGGAGCAAGGTCTGGAGTATATGATATCTGGAATCTATTACATATCTTAAGTACCTTTCCTCCAGTTTTGCAACATGTGGTCGAGCGTTGTCATGATGAAGAATAAAATTGTTGTGTCTTTACTCGTATTCCGATCGTTTTTCGTGCAGTGTTCAGCTCAAACGCATCAATTGTACTTGATAGCGATCCCCATTGATGATTTGATGGAGTAATTCTTTAGTAATCTTCAAATTCTTTGAATGTTGAAGTCAATGTCAATGAAATGAATGTCAAATATAATATCACAAAACCTATTCTAATATATTAAAAATAAACAATGAGAAAACGTCTCTATCATATTAATATTCGGTAAGACCATGTAAATGTAAATTAAGCTGATACAAAATGCTCAACAATGTATAACTGACCGAACTAATACTCGGCATGGGCAACAATAGCCCGAGAGGGTTAACGCCAACGACTAGAACACACAGAACACATCCAATTTAACCTTTGCCCGCCAAGAGCAAAAATAGTTCACCCTCGTTAGCGTTTTCTATTTTTTCCATCGTCCTACGTTAAAACAAATAGCAGCAATTTATTTCAATTTAAGATCGTTCAGTAACATGGCGCGCGGTCTGTTCAAGCACTGGAAAAATATTCATAAAATATAACGGACGGGAAATCTCCACCGAATAAAACCGTATAAAAACTAACGACCGTTTTAATGTGGCTTTAATACGTCAGGTCCGAATACTTCGGTGTAATTTATGAAGAGACCCCAATTAGTCTTCGGCATAATTCAACATGTGTTGACAAGGCGCGTTCTCGACGCTCGAACCCAGATCGAAAATTACTCGTCTATGCACTTGTTGGACGTCGTTTTCGTTCGAAATATGGAATGGCGACCGATCTAACCGTAAAGTTTTATTGGACGTCGTTTAGCGTGGCCTGCTTTGATGCCACGCTAAATATTATGGGCAATTTATTTTAAATATGGTAATAAACAACAATTTATCTAATGTATAACGTTATTTTTTACATTAAAGTATAGCATTTTAAATAATAGGTGCTTGCATGTATTTTGATCAACAATATCTACTGGTTAAAATGCGAAGTATTAATATAAGCAACTGTTAAACAACCTAACATAATCAATTCTATACAATTTTTTTTAAATTAAATATATTACTACTAGTCGTTGCCAGTTAACATTTAATTTATCTCTACAGTGGCTTAAAACTAGAAACTTATCTGGAAAGACCCATTGGTTCTTACTTAGCCTATGATAAAATAAAAGTTAGTAACACTTTTCGGTGTTTTTACCATTTAGTACACATTACTACACAAGAGGTATACAAGATCATATGGTTTGGTTCCCTTGAGTCTGCGTATTAGTTCAGTGTTCAATAATTTCACAAGAAGTTCATATCGATGTTTGTTTTCAAGTTTTGTTTCGAATTTTATAATTTGCTCTATGACTGTTGAAATCCGAAGTTCTCATTGTAAGCAATTATAACTATAGTATTTGGGTACATCCACAATATTTTTCAGGACTTTATTCTGAAATACCTGTATTACGTTAATATTATTTCTCCCAAAACATCCTTATAACTAAGGTTTTTTTTCAAATAATCAATACATTTCAATTGAATTTTTATTCGTGTTCTTTTCTTCTTAGCATCGTTACTGTTTGGGATAATGTAGTTATATATATATGAACAGTTCTGTTGTAAGTGAGTTCAATATGCACTGATTTATTCTTGCCCACTTTTATTCTCTACGTCTGGGTCCACTTATTTAAATTAGTACTTGCATATTGTAGCATTCTAGTTGCTTTTTGGCTATTGTCTCCAATAGCAAGTATCGCAAAAGTAGCTATAATAAATGTTCTATTTCAGATATGTCACATATATAGAGTAGATAAAGACAGATCCCAAAACATTGTCTTGCACTACACCTGCTTTTGATTCTTTCAATGTTCAAGTAAGCTTCTTTTGTTTGGGCAGCCGTTATTGGGCACGAGGGTCCGGCGATTTTATTAATTCGCGAATCCGAGTTAACACACAACTGGATACTGTTGTATGGGGGCAAAAGTTATGACTGTAGTGACGGATGAGGCCGTTTCACCCTTGAAAGGTGGGTGGGGGGAGCTTAGCGGTGACGCAGTGCTAAGTTCCCAGCATGTGGACCAGCTCGGGAACAAGCGCGTTTTCACAAGAACTTGAGCTGAGTTGTTGTTTGTGGAATGATTGAGATATGAAGTGCTTCATTTCTGGAGTGTAAATTTCCCTATGAAGTTGATTATTTCTGACAAACCATAGAGCGTTTAATATTCTCCTGAGGAGCTTATTTTGGAAAACTTAAAGCCGTTTGACCTGGTTGGGTGTAACAAACTTGAAGTAGACATTAGATCCGTAGAGGAGTACGGACTGAATTAACATAAACATTTACATACATTTACATAACAACATAAAATAAGCATTTGATGGAGATGGGAAGTCTGCTAGAAGGGCAGATCAGAGAAGATAGCAGGTTTGCTATCCCCGAACCTTTTTGGATTGCTTTCTGGATTTGGGAATGCCAACAGAACGGCGGGTCGAAGTGGAGACCTAGGTACGTGATGTTAACCGGCCATGAAAATATTGCGGTGTCGATCTTAAGTTACGAGACGCGCAGTGCGTAACGCTTTTTATGGGAAATGATGGCCTGGGTTTTCAGGGGGTTGATTTGCAACCTCCAGAATTTGAACCACTTGACCGCATTATCGAGCTGCTTCTATAAACGTTCATGAATTGTAACTTCGAACCTGGCAGCCGTGAAGAAAGCAGTGTCGTCAGCGTAAAACGCGACGTCAATGTGCTCTTTTCCCGGCAGATCTGAAATAAAGAGGTTAAATAAGTCTGGGGCCAGCGGGGAACCTTGAGATATGCCAGCACCGATTTGTTTACGACTGGAAAGATCTGTCCGAGAGAGAGGAATTGATGAAAGCGGTTAGGTCTTCTGGGAGGCCTAACCGCACGCACTTTGAGATCAATCCGTCGTTCCAGACCTTGTCGAAGGCTTTGGTTAGGTCCAGAAGGAGTGCTCCAAACTTTTTACGTTGGTCAAAAGCGTGATGGATGTGTGCGACCAGACAGGTAGCCTGATGGACGGATGAGTGGTGAGCGCGAAAGCCGAATTGTTCATCAGGAATGATGTTATTTTCCTTTGTGAAAGAGTTGAGAGCGTAGAGTATTTCCCGCTAGGCAAGCTTCCAAATGGCGCTGAGAAGGCTGATAGGCCTGTAATCAGATCGAGAGCAAAGCTTGCGTTACTTCGTTTCTTCAGGGACTATTTCGTTAACGTCTGTGATTCTATATACCTGGTCAATTGTTGAATGTTTATTCATAAAATCAAATTAATGTGCATGTATTAGAATTTTACACGAATAAAAGTTTTTCATTTAATATTATCGATATATTCAACCAATATAAACGCTAATCAGAGAGCGTTCAAAATTATATTATCGGCATTGGTTACTTTTGTTGTTGGGCTTGAAGAAATCTGCTGCCGAAGGTCATAAAGTACTTTTAGAAACGTATGGTAATGGTTGGCCGTCATATCCCAATGATCAGTTCTTACTTCAACGATTGAAAAGTGGTGATTCAGATGGAAGAAAAAAAGATAATCACATGCAAGTCTTACTGAACGAAAACCCAGCTTAAGCTCTGAAAAAATTGAGACTTGAAGCGGCAAAAGTCAAAATACCGAAGTGAAATATTCATCAATCAATTGTTGGCAATGGCAAAACTTGCTGTGCCTATGACAATATCATCAAGATGTAACATATTACTAGCTGCTAAAACCGAGTGGAACTGTTACTAATGATTCTAATCAAACACGGATTGATATATTCTCATCAAAAATCATTATTCAAAAGAGTTACACATCTTGTGCCAATTGTATAAATATTTTTGGGTCTTTAATATTTTTGTCTATATTTATTATGATAAATAGCGATAGGGAAAAGAAAAAAGTATCTACAAAAGAAGCTGTGGGCAGGAAAGTAGCTGTTGGCAATTATCTATAAACTAATAAAACTTTTAATTACATATTTTGATTGATATGCTTAGTTCAACATTAATCCATAAATTAATTTATTGAGATTCTTCTGTTGTATTTCCCTCAACACTCAAAAAGTCGAGTACGGGAGTAAATACATCAATATATATTTCCCAAATTAAACTACAAACTAAATTTAATAGTTATACTTATACACCATACAAATACTTGTAGTTTGGTTCGCTTGAACCTTTTGATATCCCGCATGTTGACCAGTAACTGTATTGCTTGCATATTGTTATGATTTATTAACCTTATATCATATTTTAACACGAAATTTTGGATCACCTCGTAGATCAATTAAATTTCCAGACCATCGTGCCATTCTCCAATGGTTACATAAATTTAAATATCGGTAATTAATCGAAGAACTTTGTTTTGACAACGTTGTATTACTATTTGGTTGGAAATTCATCACAGCGCCATATTTACGCCACATAAAACTTATTATCAGACCTATTACGGATTAATGTAATAATAATTTCCTTCCATATGGAGTTTCCAGTAATATATTGCGTCAGTTTTAAAATATCCATCAGGACCATAACCAGCAGTATATTAAACATTATAAAAAACAAATCGTAATGCAAAACATGAAGACGCTCACTAGGAGTTATGAAACCTGGAAATCCTTCTCGAGTATGATGTATTCGAAAATAAATCCAGACCAATCAGCGCTTACGACTTCCCGTTTGTTTCTTTATTTTTAGTCTTCGGAAAATATACAGCCATCAATAGAAAAACACATTTTTAGACGATTCCTACCGTTGTTTATGATTTGGATTGAAAGATGTTCTGTGATGTCTGTTTTGCTTCCACACTGGCACGTAAATATTCTGGGTGTAGAGAGTTGTTCAAACACCATTCTTATAAAATGTTTTATAGATCAGTTATACTTGTCAAGAGATTTATGGTGTTAAAATAAACGAGGGAAATCCTATTATATATTGTTTGAACAAAATGTAGCATGTTCAGTTAAATTTTAATATTTCATAATAGCTATGAAAGAGAATAAATTTAGAAAAAATATTCTACTAAGAGAAAACGTATGTCTCCGAAACTATCATAGATAATAATAAAAATAATAATGATATATGGGATAGGGAGATTAAAATATAATAGAACAGTATTTCGAAATTCTGGGATTGTCTTGCTGATTATCGATATCTATCATATACACTATTTAGTTAATAACAAAAATTTTACGTGGCCACAACATCATATAGCACAACTGCTACATTTGCTGTTGATACGACAATATTAGAAATAGCAGTCTCTAGAGAGCTCAACCCGGAAACTCAAATCTTCTCTTGATGAAGTTGCTATCTGGACTAAAAAATGGCGTATCAGATTAAATGAAGAACAATCAACACATATTTATATTCGAAAATAGGATCACGCCACAAGGTGTCTTTATTAGGGGCATGCAAAATCCGCATGACAACACAGCAAAACACATTGGCACGAGTCTGGATGCCCAGCTCAGATGAAACGAGCATATAAAAAAGAAGTGCCATGAATTCAACATCAAGTTGAGAAAAAAGTATTGGTTTCTTAGCCGAAATTCCGAGCTATCAACTTACAACAAGCTAATTTTGTATTAAAAGATATTGAGTCCAGTGTGAAGCTCTGGAGTTCAACTGTGGGACTGCGCTCCAATGTTCAAGTAATTCAGAGGTTCCAATATAAGATGCTGAAGTGTATGCGCCTTGGTATGTACGCGTTGGTGACCTTCTGGTTGCTGACACTATCAGAATATTTGCCAATTCCCATCAAAGAAGACTCCAGAGCCACTTCTCCTAACACAGCGCGTCTAGACTTTTAAATGTGCATAATGTTATTAGACGTCTCGAACGTAAAAAAAAGTTGTTCTTCCAAATGTTAGAACATTTAATTATTCAGCGCAAAATTTATTAGTTGCAGTTTTTATTAGTAAGTTAGATTAAAACTAATGGTTAATTGTAAACTAGCTTTAAAAAATAAATTTAAAGAAACTTCGTATTTTGAAAAGAATAGACTTGTCGATGTTATATATATATTATATATATATATATATATATATATATATATATATATATATATATATATATATATATATATATATATGGGATAGTAATTGTACCAATATTTAGAATAAAACGTAGCAAAACATATGGTGTTCTCCATTTAATCTCTTAACTGTATAATTAAAGCCAATTAAACGCTAATGCATCGTTCGTGTTTTAATGAACTTACTAAATGCATTAGAAGTTGGAAGCAGCCAGTCGATGGATTATATAATAGTTAGTTAGTTTGCTTTGTCAGAGTCATGTAAAATGGCGACCTTCCACAAAAAGGAAATAAATTTAAAAATCCAACTTATATCACCGATTCTAAAAGAAGATATCAAAGCTACTAAACCTTCAAATAACTAAACAGAAGTTAATTAATTTTAATAGTATTTTGAGGTTGTAAATATTTTTTTAGTTTAAATTATTTTAGTGAATTAATGTGTGGAGGTCGATATTACAAATTTGTTTTAAATACATTGACTTGACATTGACATTATAGAAGTTTCAACAGTGCATCTTTATCCCTATATACATATCAATATTGAACCGCAATGTATGTACCCACCAAAAGCGATGAAAATGCTAAAAGTGCCTCTAATTTATGGTTCAAGACTTAATTAAGTCATATATATATATATATATATATATATATATATATATATATATATATATATATATATATATATATATATATATATATATATATATAAGGCTGTTGTAAAGAAACCCTGCTAACAATACATTCTATAAAAACATTAAATATATCATTCAATGTATGCTTCCTCCTCCTCCTTCCTCTTCAATAGATCATTTAATACCTCATCTTCAATATATAAATATCTTCAATACCTCATCATCTTATAAAAGCAAACTTCCGAGAAACTTATTACTTCAGCCGTATATTCGCACTTCTTCTTCTATATTACAAATCCTAAGCACTTGAAGTCCAGCACATGCTCTGACATGAAACTTTTTGACTAATCTGATTTTGCTGATACGCATGTTAAGGCTTCGAGCATTCTTATTGCTTAAAGATTTAATAAAGAAAAGACCAAAATATTGACGTCTGGCTGACCTGTAACGAAATCCTACCTCAAGCAAAATTGTCATAAATAAGAAGATATAATATGCTGAATCGATATCGATATCGATACTAATTGTAATTAGATTTTGTTGTATTTGATTTTTCGTACACATAAATAATATTATATGTCTATAAAAGTTTAAGTATTTAGTTAAAGTATTTTATAAAAAGTATTTTAACCAATAGTCACAGAAAGAATAAATGAGCTGTAACTGATTCTCATATTAGTACCTATGCACTAGAGCAGTTATCTGTGTGATTTTACAGCAGTCAGTTGAAAACATCCCTTGCTTGTTTAGTGCTAATTTGGGAGCCCTAATTAGTAGTAAATACTACAATTTATGTTGCTTTTATGCAAATGGAATAGTCGCGCAAAAGGTAGATACTAAATAGTAAAAAATCGGCCACAAAGATCAAGCTTAGAGTTTAAAATATGCCTCAAAAACTTTAAGTGACAAGCAACAAAATTGTTTTGCCGCCACTTCATATAAAGCTGGAAATCATGAAAAAATGTCGATGTGGGTGAAGGCTTTCAATGCCTTTAACCAAAACATTCTCGAATCAGTGACTCGAAATTAAAAAGAAGTAAAATTATAGACCGCAAACACGAGAGCTCATGACAAACTAATTTTTTATTCGAAGTTAAATAGAGCATAAAAAAGAGCTTGAGCGACTTTTAGAAACGTATGACATGTTTTCCTAGACAATATAACAGCTGACGACCACCAAAAACCAAACCAAAAACCCATTCAAGAACACCTTTCTGCTCATAAAGTTCTAAAATGCAACATGTCACTCAAAATTAATCTTTTGGACTCTACCTTATGTTTTCCCAAAAATGTTAGTAGCTTATCAGATGAGTATGGTGAAAAATTTCACCAGAATATGCCACACATTGAAAGACGCTTCAGGAGATTCTATTGGTTGACTCATTGTGAAACTCCGATTGATACAATGAAAAGAAAAAAATACAAAATGTATGCTTGAATAATACAATGAGGCTTAAACTATAGCACTTTAGAACATTTTGTATTTTTTGTTATTGTGGAAATAGCATTTTCTATAGTAAAACATAAACTGTAATATATAATTAGTTTTAGTTGTTGTTATTCTAAAAATAGTGTGTCTTAATTAGATAACCTTGTTCAGATTGACAGGGCCAAATATAATCTTATATACATAAGCAAGGCGAGTACGGGGTACGGGATAATATATCAGTATGAATTTCCCAAATTAAAATAAAACTAAAATAGTTAATTAGTTACAAATACACTTATACACAAACAAGTTCGTGTAATTTGGTTCGCTTCAATATTCTAATTTCCTGCGCATTCTCCAGTAACTGTTTTGCTTCCACGTTGCTGTGATTTAGCAAACTTATTTCATTTTTAAGGGGAAATATTGGATCACGTTGTACATCTACTTGATCTTGATGTCATCATGCAGCTCTTCGTTGGTTACGTAACGATAATCATTGATAACTAATCGTAGAACTTTGTTTTTGTTGCGTTTGATTACTAGTTGGTTTGAGTAGGTCCATAGGTTGGTAGACTATAGGTCCAAATTGGCTTTATGATTGACTGATAAACCAATCTGTTTAATTCTAGGTCAAGTTGAAAGTATCTTCCGATTAACCAGTACAACTGCTAGACTTTGAGTCTAATCTACTGTGCTTCTTGTCTAACATGATGTTTACAATTTAACCTATTATGCGTGAAAACAATGAGGATTTTTTTACAGGCCACAGTAATGTAAAGTAATAAAATATTCAGGCCTTTATATGTAACTGTGTAAATAAACATAAATGTATACATGTTGAAAGAAATCAAAAATTACTCCACATTTTCTCAACAAAATCACGAATAAAACGTCCAGATAGAACAAGTTAATACGACAAGCAAAAGCGACGAAGCTAACACGAACAAAAACCGCAAATATTGTTAATATATATGCGCAAGAAAATCAAACACTCCGTCTTCAATTAATTCAACTAATAACCTTCTCACTTAATACGGAATAATTCGCCATAAGTGATTCGATATCTTGTTGGAATCGGCGAGGGAAAAAAGCCCGGCCACAGATTTAAATAAATTATCGAATGTTAGATCTTAACGATACGTGCTTCAGCCATTTGCATTCCAAATAAAGGATTCCGAAGCTCTCGGCTTTTTCTCCTCCCATATGAAATTCTAATCAGTTACGTTTAATTTAGCGTAGATATAATATATTAAATTTACGTTCACACCTTGTTGGTTTATAAGTTTATTAAAACACTTATATTACCCTATATAAACTAAATCAAACACTTCGTATTAATATAAACATGATTCACAACTACATAAAAATTACAGTCAAATTTATCGAGGACATTACGACTAAAGAGTAATTATAACTGGTCATTTCTTAATACAACTACATATAAAAGCTAATTACTATATGCTATCTGAAAATTGTATTTTAATTACTATATATTCATAAGTTTTGCAGCAATATCAGCAAAATTTTAATGTTGTAATCCAAAACGAAGATATCACATATAAAAAAATTATTGAAATACTCTACACTGAGGTATCATTGTCATTTTCTATATATGTTCAGGATAGGTATTTTGCATGTTTAGAACTCTAACTACCATTGAAAGGTCTAGAAACATCCTAATTTAGTTGACAAAAAATAGTGCTTGTAATTAGTCTAGAAATTTACTAGTTACTTATTGATTGAGATAAAATCGTTATTGTTTTTTGTGATCACAAAGGTTACTACACTGCCAGCTGCTGACTTTTTAGAATTAATGTAGGTATGGCATTTTTATATTGAATATAGTCTAATCTTCATCTAACAGCGAAATGGTATTCTACTATTTAAAACTAGGAAAGATAATATATAAGCAAAATTGCAGAAAATATCTGAGTTTTATGAAGACGAACAATAACATTTGTTAAGCTTTTACTGAAATTTAGTAACAACTGACTATCATGTCAAATATAAATTTTCTTTAACAAATTTAGTTGATTTTTCTCTATTTATTGCTTGCCCATTTAGACAGAATGAAAGACAAATTAGAAGAATGTATGGAAACGAATCACAAAGTGTATTTGTAATAATATGAATTACAAATATTAAATAAAATATTGAAAATCTAATCTAATTTTGAGCACATGTTGGTTTATGAAACATTATAAAGCTGTAAACATTTCTATATATTCAGATTATTCTGACTGTCTTACTGTTTTGCAATATATTATTAATTATTTAACTATTTAATTAATATATTAATATAAAAAAACATATTCATTAAATTGTGTCAACTAATATATTCCCATAGAGAATTTTATTATTTTTCTGTCATAAGAATGATAACCACTGACAATACTTTTTTAATTGTTTAAATAGTTTTGATAGTTTTCGTCTCACCTGAATCTTTCAGATGTACTTAATGTGGCCACTATATTGTTCAGTATTGGACCAAATAAAATTTCAGAAAAGAGAAATAAGAAAGGAAATTTAGAGTCGTAAACATGAATCAACCCCGTAGAAAAATAAAATGTCTACACCAACGATTACCTCTTCAGAGAAAACCAGGTCAGAGATGATAAAAAAGCTGGCTTAAATGAAAAAACTAATATAACTAAAGTAATATAACTAATTGGTTTCAACTTTATTTTTACTAGTCTAGCAGTAATTCATGAATGAAATTACTCTTGAATTTTAAGAAACTTATGATAGCATTTTCCTAGCTAGTTTCTGAATACTAACTAGTCTTTTAGGTTCTTAATTCGATTTTGATTGTAAAATTAAATAAAACTGAAATGATTTTAAATACTACTAAAAGTGGCATTAGAATGTCTTTTTGTTCCAACATTTTGAATTTTCAAACTTTATTTAAAATAATGCTCACTATACCCAATACATCATGTTGGGCAAGAAGCAGAGCAGATCAAATTCGAAATAAAAAAATGTACTGGTTCATCACAAGATACTCCCAAATTGATCTAAGATCAACGAGATTGGTTTATCAGTCCTATTATAAAGCCTATTTGGACACCAAATATGGGGTTGCATTAAATCATCAAACCAACCAGTAATCCAAAGATGCATCAACAAAGGTCTTCGATTACTACCAGTTCTTATCTCTACGTAACCAACAAAGAACTACCCGATCACCTCGAAATCAAATGCATTTACGAAGTTTTTCAAGAGTTCACCTTAAAATATGAAATAAAGTTATTGAATCACAGCAACGTTTAAGCAATACACTAGACAACACGCAGAAAATCAAGATAAAACGAACAAAACTACATGAACTTGTATAGTGTATAAGTGATTAATCTTAATTTTAGCGTAAGTAGCATAGTTTAATTATAATTTAGGAAATACATCCTGATGTATTTACACACAATTGTATATTGATGCAAGTACAACAGAACAATAGCACTAAATTAATTTTTTATTAAGATTGTAGCAGATCTAACGTAAGATGTAATTAAAAAAACTGTACCTAATGCTTTCTACTAAATCTCTATTGATTAATGAGTCCACTTTCCATATTTATCTTTTTTCGGAGATTTTTGGGATATTTGAACTTCCTTCATCTAAATCCTCTTCACGATTTGTATTTATTACACTTTTAAATAAACCTGGCCACCTCACAAACATCTTTTCTGCGAGAGAGTATCTAACACAATTACCATTTCAATATGATTTTCATTCTTGGCATTTAGTTATTGTAAATAGTTAATAATAAATATTGTTAAAATAAATAAAAATCGTTAAAAAGTTAATTTCAATGTCAAATTTGAATGGCTTATAAAATGTTAAATTAAGTTTGTACCAGATTTGTAGTTAATTTAAGTAGCATGTTCAATAATCAAGATCTGAAGTAATCTCACTTCTATCTCATTACAGCTGATCTGTGTCAAGAACAATGAAGCAAACATATTGATAAAATATTATCAGAAAATCAAGAGCCTGTTGTCTTTTTATTTACCTTTAAATTGAATTATCAGGTTATAATAATTAACTTCTAATTAGTATGCCTGTAATTTGAGACAATCAACGGGAAATTTATTATTGTTTTACGGTCATATATCATATGTTTTATCGCCTGGATATTCTAAGTAATATTTCTATTCATTTACAAGGCAATAAGGTGTGAACGTGCACTTCAAACCTCTCAACCGTAAATTATACTTAACTGATTAGAATTTCATAAAGACACTGAAAAAAAGCTCCGAGCTTCAGAATTCTCTCGATTTCGAATGCAAATCGCTAAAAGGCACATCGTCGAGATCTAACATTTGATAATTTATTTAAAGCTGCACATGCCTGGGCATTTTTTCATTGCCGTCGGATTATTCCGTCTTTAGTGAGAGTGTTATTGGTTCAATTAATTGGACGATGAAATGTTTGGTTTTCTTGCACGTTTATTAATATTTATAGTTTTTAATAACGATTCGATTGGATGATATTTTACTAGTTTAGTGACCTTAATTGGTGATTAACGAACGCATTAGTTTGACAATTTTTTAACTGAATTCAATTAGAGAACATATGTTTTTATTAAATAAATGATAAATTAGTTTTTAGTAAAGGGTCTTTTCAATAGAAAATTTTTTGTTAATTTTTTTATAATTTAATGATTATATTATTACCAGTCGTTTCCGACTACCTACAATACATAACCTACAATTTGTTTTTATGATAACTAGGATAACTAACGTAAATCTAGGTATATAACTAGGAGGCTCTATCTCACTCTTCGGTGAAATAATGTTTATACATGTCATTGCTGTATTTTTTATTACATGCACTTCACTGCACAAGATCAGATCATTGATTTTTTCGAGTGTGTGTCCTGCTCTGTTGGTATGCAAAAGTTGCAATACTTCAACATTCTCATGAGAGTGGAGTCTTTCCTCATGCTCCCTTGCAATTTTCTTGATTTCTTGGCTGACTGTGGGTATCTGAAGATCTCGATGTAGGTAGTCAGTCCTGTAGTATTTGGGTGTGCACACAATACTTCTTCTTTCTTCTGAAAAATTTGTATCTTTTATGTTACTCCTTGCAGAACATCCCCATAATTTAAGTCGGTATGTCCATATAGGTTTCAGTATTTGCTTATATAATAGCAATTTATGATGTACTGATGATTGTGATTTTCTTCCAAATAACCAATACATTTTCCTATATTTCAAATCCAGTTATTTTCTTTTCTTCTCTATATGTTCCTTCCAGCGAAGTTTTACATCAAGATTCATTCCGAGATATTTAGCGTTGTTGCTACATAGAATGATAGTATTATTAAATGTTATTGTTGCTTGTACGGTCTGATTGTAGGTGGACTGCACATGCACAGAGTTACTTTAGTTAATTCTATTTTCCAAGCTTGTGTCCAATTATTTATATTGTCACTTGCCTGTTGTAATTTTCGTGTGGCTTCTTCACTATTGTCTCCGATGGCCATAATCGCAGTATCATCAGCAAATGTTGCCATCGTAATATTCTCCGTTTGAGGTATATCACAAGTGTACAGTAGATAAAGTGTTGGCTCCAGTACACTTCCTTATGATATACCTTTTTTGTTAAAAAAAACTCATAAATTTATGACAAGGTATATAAGAAATGTATAATTTATAATATTTAAGCACAAAAGAATTTCTACAATTTTTTCTTTAATGTCGGACGGTATTTTGACCTAACTATATTTTCTTACAAAATACTTCTATGGGAACTGTGCATTTTCATTTATTCGATTCAACAGTTGAAATTATTTTTAGAGCTAACTAATAAATACCATATCTCTACATGTAGATTCTAAAATCATGTACATTTGATTGCCATATAAATGCAAAAAATAGCATAGTGTAAGTATCCCGACGCATCATCAGAATCGAAGGCAGTCGCTAAAAAGTCTTTTCAAAAAATACATAAGAAATTCATCTCCGGTGAGCTATGAAAACGATTTCGTTATGAAAGAACAGCTTTTAATTTATTAAGGAATATTTGTTGGACTTTGCAATATTACTACAAGATATGCACAAGGATTTTAGCATTATAATCTTTTACTAGATGCGCTTAGTATAATCCTAATTATAAATTAATGTATTGCTACTTTTGTCACACATTATGCAACTTGGTTTGTTTCGTTTCAAACTCCTGATTTCTTGAACGTTTTCCTCTAATTCTACTGTTTCAACGTTTGCTACGAAATCTTGGATAAAGTTCGTTTTATGAGGTCTATGCCATTATGACAGCATTTAAAGAACATACCACATCGAAAAAAAATTGTATCCACCAATATTGAAACCTTAGTGGGATTGAATGAGTGAATAAAACCAATTCCATCACACGAACGTATAAAATGATCTGTTCAACTATCGAGTGTCTTAACATCAAGTAATGCCGAATTTCCAGTTGCTACTCTCAAGTATTAAATAGTTTCATACTTGTTTTATTCGCAAATTTTGTCTATATTCTTATATTTTTATAAATATAGTCAATACTTCAAGTAAAAAAATAATCTCAGGACTGTTTTATATAATTGTTAATATAATCTACTTATTTCAATTAATAAATAAATTTTCTTAATACTTGTATATTTATGATATTTATAAACAAGAAAATCCGTATGTATCTTAAAATAATATCATTTAGGATTAAGTGTTATAGCTGAACAAGCTGCGCTTTAACAATTTATATTCAAAATTAAGTATTCTTAGGCGCTGAGCTTTTTCCCTTTATGAAATTATAATCAGCATATTTAATTTACGGTAGATATATACGAAATTTATGTTCGCACCTCCTTGCCCTGTAAATAAATGGAAACATTACTTGTATAATACGGGATGTAAAAAGATATAAAATATGAAGCTAGGATACTAATAAATTTATTTACGAATATTTATGGTAAAAGTCACTACAGTTAATACATCATATATGGATAAAATTCTACAATAATTTTCAGGGAATACAGGGGAATATACAAACTAATATAAAGACCATGCAATATAGTACATCTGGTTGCATGTTGGCAACATTGCTTCCGTGTAAGTATGTTATATATATAATAGAATGCGTAGGTATTTCTCAGTTTACATGTTAAGTATTGTGGGTTCAATTTTAGTATTATACTGTTTATTTTGTGACAAAAACAGTTTAATTGTTTAACATATCACGAGCAACAGAATACCCAAACGTGGAAAAACATCCTCGGCGAAGAAGAAAATTGGGCAAAATCCAAAGTTTACTGGCAAAGATCGACGAAAATTAAATAGGACTATGTCCTTAGAACAACATAGAACAACACAGAACAACATAGAAATACTGCGGCAAAAATTACAGCAGATCTAAACAGTCACTTGAGTAATACTATTTTGACGAAAACAATACAACAGTAGCTTCACACACGCTAACACTCACGGAAGATCGCGACTCCGAAACCTTTTGTAGCGGAAGTCAACGTTAAGCTGCGAAAGAAGTTGTTCAACGACCATAAAATATGAAAATGTGATTATTGGAAGAATGTGATATGGTCCAATGAATCATGGTTTATATAGCTCTTCCTATGATCAGCATATTATTGCTAAATACTGACATATTCCAAGATAACGATGCGGTCATACACACAACCTTCCCTGGTCAGCATAATCGCCAAACCTCAACATAATTAAACCGTTATAGAGAGTTTTAGATCAGAGAATGCTGCGTAGATTTCTATCTGCAACATCACTGAAGCAAACGACAGGTGCTTTGATATAAACATGGGACAACATTAAGTTGGAAACTATTCATACACTTTACAAATCTTTTTAGCGAAGAATTGCAGCTGTTTTAAAAACAAATGATGAGTCAACGCCTTAATAAATAAATATTGCGTATATGTCAGATGTTCATATTATTTTGTCCATTATCCATTCCCATTTTTAGGAATATTTATATATCGGGAATTGGTAATACTGTTGTCATGTGAGTCCATCTGACGGTTCCATCGCAAATTTTGACATTTTTGACGATATACGTACTCAGAACATTTTGTCGCACGGACGCTATTTGTTTATGTTATGTTTAGTTGAAAGTTTCGTCTCGGCAAAAAAATGGAACTGAATCGTGAACATTTTCGTGCGATGATTTTTTACGATTTTCGACGTTGATTATCATAACAAGAGTGCATTAATCAACATAATTTTACTCTTGGCGATGAAGCTCCATCAACAACCACCATGTATCGCTGGTTTAGTGAATTCAATCGTGGTCGTAGTTCGCTGTCCGACGAGTTTCGTAAAGGCCTTCCAAAATCGGCTGTTTTGTCAGAAAACATCGATGTTGTGTGCGAAATGATTAACCAAGATCGTCATGTCACCTGTTGTGAGATTGAGGTATCCCTAAGCATTAGTTCCACCAGCATATATGCGATTTTATATGAACACTTAGCTGTGCGAGAGTTATGTTCCTGTTGGATCCCACACAATTTGACAATCGCTTAAAAAAAGGCTCGTGTCGATTAGTGCAAAGAAATGCTTAAGAAATTCAATCACGGTTTTTGGAAAGACGTTTATAAAATCGTGACAGGTGACGAATCATGGATATATTCGTATGAGCCCGAAAGTAAACAGGTGTCGACTGTATGGGTGTTCCAAGATCAACCAAATCCAACAAAAGTTGTTCGCACACGAAGCACTTCAAAGAAAATGGTGGCCTGTTTTTTCGGAAAAATTGGTTATATTGCAACACTGCCTCTACAGGATCGTAGAACAGTAAATTCTTGGTACACAACCATTAGTTTGCCAGAAGTCTTAGAAGAAGAGACGCCGGATTGTTCTTCATCATAACAATGCGAGCTCTCACACATCGGCTCAAACAAGAAACTATTTGAGCACTCAAAACATCGAATTGATGGGTCATCCGCCACAAAGCCCTGATTTGGCACCCTATGTCTCCTTTTTGTTCCCATCCGTGAAGAATAAACTGCGTGGTCAACGATTTTCATCGCCCGAAGAAGCTATTGAAGCGTTCAAAAATCATGTTTTGAAGATACCTCATTCGGAATGGAATAAATGCTTTGTAAATTGGTTTAAGCGTATGCAAAAGTTTATCGATCATGGTGGCAAATACTTTGAAAAACAATAATAATATATTCGCAGCTTAACTATTTGTTTTTTTTTTCCTATTCCCGAAATATAAATAGTGACCCTCGTATAAACAAGTAGATTTGATTGTGTATGTTACATATATAATACAATATTTTTATTTACTCATACCTAGGCATTATTTTCTCGTTTATAATACAAACATATCATTAACCTACTTCAATAACGCATTTTAAACTTTATCGTATAATGTTATTTTGCAAAATCATACTTTTTTAATGAGCGGCAACTTACATAGACACGAATTGAATTTGCTACGAATGTGGTAGGTAACCAGTCAAATTATTATCGACTTATTTTCAAAAGTTTAATTGGCTTTGCCTTTATATAGACATAGTTTGGAATAAATATTCAGTTGGTCGTATATTGCAGAATAATTAAATTCTTTACCATCGAAGGACTGAACTTATTAGAATGTAATAGTATTATATTACGTTAAATGAAATTTAATTAAAATGAAACGTAGATATTTCTTATTAACAGTTTAAAGTAACTGGGAATCGATTATTTTGTCTGGAGGCATTTTGACGTTTTCACGGCTATTTTTTGTTGAGCTTTGATTTTATATCGACAATATAAATTGTTTATTGCGAATTTTATCTTCGATTATATTCAATTTTGACCTGTTTACTTCCTCAATAATTTTACTAATCGGAATCTAAACTTTAAATAAATGTGAGTGTTAATAACACAATATATTGCAAAAGTTGCGTTGGCAGGTTCAATGGGAATGTTACCTTATGAAAAAACTTGACAGATCC
This sequence comes from Rhynchophorus ferrugineus, assembly GCF_030347505.1. Classification (NCBI taxonomy): domain Eukaryota; kingdom Metazoa; phylum Arthropoda; class Insecta; order Coleoptera; family Curculionidae; genus Rhynchophorus; species Rhynchophorus ferrugineus. Next base: position 37,237,299 of record NW_027472585.1, on the reverse strand, counting down.
TGAATGTTTTTGATAATAAATAAATGTAATGAAAAGTTCAGCGCAATATTCCACATTAGTAAAACAATGGGAAGGGCAACAAAATATATTCTGAAATGTCATTTTTGTTCAGAGAAAGATTAAGCTATTATCTATTCAAAAGAAGTTGTGTGATACCATATTATCACCCAAATATCAACTCACCTAAATATCCACCGTATAGTCCTGAAATAATACCCTCTCTCTGTTACTTGTTTCCATCTCTGCTCTCTCTTAATATAATGAAAGTGTTAAAAAAATTAGAAAACATAGTTAAGCATTTGAACCATAAATAATATTGTAAATAATAACGAAGCGTATTTATATTCACACTACAAGAAAACATTAACACTACAGTTGATTATTACTAGAAAGACTTACAAACTCTTCTTAAAACTAATTCTTTCCATTTAATATTTGAATAAGTTTTTAACACTTGTTTGGTTTTACAATATCGTTATAAATTTATTACATTACTTCGAACTTAATATATGTAAATACTTCAGCGATATATTACAGTAATGTAATTCAAACACTTATACAGAGAGATGGATGGAGACAAACAAGATAACAAGAATAATAATGAATAAATATTGATTTCATTCGATAATATTATTGAGCTCTGTGTAATAATTTTGTTAATATTTTTGTATGAATTTTATGTCGAACTCATGTAAGATTTCATGTATATAGGTAAACTCATACGTATATTCTCAGCTGATAAAAATGACTGGGAAATAATACAAGCAATCAATATAATATAAAAAATAAAACCTATAAATAAGCAAAAAAGGGAATGTCATGGAATAATACAGTTCTAGTTCTGGAAAAGTATAGTATTTTATATTATAATCCAAAACGTAGACTTCTCCTATATCAACAATATTTAAAGCGTCTTGGAAACATTATAAGCCACTACCACAATGTTTAATAGAAACGAAAAGCTAAATATCGAGTACTTCCACATCAAAGCGAATTGGGTTCTTAGAATTGATAATATATTAGCACCAGTTTTGTGGGATATTTTGGTACTGGTACTAATTTTGGAGACTGGTAAAAGAACAAACTCAGATAATTGCTTATTAAGTTTTTGAACCCTCTAGATTAATTTGTAAGAAAAAGCCTGATTTTCAGAATAAAAATTAATTATTCAACTATTAAGCCCAACGAGACTTTTGTCTGTTTTCGAATTACAATATTACATTTCACCTTACAAGATATAGTATCAAACTTTAGAAAGTTATTTAGACAAATATATGCTATTGAATTAAAGTAGCCCAGGATGCATTAAAAAATAATTTTTATAACATCTTTATTAGATACGCTTAGTACAATCTTAATTCAAATTAATTTATTACTACTTTTCATTTGTACATGGATTAATTCACAAGCAAGACGAGTGAGAGAAAATGCATTAATAAGTATTCCTAAATTATTAAATTTTAATAAATTATAGCTATAGTTTATAATAAACGTATACATTTTATATAAGTTCGTATGGTTTGGTTCGCTGCATTCTCCTGACATCCTTCACCCTGTCCAGCAGTTGTATTGCTTAAACGTTAGAATGATTTACTAATCTTCTTACGCATTTCAAGGCGAAATCTTGGATAACTTCACAAATTTTAGATCAAGTTGAGAGTATCTTCCGGCTAACCAGTGTAGTTGTTTTATTTCGGTTCTAATGTGATTTGCTTTTTGTCTAACGTGATGTTTCCAATTTAATCTACCGTCAAGATGCATGCCAAGATATTTAGCTGATTCTGCTTGAGAAATCGGGCACCCATTGAGTGATATAATTAAGTTTTAATTATTTCTCGGCAATGCAAAATTAATGTGGACAGATTTGAAGTTATTAAGTTGAATTTTCCAATCGTTCGTCCATTTGTTGATTTTGTTGATTGCCACTTGTACATTTTCTACTGCGCTAGGCAGAGATATGTCGTTTGCCATAATAATTGTGTCGTTAGCAAAGGTTACAAGTAGTGTTACTTTTGTTGAGAATATCTATGCGGTAACAATTTGCTCATTTTGCAGATTAATCCCAAATGCCGAACCCGATCAAAAGCTTGTGAGACGTCCAGGAATATTGTAGGGTAGTATATCTTTTCCTCGAACGCTTTTTCAATAGCCGCAGTTACTCTGTGCACTTGGTTGATTGTAGAATGTGTTAAAAGATACAAACTTGCACCAATATAAAAACAAGACCCAAATTGTTTTCTATTATTTCCTTAAATTCCTATATATATATATATACTAGCGATCCGCCCCGGCTTCGCACGGGTGCAATGCTGATACTAAATTAAATACACTACAGAAAAAATATGAACGTTGTATATAAAAACATAGCGGCCCGCTCCGACTTTGCACGGGCATAAAATATATATGCCTATGTCACTCAATGAAAACATGATTAAAATCGATCCAGTATTTTTGGTTCATTCATTACTGCCCTTGGCCTGCACGCATTAAATTTGGAGTAAAACAATTCCTCTTCCCCTATACTTACTATGAAGATTTCCTGCTATCTTTGGAATATCTAAATTCATACAATTTTTATTACATTACACATTTTTAAACGCAAATTTTAAATTTGTAATATCTCCGAAAATATTTGTTTAATTTACATGCTGTAAGGAACCATATTGATCTATATTAATTGCACACTGTATTTAAGGTACTTAATTCGATAAGGATTAATGCCGTATTGCTTAAAATAGCTTCGTAAATAAGCCATTTTCTCACGTAAAAAGTAAACAATAAAAATGGTTAATGTGGGTTATCCCTAAAAGATAAACATATACCATCGCGGACTTTTTTGTAGACTCTTTTATGGTGTACAATACTGTAGTACATTAATTTGATCTAACTCGTAGGGTTAGGCAGCGTTTTTGCTAATTGCTAAATAAGCCTAAAAAATAGGTTAATTTACGACATCACGTTAGAAACCTCTAAAATTAGCAATGTTGTCTTAGTATATTATGCATGTATTATACATATAAACCTTCCTCTTGAATCACTCTATCTAGTGAAAAAAACCGCATCAAAATCCGTTGCGTAGTTTTAAAGATTTAAGCGCACATAGGGATATAGGGACAGAAAAGGCGACTTTGTTTTATACTATGTAGTGATATATATATATATATATATATATATATATATATATATATATATATTATTTACATATATATATATATATATATATATATATATATTATTTACATATATATATATATATATATATATATATATATATATTATTTACATATATATATATATATATATATATATATATATATATATTATTTACATATATATATATATATATATATATATATATATTATTTACATATATATATATATATATATATATATATATATATATATATATATATTTACACCTAATAAGTCTAAATAAGTTTTCTAAGTCAAATTTTGGGTTGTCAGTCTAAGTCAAAATCATGCGACTGCTGTTGCTTTTAACAGTTATTCTAACTACTAACATTTTCCAACAAATTTAAATCTAATTTTCCAAAAACATCGTTTTAGTTGCAGCAATCTGAACTTTAACAGTAAATTCATCTATGACGAAAGTTAAAAAAACTGTGTATTAATTCATGTTAGTTTATGATGCCCAAATGAAATATAACCAGCTCTAATAGAACCATTAGAAAATGAGATGCATGCAACCTCGATCAAACTTTAATTAAATTAAAAATAAACGGTTAAGGATCATGAGCGCTTTCTAATGAGTTGCGGGAAAAAAATTAATTATACCCGGCCTAACATTAAACCAGAAACGTAAGCCATATCCAATTAAATCCAGCGAAAATAAATCGATAGTAATTTGACTTGTTACCTACCACATTCACCATAAACACAATTAATAATCAATAGGAAAGGTTCTGATCGACGAAAAAAATAAAATAATACCATCCGCCAACCGGCTTTGTTCGGCTGCCACTTGTTAATTTGAACTTTCCTTAATAGGTGATCCGAAATTAAATGCTATTCCTGTAGACACGGCATTAGCATGGTACTACAACTGATATCAACGAGATCCACGTGTGAGAAAAAAACGCCCAAAAAACCAACATAATCATTAAGATACTTTGGGTAGCGGAATGGTGTTAAATTGAATGCGTCCTAATTTAGCATAAGACCGGCTACGGGCTATTTAATAATTAGCATTCGCGAAGAAGACGAGGAAGGTTGAAAATGGCAGTGAGTAAAAAATGACAGACGGAAAATAAATATCCGAAAAATTTGCATTAATCTTATGATCGTTTTTGATACGTTTTAACAAGTCACAGCTTAAGTTATACGAAGAAAAAGTTGAAATAACGAATTCTGGTTTAAAAAAATATTGAATCTCGTATATATATATGACCTTTAAATTCGTTGTTTTTTTTATTTGAAGCTTTATTGTTATTCATTGATTTTTATGCGACGTTTTGTCCATCGACAGGTGCTACTTTTTCCCATCTTTCAGACAATTTACGGATTCCATTTCTAAAGAACTATGTATCTTTTAAGGCTCTGAACGAATGGACCTATTTTTGATATCTTAATTAGAAATAAAGTGCTGACCAGACAGTTCATGACCCATATGTCCGAACAACAAGTAATCAGAAGAAACATGGTCTGAGTAATACGGGAGTAGCACTCCCAATTTCAATGTTTTTAAGTATTCTTTCACTGGTTTGGAACATATGGTCGTGCTTGCGATCGATGTTATGCTGAAGAAGATGATTTTGGAAGTTTTTAGGGCAGTGCTTGACTCAAACGCAGAAATTGTGGCGGATAGCGATAACCTTTGATGATTTCATTATATTTTAGCGGCTCATAATATGTCACATCAGGCTGGTCCTACCAGATACAGACCATTAGCTTGGAACCATGGTTATTCGGTTTTTCCATTGATAGTGTTACCAGGTGGTTTCCATGATATTTCTCGTTTTGTGTTGTGGTGATGAATCCACTTTTTGTGCAAAAGCTTTCCGATTTTCGAAGCAGCAATGACCAAACACATTTTAATGTCTCTTGGCTTCAATTCATACCATACAAAATATCCAAGCTTTTGGATCCCTCCCATCTTCAAGCGATTAAAAATTATTTTCTTGTGATACTCTCAACAATTCCACATATTTTTCATGTATTTTAAGTAGATCATCTAATGGTCTATATTTGGTAGTAATACCTTCAAATTTTTAACTCCCTAGAACGTTCTTTTGTCGTTAGTATCAAAATCACCACATTTAAAATGTGGAAACCAGTACTCACATGTTGAAATCAATGTAGAACGGTTACCATAAGCTCCACACAGCATTCGATGATCTTTAACCGCCTTTTTCTTCAAACTCAAGTAAAATAGTAAAATTTCCCACAAATACGACCTGCTCGGTACTAACTCAAATATTTTAACGCACTGAAAACATTTTTTTCTTCGCGCATTAATGAAATGACACATATTGAAAATTGAGGCCTATCAGTGAAGCTTCGACATGAAGCTCGTTACAAATGTACAATAATTTATACAAAGTATATCTAGTAAATATCAGATAAATAACTTTTAGTTAAGTTTTCATCTGTTAATAAATATCTCATCAATCTTATCAAATGTATTTGTTGCCATAATGCTATTTTTCCTACCAAAGAGCATTCGTACTCAATACAAGACTTGTATTTCTTAGTTTTAACATATGAGTACTAAATCCGCTTTAACTTAATATTCTAGATAATTTTTATGTATTGATAATGATAATGATATATATCGTTAATGTAGCTTTTCATATCTTCAACCAAAATAGCACATTACTGTGAGTATGAAGCCTGGTCAGTAAAGCATGGACATGAGACTAGTTACAAATGTAGCAAATCCAATTTAATACACCGTAATACCATTTGGTGTAAATCCTTTAAAATTAATTTATAGTATACCCAGTAAATATCAGATAAATCACTTTTCGTCAAGTTTTCCGCTGTTAGTAAATATATCATCAAATTTTTCAAAGGTTTTTGTTAGCTTTAGGCTATTTTTCCTGCTAAAGAGTTATCGTTACCCAACAACAAACTTCTTATTTCTTAGTTTGAACATATGAGTATTAAAGCCTACCTAATGAAATCTATTGCCAAACTAACAATCTTTCCATTTCTTCAACCTAAATAAGACAGTACTGTCAGATATCATTTATATTTTTTAACTCTATTTCGTATAATTTTTGACATCTGAACATATCTAGAAAAAAAAGTTCTTTATTTTGATGTTCTTATCCTGCACATTTTGTTTGATAATTGATCCAAAGACAAATGAAAGATAACAGTATTTATTATAACAATTTAAATTAATATCGTATCTAACTAATTAAAGACATGTTTTAAAAAATATAAAATATAAATTACTTGGTTATACAAAATTGGAATATTTACTTCTTATACAAAGCAACATCATTATGTGAATTAGTTGGTTCGTTATCTCTGTCCGTCCAAATCATTCCACTTTTGTATCAACAATTGTTGATTTCACGCGACAACAACTGTAATTTTATACCTCATTATGTGAAAATCATGCGACTTACCTATTAAGGTGCGTTTTTCGCGGTTATTATCCTCAAAAACTGTTTTTAATTGAGCAAAAAAGAAGACGCCAAATTATGCCCTATACCGAGTCGCTTTTCAACGATCTACGAATGAGAATCTGACAGGTAATTGCACCTCGACGGTGGACTCAACGTGTTCGTATCCCGCGACACAGCGGGTAGTTAATTAAAAACCCACCTAATTAATTAAAAGGGTCAATAATTACGAGAAAAAAAATCACATTGTATATCTTCCGCGGCCCATGGGCGTATTCATTACGTATTTATTATTTATGGTCGCCGCCATAAGCACTTCGATATCCAAACCGATTAATTATCATTATAAATTGAAAAAGTCGTTTTCATATAAATGATCCGCAACGTTTGGAGTTACATTCGGTGCACGTATGAGTCTAAATTTAATTGCATATAGATTGAGGTTCTTATAATTAATTATACGGAACGGGACCACAATAAAATGTGGCCGGTAGTAACTCATAAGATTCTTTGTTTTGGTTATTTATCGATACTTTAAACAATAACAGGTCACAAAAAGACATTAATAAGTTTAATGGTCTTGTGTTAAATCATATCATGCTCTGATGTTACGTAACGCTGATATAAGTGTTGTAACATCAAGTATATGTTAATATTATCGGATTGTCATCAATGAATGGACTCAATTGTCATCAATGGAATGGATAGTGCTTGTATATCCAATGCGAGTGAATACATCTCGATGGTAAGTTAAAGTGTAAACATGATGTTAGATAAAAAGCATAGAAGATTAGAGTCAAAGTCAAGCAACTGTACTGGTTAGTCGGAAGATATTCTTAATTTTACCTAAAATGAACGAGATTGGTTTATACGTGAATCATAAAGCCACTTTGGACATATAGGTTGCTCTAAAACATCAAACCAACTAGTAATACAACGCACCTAAAACAAAGTTCTACGATTAATTACTAATGTTTATCGCTATATAACCAACGAAAAGCTGCACGATAACCTCGAAATCAGATTTATATAGGAAGTGATCCAAAATTTTGCCTTGTAACATGAAATAAATTGCTTAATCACGGCAACATGGAAACAACACGCAAATCAGAAGATTGAAGTGAACCAAACCACACGAACATGTTCAATTTACAAGTGTATTCTTAACTTTAGATGAAGTAAATTAGTTTTATTTTAATTTGATAAATACATACTGATGTATTAATCCCGTACTCGCCTTGGTTGCATATTAATGAAAGTACAACAGAACAGTAGTAATAAATTAATTTATAAATTAAAATTGTACTAAGAATATCTAATGAAATATGATATTAATAACAAAAGTGAATTTAATATCACCATTACTTTTATTTTTGCCCACCAATATTACTAGACGTTTCATTGTTTGGCTGGTTATACCATTTGGGACTAACCCCTAATATGAATAAATTATTGCCGCTGAACAATTACCAGTTGGTGGAATAAAAGTGGAATAAATAGAATAATATATAGAAGATTAACTTAAATAGGCAAGGTTGGAGAATGGTTTTGCGAGCTCCCACCAAGGCATTGAGACCATTTCTGCGAAGCGTTTGATTGGTTCGTTTTTTTATATAACACGATTATGACTGTTTGTTATTGTTTGATTATTTGTTTATTTTTAGTTCTTACGACTTAGTCATAAGATAATAATATTAATTACATAATTACTATTCTTTGATTATAGCACTTCTTATCTCATTATCTTATATTAGATGTGTCCTAATAAGAAAATAGCAAAATTACATTGAAGGTAAATGTGAATACACTGCAAAGAAAAGAGAAAATAATGGTGCTTAAAATATATTTTTGTTATTTTATAATATTTTGAATTAAGAAAACTTAACTAAAATAGGTGGGATTTTTTTCATACATCTAACCCATGGAATCAGAAATATTCATTATTGAACAAGTATGTATAAAAAAGAAACTAAATGCTCTTTTTGTTTACAATCAGTTATACAGTAATACAAAATCAAGTAACATAATTCGTAGATCAACGAGTTGAGATTGATTTTATAGATCATCATTTATCTCATCATTTCCATCATTGTATTAGTATATTATTAACAGATTTTTAAGCCGTCTATTTGATTTAACTGCTCGATTTTGAATTAATTCTGCTATTTACAATATTCATAATAAAATTGTAAAAATATTTATAACATATATATATACTGAAATAATAATTATACTGAAAACTATATTGGCTATAGACACTACAAATATTTAGAGACTGATTTCTATATTAAACCTGATTTATCTAGACTCTTTGTATTATATTCGTAGTTGTGTAATACGAATTATTTTTATTCCCCATCGTAAAACCATAAAGTTCTAATGTATATTACATCGAGACGGTCTCTAATAGAATAAAATTGATAGGGATCATTATTATTGTGTGTGTTGGTCGCACCTTTGTACCGATCCAGCTTGACCATTTTAAGAAATGGTTAATATTACAACTAGCTCTCAGCATTCGCAATGGCATATTCGTGTTGCCGTGTCATTATGCATATGTTTCGAATGTTAAAAAGCCGAATAACGAGTCAGATCTAACAGAGTACTGCCATATAAGTATCATTATTGCCTTAGTGATTATTAAAATCAGTCCATTAGGATATTGAATTATAAATATTTAAAAAATTTAGATTATTTTTATTTTATTTAATTTTTTACATCTAATAATTTAACATTGGATATATGTAGAAATTCTCGCTGAAGAAATGAAATATAACGTTAACTTTCCGAAATATGTTGTTCAATCTGAGCAAATGTTTCCAGGAAAAGCAAGTTTTCCATAAAATTGACACGAAAATATCATGGTTTGCTCTCCCACAATATTTACATGATATCTGTAAAAGCACTACAGTGTATAGGAAAATGACATATTCATACTCTGAAGATGTTGAAACTGATATTCCTTAACTCTGAAATACAAACTATAATAAAACATGTTCTTATAACAAAATATTACAGATTTCAATATTATTACTACATAATAACAGTGTCAGTATTACTAATAGTTACTAATGTATATCCTTATCATAATTAAGGTATAATAACAAAATTAACATATTTATAATATAAATTATATTATACTAGGGATGTGAATGTGATTAACAAAGCCAGAGCTAGTATCAAGATAGAACAGTATTTTTTTCATATATTTTACTACTTGTAATAAATTCTTGATTCTTAAAATGGACGAGGCGGTTTCTTTTGCTGCACCATTTGTAAGTCAACAACTCTTAGGAGTCACCTTAACTGAATAAATATGACGGAGAAGAAAATATTAGCGTGTCATCGTAAGATAAACATGGACCAAGAAGAAAGACAAACAGGGTGATGGGATAGCTACCACGATTTTTGTTCTTTAACTAAACTTACTATGCATAGTCTAAATCTAATCATATAATTTCCAGTTTTGTATAATTCCTTTTGGTTTAAGAAAGATTAGTTTATAAATTATTGTATTAATAGGAATAAACATATCAATATGTATTTTTGAAACAATATTATTTAAAAGTAAAAAGTCAATAGTAACACGTATACCCTTTATAGAAGTTCTTGGGGCTTGGTTCCATATTACTATGTTTTAGTAGTAAGATAAATGTTTCATGTTTTACAGTGAAATTTTCGATAACTTCGTGGATCCATTTGATTTCGAGGTTATCGTACAGTTTGTTGTTGGTTACATATTGGTGAAAAGCATTAATAATTGATCGAATAACTATGTTTCGGAAGCGCTATATTACTAGTCGGTTTAAATTCTCACTTTCAACACCATATTAACACTCTATAAATACAAATATGCTTTATTAACGACTAATAAATAAATCTCCTTGATCTCAGATCTAGTTGGGAACAAATATATTTGGTTATAACAATATGCAATATTTATTCTGAATGCTAGACACAAACTAAATAAATAATAAAAGTTTCTAGATTTCTTAATATTAACATAACTGCAAATTAAATAAAACAAATGATAACTCAAGAAACTGACACATAAGAAGAAGACATTTTCTGAGTAAGTTAGAGTAATATGGTAGGCAGTGATTGAATGAAGCCTCAAATAATTATATTGATAATAATGATTTTAAAAGACTAGATGCAAAACTAAATACAAACATCTTTTTTAACATTTTTTCTCTTCATTCGATCACCTCTTCATTCGACGAAAGTTTCCTCCCAGCCAGCATTCTGTTGAGAACTGAGAACAGGAAATAGTCGCTGGGAGCCAGATCTAGAGAATACGGTGGATGCGGAAGCAATTGGTAGCCCAATTCATGGATTTTTGACACGATGCATAGTCTTGCTGAAGCAGCACTCCATTTTTCTTCAAATACGGCCGTTTTTCGGCGATTTCGTCCTTCAAACGGTCCACTAATGTTATGTAATAGTCGCTGTTGATGGTCCTTCCTTTTTAAAGGTAGTCAATGAAAATTATTCCATACGCATCCCAAAATACAGACGCCATAATCTTGCCAGCCGAATGTTGCGTTTTCCCACGCTTCGGAGCGGGTTCATCGTGTGCAGTCCACTCGGATGACTGTCGATTGGACTTCGGTGTGGGGTAAACGATGGGGCCATGTTTTATTCATTATCACATATCGATGCAAAATCTCGGGTATATTACGCTTGATCATCTTCAAACATTGCTTCGAATCATCAACTCGTTGTTTTTGGTCAAAAGTGAGCTCGCGCGGCACCCAATTTGCACAGAGCTTTCTCATACCCAAATATTCGTGAATGATGTGATGTACAAGTTCAATTGATAACTTTGAAGCGTCTGCTATTTCATTAAGTTTCAATTTATGGTCATCCAAAATCATTTTGTGGATTTTTTAAATATTTTCGTGGGTAACGTCTTTCGTTCACCGTCTTCATTGCTCATTTCACTACCTCTAAACTTAGCATACCAATCCTTGATGGTTGATTTTCCTGGAGTAGTGTCCGAAAACTCAGCATCAAACCAAGTTTTTGTTTCAACTGTATTTTTCCCTTCAAAAAGCAATATTTTTATCAACATGTCAAATTCCTTTTTATCCATGTTTTTCACAATAACAAAAGTTGCTTCAGTCAAAATGTTATAATTCACAAACTAATTATCTGACAGCTGTCAAATTTATATACGCATCTTTTGAGGGTTAGGGCTAACTAAAAAACATATGGATTTAATTTTAGTAGCGCCATCTATGTGTAAGGCCGAGAACTTTTCAATTGACCTGTTATTAAACCAGCTGAAATATATTTTTCTTATTCTGTTTTTCTCTTAGAAAATTACCTATAACGCCTTGAGTGACACTTAATATTATTCCTCCTATAAAATAATTTGTTTGTACACTTATAAACATCTCTACATACCATAGAGAAAAATCAAAGAAATTATTTTATAACGAAATCATTTTTTTTAACTCTTCATAAATAAACAAAAATTGTAATTTGCTGTACATATAGTACATATTTCCGTATATTTATAAGTACATCAAATATTAAACTAGCGACTATATTAGATTAAAATTAAACATATATTTAGATTAAACTATAGCAAACTAACGTTCATCAAGTGTGTTTTGAGTAATTAGGAGATGCTATGTCAATGTGACTTAAATATTATGTTAGGCTCCTGGCACTTTAATCTTTAAAGGTAACTATGTTGCTGCTAAATCTATAAATCGATAGTAATATCATTTCATGGCAGTTAGCCTGGAAATACTGTTGATGAAATACGCAGCAGACACTCCAGTACTACAACTATAGCTAAGAGATTAACGAAACACAAATTAGGACGAAATATCGGAATAACTTATCGGCTTCATTGTTAAGTAGCTGAAACACCATAATTTTATGTTATAGTGTAATTACAGCCTGGATCATTATATGAAAACAGAGGTTCTGAACACCAGAAATGTTTTGAAACTTGTTCACTGAAGTCCTTAATATTATTCATACTTTCTTACATTTCAACCAAGTCTGACAGTTTAGTAATTTTAAAATAATAGGAGCTTGCCTTCAGAAAATATTTGATTTCGTCAAAATCCACCAGGAATATTCACCTAATGCATTTTTAATGATTTTAACTAACATATATCGAAATAAAAGTGGGGAAAGATCGTTAAGTTACGTGGTACCTCGGCTGATCAGCATACACCCTAGAGATCGGTGTCTCATTTGTATCTTATACGTGATATGGTTCGTGCTTGTGAATAAGTTTTACACATAATATCGACGAGAGGTTTATTTTTCAGGTACATACACGGGTAACGAATTGGTGTTAACTTAGAGAACATGATAAATCAACTTCGGTGCTATCTTTACCGTATGGGTTTTGTTTGTTTTCGCTTTAGTGGTCTTAAATTTTGTTACACGCTAAGTTAAAATAAGATTTTGCCGTACTAATATTTGTATTATAATAATTTTTAAATAATTAAGGATGTTTTCTTTGAATATATTATGTTTTTCGTTCGATTTTAAATAAACAAATGGTGTTAGGATCGTGGATGTATACATTTTCGAATATCTAAAATGCAATTTTAATCATGTCATATATTTATTGATTCTTGAAGATTAATAAAATATTCATGGGTCAACATTTATTAAAAACGTATCTAGTTAGTCATGTAAAACAAATGGTCTGTAATGTGCAGAAATGATATTTCAGATATTATGAATTCAAGGATGACATGAGCGAGAATTTGATTGAAGAGGTTCAATGTGATGAGAGGAAAAAAGGTAATTTTTCGCAAAATATGATACATTAACTTTAATATGGTCAAACCTGCATTCCTTTGGAACAGGAAATAAAAAAATAAATTTCAAGCTTTTCCCTCATAAAAAACATGTTTTTAACGAATATATTTAAAGAGATTTTAATTTTTATTAAAAATTGTTTAGCACGTATTAAAAGTATATACGTTAAACTGTAAAATGTCCAATGTCTATTAAAATGTGAACAGAAGCAGCTGTGTCAGTAATTTGCATAATTGCATTAAATGTTTCATACTTAAAACTCGATGAAGAAATAAAATAAGTTTTAAAAGTGACATGGCCATGTTTCACTTTCTTATCTCTTATTTATTCAGCTATATTCAGTGTTTTTAAAAAGTACATTTTGTTGTTATTTATTAGAAATAATCAAAATATTTATGGAGTAATCTTTAATTCAAGTCATTAGAAGCATTATTTCAACAGTATATAAAATAAATTATAATAAATACTCGGTACAGATACCAAAAATAACACTTTATTGAGAATTAATGATCATCAAAATTGTGCGTTAGTCCCTTAATTTGAATTTGTAACATTTATAACATGACCTTTACTAGCTCTTCTAATTTTATAATTAGTTTTATATGTTTTCGATCCTAATATTGACAAAATATTTATTAATCATTTTTGAATCAAATATTTAAGGTGTTTCAACATTCCTTAATATACACAATTTATTATTTTCATTCTTCATTGTTCTGTATATTGCAAACATTTTATGAAATAATCTGACTTTTTGCTAGAATTATATATATATATATATATATATATATATATATATATATATATATATACCTTAAAGAATCATCAGTATGTTAAGATACATGGTCACTTGTTGGTATAAATATATAATATATGTAGAGATAAAATCGGTAAACATCATTAATTCTTTCTACTGTAAATCCCCGTAATTGCAGTAATAAGAAATATTGATATAATTAATTTAATCTTATCTTCTAAATATTATGACACATATAAAATATAATAGTGTTTTAGCACGTTATAATATTGGATTTACAGTGCAATATTCTTGATAGTAAACTTACGCGGTAATGGATAAAACTCGTTTGTTTTATCCTCTACGATTATTCTGTTGCCTTTGTCGAGTGAGAAAACCCTTCTTGGCGCCCGAATCAAGGTGAAACCTTATTAAAATACCCATTAGCGGTTTTGTGATCCGTTCCGTAGGTTCTGCGATGGTCGTTGAATTGTCTCTCGACGATTGCCCGCCGCCATACCTCAAAGTTCGAAACCAGTTCTCTTTAACATCATGCACCTTACTTTTATTGAAGGTATAAACATTATCCACACCTTTCCGTCGATTGGCTGGACCATATTCCGTGTTTACATGTTCCGAGAACTGACAAAAACTGGTGACTGAACAGTTAAGCGGGCGAATTTATGGGGACCTCCACTGCGCATAGCATAAAGCTTTGTCGTCGTATAGAAACGCCTGCAAATGCGACATTATATGGGATTAAATTGCATCAGTGCCATTCCCGTACAAATCGTTTTGCATCTAATGAGGGTGTCGAGTCTTGTAGATTGTTTTATTAAGGAAACTACCTGTCGGGTAATTGTCTGAATACGCGTAAAAGTGTATACAAAGTGTGGTGGTGTTTCATAATTTTTAATTTTGTTCTAAAAAAAAAACATTTTTAATTTTTTAGAAAATGTATATTTTTAACACTTTTCTGGAAAGTATATAGATAAAACCCCAATAGCCTGCTCAGCTACATTCTTAGAAAAAGAAGCATAATGGACTTATCCACAAATTTCAAGTATCTTGGAATATCTACGCAAGACTTCAGACTCTCTACTTCTATCATATGTATCAACACATACAAGCTAGGAGTAAGAATATTATTACTGAGCTAAGACATGAAGATACTATATGTCTCCATAGCTTAACAGCATATTCTTATAACGATAGTCGATTGATTGATCTTGAAAGATTTTAAATGGTTATTATTTTTTCCGAAGTAGAATTCAAATATTGCAAGTAACAAGCAAGTGTGAAAAACGATTGTGTATTTTTTTTGTAATGTTATCGAAACGAAATCGATATTTAACCGCCACTTTAAAGGATATACGAGAAAATCCAGTAAAATATAAAACTGAGACTACTCATAAGAGAAACTGAGTTGGCTAAAACACATAGAAACTGTAAATATCTACAGATCTCTTCTATGGAAAACTTCTATGCATATATTTTAAGTTTAAAAAAATCAAATATCTATCATCAAATGTATATCATTTAATCCTTTTCATATTGTAATTACAATCAAATATAATACTCATTTACTTTTTCGATATCGATTCGCCGATACAGAGAAAATTTCATTTGTTTGCCTTGATACATCCCTTTTCAATTATCTTTTACATTATATTATTACATATTACATTATTATAGCAGTACACATTATTTCAAAAATGCCTGGCAGAATACTTGTATATGGTTGTAATAAGATGTAGTTCAATATGCTCATTATAATGTTTTAAACTGTGTATAGTAAACTGTCTATCTTTAAGATAAGATTTCAGTGCGGACAATGCAGAATATTTTGAAGAGAGATTTTATAACTTATTTAATTTTCTGTTTTTATTTCTACTCAAATCTTACCAACTACACTTATTATTTAAAATAAATACTTTTTTGGAATCTCTCTATCTTGTGCTATTACTATAACTCAATATTTTTGTTAATATCTGTTACATCATCATCATGCCTATTTAAGAAACTAAATAATCCCTAAATAAACTTTTTTGTTACATTGGATGATATAAACTACCGAAAATGTTACCAAAACAGTACACCGAACTACTAAAATTGTATATTACAACCAGAATGTTCAGAGTCAAACAAGAACAAGCTTACTCTATAATAATAGAAGTTAAAGCAGGTGTACCACAAGAAAGTGTACTGGGGCCAATGCTTTATCTACTCTACACTTGTGATATACCACAAATGGGAATATTACAATCACTACATTTGCTGATGATACTGCGATTATAGCTGTCGGAGACAATAATGAAGAAGCCTCAGGAAAATTACAACAGGCAAGTGACAATATAAATAATTGAACATAAGCTTTGAAAATAAAAATTAATGAAAGTAAATATATGCATGTGCAGCTCACCCACAATCAGATCGTACAAGCACCAATGACATTAAATAATACTATCATTTCATATAGCAACAATGTTAAATATCTCGGATTGAATCTTGATGCAAAACGTCGCTGGAAGGAACATATAAAGAATAAAAAAAAAGAACTGGAATTGAAATATAGGAAAATATGCTGGATAATTGGAAGAAAATCACAATTATCAGTACATAATAAATTGCTATTATATAAGAAAATACTGAAACCTATATGGACATACGGAGTTTAATTATGGGAATGTTCTGCAAAGAGTAACATAAACAAAATACAAAATTTTCAGAACAAAGTCCTGAAAGGTATTGTGGGCGCACCCAAATACTATAGGACTGATTACCTACATCGAGACCTTTAGATACCCACAGTCAGTCAAGAAATTAAGAGCATTGCAAGGAGGAATGAGTATTGCAGCTTTTGGATACCACCAGAATAGGACACAGACTCAAAAGAATCAAACCATCTGATCTTGTGTAGTGAGGTTCATTTTATAAAAAATACAGCAGTGACATGTATAAACATTATTTCACCAGAGACTGAGATAGGGCCGATGGGTTATCTTACTTACATACCTAGATTTAAGTAATATAAAGACAAATCATAGGTTATAAAATGTATATAATAAACTAAGGTAACAAACAAAGATTTATGTGTATATAAAATGAGACAGAGACAAGGGGTTGGTCATAAAAATCACAGCTTGCTGGAGCGTTTGAGGACATCAAGTAGTTATAAGAAAAGTAACAGTGTCCTAGTCTCAGCCGGTTAAGTTTCACTGCATCGGAATCATTTGATCTAAACACAGCAACTTCTAAAACACAGCTTTTTTGCACTGTATCTCAAACAAAGATTTTGATGTTAGGGTAGAAGCCATTGTGAACGTGGATGCATATATACGATATCAATATAGAGTTGAGAATAGATGGAAGTCTTCGACACCTGCTTGTTCACAGGTATCAAAACGTTAAAGGGGATCCACACTAGTGGCAGCGGATAACCATCTACCCAGTGTGATAGTAAGAGAATTATAGATGTGGGTCTAGGGGATAATTATATTTCCATTCATGGAAGTAATCCAACTATGAGTATCGTTCCCTGTTCATCGAGTCCGAAAGGGTGGTTTGCCCATTGGAGATAAAGACACAACCAAGTGCTCTACTGGATATGAAGCCGTTAGTATAAATATTTGTGTTCTGTGTAGAGAGAGAACAGTTCAAAAAAAAGTCGCTCGTAATAGAGGGAGAGTACTCTTTATTGGAGTATATACGAACAATCATATACATAAAGAAGGCAAATGAAGACCAAAGAAGACATTTCTATCTTCAGATATTATAGACCAGGCTACATATCATTTAAAAAGCATTACTATTTCTTGATTACATTAATATAATAGATGTAACATATGTATGTATATGGATTTTAGTAATTTTAGTGACTGGACTGTGATCCTCCGTATTAAGCCTACGCACTGGCGAGTAACCAGTAGTAGTAGATCTACCCAGAAGATACCCGGTCTTACCCAGCCTTATAATTAGCGTCACTGGAATCATTTTCCTTTCAATCACAATTATTAAACAATCGCAAACATAAATTTACGACCATGCCCGAGCAGGATTCGAACCAGCGACTATTCAACAATTATAATAGAGAATAAACTAGTTGAAAACAATGTAAAGTTAATTTAGTCCTTGTATCGTATCCACAGCCGACTATTATTTATTTCTGATTCGTAATTAATTCCCGTTCATATAATTGGCCGTGTAGTGAAACCCAAACCGAGAATAAATGAGCATCACCGACGATGACACGGCGTAACATCTTGACTCAATCCTACTCTATTGTCGCCTAGAACGACAACAACACGAAACAGTTCCCCGTCGAAAAGTCACTAACGAACCACCGGCCATCTCGTTGACCCCGCCGGTACGTACGTACCGCGATGGGCCTCCTCGCCCATCGCCATCTCTCCACCCACGTACCGTCAGTCGAAACAAACCTCATAGATCTCGCCATCAGATAAACTAGAAAGATAAACAATAATATGACAAGTGAAAATTTATATAATGTTATAATGAAATGATATATTGATAGGCTGCGGGGTCGAAATCGATTCGAAATGGACGGTGTTGTTCGATGCCCTTAAGCTTATTGGCTTTGGTATTAGATCATGTGGAACGTAGATAACTATTTACACAACTTATTGATTAGGTAGAGTAGTGGTTTGGAAAATATTGCATCCTTCTTTCCCCTTTTATTATGGCGTCAATGTTATTATTAACTTTGTGCTGTGTGGTTGTACTCAATTGGTTTCGCGAAAGATGATGTTGTTAAGGTACATGAGACAGCAACTTTAGTTTGAACTGTATTAAAATGAACGTACTCTATACATTTAAGTAATACACTTTGAGAAGTTTATAATATCTCCATCATTTGTAGTGACCTATTGTTTTATTTAACGCAACTTTACAGCACGGGAATCTAGTTTTACTTGAGATGAGGTACTTATCTAAGAATACCATTGGTCCTTAATTAGTCTCTACACAAACAACACAACCACAAAATGACACGGTTTGGTTCTCCTGAATCTTCGTCCTAGTTCAATGTTAACAAGAGTTGCAGTACTTCTGTGTAAACATGGGAGTGGAGTTTTTCCTCGTGTCTTGTTGCGAATATCTTAATTTCCTCTATGACAGTTGGAATCCAAATATCTCCATGCAAATAGTTGTTTCTATAGTATTTCAGCTTTATACCGTATTTAGATTTTCTTCCAAATAACTATTATATATTTTTGTACTTTTTTAGGGTAACTTTTAAATGGCTCGGCGAATGGAGGTAAAACGAAATGAAACAGTGGTGTTTACATTATGTGACCGTTATTTATTGAAGTAATATAAAAATGTAGAAAGTACACTAGGCACGATGGTCGGGTACTGAATGAATGGAAGTACCCTTCAATAAAATCCCAGATAAACGTCTCGGGGTTGCCAGCTATTCATTATCGGGTTCTAGTTGGCGCTGCTGGCACCCCGCCCGTTTTCAACATCTGGGATTATATTTCTGGGTATTCTGTAGACCGTTATTCCACTATGTACAATTCGACATGCCTCAAGGTCGCTACAATACACCCCTATCAGAATTTTACATACACATATTTTAAAGAAATAAAAATACAAAAATTTATAAAAAAAATCAAATACAAAATACTGATATACCAAACAAAATTTGCTGCATGAAAAGGGCTTTGAAACAATGATAAATCAAAACGGTTGCGGTTGTGGTGTAAGGTTGCGATCTGGTACAGCTGTTGATATATTTCGGTCCTACAGATACCGTTGCTTCATCGTCGCTTTGGCACTTGAATGTGGTCCATCGACGACGTTGAAAACAAGCTATTTTTTGGACAGGGCTCCTGTAATCGACGCTGTGGGAGGATCGATTGTTCAACGACGTGGTAGCTTATTTTCTTCGACGACGAGACGTTGGCAATTTTGGTACCTCGGCGAAAACATGACGAGTCTACGGTGACTGCAATTGTATTCTTAATAGTCAACAAAATAAATTGTTGAGTATTAAAGTAGAGTTTTCCTATCAGAAAATATATTTAACTTTATTCACCTCTTTACAGTTAATATTTTTAAAAGAAATTTAACAACTGCTACTGTAAAAATTCTTCAAATGTTTTGGATTTATGCAATCTCTGAAATCTTTGGAACCGAATTTTAGTTTTCAAGATTTTAAGAAAAAAGTTTCGACAAACAATACGCTTGGACAAAAATCATGAAAGCTTATTAAAAAAGTATTACCTATTATGTCAGTCAAAAGTATCTTACTATTTATCATTTACAATTTAATTTTTTTACCCTCGAAAACTAGCGTTCCAAAATGCTGATATATTTATTCACAATATATAGTTATTCACAAGCAAACTACAAAAAAAACATAAAACCACATATATTACATATAAATCTATATAAGCATAAATTCGGCGCATTACTTTCAAGGTCGCGGCTAGGACAGAAGGCCAGAACGTTAAAAATCAGTCGAATGAACTAGTAGAACCGAAAATAGTAACTAAAACTAAACGACTGAAACAGTCGATAGTAAATAGTAATAAAATCAGACGGACCGAAAATAGCGACTGAAAACAGTTACTAGTAAAAACAGTCGAACCAAAAATAGCGACTGAAATAGTCGATAGTAAAAAGTAGTCAACTACTGAACAGTCGATAGTCGATTTCAGTCGATTGTTCCCAACACTAGTATTAGGTCAGAATTATTTAATATATTCATTTTCATTAGTTCTTGTACCATGCTTCATTATTTACTTTTAGAAGATTTCTTAATTTTCATGACAAATTTGTATATCAACCAAACAAGTTAAAATGGCTTTATTGAGAATAACTACTATATAAATTATTTTCTACAACTCTATTTCAAGGCAACATAGCGCTACTGTGTCGACGATCACCCTGCAACAATCTAAGGAAATGGTGTCACTCTTGCAAACACACTATTGTGCGCCACAACTTTTGCTAGCTATTACTGGTCTTTTTTGCAAGAGGACATATTTAATTGCTTCATATGTATTTCCCAATGGAAAGCTCATTTTAAAAGAAGCTTAACATCAAACTGAAAAAAGTATATTGGCTACTTGGAAGAAATTGCAAGGATGTAGCTTTATGCAAAATACTACAGGTGCAAAGGAGAACATTGTGTGAATTCTGTTGCGAGTTAACTAACTTTAGTTAAGCTATAATAGTTGTTAAGTTAATAATTAAAAAATTATATTCACTATATATCTATTTACGATTTGTAATAGTGAACAAATACCTAATCGGTCAATATTTTTGAAAACAGTATAACTAAAACTTTGACGCGTTTGAAATGAATAGTTTGTCTCTCATCACAAAAAATAAGAGAGGAAAACATATTTCCAGCAACTCAACGTACCTAGCCACACAGTTCAATAAACTAAACTAAGATCAATGAATTAAAATTGCAAAAAATTGTTTCAATTACTCGCTAAATTGAATTGTCTCTGACTTTTAGATCTTTTCACAACTACAAATCCACAGCTATCCTAGAAAATCAAATTATACGCCTTCTAAAGTATAATTCTTGATACATATAAAATAATCTTTAGAGAGATTATTATTTTTACAGGCGTACTTATAACAATAAATAATCAACAAAATTATTTATGATTGTCTTATAAATTGTCTCTTATTTTCAAAAAAAACTGTTACACTTATTTATGACCACAAACATTTTTTTTTAATTTTTTGGATTTGACGATTTCAGTCATTGCTTTATGTTCAATAATGTTTAATCATTGAAATATCTATTTACGGTTCCAAAACTGTTAGATTAGCGTGCAGTGTGGTTTGTAACGTTCAAATTTAGTAAAAGATAGTATGTGTAGCAGGCCAAAAAACGAGACCATATGTTTAAAATTAATGGAAAACTGAATAAAGAAGGTTATGTGAAAATACCTTAGGAAAATGCTAAAAGAGATCCTTCTGGAGTTAATCTAACTGGGGAAAGTTTTATTTTTCAATAAAATAATGACTTTCAAGATCAAAACCAACCATAATCATCGTCAAAATTATATCAGTAGTACATAGAGTAAAAAAGAAACAAAAAACATTTGCAAATAATAAAACTGATATACCATTATATATATTATATAATAATCTTATCGAATTAATATGCAATGAAATTGATAGAAAAGTAAAGAATCGATGCCCATCTAGCTCAATACAGTTATGGGAATACCTACTATAGTCCATCCAAAATACCAGTGAACACTGAACTATAATATTAAAACAAATTATATTTTATAACATTTTTGTTTCATTATCTTATTTGTATTAGAGTGTTGCAATATATAAAAGCTAATATTAATGTCTTAACTTGAGGTGACTCGAGTTCGAATAGAAGATATTTGTATAAAAGATTTATCGTATACTAGCGACCCGCCCCGGCTTCGGACGGGTGCAATGCTGATACTAAATTAAATACACTACGCTCCGACTTTGCACGGGCATAAAATATATATGCCTTTGTCACTCAATGAAAACATGATTAAAATCGATCCAATATTTTTGGTTCATTCATTACTGCCCTTGGCCTGCACGCATTAAATTTGGAGTAAAACAATTCCTCTTCCCCTATACTTACTATGAAGATTTCCTGCTATCTTTGGAATATCTAAATTCATACAATTTTTATTACATTACACATTTTTAAACGCAAATTTTAAATTTGTAATATCTCCGAAAATATTTGTTTAATTTACGTGCTGTAAGGAACCATATTGATCTATATTAATTGCACACTGTATTTAAGGTACTTAATTCGATAAGGATTAATGCCGTATTGCTTAAAATAGCTTCGTAAATAAGCCATTTTCTCACGTAAAAAGTAAACAATAAAAATGGTTAATGTGGGTTATCCCTAAAAGGTAAACATATACCATCGCGGACTTTTTTGTAGACCTTCTTATGGTGTACAATACTGTAGTACATTAATTTGATCTAACTCGTAGGGTTAAAAACTCGTAGTCTAAAAAAATAGGTTAATTTACGACATCACGTTAGAAACCTCTAAAATTAGCAATGTTGCCTTAGTATATTATGCATGTATTATACATATAAACCTTCCTCTTGAATCACTCTATCTATTGAAAAAAACCGCATCAAAATCCGTTGCGTAGTTTTAAAGATTTAAGCGCACATAGGGATATAGGGACAGAAAAGGCGACTTTGTTTTATACTATGTAGTGATATGTTATCTTCGTTTTTTAAATTTACTCTATTATTTCCAAATTTTCAATTTTATTTTCGAGAAACTTTCATAATACAAACATAATTGAATGTCTATTTAATATGATGAACTAATTAATGTGCCCGAGTAAGTTTTCAGTTAAATAACAATCCTTCATTCGTGTATAAGATTTCATAACATAACACTGTTCCGTTTTTCCCTTATATAACCATCAATCCACTCCACAACATCGAACCTAGCCCAATAAACTTTCTCCCAACACGTCTAACTAAATACCAACAACGTTTAATGAATTTTTCATTTCGGTTTTTGTTCGGAACGCCCACGCCATACCGATCCGACACCATTCCCGATACAAATTATTAATTATCGTATCGATAACGTGTCAGAAACAAACCGTACCTCACACCGTAACTTCATTAATCTCATTAGACGCCGTTTTAACCGGCTCGCGTGCAATTAGACTCGTCTATCTCGTATTACATCTCGTTTTGCGTTCAGTAATCAAATAGTAACGCGTTCGCAAACACATATAAACGCACGTATTGAAAGAGAGGTGTTCTCTGTTCGTACAAAAGGGGGTTCTCATTGAGAATCGTCTTACTTTATAAAATAATGAACACATGTAACATCAGACGATTATTAATGAAATTTTCCGCCATCAGTAATTGCTTCCGCGTATTCGAGTTGTTCTGTGTACAGTCGCCGTTGCTAACATAACGCATATTTCATACGTTTAGCGTAAAGTCATCGGCTGGCATAGCGGCATGATCTGGTTCACTGTCTCCGATGATCCCTGGTCGACCACCGTGTGTAAATAGGAAGAGTATACTTTTATTTAACTGTAGATATTATTTATTATTAACCGATTTCGAAAAAGGAGGAGGTTCTATGTTCGGCTGTATAGTTTTTTTACATGTATGCTCGCCGATTTCTCCGTCAATAGTGGGCCGATTTTCAAAATTACTTTTTTAGTCGAAAAATTGCACTTCCGAGGTGGTGCCATTGGAAACAATGCAGGATATATTGGGGGGAAGGGGAGAAATCGATGGAAGCGCTCAAATTTCAAAGGCACGTACACAGTTTTCACATATCTTTTATATAAAATATCAGATGCTTGTATATAATGTTATGGCTGATCTGATGTGATGGAAAATCGGAAGTTCAGAGCAAAAGCCATTCAGATTGCTTTTTAAGCACTAACTGTATTATATACGAGGGTCACTGTTTATATTTCGGGAATTGGCAACACTATGAGTCCATCTGACGGTTCCATCGTAAAGTTTGACATTTTTGACGATATACGTACTCGGAACATTTTATCACACGGATGCTATTTCTTTATTTTATATTTTGTTCAAAATTTAGTCTTGGCAAAAAATGGAACTGAATCGTGAACTTTTTTGTGCTATGATTTTTTATGATTTTCGACGTGGATTATCATGACAAGAGTGCATCAACTTAATTTGATTTTTGTCGATGAAGCTGCATCAAAAACCACCGTAAATTCTTATTGGTATCGATGGTTTAGTAAATTCAATCATGGTCGTAGTTCGCTGTAAGACTAGTTTAGTGAAGGTCGTCCAGAATCGGCTGTTGTGCCAGAAAACATCGATGTGTGCGAAATGATTAAGCAAGATCGTCATGTCACCTATTATGAGATAAGCATTAGTTCCGCCAGCGTATAGGCGATTTTACATGAACATTTAGATGTGCAAAAGTTATGTTCGCGTTGGATCCCAAACAATTTGACAATCGCTCAAAAAAAGGCTCGTGTCGATTGCTGCAAAGAAATGCTTAAGAAATTCAATCGCGGTGCTTCTAAAGACGTTTATAAAATCGTGACAGGCGACGAATCATGGATAGATTCGTATGAGCCCGAAAGTAAGCAGCAGTCGACTGTATGGGTGTTCCAAGATGAACCAAATTCAACAAAAGTTATTCGCACACGAAGCACTTCAAAGAAAATGGTGGCCTGTTTCTTCAGGAAAACTGGTCATATTGCCACAGTGCCTCTAGAGGACCGTAGAACAGTAAATTCTGATTGGTACACAACTATTTGTTGCCGGCTCAAACAAGAGATTATTTGAGCACTTAAAACATGGAATTGATGGGTCATCCGCCGTACAGCCTTGATTTGGCACCCATTGACTTCTTTTTGTTCCCATCTGTGAAGAATAAACTGCGTGGTCAACGATTTTCATCGCCCGAAGAAGTTATTGAAGCGTTCAAAAATGATGTTTTGAAGATGCCTGATTCGGAATGGAATAAATGCTTTGAAAATTGATTTAAGCGTATTCAAAAGTGTATTGATTATCGTGTACTTTGAAAACCGATAAAAATATATTCCCAGCTTAACTATTTGTTTTTTTTTTTTCCTATTCCCGAAATATAAATAGTGACCCTCGTAAGACCTTGTAGAAATACTGTAGACAATTTTTTCTATAGTGTACTGGTTAATGCCTTTAGCTCTCAAGCAGAGGTCGCGGGTTCGATTGCCGGCGGGGACAATAACTCTTTGTTGTTGTTTAATTAGAACATTTGTCAAATCAGCTAGGCTAGGAGTCTGAAACGATCCTTATTTTCAATTATGGTTTTTATACTTATTTTTCCTAATATGGGCTGCACCTTTACTTGGCCTACCCATTGCAATATTAAATAAAATAACTGTGTAATTGAGAAAGTATCTAAAACTAAAAGGAGAAAAATAATATATTTATAACAAAACATTGAACCGACCCAAAACAGATATCTAAAAAATACTAAATTGAAAATAAATAAGCAGCAAAAACATGTAAAAAGACACAGAGCGAAAAGAACTAGAAATTTATTCCAAAACTAATCCAAATCTAAATGTCATTACTTTGAACTTATTATTTGTTTAAATATGTATGGTAATAGCCGCAAACGTATTTGATTCATTTGGTCCATTTCATTTCTTTGGTGCTCTTATTTTTATTTTAGTACTATTCTTAGACTGTCGTAAGTAGTTAAGAATGCATTTAGTATTTTATACGGTAAATTATTAATCATTAGTATATATCTGGAATACACAAAGTAAACAATTTAAACTTATAAGAGAAAAATCGAGACATACAAACTCTATTTGGAGTGCATAAGTGGTGTGGAAAAAAATAATCAAAAGGAAAAACCTCTATAATATGTGAATATAAGGCATATTAAAAAATAAATTTGATCAAAATAATATGTATTCAGTAGTACAAATTTGATTTTATTTTTTGGTTAAATTTTTAAACTCTCAATCAACTAATCGTCATAAAATGGTCATAATGGTAATGGCTTTCTAATTCATTTAATTGTGAAATATTAATTTAATTCCAAGAATTCACCAGTTCTAATATTGATACTATTTTTATTCTGCCAAGGTCTCTGTTTTAATGTGAATACTAATGGGTGGCAGGCACGCGTCGAAGATGTGTACGGAAATGCAACACATTCAAACATCCGTTTATCGAAAAAGAGACACATACTAAGTAGAAAACGTAGTAATAGTTTTGCGCATATATACATATAAGTAACAAAATAATGGCTTAAGAGCAATACACATTAGCAACACAAAAATAAATATTACATTAATGTTAGTATGTTATTAATTTGGTATGTTCATAAACTCCATGTCTCCATCTTTTTTTTAAACACCACAACTACCAGTGCGGAATTTCACTCTTATCAAACAATAGGCGCCATAGCTCGTCAGGTATTTGTAAACACAGAAGAGAAGTTAATCAAGGGCACTTGATTAAGATTAAAATAGTTATTATTCTGCCATCGCCAAGAAATATATTATGAATAAGGCGATAGAGTACTAAATATTAACCTGGGATATCCTACCATGTCTCAGTTTGCGTTACACATTATATTTTAAAGAAATTACAAAGGAGGTTACTATTGAATTATATTGAGAATGGGATACAAACCCACCCATAAATCGAACCAGCCTGTACATAATTAACAAATGAATTAATAAATAGGTTTCATTCAATAAAATCTTACTATATTTTATTATATTATTTACAGCTGAATTATTCATATTTTACATCTGAAGTAAAATAAATCAGATTATTAAAAATATATACATTCGAAAAAGACAACATATACTAAGAATAATCGGATGTTGTAGCTATACCCAGAAATGATGATATGTGAAGTATTTAAAACTGTTATTTTACTTTAAAGCTTTAAGGACTGTATCACAAGCGCTACTCAATAGGTACTGCTCAATCCTATTCTAATATTAACAAAATCCCTAGATGTCTCACTCATCACATCTTTTACTCTAACATAAATTCACATAAGCATAAATTATATGTATATATTTATGTTATGTCTTATTCCAGTGAAGTGTAAACAACGTCTCTCCAGCTTCCACTATGAAGAAAAGACTTATGTACTGTGTTTAATTCACAGAAAAAAAAATTAGAAAAACACGACGTTAACATATTTAATCGATAGAAACATGCTATTTATGGTTTCACATAAAATTTTTAACAAATCAACCGAAAAGAGAGAGAAGAACGAGATGAGATGAACCATGAATAATAAATATATGATACTTAAGGTAATTCTTCGTTAAATAATCATGAAACACAGATTTTTTCAATTATTAGTTGTTTCCATTAATGACACATCAACTGGCTCTATAATACTTCGATCTGTGTTTGTAAATGCCTCAGAAAAAAACAACTTTGATGGTTTTAAAATGCGGGGTATTCCAATACACCGAAAAAGATGGAAAAATGTTGTAACTATCAACAGGCAATACAATAAAAAATAAAGAATAGAATGAATAACTTTGAAATGTGCAATTAAAAAGAAAAAAATATTGATATGGTAATAAAATAAGCTATCAGAATTGATAATATTACCGAAATGAATGTCTATAATTTTAATATTTGAAATACCGTTAGAATATATGATCGAATAATAACACTATAATCATACATCCATTATCTAAAATATACTCGTATACTGAACGAAACAACAGATACACCTCCTGATAGGTGTGTACCTAACCTACGATTTGAAATTGTATTACACTACAAGACCTTTTACTTATTTACATTAAACACGAAATGGATAAAACACATGCTGATATTTGCAAGATATTGTTTCAATAACAACCATATACGTTCAACTATAATCCTCCATCCTAATACAACGAAAATTACATAATATAAATTAAATATAATAGCACCACGAAATTAAATATTGTTACATATTCCTTGAGGCTTATTTGCATGCAACTTCAGAGAGTCTTCATTGTTTAAACAGACTCAATTGTTCATAAATATGTCCACTTTATTCTACGATTCTATAAATGTTTGTACATGCACTGTCTTTGAAACTATATCCATACTCAACTATATCCACATCATATTTACACGTCAAATAGTGAATTAGATTACTTTTTTATCAAATTCTAGATCACCCAGCACGTTCTTGCTATGTTTATAGAATCTACCATTTCTCCAACCCAGTCATGTAATCAAAAAAATATTTTTAGTTGAATTAATAAGATGAATCAATTATGTATTCAGATATTCTTCAATAAATTTAACAATTTCAAGAAATAAAGTTCTCTGGACTGTTATGAATTTGTTTTCTTATGATTTCAGTTTTGTATAGGCATCGTAGTCTCATACGTTTGATTCTATATAATTTTATAATTATATTATTGTCTGACATATATTTTATTATATCACTTTTGCATCAAGCTTAAAAATACACATTTGAGTTATAATAAAAAAGCTTTTAAAAGGCAATAATCTGTTTGTAATTCTTTTGGTGCAGAGGTTGTTTTTTAAGAAACGTGTATTTGCTGCTACGAAAGCTTTAGAAGCTTAGTTTTAGAGCAGCTTGCAGCTCATCTAGGAGTCAAAAACGGAAAGCATTTAAACGTTTAGAAGTTCGGTACCAAATATATAGACCGAGCAAAACCTAGAGATTTTCATGCAGCAAATATAGTGTATTTGAATTAAGTATTATAAAGATATACGAATATTCCTAAAATATGTTATTTCAAACCTAACTCTTATTTTAGCAACACTTTCTAATTACAGATATATGTGTGGGTTTATGAATTAATTACAAAATAAACAAAACATTTGATATATCCAGTGAAGAAGAATGTCAACTGCAAAGCGTAACATGCTATGAAAACAATTTAGAAAATGGGGGGAAAGTAATTAACACACGCCTGATCTCCAGACTTGGCGCCGACTACATACTTTGGATCGTATCTAAAGATAATGTATCCAACTTTTACAGACGCGCGGTTATTTCAATTAAAAAAATTCCTTTTAATTCGCCACAATCCTTTAAGGATCTTTATGGCATAATGATTCAGATAATTTAAATCTAATTAATTTGGTGATTTTATTGCTAACTATAGTTATTAATTCCATTAAATGTGTTTTAATAATCCAGACATAATGTGTGTCAAATTTGTCATTCATTTACATGAAATACTGGAACTTTCTAATTTATCAATAATTTTTATTTGAGATGGTTTGGTCTATACTTATACGCTCAATTTGTTAGATATAATTTTACCCATTTTGCAGAGGTAATAAATTATGTTAATATATTACTAAATCAAATGGTATTACCAAAAATTACAATCTAAGCAATACCTGTTCAATAAATAATATTATGCAGTACCTAATAACATTATGCAGTAAATATTTTATTCATCATTGTATTTACAATAATATTAATGTACAGAATAGCACTGTAAACTGATTTTGCAGTACACTATAATGTAACATCTCAAAAGACTCGAAAAGCCCAACATTAACATGGTGCAGAAGTCTTTATTCGTGATTTGGGTAAGTTTTATAATATTGGCAATTTCCATATCTACTACGTCTAAGTAAACTATTTCTGAAGCATAGCGAGGCATAACATATTTCGTGGATACATTTTATTTATATGAATGTTTTAATTATTTTAATTGATTCCTGTTACAAAAATCGAAGATGGAACTTAACTACATGCTTCGGTAGGCTCAAGAAAGATATTATGGCCTATACATAAGTTTCCGACTGATATTCACGCTTTAATAAGGGTGACAAGTTCAATAAAAAAACAAGAAACATCGTTTTACGGATAACCGAAGCGCCTACCACCGAATTTTGACAGATCTTGAAATGAGACATGTTCATTACCATCTCAAACAAGCTAACAAAACGTTCAATTGAATTTAAATAAAAGATATCTGAATCTTTAAAAAAATATCTCAACATTTTAACCAAAGTTATTATAGGTTATTAGAGTTGGTGTTGGGATATGTCCAAAACCAAATAAGAATCAAGCCAGTGGAAGACTACCCACGTAGTAAAAACACTGGAAACAAGTGGCTTCCAATGTAAAGATGCTGATCATTATCATTCTCAAGAACAATCAAAAATAAAAAAGGTAAGCATTTTGGTCGTGTGAAGGCGGTAAAAGTATTCCGACGGTACTTCAAAGAGTAAGAGAAGAACTTACAAGCACATCCCATCTAAACATCTGCCAAGAAATTTTGGGAGTTTTTCAGCTTAACCTAGTAGACCTAACCTTCTAAATATTATATTTAAAACAATGCACTTTATACTGTATTGCAAGTGGGTGAATGAAATGGTCAAATTCAACGAATTCCTTGCCACCTACATTGTAGTCCAGATCACATCTGTAGAATTTATTACACAGCGAAAGACGTCTGACACAAACGAAGAAGTGATTCCTGATGTGGAATTTTAAATAGTTCTACGAAATATTAGTATCCAAATGTATAAGAGCACTGAACTTAATTTATCATTCTTGGAAATGAGGTATATTAGTAAATCAAATTAAATTTCGGTTATATATAGCTGTTCATTAGATCTGTTGTTTAATTTAATGGTGACTGAAAAAAAATTTGTAAACTTAATAATTATTAACACTGTAAGTTATATCTGGGGACTGTTCACTAACCACCAAGTACATTGCGTATTTAAGTGTTTCTATTAAGACTGAATGGTATAATGAATGTTTACACTGTCTACAAATAGAGGTTACTGGGATTTTTACCTGTCTTGTAATAGATAAAAACTCTCAATGTGGTTTTGTGTCATCCTTCAACAACTCACCTCTTCTTTCCATATTTTTTAATTCATTCAATTAACTTGAATTAAATTAATTATAAAAAAAGACAGGTTGGCGTTGGATTAGCAATCGTTTCGCAGTTCTTCGAAACATTCCTTGGTGTAGTTAAGTGTAATTTGGGCAAACTTATCGCAGCTGAAACTGTAAGGTCCCAAGAGGTGGATTGGAGGTACTCTTGGTGAAACTCCTCTAATAAGTAACATTTGAGCGTTAAAAAACACCACCAGTGAATTGTCGACACAAGCATGCAAATTTATTAAACATAGTCTATAGGAGTTCGAATAGAAGCTTGTAGTTCAATGTGTACAGCCATCAATCTTTAGACTATTGGAATTTGAAGTCACCAAAACTTGCGAAACCATTTCATGGGGGGAATGATATCATGGACATTTGTGTAAAAACAGTGTCATTTATAAGTAATTTTAAAGTTTTATTGTTCTAAACCTTTCACAATTCTTAGCTTATATTCCTCTTATTGTAAATAATATTGCAAATGTTTGTAATCATAATTTCCACAGAACCAAAAATCATCTTTTAAAAAAATGTTGACCCAATTCTATCACATGAATAAAAATATATTATTGATCAACCGTTAAACCTTTAAGTCTCGTAAATAAATAAAACGATTAAAACAAGTCGACGAAAAAAAGAACCATTTTTTAACTCAACACTAGGCAGTATCGAGTTTAATGCGATTACCTGTAAAATGAGATAAAAAAAAGAAGCACACCGTACGAACTTGGTACTTTATCCACTTTAATTTCTGACATAAAGGTCAGTTTCGACATAAACAAATATACACATGTTCCCACGAATACCGATATTAACTTAATGGGTATATCATGCTCTCGTGCATTTCTTCCATCGACGTAAACCGCATTAATTACCAGCGCTTATTTATTCTAAAAATAATTATCTCGAAATCTACGTTATCGCCATCTGCGATCATGCCAAGGTACTGGAAAAACATTAATATGAAATGTAATACCGCAGGTAATTAAATCACTTTCGTTTGGATCGTCATGGACATTAGCGTGGCAACTCCTAATCGTATTATATTCACTTTGCCTCTTTATATTATGTTATAGTTCAAAATGATGCGAAGAGACAGCAGACAATTGTTAATTTTATAATTAGTACCCATTATAATACGAAAAGTCAAGCAATAAAAAAAATCATCATTATACAGCTGAAGGCTTTTACCATATACTGAAACTGTAACACATGACATAGTGTTCCGGTTCCAATTTTTTAAAATTTGTTAATAAATTATTAATAATTGTTGCCGACTATCTTACAATTTATCTCTACGGTCTTTTAAAACTAGGTACTTATATAGGAAGACCTAGTACTTAGTCTGTAATAAAATAAAATAAAGGTTAGTGGCATTTTCCAGTATTTTTGCCATTTAGTGCACTTTCTTATACAACTAAACAACACTCCTACACTTCCTGCTGTATCTGTTTGCATCCACAACACAAAGGCTATATTGTGAAATATTCATATTATGTTGATATAATTTCTCATATAACATCCCCATAACAGTATTTCGAAGGTAATAGGAGACATTCGAGGCAACTTATTATGTATGTAAAATTTAGATTTTCTTGGAAATTACCAATACATCCTTTTATATTTTAATTCGAGTTCTTTTCTTTTTGATATGCTCTTTCCAATGAAGTTTTGCGTCAAGATGAAGGAAACAAAAATTTTAAAATAACTTGAAAGAAAATTAATTATGTATATTTAAAAGTTATTTGAATGCTTCTTGGTCAGCAAAAGTATTTACAAAGTTTTCATACTGATACAAGAGTGGGATAGCCCAGAACAACATTGGTCCAAAAAAACAATGGCGTGTAAGAAAAATGCACACCTTACATAAACCTCCAAAACATTGTTCTATCACTATTAAACATTAAAATGGGCTTAATGAAAAAATTTGTAAAATTTTACCTATATGGTGATTATTGTAGACATTTCCTCATTTATCAAAAGCCAAGTTGAACGAAACATAGTTTTCGAATCTACATTCGAAGTAATGATGGAAAATCTGCATCAATGTAAAAATCAACAAAGACATTGTGACTAAGTTTCTGAGAAATATGAAAGTCTCTAGCTACAAAACCCATCATACTACTAATACATACAACTAATATGATAAGGAAGACAACTCTCTAATCTCTTTAAGTCCACTTTTTCCGACCATTTTTCTTCTTCTTGAAAAAGTCGGCAATGCTGGTGAAGAGCAAGAGGGACGATTTGATCAGGACGTATAAGACAAGGAGGAAAGACACCAAGGACGATGGACTATGTATATGATAAGAAACTACTGTTGACCATCTTACTGATAACAAAACACTGCACCCCAACGAATAAAAAGTGTGAGGAAATACAAAAATAAGCACATGATATTCGCACTTTAGTCAAAATTGTAGATTCGTCATTCTTTGCCTAATTGGATAGGTATATAATCGATGTTATGTTGGTCCAGAACTCTCGATGATAAACAAAACTGATGTCGAAT
The DNA here is from genome assembly GCF_030347505.1 of Rhynchophorus ferrugineus. NCBI lineage: Eukaryota > Metazoa > Arthropoda > Insecta > Coleoptera > Curculionidae > Rhynchophorus > Rhynchophorus ferrugineus. The sequence continues at coordinate 37,203,277 of NW_027472585.1, read as the reverse complement.
AGAGTTTCAGCCCATAATACTACATTAAACACTTTTTGTTGCCTTGTAATATCAATAATCAACTATTATTAATTTTAATAATAATTATTAGCAATTACTAAAGGCTCTGTTCTCTCAAAAATAATCACAGCCGAAAGTAAATTTTAACATCGATGTCATGCCAGACCAAAAACAATGGCGGGTGAATGATTCAAAATACCGCTTGAAACTGCCCAAGAAAAACAAAAAAGGATTTCCTTTGTCGATATATGACAATGATTGAAATATGAATATGATGTGAAACACTGTAAAAACTGTACACCTGAATAAAATTATCAGCTCAGTAGACAGTAGCGACTATAATAGTCGGATATCAATGTTATGGTGTCTCGCTTTTGCTACGGCTATAATACATGGTCCATCGACTATGTTAAGAAAGGTAGATTGATACCGCGTAGAACTCAAAAAAATGTAAAAGAAGAAAATACTTCAATAGACAAAGACAAGCAAATTAAATATTTAAAACAACATTTTATTAAAAACGACAGCTGAAAAGAAATTGAAGGAATTACCCTTCAAAATGTTTCTGCCCTCACTGTACTGTTCATATAAAAGCCCAAAAATTGTTTGTTTTCCCTAAGTGCAAATAGATGTTTCAGAAAATAAAGGTAACTAACCAAATTGAAGCCAATTTTGAAAACAAAACCAAAAGAGATGCATTACAATGAGCGTATAGTGATGAATATAGTCGAATTTCTTTTTTATGAAGATTTATTGAATGATGAATAAAAATTTTGTTTGCAAATATGACTAATGCTAACTTATTTTCTTTGATAATAATACAAAACTAAACCAACAGGCTTTATCAGAATCTCCATCAGCATTGAACCGAAGAAGCCAATCTCTTCGACGCCTATTTCTAAAATTATTTTCACTTAAAATGTCCTCACCTTCCAACCGTTTCCTAAAGTGCCTCCGCAGACATCGTTAAACTGTCACTAATGACAAATTTATGGAAAACAAATGCAAACACATTTCATAAAATATTATCTATTGTCCTACAGACAATTGATTAAAATCCAAAAATTCATTCATAAATTAAAAGGTATTTTTTTTATTTTCCTTTTTTTGTTAAAAATCCAAACTTAACATAAAACAACAAAAAATATCGTAAATGAAAAAATCTCTTTATCGGTACATACTATTGAATTTTAAATAACTTTTTTTTCGAGATAATCGTTTATGTCGTATTATTTAATGATAAATTCGAATAAGAGCCAGAATTACATAACGAATCGACATGGCTTTTATACAAATTAAGAAGCACTATTGATAACAGAGAAAATTAAAAGTATTAGTATTTAATCTGTATACGAATACGGAACCCATTCAGGCAATAAAGACATCATAAACTAGTTTATTTTAATTAAGGACTAATCAGTAGAACATTCCTTTATTGATTGGATCTATTAGGTTTGGCTATGAGGTTCATTATCCACTGTATATATGAAAAAAATTACGTATTAAAATATTTGTTAGAAACAGTTGAATTTTATGGGTACCTGAAACTAGAGCTACGAGGGTTGTGTGATATATATTTAGTAATCAGTTTTCATTTCTATATGCTTAGTTTATTGTTATTTTTATTCATATTTGGAAATATAAAATTATATCCATTGGTGTTAAATCTGTTGAATATAGTTTAATATGTTTCAAGACGAATTATCTTAACGTTCAACAAGTTTTTCCTTTGGATAATATATTAATATCATACTTTGTTTTAATCAATTCAGCTTTCTAAAGCAATCATTTTTTTCATTTTCTTACACTTTCCGAAGTGGTTATCTAATTTGAATAAATAATCTTGGTAAAAAATGTTTATATATAGGATAACATTTATTCGATAATTAGATTGCTGTCTCCCTGAATTTTACACTTCATTTTAATTTCATAATACTAAATTCTTATTTTAACGCCAATATAAGGCATTGAGTAGAATTGGGAGGAAATAGATTAGGGAAACATGTGACTGATGATGTATTCTGATGGAGAAGTCATTACTCCGAAGTAATATAGGTTCAAAGGGGTGGTTTGTCATTAGTAAGAATTCAAGTATTTACTATTGAGTAATCACTAACAAAACATTCGACTCATTATCACAGACCCCACTAAAATTTGTCTTGGTAGCAAGGATTGGCTAGGTTTGCGCATGTGTATATAACCTTTTAGATTTGACGTTACAATGCTTGTAATCGTAGTAAAAAGTAATATCATAGTATTATGTGTATGTTTGATGCAAATGCGTATATTTGTCTGTCTAAGATAGATTGTTACAGCTTTCTAGTTATATTGATACGTTTGTTATTGCTTGTAATGTACAATAAAATATATTCTGTAATAATTAACGTAAATAACTGAATGTAAATATGACAAGAGAACAATACACCACACAATCATTTTGAACCTGTTAGTGTAGATTTAAGTCCTTAAATAATATAGGTATTAGACGTAGGTCCTATTATGTAACATAAATTACATCTGCTTATTGTTGTTGTTTTATTACTTTATTTATATCAATTAAACAGTATTTTTATTAATAAATTTAATAAGAAGTATAATAAATAAAAAGCTATATGAGACCTGCTATTTATTTTATTTATTAATCGACCTAACATAATGAATATTATCATTTAGATAATTTCCAAATGTGTAGATGTTCAAAAACCTTAATATATCGCTTGATGGAAGTACGATTCATGAAGCAGAATCAGCTAAATACCTCGGCATACATAACGATGCTAGGTTAAATTGGAAAAATCATGTTACACAAAAAACAGAGCAGATTAGACTCAAAGTCAAGCAACTGTACTAGTTGGTCGGAAGATATTCTCAACTTGACCTAAAATAAAAGAAATTGGTTTATCAGTCAATTATAAACCCAATTTGGACCTATGGAGCGAAAATATGATGTTGCACTAAAACATCTAACCAGCTAGTATTTCGATGCACCCAAAACAAAGTTCTATGATTAATTATCAATGCTTATTACTACGTGACCGACGAATGATGCAAAATATCACCTTAAAACATGAAGTAAGTTTGCCAAATCACAGCAACGTTGAAGAAATACAGCTACAAAACTGAACACTTTGAAGCGAACCAAACCACACTAACTTGTTTAGTATATAAGTGTTAAGTAGTTAACTTTAGAAGTAGTTTAGTTTCATCTTAGATTGGAAAATACATACTGAAGTATTAATCCCGTACTCGCCTGGCTTGTGTATCAAGACAAGTACAGTAAAAAATTAATTCATAAATTGAGATTGTACTAAGCACATCTAATGTAAGATGTAATGAATTAAAAAAATTAGATAATATGTCTCTTCGAAAAGAAACCTTCAAAATCTTTGAAATAGAAACAAGCTCTTTTGGCTAAATCAGCTACCAAGACCTTATGGTGTTAGTGGTGTCTTAATAACACGCATCCTACATTCACCAGTGATCTTCTCGTTATGATTTGTAACAAAAATTATCATTGGCGAGACTATTTATTAAAAAAATATACAACTATTTTAGGGAATCTCAATATTCCGCCAAAATAAATTTATAAAACAAAACTTTACGCCAGTAATAGTTAATTTTCTCGGTAATTATATAAAACCTATCAAAATATACACATAACTAAACACTGTAAATTACATGTAACATGCTTAATATCGAATATATTGATCGGTTGTGGTCTAAACACCAATAAAAATAACTGGCACGAATCACAGACATCTTCATTACCATCCGAGAACAAATTCAAATAAGATAATGACGATAATAATGGAAAAACCTGACGCCGTTTTATTAGCTTTTAATCAAAGTGCGAATAAGCGACGCATTAAAGCAATCAAGCAATAAAAAAACAATTCCCAATCTGAAATTATTGCGTTTAAAAAGAAATAACCGACCAGATGGTCGCCAGTTCAGAGACGTGATTGTATTAATACTTACAATAAAATTAGAGCGTTAAATTGTTATGGGTCCGGTTCTCCTTCTGGTTTCTGTTCGATTCGCTACAAAAACTTCACGACGACAAATGATGGGTATGCTGGATGTTTTATAGATTCTTCACACATATAAGGCTACATAACTCTCGATTTGGCATCGAGATAAGAGGCTGCGACGTTACAGGGCCGACCGGTTCAACGGATTTGTATTGTCACGTTTACAATACAGTAATTTTAACTATAAAAACTTAAATTAACCTAATATTTTGAATAACTCTACAGTATATTTTGATATGCATTCAAAATTTACTAATAATAAGTTTAGGAAGTTTACAATACAATATATTCAATGTAACAGATAAAAACGAAAAAGTATATCCTCTAAAAAACAGATATAACTAGCATTCACATATGTAACATTAATAGATTTCGAAGAGTAATAAGCGAAATATTAGGATCATATTAGAATAAAATAAAGTAAGTGATAAAATGATAAGAGCCAATGCCAATGTTGTAGTGATAATAAATGATAGTCAAGGTCATAAAACTTATTCATATGCAAAAAGATAAAAAAACAAAACAAAAATGGAAATATAAAACGATATATAAATCAATTATAAAAACAAGATGAAAGCAGAGATGAAATATCATCAAAGAGTGAGAAGACAGGACAGAATGAGAAAAGCTGAAATAAGAAAACATTTAAAAACCTTTAAAACAATGCATAGAAAGGAGACAAGATAGTTGAGGAGGCATTTAACACGGAACATCAAATAACATACACCCAATGTAATAAAACCACAAAATTTCGTAGTACAAGAGGTTTTTATGATTATATGTGGATTAATAAAAACATATGATAACAAAATCAGACACAAAACCTAGACAAAGAAACTACAGATAATAGGAAACTATTAAAACTATATCTAATAGAAAACAGGATATTTTAAGTAAAATAACCAAAAATGTTAAATGGATAAAGATTAATTACGAAGCCAGAAGAGCTAGAAAGGGTGACAGTAAAACGAATTTAAGAAAAAGAATAAGATTAGAAGAGAAAAGGACATAACCAAAGAAAAATATATAACCAAGAATAAAAGGCAAAGGAAAAAATGTACAAAAAGTAATGAAAAATAAAATATACTAGAAAAAAAACTACAAAAAATCAATAAATAATATACATTGGAAATACATAGGAGAGTAAACAGATTCTTCAGTAAATAATGGAGTACTAACAGTAACAATTTTAACACAAAACCAAAAAAAATTACAAAAACGAGCTGAACTTGGCAAGCCCTCCTATATTTATCCAAAAAAGTATTAACCAATAACCAAGAGAGAAAAAAATTTTAATGAATGATGAAAAACAAATATGAATAACAAAGTCAATATGCAAGAAAAGGCAATTAAGAATATAGAAATCGAAATAATTATGTGAAATATAAAAATAGCCTCTAAATAAAATAAAAACATAATAGCACAATATACTGAGGCGACCTATTGTTATTAATATCTAAATTGAATGTCCAATATTAGTGGAATATCAATCAGTTATGTTTTGTTAAAGTTTGCTTAAATAATTAGAATCCAAATTCATTGCATCTAGGAAAGAAGTTGACACTAATAAGAATAACATTTCTACCGATCATGATTCAGCTATTAATTGGATAAAACAACTGATGGTCCCGGTCCAACAAGTCCAAGTGAAACAAATCTATTATTCCTCAGGATTTAGACTCTGAAACTTCCAGGAATTTTAGTTTTATAAAGTAGAATGAACGAATTAGATATAGATGACTAATAGTGAATTAAGTCTAAATAAGTTTTTTAATAAGATTTTTATTGGCAGTTGAACGCGTTAATTTAAATATTCTCAATTTGATCATATACGGATTGGTTTAAAATGCAACATATAAACATGATTTTATACTAGAGACAATAGAAGGAATAGTAAAATTAACCAAATAATACACTGGATACTTTTAAAATAAACAAAACAATATCATAAAAGATGGAAGAACTGTCAAAAATATAATACCACAATAATAACAACAAAGAAACTTTAGTACTTTTGAAAAAAGAAGAGGGAATAATTATGATACTTGCAGTAACACGTGTCTTTTAGTATAATGTCAACAAACACGAGGGGGAAACTTGGGAGAAATTATTTGCCAATCTACAAAATATTTAGGAATTATTCATTTAATGCCAATGATACCCAATAGACCCTGTCAACTAATGTTCATTAATGATAATATTGCATAATAAGATTCATCACCAATAAATAAATGATTGTATTTGGTAATTATCTATGATATTCTGTAATGAAATTTTGTGTTTTTACGTTACGTAACATTGCCTATAATTCAGATTCAATTATCATCCATTTATAACAGAAAAATAAATAACACTCATTACTATAACTACACAATTATTAGAACCAAAACTAGAATCATATCACGATTTATTGGGTTGTTAAGAAAGTAATTTAGGGTTTTGTGTAAATCGATTATGTAAACAGCGTTTGGAAAGACTTTTTAATATTTGATGTATGTCACGTTTAGATTAGTTTACCGTGACGTAAGATTATTTATGGCTATTGATTTAGAGTTAACATAAACATTGGTATATTTTGTTAATTAATTTTCATAAAATAAAACCAATTAATAAGCCGAATTTTGAAAAGAGCTCAAAATGAATCATTCATAAATATCTACAGTCACTTGTCTTGGACTTTTTGATATGCAAAAAGAATGCTAGTCTTGGGTTACCTCCTACCTTGTTAAAGGTTACCTAAATTAAACCTAGGTTACCTTACCTTAGCTAAATTAAAGTTCTATATTATGAAAAGGTAGCAGTTGCACAAGAGGATCGTTAATCATTTAAGAATGAAAGCCATAATAGAACATTATATTTGACATGAGATCAAAAGTAATATTAGAAAGTTGACTAATTTTGCATCAATAACCAAAAGAACAAGGTAAGTTGACACATTAAAAATTTACAAGTATAAATCTATTTCAAAGTTTACGGATAAACTTGAGTTAATTTTGATAATTAATCCTAATGAACCACACTTTAAATGTGTTTTTGGTTATTTTTTTGTTTTGCTGATCAGACAATAAATAAATTGTACTATAAAATAAAATGTATACTTTAAACAAATAATTTAAATATAAAAAAAATGTTTTGCAATAAAATATATGTACAAATAACAGACCATTTAAAATTCATTGCAACTTTAGGCAGAACAATATTCAAATCAACTGAAAATTATTCAACATAAAATCATGAATATTATATGGACCTTTCCCTTTAATGAAACATATGGAAAATGTTTTAAAACTGTTTTAAACTCACCATCAGAAACTCGGGTATGTTATCAATATTCAAGAACAGCCTTACCTGAAAAAGAAATTATTATTAATTTAAATTAAATATAAAATGTTGGTAGTGGTATTAGGTATGTAATAATGTATTGTTAAATACATTTATTGTTAATTTATGAAAATATTAGTAAAATATTTTAGATTTTTACATAGATCTTATACAATAATGATTATTAGTCATAACATTTATTAATAATTAATTAAAGATATATTGTTCTTCACGCTGTAAACAGAAATGATTTTATTCCTGGCGCAAAGTTAGTGTTGTCTTGTAAGTTCAAGGGTGATTACTATGGAAAAATAAATAATAAGTTGTGTTTGCTGTGGTTTGAAAATTAGCTCTTAAAGAACTTGGAGGAACGATCAGGTATTATTACAAAAATGCACCATACCCTAATACAGTCATGGAAAAGATACCAACAAGCGCATCGACAAACGCTGTAATTAAGCAATGGCAAGGCCTTCAAAATAGGCCTCTTCATTCGATAAAAATCGTTTCGTCATCACCTCTTCATTCGATAAAAATTTCTTCCCAGCGAGCATTTTTTTGAGATCTGAGAACAGCAAATAGTCGCTGGGGACCAGACCTGGAGAATACGGTGAATGAGGAAGCAATTCGAAAACCAATTCATGGATTTTTGCCATCGTTTTCACTGACTTGCGACACGGTGCATTGTCTTGGTGAAGCATCACTTTCTCTTTCTCCAAATGCGGCCGTTTTTCGGCGGTCTCGTCCTACAAACGGGCCTTCAGATAGATATCTTTAGAATAGCTGCTATTTCATTCAATTTCAATTTACGGTCATTCAAAATCATTTTGTGGACTTTTTTATCATTTTTATCATCAATCATTTTGTTTTCCTCGGTAACAGCTTCTTTTGGGCGTCCACTGCGTTCATCGTCTTTTTTCTGGGATAGTGTCCGGGAACTCGGCATCAAGCCAAGTTTATTCTTCAACTGTATTTCTTCCCTTCAAAAAGCAATATTTAATCAACACGCGAAATTCCTTTTCATCCATTTTTTTCACAATAACAAAAGTTGCTTCACCCAAAATGCTATAATTCACAAACTAATGAACCGACAGTTGTCAAATTTATACACGCATCTTTTGATTGTTAGGGCCAACTAAAAACTTATGGATTTTTATAGATTCTTATGGATAATTCTAGTAGCGCCATCTATGTGTCAAGCCGGGGACTTTTAAATTGGCCTGTTACTTTTATGAAGAACGACTTATACAGGTAGTAGCAGAACAATCTAAAAGAATTAGGTGGTATATAAATTTAATAAAACACAACCCTAACCTGCAAACTATTATGATTGTATTATTTATTGATATATATTTTTTATGATATGATTGTAAGTATGTACCTGTAAAAAGATAGTATTCTAATAATACAACATTTTTAGCACAAGACATTAAAAAATACTTGTCAGACCTGTCTTCAAGGTGTTAGCACGGTATAATTAAGCACTGGAAAGTACCTTACAATGTTCGAAGTAAGAAAAACAATTTTATCTCAAATTACATGGAAATTTATTAACCAGTCAGATATCTCATAACAAATCTAGAAGGATTGAATAATGTTATTTACTGCTTTTGCTAGTTATCAGCGCATATTTAATTGTAACTTTAATATACTGTTTATGACAGGCCGACATATATCTTATTCAGATAAACGATCTGAGCAATCTCAAAATAACTAATGACACTTGTACGGGTTTATAGGATAAAGGAACAAATTTATTCGTGTAAAATTAGATAGCGACTGGAACGGTATTGTTTATTTTTAGGTTTCGTGTTCTTTCGCCGTGTTTATTTAAGAACAAATACCGCCATACCTGGTTTCTAATAATTTATAACGTATTGTACGAAACAAGTGCGCTTACCGACCATGTCACGCCGCCATATTTCAAACGGCCGACGACTATCAAAACACACCTAACGTTTAAAATGGGACTGGACACTTTTATTTTCGAACAAATATAAATTCCGTAGATTATAGGGTTCGGATTTATCGCCTGTTTTACATGACTTGCTCACAAAATTTGAAATACCACGCCGATATATAATATCTGTTTACTGCTAACATGGTTTCTCTTAAATCTTTAAATTCGTATATAAAAATGAGTAACAATAATTGATGAGGTACTTATCATAATTGTTTTAAATTAATTTATTACATTGTTACTAGTCGTTACTTCAATACTGAGTTGAATTACTTCAATATTGACATTTAGTCTGACCTCATATCTCCTTCCAATTCTCTTGATTATTTCGGAGAAAGTCAGTATCTGAAGATGTCGGTGTAAGTAATCAATCCTGTAGTATCTCGGTGCACTTACAATACTTCTCAGAACTTTATTATGGAAAACTTGTATTGTGTTTATATTACTTACCCATAAGATACCCATAATTTAATTCCGTATGTCCATGTAGATTTCAATACTTGCTTATATACCTGCAGTTAGTGATGTACTGATAATTGTAATTTTCTTCCAATTAACCAATACTTTTTCCTATATTTTAACTCCAGTTCATTCTTTTTCTTTTTAGTATGTTCCTTCCAACAAAGATTGGAGCGAACCAAATCATAAGAACTTATATAAAGTGCAACCTGTGTAGTATAAAGTGTAAACTATAGCTTAAGTTATTAAAATTTTATAATTGAGGAATACATATTGATCTATTTATACACTCATCTTGCCTCGTGAATTAATCTACATAAGTACAAATAAAATGTAGTAATAAATTAATATTATAATTAAGATCGTACTTAGCATATATATATATATATATATATATATATATATATATATATATATTTATAATTACATTGCTTTACTAAAGGTGTTCCCAATTACTTGTTTTAAAAAATAGCGCGATTTCTTGGTATAATATCTCATTACCTAGATTTTTCGCTAAATTTTGTTGTGTATTTGTTTTTGGTAGTAAATAAGAAATTTTGGAGATAGCTCTACACATAGATTATTTTAAATAGATTCCTGTCACCTTAAAATAATATTTAGGTAACATAATACAATAACAATAGCAAAAGAATAAAAAGATATGTAACAAATATTGCTTACAATATTACCACATATACACTTAGTTCTTAATCTTTTTAATGTTGTATTCTCTAGTTCCTGTATGCATGAAGTCAAAGGCGCAGATTCATATTTATATTATTTTATATATAATGTAAATTATGTTTAAATTTATATATTTGCCAGTGCCCTAATGCTTCAGAAAAGCCCAATACACCCATGATGTTGTACATTGTTCGATGTTGTAGAACTTGGATGTTAAAAATGAGGTAAAACAATAAAAAACTATAAAACATAATTATTTCATAAATTATTATTGATTTAGGAAACTGAAGCTCTTAATGGTCAAACATGCAGTGGGGCAACTTTTCAATTGTCCTTCAAAAGAAAACTATAATAAGTAATCATATATAGAACTATTAAGTATCATAAAGAAACATAAGTTATAAAATTTTTAATACTACATAATTTCTAACTGAAGGAAAGGACAAGAAATATAGAAATGCACACAGGTGTGTGCGAATCGAGATGTGCGAAGATCATTATACTTGAATAACGAAAACACAGAAACATTAAAAAAGGAAATGTCCAAAAGCAATATTTCTCATCTCATCATATTCAATTTCCATAATATTCAATAACTTTTAAATTGCTAGACTGATTTTTTTTTATACACATTTTTAAATTTTATCATTCATTGATCTATGAGCACGATTCATGTCATGTAGTTAATGATCTAAAATGTTCATCCTGTATACACAGACTTAACATTCAGAAATACAAAAACCACATGGCGTCTGATCAGGCAATGAAATCGGAACACCGTATACCATATTACCTTTACAATACCTTCTTTCAGTGTTTGTATCAGTCTTGTGGAAGAGAATGCTATGTTTAGCATGTTTAGTTTTATAAATTAAATTATTTCTAAAAACCGATGGTTCTTTTGGATATTCGTAAATTTAATCGACATTATATCAGTGGGAAATGAACTTAATCGATAGTACAATTAAAGAAAATAAAAATGACAAAAATGTACAAACAAAATATTAAATTAGGTCGTAGGTAAATTTCATATGCCGAGGTTTCTAATGCAACATTTATTTTATCACTTTGAAGCAATTGACCATCAGCAGTAATTAAATATTTAAATAGTTAAACAAAGTCAAAATTATTTCAATATGTAATATTTTATATTAACGAAAATATACTCTACAATAAAAAAAACAATAAACCTTCCACCAATCACTTTGTAAATGTAAACAAAATATACGCAATGGCAACATAAACAATACTATAGCGTAATATTTCATCGGATCGTCAGCATTCCTGTCTGTATCCCACTTAGGATGAGACGAGTATAACACAAACTGACCTATCACACTCTGAAGCGTTCTCATTCATAATCGGCTCATTGTTTCGTTTAATAAAAATAATACAGCCGTTATACTGTGAACGTACTACTTGAATTGTCATCACTCCTTCATAATATATACGTCTGTTTATTTAAGATATTTTATTAAATGTACCGTGAAAAGTACAGTAGCGTAACAGTAACTATCATACATTGTCTGATATGTTCTCGTTTGTATCCTTAAATGGTACCTTTAATCGCAATTCTTTATAATATTTTGAATAGATTAATATTCAGAGGTAAAATTCAGAATAACTGTAAAAAATGTCCTATAAATGTAAAAATTAAATACAATGTTATTATTCGCGGGCTATATGGTTGTGATTGTTTAGCATTTGTGATTGTCCTAGGCAACAGTCACGCCAACAACCAGACTGGGTATGATCGAATGTCTTCTGGGATGATTTCTAAAGTCGGTAAGTTTAATGCCGAGGAACGTGGTTCGGAGCCCACATTAAACTGTGGTCTGATAAACCACTAGTTTGTCCTTTGATACAAATGTATCTTATTCAAGGAAATCAATTTATAAAAATAAACTTATTTATAGGTCATAACAAGAATATATAGACCGAAAAGAAAGCCGCTGGTGGAAAAACCACGCATCCCCACCCAACCTCCAATAATTAAAAATAAGTTCGTTAAAGTGTCTTTCAGATTATTTTTAATTACACTAATTGCATTGCCCGCGACCGCCATTTACATACCAATGCCAGCTTAATTATTTTTTCTGCATTTCCAATGAGACACCTCGCCAATTCAGACGTCGTTGACTCTTTTGCGGAACATTTACACTATGGGGAGCGGACGCTCGCGAAAACCAAGCAGGGGTTGAAAACGCTTTGCAAGGTTGACTGATCATTTTTGATTAGAATTTTAAGATTACTGCATTGTTGTATTAACTTTAACTTTATACATGTATATACAACAGATCTAGCATAAAATGTTAAAATAACTTATACATTGTAAGATAAAAGTTATTTTTGTAAAAAATATCGATATTTCGATATTTTTTATCATTATTCCTCAGGAAATTTAGAAAAAAAATATTTTTAGGCTAATATTTCACTATTTTAATTTTATTTTTTTAAATATCGATATATTTTTTTTGTAAAATATCGATATTTTTGAAAATATCGATATATGGAAATATCGTATTTTCTTTCAGTGGCCAACAACCCCAATTGGTGGTTAATAAAATTTGGAATAAAACCCAAGCACAATTTGGTATTATACATTGTTTGGCCGATATTTCAATATTTTTTTATCATTATTCTTCAGGAAATTTAGAAAAAATATATATTTTTTTAGTCTAATATTTCACTATTTTTATTCTTTCTTAAAAATATCGATATATATATTTGTAAAATATCGATATTTTTTGTACTTATTGCAAAGAAATTATCGATATTTTTTAAAATATTACCCCTAATTGTTGGTTAATAATATTTGGAATAAAACCCAAGCATAATTCCTGATAAGATAAAATATAAATATATATTAATGCCAATATGCTAAAATGTAAATTAAAAAAATTAGAAACATAACGTACATAAATTAAAGAATTTTTTTGTTGATCTCTTAGAACTTCAAAAATCTGCCCGTGAACAATAAGTATTATAATATAATTTAAATTATTAAGATCGAAGTGATCTGCTCTACAATATATCTATATATGGACTAGCATTGTTTTTACTTGGTATATAATGATTTGTATAGAGCATTTGTGTTATGAGCATAGAAATCATTAAAATATTACCCTGAGTTTAAACCCAAAATCTTTTAAAATGGGACGATAGCAAAATTGTATTGAATGTAAATGTGACTACACTACATGAAAGGTTTTTCTTAATTATAAAGTCATTCAAAATAGTGTCAAATATTATCGCCCTTTGATAAGATTGTTTGTAAAGTATTATCAATTAAAGACTTAACGACTTTGAAGGCATTCGTTTACTTAAAGATAGATACTATTATAGATACTATTATGCTGCTCTAGATACTATTATAACTTATTATAAACTCTATCCTAACTTATTCTAACGACTATTCTACTTATTCTATCTAGAGATTATTATATCTCACTCTATGTGACTGTTAATCAGTTCGTATGGTAGTTTACGTTTGAACCTACGCACTTCACTGTCATCGCGCACATTTAACGGTTTGGCGAATGCCTTGGGATGCACTAACAGTCTTTCAGAGTTCTTTGTACTAACACTTCGAATCACACGAATCGATATGGGTTCTAAGGGGATATCGCGTTGAATTAGCTGGAGATGTAATAAGGGACATCGACGATGACTAGCAGTACTTTATTCTGGAGGATATCTATATTAGACTTGCTATTGGTACCCAACAGTTCAATACCATAGGTCTAAATGGTGCTAAATATTGACTTATACAGGAAAACCTTGTTATCTAAGGATAATTTAGATTTACGCCCTATTAGCCAATACATTTGATTTGGCTTAAAAAATAGTTAAATATAAAAATGTTTACCCTTTTTCATATTACTTTAGTGCTCTTAATTTAAATAAGATATATTAAAGTTCCTCTCTTTTTGTCCTTTTATACTGAAACCAGATTAAGAATGTGTCTGTAAATATTTTATTTACTTGTTCAACATAAAAATGTATTGAGGCAAACTATTCAAATGTATGATATATTTCAAAAACTACTGCTGCGCCTTCATTATGGTAAAATCAAGGAACTAAATCAGAGAGCCAGCTTAATGACCTATTAACAGTATAATAAAGCAAATCATAAGATACTACTACACAAAATAAGTCTCAATATCTTTCCAAATTTTATTATTTTGTTTTGTACTAATGTATAACGAAATATAAACAAAAAGTGCTTTCAGTTTCTTTTTCAGTTTAAGTGAGTTTAAGTAGTTCTAAGTCAGTTTCTCGTTAAGTAACTTTTTAAGCCAAAATATTGATTCAATATCTTAACCAAAATAGATTTCTTTAAGTAAACGAATGCCTTCAAAATCGTTCAATTTTTAATTGATGATACTTTACAAACAATCTTATCAAAGGGAGATAAAATTTGACACGATCTTGACTGACTTTATAATTAAGAAAAACCTTTCATGTAGTGTAGTCACATTTATCTTCAATACAATTTTGCTATCGTCCCATTTTAAAAGATTTTGGGTTTAAACTCAGGGTAACATTTTAATGATTTCTATGCTCATAACACAAATGCTCTATACAAATCATTATAAAGTAAAAACAATGCTAAATCATATATATATATATATATATATATATATATATATATATATATATATATATATATATATATATTGTTAATCTAACTTAATAATCTAATCTAACTTGGGCTTGATCAATATACAAGGAAACGAGGTCTCGAAACGAACACTTCTTAGAGTGAAGATACATTATAATCAAATAATAGTGATTGTAATTAAGTCACGAATATTCTAAATGTTTCCTGCCAAATATTCAAAAAATGATGTCGTAAACAATCAATCGCGTTATAGAAACGAAATAAACCAATTAAATATCATTGTGGGAACAATTCAAACCAATCAAACGCCTCGTAAAAGTAGCCGAAATGCCAACATTTGTGGGAACAAGCAAAATAAATCCTCGGCTACTCCTATTTAAGTCAATCCTAACATATTTTCCATATTTTTAGGCTTATACGCCACGTTCTTAGAGAATAGTAACAAATTGTGGCGAATAAAACACGATTTCTTTCCAAATTCGAAACTTGGCAAACAACTTTAGTCAAGTTATGATAATGTACATCAAATTCACCCACTCACATCTGCCGAGGAGACACCTCCCCCCATAATTTCTTCGTTAAGGCTCTTCGTACAGAGCCCAATATAATATGATTGAATTGATTGACCTACAACGTGATATCTGATTCCAAATACTGTTATCTAAATCCATTTATTCTTTTGCACCTTCTACATATTTCTTGTAATCCGTCCCTATTTTTAATTTTCGGAAATCAAAAAAATAAAATAACAAAATTTAATTTCTTGAATATAACTTAAATGTTAAAAGTATACGAATGATTCTACTCTAATATCTAGAATATTCTATAAACTGTTACCATTTAAAGGTGTTACGTTCTATTACTAGAGATATGGGAGTTTAAAGTCACCTATTATATTAAAACCGAAATAAATTTTTGTAGAACCTCATCAGATACTTAATTTTTAACAATAAAGTTTTGAGTTTAAAAAAAAACGTCAATATAAGCAATACATATATCATATGGCCAGTTTTATTTATGCATGTATTCTAGTGCATATACTTATTTAGATACAAAATCTAGATCACAATGTCTCATAAATCTTATCAGACAAAAATAAGACGAATGTTCTCGACAGCTCGTGCAACAGTTTCTGTCTTTGTCCTAGTATTGCGTCTGTTTGTTTTGTCCCATTTAGAAATAACCGTATCATTGAAAAGACCATTCTAAAATTGCTAAATAGTCAAGGGAACAGCTGAGTGCGTCGCATCTATTCAGACGGAAAATACAGGATATGCCCAAACAAATCGGTTTGCAGAACGGTCTTTGTGCAAATTACGAAACGTTCAGGCAGCTGCTACGGCTAAATGTAAATATCCACTTCACGAATTAATTTCTAAGGACCTGTTTGCGTTTGTGTTGTTTTTTCCTTTACTCCGGACGATTTCACGAAACCTGACGCGATTTTAATATGTTTAGTACTTACAATTACAAGTACAGAACAATTAATTTAATCTATTATGTACATTTTTAGCATGTTTCCTGATCATTGTTGCGCTTTAAAAAGGCATTTATAGATAAAAATTCATATAATATAAATAAATCAACATATTTACAATATTTTCCACAAATGTTTCATATTTTTCTGGTCAATAGACAAAAAGCGGGAGAATTTACCAAACATAGAAAGTGATAATTCGACGATTCAGTTAGCTACGTCTACAGAAGTAACCAAAGTTATCAGAGTTTGTATTAATCCAAAAACATCATAAGGTTATGACTTGATAAGAGAACAATTATTACCAAAAACTATCAAGGAAGGGAATTATGAAATTCACCAACTTGATCAATTTATAATTTCGATAAAACATATCCCAGAAATGTGTGGAAAATGGCTGAAAATATCATGATCCCAAAACTTGGAAAATCACCAACCTATCTCGCTGCTGCCGGTACTATCTAAGGTATTTGAAAAATTCCTGTTAAAAGTAATAAAACCAGAGAAAAAGATAGGAATATATAATACATTATTAACTGATGTAATTGAAGTAGCCTATGAAAGACATGTTCAGCTACATTCATCAACACAAACCTTCTATAAGGTATGGCGTGACAGCCTTGTTCATAACAGGACAATAAGTTCCCGTCCTGACACATAGATGGCACTACTAGAACTAAATCCATCTATTTTTAGTTAGCTATAACCCTCAAAAGATGCGTGTATAAATTTGACGGCTGTCGGATCATTAGTTTCTGAATGATTATTGTTTTATATGTTTGCAACTTTTGTTGTGAAAAAAATGGATAAAAGGAATTTCGCGTGTTGATAAAATATTGCTTTTTGAAGGGAAAAAATACAGTTGAAGCAAAAACTTGGCTTGATGCCTAGTTTCCGGACGCTGCTCCAGGAAAATCAACCATCAAGGATTGGTATGCTAAGTTTAGGCGTGGTGAAATTGAAAATACACCAATTGCTACATTTGCTGATGATACTGCGACTCTTGCCAGCGGAGATAATAGTGAAGAAGTCACAAGAATCATGCCATAGAGCAACAACGCTACGTATCTCGATACAAAAATATAATATGTAAATGAAATACACGAAAATAACCTATTATCATTCTGTAATATTACATTTCATATATATGTATCAATATTATTCATATTTCATTATTTCGCTAAGACGAAACGGAACAAAAAAAGTTAAAGAAAACTTTTTCAAGAAGTGGTAAATATCTCCAATTTTCTTTTCATGTCATTTCAACCCTTTCAGCTCCAACAAAAAATAACAAAGTATTTAATGGAACAAAAAGAAATTGAAATTAATTAGAGAGGTGAAACGAATGATATTAAAAGTTTAAAATTAAACAAAGATCTTTTTTAGGTTAATTAGCATATTGTTCGGTAATTTAGTCAAGATATACAAGTCTATTTTTCCTTGTCTGATGAAATATTTTACTGAAAATAAATTAAAAATTTGGATTGTATCTCATGAAGAGGTCATCACTGTAGAACAGTTATGCATTTTAATTATCTTGACTTAAACACATGTTAGTCCTTTTTTATTGGTTGAATCATTGGTTCCGGTTGAATCGGTTCCTGGAAATCCCAAACATTTTTACCAAACACAGTAAATTATTGTTCAAGGAAATTGCTAAAACTAAAATGTTGCCATATGCAATTTCAAGTACAATATTTTTTAATACTATTTACTGTTATTACTATTATTCGTAAAAAAATTTAACAATAGCACTCACTCAAACGATCGCTAACATTATAATCTTATAGACAATCCTCAATCTTGTATTACCCAATAAGCAATTTGACATAAAGAAAATGTCAACCCACGAAAAAAGACATTATTAAAACCAACAGTCTATTAAAACAACATAGCAATTCACACAAAACAAAAGGCAATAAACTTAAAAAATATATTCTCTTCTATCTAAATAAAGCATAGTCTAAACGTAAAGGATAACATAAAGAGCTCACAAAATGATGAAGATTCCTCACAGACTTTGTAAGAAGCGGAATTTTTTTATTTATCTGATTGCTGTCAGCGGTGACTTCATTTTCAGTCAGCAAAAAACCTGTTTATCATGTTATCCTCTTTCCAGTCACAGCATCAATAAACCTACAAACATATCTGGAGCAAATACAATTATGGTTGAAGACATGGCGTATTAAAGCCAATGAATCAAAATCCACGCATATAACGTTTACCCTGCGTAGAAGAACATGTCCACCAGTGAACATCAATCATCGTCAACTCCCCCAAGCAGAGCATGTTAAATATCTTGGTATGCATTTAGATCGACGCCTAACCTGGAAGAAGCACATACTCTCTAAACGGAAACAACTGGGACTAAAATTATATCAAATGTATTGGCTCATTGGGCGCAAATCCAAGTTATCATTAGATAACAAGGTATTGCTGTATGAGTCTATACTCAAGCCCATTTGGACATATGGAATTCAACTATGGGGTACCGCTAGCAAATCGAATATATCCATCATTCAACGGTTCCAAAATAAGGTGATGCGTGCCATTGTTGATGCTCCGTACTATATTTCAAATAAAGTGATACAACGCGATATTCCTCTAGAACCTATAACGAGTGTAATTCAACGTGTTTGTGTGAAGTACTTCGAAAGAGTGTCAGTGCATCCCAATGTACTCGCTAATCAGCTAAATATGCGACGTGATAGTGAAGTGCGTAGACTAAAACGTTTAACACCACTTGATCTGATTACTGGACATATGTAGACTTTAGAATAAGCATTAGAATAAGACTAATTAATTAAAATAATATTTTATACAGAAGATTGCTTAATGAAGTGATTTTCTACATGCCATGTATATATAATATAGCCAGAAGAAATACTTATTGCCAATAGGGCAGATTGTGGACTCACGAAGAGTAATAAAAAAAAAGAAAAAATGTTATCCTCTTGATTCGTATCTGACATGATTGAAGATGAATATAAGCCATTTCTTGCCACTTAAATTCAAATGGACATAGCTTCCAAGGAAAGTACATTTTGGGTAGTACAGGTTCATTATAATAAAATATTTATTTTCTGACGAAGCCTTAATTATTTTCACTCTATTCGTCGCTATACTAAATAATGATTTATTCTTCAGCTATTTTGACAGTATGAATGCAACAGCTAGATTTATTACTAAATTAAGGTACTTATTATTGATTATTTAAATCTGAATGATTCTAATTTTATTGGTGAATAGGCTTCCAGCATACAATAGCATAAACGGTCAGTAAATTATCCAATCATAGAGGGAACACATATTTGAGTAACAGCATCGAGAGTGAATGGGATCAATTTTTCTTTGTTGGGTAGATTTCATCACGCAACAATTAGCCATCGGCTTACGTGGGGACTGTCCCATCGATTTATTTTCACGGGATTATCCCGGCTTTGTTGTCAACATGGTACAGTTCAGAAATAAACGCTTCCAAACGTTTTGGTGCACGCACCAGCCAGCCAATTGCCCATCGACAGTGGCGTGACCGAATGGTTTCATCTCGATTTCTATATTCGTAAAATATTCTTCAATATCGTCATTTTAAAATTATTTATTTTTTTGGTTGAAATATTTTTAAATATATATTTACAAAACTATTTAATGTAACAAAATTTAAATAAACAACTATAACACATGGACTAGATTTATTGCATTCATCGCTCTTTCAGTTAGTCCCAACCTTAAAAAAAAAGCTGTTAAAATGTTATATGTATAAGTTTATGAGTTATTGTGCTAAGACTGACACTACTTTTGTTATTTTCAAAACAATGGGACAAAAAAATTTCGTGTTTTAATTTTTTACTGCTACTTGATGGGCAAAAATACCATTCGAGCTCCATTATGAACAACAATAAAACATCCGTTTGCTGACTTCAAACATGGTCCTAGAGACACCGATGATGCCTAACGCAGTGGTAAAACCAGAAAACATCAAAAAAATCGCTAAATCGGTTTGAATGATCGAAAAGTGAAGTTCCGTGAGTTAGCTAACATCGTAAAGATATCAAAAGGACGTGTTAGTTCATCAGAAAGCCCTGTTCAAAGTTGGTGCCACGTTTGCTCACTGTTAACAAGAAACAAAAATGTGTTGATGATTCTGAGTAGTTCTTCGAGGTGTTTGGCAATTTTTAAACGTAACAAATCGGAATTTTTGCATCAATATCTGACAATGGACGCAATCAATTAACTCCGGAATCAAAACGATCGAATGAAGAAGATCAAGAAGAAGAACCACACGTCTTAATAATTTAAATACAAATAAAATTAAAATCTCTCTATCTTCTTTGTGATTTTTGTATTAATACAACAATGTCTATTCGTTTTCACCACATCTTACTGTATATTAATAATCTTATTATAAACTGAAGTAGTTGAAGCATGTGCAATAATTCAAGATGGCGATATTATCGTTTAATTATATTATAAGAAACATATATTATAAGGAACATATAAAGATGTTTGTGTGTTTGGAACAATTTGAAAACAATCAAAACCTCATAATATCCACAGATGGTAGACAAAATAATGTGAACACTGCTTACGTGTAAAGAATGCGAAGCGTATGTAACACTCAGTTTACATGCCAACTCTTGCACATTATAATTCAAAGCATTAACGGAAACAAACGCTAAGCTGCCAAAGAATTGGTGCAACGATCATTAAACCTCGGCACTGTATAAATGGAAGAACGGTTGGTAGTATGGTTCCTTGGATCATCATTTATATTGATTCATTTTCATTGCATTTGGACGGCAATATCTTGATATTTAGCTAGTTCTCTCATTCACGTCACTGCTCGGATTGCTGCAAATAAATATCTCGATATCCTTAATGATGTTCTTTCTATGACTAGCATAATGCTACCAAACACTGCCACATTCCAAGATAATAACGTCATAGAGTCAAAAGGGCTCAGACGTAGTTTGAGGAGAATTAGGATGTCAACAAATATATTTTATGGTCAGCACAATCGATCCCAACATAATTGAACCGTTATGGGGAGAGTTAGATCTAAGTGTAAGAAATGGATTTCCACCTCCAACATCAATGAAGCAATTGGCAGATGGTTTAGTGAAAAACTGAGACAAAATTCCGTTGGAAGCTATCTGGGAATCACACCATAAATATATTCCTTGAAGAAATGCAGCTGTTTCGATAGCCCATGGTGACTCAATACCTTATTAATAAATAAATATTATGTATGTCGAGTATTCAAATTAATTTGTCCATCCACTGTATATAAATAATTGTTTTGTTAAACATATTCCTGAATTTTTTTACTGCCTAATAAAAAACACATTAAACTTTGCATAAAATTAAATCCAACTAACACCACAATAAAATCCACAAGAAGAACCGTTATCCAAATCTAGAGGAACGAAATGGTAAAATTTCAACATCTAATAAAAGTGACATTTCGTATAAGATTACACAACTGTTTAACAGATAATATCTCCTTGTAGACACCGCACTATCGATATCAATCTAACCATTTAGTGTAACATGATCTGATAGTAACGGCAAGAGAAAAAAGTTGTAAAATAATAATGACCCATATAAAAGTTAACAATCAAATTCATTAAGTTAACAAGAAAGGACCATTAAAATTAAACAAATAAGCCTCGACTATTTTATGTCCCGCTCCGATGTTAACAAATATTTCGGAAATGCTTTGTTCACAATCATAACTAGCGCGTTCCTTACAATTATTTTGGTTTGAACACGATCAAAAGACGTAGACAGAACTTTAATCAGATTTGGTTGATCATTCTTCTAAGAACAATCTAATAACAGCGTGATAAAATTCGAGGAATTTTCAACAATAAAGAAAACTAGTCAAAATCTGACATAATTTAGGACAGGACGTGTTCGGTGAGTTTGATAAAGAAAAGTGGGTGAATATACGTAGAAAATGCATTGATAAATTAAACTTTTATTATTTTGAATATATGTAAAATAGATCGTTGGAAATATGTAATATATCACTCTATTGGGTCTCGGATTTAGCTAGAAAACCTTCTTCTTCAAGAGTGGTACATTCTTTTTAAGGCTATTCTAAGTCTTCTGCATTGTATTTATACCCCAACCAGTTATCACGCTGTAGTTATTGCCACAAAAATGTTCGCAAAAATAATACAAACAACTTTATCAGTTTATCTACATTCTGTAACCAGATAAATATGGATGATGGAAATATTATTATTCTAAACAATAAATTTCTTTTTGCTCAGTGACATATGACTCGAATATTCAGATCACTTAACATCTTGCAATTGCTGCATATTTATCTAGTGATGATTAATACTTGTCCAATGTTCCTTCAACTGTATTTAATTTAGTTTTGTTAAACTTGGTCCCTTACCCTGGGCTACCTATAGAACATTGGAGTTTGAGCCAAAATCTAGATGGTAAAGTTTATCCTGATGTATTGTCAATATATATAACAAAATTAATATTCTACATTTCACATAATTGGTAAATCTAAATTACCATTAGATAACAATGCTTTGCTGTATGAGTGAATACTTAAGCCCATTTGGACCTATGGTATTGAACTGTGGGGTACAACTAGCAAATCTAACATAGCTATCCTCAGATGTTCCATAATAAAGTGTTGCGAGTCATCGTTGATGTTCCATATTAAGTCTCCAACAAACTGATTCAGCGCGATATCCCCTTAGAACCCATAACGAGTGTGATTTAAAGTATTAGTACTCACTCGCCAAACAGTTAAATGTGCGCGATGATAGTGTAGTGTATAGGCTCAAACGCAAACTACCATACGAATTGATTAATAGACACATAGAGTGAGATTTAATAATCTCTAGAATCAGTTAGAATAGTCTTTAGAATAAATTAGGATAGATTTTAAAGTATTCTCAATAAACTAAAATTAAAATATCTCAAAAGTTAGAATATTATCTAGAATAAGATTCAAATTATAAGTTGTACTGCAGATCTGAAGCGTTTCCCTCTATTTCCCTCCTTCCCCCTAACAGATCCTGATTTGGTTCCAATGGGATCACCTCGGAAGCACTCTTTCGAATAAAAAAAATAATTTTGAAAATCGGTCCACAATTGACGGAAAAATTGGCGAACATTCATAAAAAATACAAATATACAGCCGAACATAGAACCTCCTCCTTTTTCGAAGTCGACGAAATAAAAGCATGTGGAAGAATATCAGTTTTCCGCAGTTGTAATACTGATGTCAAACTGAACAAATTTAAAATTCCGGATAGGTAATTTGATATTATTTACAATTTCACTGTCGCACATATACAGTAGTTAAAACACCACTGAAAACCTACCGACTTGAGTTACTAAGAATAGCGCATTGTTTTAACAGTGGGTAATCAACAAAAAACAACCGAATAATATTTAGCCAGCTTGTGCAATGCATCATTTAAGATCGAGCTCCCATAAATATCAGAAGAAAATTTATGGCGAATTCGCGTTTTTCATTTTCCGTTAGTTAATAAATAATATTTTTCGAGATAATCGAAATAATGTTCATTGTTAATTGTGTTCGTAACAGTTGGTGCAATAAATACAGCGTTAATTGTACCATTGTGCCCACACGTGAATTATATTTCGCATTGTTTAATGAATCAAAGAAAAAAAAACACCGATAGATTATCATTGAGCCCGTGTGGTTTAATGTTGCCGATAAATTCGGTGAGCATAATTCAGTTCAGTTCGAACTGTGGAGTTGCTTAAAATTTAATTACACTTCCAGGAAATTCGTTTTTGATACGCCACTCGAAACAGACAATCCAATAGTTAGAAACTGATTCGAGATAATGTCATTATTACTAATTATTTTTAATTATACACATTATTCGAAATGATATAATACAAATATACTATTGACGAGAATCAAACTACAATGACTGACCATTTTTATTATATCTTACATTAAATATACGTAGCACAATATTAACTTATAAAAGTAATTTACTGCTGTTGTTGTGTTGTACCTGCATCAAGGTAAATTGAAAAATCCCCGGTCTGACACATAGATGGCGCCACCAGAATTAAATCGGTACGTTTTTAAGCTAACCCTAATCCTCAAAAGATGCGTGAATAAATTTGACAGCTGTCGGATAATTGGTTTGCGAATTATAGCATTTTGAGTGAAGCAATATTTGTTATAGTGAAAAAAATGGATAAAAAGGAATTTCGCGTGTTGATACAATATTGCTCTTTGAAGGGAAAAAATACAGTTGAAGCAAAAACTTGGCTTGATGTCGAGTTTCCGGACACTGCCCCAGGAAAATCAACCATCCAGGATTGGTATGCTAAGTTTTGGACGTGGTGAAATCAGCACCGAAGTCGATGAACGCAGTGGGCGCCCAAAAGAAGTTATTACCGACGAAAATATTTTCAAAAATCCACAAAATGATACTGAATGACTAAATATATCAAATAAACGTGTACATCATATCATTCACAAATATTTGGGCATTATTATGAGAAAGCTTTATGCAAAGTAGATGTCGCGCGAGCTCACTTTTGACCAAAAACAACGACGAATTGATAATCCGGAGCAGTGTGAAGATGATCAAGCGTAAAAAAACCGAGTTTTTGCGTCGACTTGTGACAATGGATGAAACATGGCTGCACCATTTCACTCCGAAGACTAATTGAAGGTCTTCCGAGTGGACTGCACAAGATGAACCCGCTCTAAAGCATGGGAAAATGCAACAGCCTGTTGGCAAGGTTATGGCGTCTGTATTTTAAGATACGCATGGAATAGTTTTCATTGACTACCTTAAAAACGGAAGGACCACCAACAGTGACTATTACATAGTGTTATTGGACCGTTTGAGAGACGAAATCGCCAAAACAGTGCACCGTGTCACAAGTCAGTGAAAGCGATGGCAAAAATCCATGAATTTTGCTTCGAATTGCTTCCTTATCCACCGTATTTTCCAGATCTGGCTCCTAGTGACTATTTCCTGTTCTCAGATCTCAAAAGAATGCTAGCTTGGAAGAAATTTTCGTCGAATGATGAGGTGATCGACGAAAGTGATGCCTATTTTTAATCAAAGGACAAATCGTACTGCAAAATTGGTATCGAAAAGTTGGAGGGTCGCTATAATCAGTGTATCACCCTTGAAGGGAGTTTTGATTTAGCAAAAAAGACAACCACTATTGATATTAACACGGATGTTAGTATAGAAACATCTGTGAAGAAATGAATGCTGTTGAATGAAATGCAAGTGAGACAACAATGGAAACAATGGAAGAGAGGCGCAAAATATCTTGGAAGAAATTCAACAAAAAATGGAAAGGAAAATTATATAAAATCCTAATTAACTGTACATAATAATTTGTTGTTGTATCATGAAATTCTAAAACGATATGAGCCTGTGAGATCCTGTGTGTGTGCTGTGCTGTAACTGCTAATAACACTTGAACAGGACACCAACTCAAAATAATGAAAGCAGTTGCACTCCTTGGGCAGTGAAGTGTATTTAACAGCAGTATTAATTAGTATATGAAAATTATTACTAGTCGGCAATAAAACTAATAACAATATACTAATAAAAAACACAAAGTTTATTTTGCATGAATAATATTATACAATATAACAATTTTTTATTACTCTTAATAGTTCCACAATCTGCAGAGGGCAATAAGTATTTTTTATGTTTACATTATATATACATGCATGTAGAAAATCATTTCATTAAGTGATCTCCTGTATAAAATGCTATTTTAATTAATTAGTCTTATTGTCAAGTTTATGTATGTCCAATGATCAGATCGGATGGTGTTAGACGTTATAGTCTACACATATCACTGTCATTTCGCATATTTAGCTGATTAGCATGTACATTGGGATGCACTGACACTCTTTCGAAATACTTCACATAAACACGTTGAATTATACAAGTTATTCGTTTATATCACTTCATTTGAAAGATACTAAGGAGCATCGATAATGGCACGCAACTCTTTATTTTGGAACCGTAGAATCATCGATATATTACTTACTAGCGGTTCCCCATAGTTGGATTCCATATGACCAAAAAGCCTTGAATATAGATTTACATAATAATATATTACAAAACAACATGGTGCCTTAGTAGTGGCTGAGAAAGGATTACACATGTTTGGGAGTGACTGTTTGGTATAAGTTTTGTTATGGTAAGATAACTGGTCTACTCCTTTCAAAACGTGAACAGAATAAACAAGCTAGCGTGATCAACCACAAAACAATTGATATTTTTGAAATAATCTCAAAGGCGTTTATTAATCAAAGCCTAAACTATGTATTGGTGTTATGTCGACTATTGTTATTCTAACGCCCAAAATTGATGTCCAAAAAGATAAGTAATTCATGAATTAAAACTATAGAGAGTCGATATGCCATTTTTGTTAAATTTAAAGACCATAGAGCCAATAAGATCACTTGCATTCGTTCAACAATCGTAGAAAGATATATATTGTATTATCGGTTAAATAAAACTATTATATATATATATATATATATATATATATATATATATATACTAGCGACCCGACCCGGCTTCGCACGGGTGCAATGCTGATACTAAATTAAATACACTACAGAAAAAATATTTTGCACGGGCATAAAATATATATGCCTATGTCACTCAATGAAAATCCAATGATCACTCAATGATCCAGTATTTTTGGTTCATTCATTACTGCCCTTGGCCTGCACGCATTAAATTTGGAGTAAAACAATTCCTCTTCCCCTATACTTACTATGAAGATTTCCTGCTATCTTTGGAATATCTAAATTCATACAATTTTTATTACATTACACATTTTTAAACGCAAATTTTAAATTTGTAATATCTCCGAAAATATTTGTTTAATTTACATGCTGTAAGGAACCATATTGATCTATATTAATTGCACACTGTATTTAAGGTACTTAATTCGATAAGGATTAATGCCGTATTGCTTAAAATAGCTTCGTAAATAAGCCATTTTCTCACGTAAAAAGTAAACAATAAAAATGGTTAATGTGGGTTATCCCTAAAAGAAACATATACCATCGCGGACTCTTTTGTAGACCTTTTTATGGTGTACAATACTGTAGTACATTAATTTGATCTAACTCGTAGGGTTAGGCAGCGTTTTTGCTAATTGCTAAATAAGCCTAAAAAAATAGGTTAATTTACGACATCACGTTAGAAACCTCTAAAATTAGCAATGTTGCCTTAGTATATTATGCATGTATTATACATATAAACCTTCCTCTTGAATCACTCTATCTATTGAAAAAAACCGCATAAAAATCCGTTGCGTAGTTTTAAAGATTTAAGCGCACATAGGGATATAGGGACAGAAAAGGCGACTTTGTTTTATACTATGTAGTGATAAATAGGTTTAGGTAGGTATTAAGCTAAATTGTGTATGTATAATATAATATAAAATACGTGTAGTAGATAGGTTAAATATGTTTTTGTTTTTTTTTATTTAGTTGTTACAAGGATTGTTATGTACAGATTTTATTTTTAAATATTTTTTTTGTGTTAAAAATCTAAGTTTGATTATTTTTTAATTTCTAGTGAGTCTCTTATTTATTTTTTGAAGTCAGTTCAATTCTTTCAGTCAACATTTTCAAAGAACAAATAACAATTGGCTTCAAAACGTTGCTCACTTTTGTTGCTATCTCAAGATGTGTCAAAATATAGCCAATCAAAGTTTTAGCGAACTTTGTTTCCTCGGCTTTAATCTTGATGCTGGTTTATGTTCGACTTTACGATGTTTCTCTTCTTTATTTCGCCAGCGTTAGATCCTCGCCGGTCCGCCAATGGTCGTGGCCATGTGTGGCAAATTGTACGCCGTTGGCTTAAATCCCGTAAAAGTGTAATTGCAATTCTCGGTTCAGCGAATCTTATTAGTAAGGAACAAGGGTGTTTACAATGAGCAAACATTATTTCGACACCGTTTTAAGAAGATTTCACCGTTGGGATAAAAGGGACAAATAGGGTGAAAATCTTTCGGGGTATCGCACAATACTCCTCGCGGAGTTTTGTTAGATGGAATCCGGTATATTATGATGATAATGAGAGCAAGGAATTATACGCTTAATGGTTCTTTTATAAATAAATAAATCGTAATAACATTACGAATGTTTTTGATATAATAGGTCCCTGACCTGACACATAGAGGGAGCTACTAGAACTCATATGTTTTTCAGTTAGCCTAACCCTCAAAAGATGCGTGTATAAATTTGACAGCTGTCGGATCACTAGATTATGAATTATAGCATTTTGAGTGAAGCAATTTTTGTTCTTGTGTAAAAAAATGGATAAAAACGAATTTCACGTGTTGATAAAATATTGCCGTTTGAAGGAAAGAACACAGTTGAAGCAAAAACTTGGCTTGATGCCGAGTTTCAGGATACTGCCCCAGGAAAATCAATGGTATTGGTATGCTAAGTTTACACGTGGTAAAATGAGCACCGAAGACGGTCAACGCAGTGGACGCCCAAAAGAAGTTGTTACCGACGAAAACATTAAAAAAATTCACAAAATGATTTTGAATGACCGTTAATTGAAATTGAATAAAATAGCAGACACTCTAAAAATATCAACTGAACATGTATATTATATCATTCACGAATATTTAGCTATGAGAAAATTATGTGCAAAGTGGGTGCCGTGCGAGCTCATTTTTGACCGAAAACAACGACGAGCTGATTCGGAGCAGTGTTTGAAGATGATCAAGCATAATAAACCCGAGTTCTTTCGTCGATATGTGACAATGGTTGCAACATGGCTCCAGCATTTCACTCAGATGTCCCATCGATAGTCATCCGAGTAGACTGTACACGATGAACCCATCCAAATCGTGGGAAAACGCAACAGTGGGCTGACAAGGTTATGGCGTCTGTATTCTGGTATGCGCATGGAATAATTTTCATTGACTGCCTTGAAAAAGGAAGGACCATCAATAGCGAATATTACATAGCGTTATTGGACCGTTTGAAAGACGAAATCGCCGAAAACGGCCACATTAAAAAAAAAAGTGCTGCTTCACCAAGACAATGCACCGTGTCACAAGTCAATGAAAACAATGGCAAAAATCCATAAATTGGGCTTCGAATTGCTTCCTCATCCATCGTATTCTCCAGATCTGGCCCCCAACGACTATTTTTTGTTCGCAGATCACAAAAGAATGTTCGCTGGGAAGAAATTTTCGTCGAATGAAGAAGTGATCGCCGAAACTGACGCCTATTTTGACGCAAAGGACATATCGTACTACAGAAATTGTATCGAAAAGTTAGAGGGTCACTATAAACATTGTATCACCCTTGAATGGAATTATATTGAATAAAAAAAAAACAATTTTGCCAAAAAATATTGTTTTACTATGGTAGGCCGCGGACAAAGAATTTTTTCAGTTCAATTTCAATTTACTTGTTATTTGCTAGATTGCTATAAAAAAATTATAAAAAAATTTTTTCATTTTTTTGTTAAAAAATTCTTAGTTAAATAATCATTAATACTCCAATTAAGAATTGTTAAATTGAAATTTTCCTTTATTAAAATTTGTATCTTATTAAATTATTTTAAAAGAAAAAAATCATACTCATTACCCAACAACAACCCCAAGCCAGAATTAAATCAAGTTAGTCTAGACCGGAGTGAGAAATAAACCGTCACAAGATAACAGAAATCAGAACAAAATATTGTTTAACTTTTAATTAATCTGTTAAACTCGGTCTCAGATGAAATTCGAAGAATAAACCTTCATTTTTATGACGCCTTAACTCCCTGGGTTATCGTCTAGCTCAGCCGGAGAAAAAAAAAGCCACTATGAATCAAAATTTAATAATAATTACGGACATAGACGAAGTTTAATAGGATATTTTCTAGAATATCCGATAAAATGAAACGCGCTTATTAATATAAATAATGCCCTGTATTAAAGTTAAACGAAAAAGTTTTAATGAAACTCCGCGTCGTGGTGTCGGTAAAAAATATATATGAGAACTTGGCTGATTTATTTTCATTAGGCTGAATGGAAAGCAACGTATATTGCGGCATAGTTACACCTATGTCGGTACGGTGCCGTTGAAGATAAATCGGAAGAAATCCGTCTTGAATGCGACCAAAAATTAGTTATAGTCCAAACATCATGACTCCATCATTTCACTCAGATGTCCAATCGACAGTCATCCGAGTGGACTGCACACGATGAACCCGTCCAAATCGTGGGAAAACGCAACAGTGAGCTGGCAAGGTTATGTCGTCTGTATTCTGGTATGCGCATGGAATAATTTTCATTGACTGTCTTGAAAGAGGAAGGACCATCAATAGCGACTATTACATAGCGTTATTGGACCGTTTGAAGGACGAAATCGACGAATATATCTTTGCTATATCGTCTAATATATCGTCGTATATATCTTTTGCTAAGCTTATTAAAATGTGGAAAATTAAACATTGTAGGTTTAATTAATAACAAAGTACTATTTTATAAATGCTTTCTTCAAATAAGGTTATACAAATACTTCGATAACAACGTGAACAAATATACTATTAAAAATATCATCCAATCGGAAGTTATAGTCTGCTGAACAAACAGCCTGCAGAAGCTGTCAAAGGTCTGAAAAATTCTTCAAAATATTAATTATAATATATAAAGATTAACGGTTAATAACACCTTCGGTTTGTATGCACTCAATCTGACACATCAAAGAAGAAATTAATAAAATCACTCAAACGAATGAATGATTGCATTTTACAAGACAGGGTGATGAGAGTGGAAACAACTAAAGGTGAGTATATAATTAATATACGATAACTGTAGGACATCTTATTGTAGAGTTCGAAAAATGTATGTGCTTGGATGTGTGCAATTGTTCAGAATATAATGAGCATCTGGTTAAAATATGTGAGGAGAAAAAGAATATTAACTGTTTTGCAGATGAGGCAAATGTATTAGGGAGACTGCAGTGATTAAATCTAGTTTTATCAAGGAAGATGTATACAGGTAGTAACAGAAGAGACTAAGGAGAAATGCAGTGATATCAAAATAATTTTGAAAGAAAACGCTGTATCGAAGGAAACACGAACTAAACATAAAAGGTAAATATGTTCTCCAATGAAAGTAATATGCATTACTTGAATATACAATTGTTAATATAGATGGATTAAGACTCCAGGGGATACTACTACAGTTCGATGGAAATAAAATAACACACCCTTAACCTACAAACTATTATAACTGTATAATTAGTTTTACGTCCTTCGATAATATGCATTAGATGTACTATAATATTAAAACCACTTACATTTGGTGTTGCAACGTTTTGCAACATTGCGACGTTTTGATGTCATCAATTCAGATGACGTGAGTTCACTGTTTTATTGAACGGACTATATATTGCGAAGAATGCAAAGAAGTCAGTCCTCGAACAGACCCGTATTAAATTTTGATTCCATCAAATAATGTAAA
This sequence comes from Rhynchophorus ferrugineus, assembly GCF_030347505.1. NCBI lineage: Eukaryota > Metazoa > Arthropoda > Insecta > Coleoptera > Curculionidae > Rhynchophorus > Rhynchophorus ferrugineus. The sequence goes on along the minus strand of NW_027472585.1, from coordinate 37,171,220 downwards.
TATGTTTGAAGCTTGTCGTTGTGTGGCAGATGGGGTACAATTTCACATATTCGAAGGAAATTTTAAAGAAATCATGGATTTTTATATCCACCTTTCATAATTAGTTACAATGCGATATTAAAACGACTACTTTTCTTGGTTTTCTAATTCGATTATGCGAAACCACATCTCAAGGTCTATTAATATGACATTCAAACGTCTGGAAATAGTTCAACGATTCTAAAAGTTCCTTGTGTGTTTAGCTTAAGGACGGATGAATATGCGTTGATAATTCCAACTCACACACCTTCACCTTCACATTTTTGTGGCTAATCCGGGGTTCTTTAACATTCACATCAAAACTACCATCGAAGCGTCGAAACTAACAATTATTATAAACATGACCTGTAGAAAATAACTTCACTAAGTTAAAAATATATCATGTGTAAAATATATAATTCAAAATGTTCTTTTTTCAAATAATCACTAAAAATAAGTATTTCAATAACAATATAAGCCACTTACTCAAAATATGTTTCACCATAAGGTATCGTTGATCAAATTACATGAAAGCAACTATCCCTAAGCCTTTCCAAAATAGAGCCACAATTGAACGAATTTAACTTAAAGTTAATAGTGACACTTACACACTTTATACAAGTTCCTGTGGTTTGGTTCACTTCAATCTTCTAATTTCTTGCATGTTATCCTGTAGTTGTTTGCTTCCATATTGGTAGCCTATTCAGTAACCATCCTTCTTGTTATAAGGCGAAATATTGAAAAACTTCGTGAATTTATTCAATTACGTAGCAACATACATTGGAAATTAAAGGGGTAACGTTGGAATACTACTCGATGTAATGAGGATTTTTCAACTTTTTGACTTACATGATATTATAAAAGTTTAAAATTATTTATAATTTTAGTAAATTTCATACAACTACAGAAGGATATTAATCAAAAACCCTTAACAACATAATGAACATTCATATTAATTTCAACGAAGGCCAGCGTAATTCTTCATCCTTTCTCTAATGCAAAGGTAAAACTGAATAAAAGAAATCCAATTTAAAGAAAACTTTTTCTCGGGTAAAAAAATGGCTAATTGTGCCGGTTTTCTTTCCGTCTCGTTCGGCAGCCCTTTTCATGGCGCAAAAAGCCAACAAAAATTTTAATGAAAAGAAGAATAAAATTAAGCTCGATTAGAATTCCATACCGAATATATATCGGGAGTTCGAAATTTAACAGGGCGATTTATTTTTTAATTTGCATATTATTCGGGGTCCGTGCCCCGCCTGAATTACGATAATTCTGAAGTTTTTAACGGTAGTAGGGGGTATATTTAGCTTATAAAATTCAACACGTTTAATTATACAGCAGGATTAGCTATGAAATCATTATTAATAAAATTACAATATCCATTATTATTCAAAAAATGATATTTTTGATCACTATGAACTTCTTTTGCCCGATCAATTATTAACAAGCAATCTAATTTTTCTCAAAAGGTCCGTGTATAAATTTGACAGCTGTCGGATCAGTAGTTTGTGAATTATAGCATTTTGAGTAAAGGAAGTTTTGTTATTGTGAAAAAAATGGATAAAAAGCAATTTCGCGTGTTGAAAAAATATTGCTTTTTGAGTGGGAAAATACAGTTGTTCAAAAACTTGGCTTGATGCCGAGTTTCCAGACACTGCCCCAGGAAGATCAACCACCAAATATTGGTATGCTAAGTTTAGACGTGGTGAAATGAATACCGAAGACGATGAACGCAGTGGACGCCCAAAAGAGATTGTTAGCGACGAAAACATTAAAAAAATCCACAAAATAATTTTGAAAGGCCGTAAATTGAAATTGAATGAAATAGCAGACACTCTAAAGATATCAACTGAACGTCTACATCATATCATTCATGAATATTTGGGTATGAGAAAACTCTGTGCAAATGCATTTCACCCCGAAGTCCAATCGACAATCATCCGAATGGACTGCACACGATGAACCCACTCCAAAGCGTGAGAAGCTAACAAGGTTATGGCGTGTGTATTTTGGGATGCGCATGGAATAATTTTCATTGACTACCTTGAAAAACGAAGAGCCATCAACAGCGGCTATTACATAGCGTTATTGAACCGTTTGAAAGACGAAATCGCCGAAAAACGGCCGCATTTGAGGAAAAGAAAGTACTGCTTCATCAAGACAATGCACTGTGTAACAAGTCAATGGCAAAAATCCATGAATTGGGCTTCCAATTGCTTCCTCATCCACCGTATCCACCGTATTTCCTGTTCTCAGATGTCAAAAGAATGCTCGCTGGGAAGAAATTTTTGTCGAATGAAGAGATGATCGCCGAAACTGAAGCCTATTTTGAAGCAAAGGACAATCGTACTGCAAAAATTTTGCCTAAAAAATGTATTTTACTATGGTAGGCCGAGGAATTTTCAATTGACCTTTTAATTATTCGCCAATTTTGCATTGAAAATTCAACTAATACCATTTCGACCTGACTTGACTTAACTTCGTCAGACATCTAAATGTTTCTTAAACTCGGAAAATAATGTCTAAAACTTAGCTCTAAGACGATAAGTTTTAGGTGCTGGTTTTAGGTGTATTCTGATTCTTTTTTTTTTACTTTAAATAACTGTTTATAGGGAAAAAATATCCACTTTTATCGCCAAAATATATTACAGAAAACTCTGCCTTTCGCATGGCAAGCCATTAAATCGCGATGTTGAAGCGGTTTATGCAGCTATATGTCATTGAAGCGGCTATATGTCACTTTCAGTCAATTCATGTGGTAGCTATATTCCGTCCTTTTGGATCTTTCCCATCATATAGAAACGTTTAGAAACAGTTGATCTAAATCTGATTTCTAAACTTTATGAAAATTCTTTAATAGTTTGAACTGGGGTTTCGCCCAATAAATATTGCAATTTGTTGTAATAATACATATTGCAAAAAAAGTCACTATTATGGGCGTTCGATGATTAGCATCTGAACACACTGAATAACTAAATTAAAAAATGGAAATCTGTTATTGTACATAGATCCAATTTATCGAAATTAACAATCAGGTTAGATTTCTTACATCAATACTTCGCATTTTCACCAATAGCCATCGCTGATTAAAATAATTCCTAATACTTAATAATATACTCGTAAATGATGAAAAATCTTATAAAAAATATGTATAGTATTTTAACATCGCGAGACGTCCGTATTAAAGACAAAGAAACATAAAAATTTTTAAAAATATCTTGGTTAATAAATAAATTAAATAATTTGATAAAAACAAATTTTCTGCACTATGTCAATAATTAATCTCTTAATTACAGAAAACCATTAACATTAATTAACATTAATATTGAAGAATAAAATATAGAGAAATATGATAGATATATAGATATATATAGATTCAAATTATTAAAATTGTCTTGAAGTAGTCATAAACGAACTCATACAACTAAACGTTCCACCTAATTGACATTTTCAAATAATCATGATCTTGATACAAAGTAGAAATCCACATTGTATAAGAAACAAACATCATTCTTGAACGTTAATTCTGGTTTCGAAATAAGCATGTTTATGTCGTACACTCGGAATTATTTTGACTAATACACCTGCAGTCTTAAGTTGACGTGTGTGGTGATTCGACGACAATATAAACCGCTACGAGTGTTGCCTTAATCAGCTGCGACTAATTCTGAATATAAATCATGGAATCGTGTAAATATTTACTGAAGAAATAAACAATATTCGTAAAAAGACAATTATCATAGACTGTTACATATAATGGTATAATTAATGTTAATGATGCTCATTTCGAGGTGTGTTTGATATCTTATAGAATGTAAAGCATAATAAAAGTTGTCTAAGACTTTTTAATAAGTTATGACCAGAATGAAATATTGTGCACGTTTTAGACCGATCCTCTCCTTTCATGTATCTATTTTAGAGCAAAGTCTACAGATATCGCCCTTGCAGGACAGCACAATTAAGAAATTAACATAACACAATGCCTGAATATATGTTTAGTATATCCTGAATTCAACAATATATTTCTAGTCGATATATTAAATGAACCAAAGTTAGCCATGGTTCATTATAACAATATTCTTGCTAAAATATCACAAGATGTGTTTTCAAGCGAGTTATCCACTTCATTATTGACTCAAAGTAGAAATACGAAAAAGGGTATAATTTATATATATAGACATAGATATATATATATATATATATAGACATAGATATATATATATATATATATATATATATATACATATAATATAACATAATGATACACATTACAAATTATATATCATATATACATATATATAACATAACATAATGTAGGGTAGATTAACAAATAAAAGCTGTAAGAAATAATATAATTCTATACACAGAGAATCTATCGAATCATTTATCTAATAAATAACTACCCCTACGGAACATAAATAAATAAATAAAACCTTACCCAGGCCTGCATGCTACAGGAAACAAAAGCCACGACTAAGGGACATTCTGAAAATACGGACCACTTAACTAAATTGTGCGGCACCGTGACTCTCGGTCCGGAGACATCTCAAAACGGAGTTGTCGAGGAAGATGCGACGACGAAAGAGGACAAATCCACTTTTAATCTCCCGTCACGATCTTCCGCAGAAAGGAATTTTCATGTTAGTTCGTCCTAAAATTCGAGGACATCTTAATGTGATTGTGTTGCTGTTACGAAATCGTTCGAATTACGTGCGAAGTGTCTCAAATTATTCGTCAATTATTCACCCAGGGTGTATGGAAATGCGTAAGAATAGAGTGAAAAACAGTCCTGCAATCCCATATAAAAATAAGTTTTTAATAGTTTTATAGTTTCCAAGATAACACAGAAAAGGTTAAAAATAAAGCATGTTTGGGATACTCTTCCATGCCAAAACAAAAATGTTGAAAGATTCAGAAATTATTATAAAATAATAGAGCTTTACAACAGACGCCTAAAAGAATTGCACTTGCATCAATACAAAAGAAAGACGAGTGCTGGGTAAATACATCAGTATATATGTCCCAGTATCAGCTATTTCAGTACAAATTGACATGGACAACTCTCGACATATCAAATTATACTTTCCAATCCATATCCATGTCGTTAACAAATGTTCCAAGTAGATCTTTTGCAACTTAGCTAAATATAATAGAGAGGAATAGCGAATATATATGAAAAAGTATTATTTAAAATAATAACAGGTACCATTTTGATTGCGCGACATCTTAGTTATCTAACGTTTAGCTCAGTTTCGCTTTAACCATTGTAACGTGTAGATGTCCAAATTTTATTATGGATAAATATACGCCACAAGAACGAGCAGAAATAGTGACAATATTTATTGAAAATAATCGTTCCATTCTTGCCACTTAGTGGAAATTGCGTCAAAAATATCCTAATAGTCCAGTGCCTCACAAAACCAAAATTTATCTTTTACATGCGAATTTTCGATAGTATGGTACAACATCAGACAAGCCTCGTTCTAGAAGACAATGGACGTCTCGTAACGCTGAAAATGTGGCTCTGGTGCGCGATAGTGTTGCAGAGTCTCTATAAACATCTATTCGGAGATGTGGTTGCTAGTTACACATTTCTGCACGCAGTTTAAGTCGAAATTTGAAAACTGATTTGAAAATATTCCCGTACAAAATTCAATTAGTCCATAAATCGCTACCGAGAAATCCTGATTAACGAGTTGCAGTACAGTAATTCATTCCTAAGGCTTTCTGGTGAAATTGAAGATTTTTCGTCTAAACTGATATGATGAGCGATGAAGCTCATTTTCTTCTCAGTGGCCACGTCAATAAACAGAACAGTAGGTTTTAGGGAACACAGAATCCTCAATTAAATCATGAAACATCATCGCATCCGCTAAAAACAACTGTATGGTGTGGTATTCATGCTGGAAACATCATTGGTCCCTATTTTTTTGAAAATGACCAAGGTGTTGCAGTTACTATTACTGCTGAACGGTACCAAGGCATGATTCGAGATTTTCTTCTAGCAAGCACAAGAGTACATGTGGTTTCAGCAAATTCGCGAGGTGGTGATTTAGCATGACCAGCGAGATTTCCAGATTTAACAGCACCAGACTTTTTCTTATGGAGTTTATAAAAAGCAAAAATTTGTGTGAGTAAGTCCCAAACGATTCAACATCTTAAAGACAATATTCGTCAGGAAATTAATGATTCAGCTTCAGATGTTGCAGGATGTCCTGAAAAATTTGTTAAAAAGAGCCGAAGAAATTGTATAGCGAATCGCGGTCACCATTTAGCCGATATAATTTTTCAATCATAACGAAAAAAATGTAAAGACCAAATAAACTTTTTATGAAAAATATCCAAATATTAATAACTGTTAATTATCAATTACAAACGCAGTTTGTTAAAATGTAAAATTGATTTTTAACTCGGAGTGAATTTTTCCGAAAAAGAGATAGAATACTGATACGTCGAAATGTATAACGCATAAAACCACAGGTCGGCAGATGTTGTCACATATCTACAAAATTATTAAAAATATTGATAATAACTAATTAACCTCTAAAGGTTAAACGTTTTAAATCAAAACTTAATTTTGATACGGCAACATAACGACGTGCTGAGGTTATACATTTTGATGACGTGCATTGGCTGTTTTATTGGATAAACTATACATTAATTTCTACCAACTATTTACTACTGCACGAATTTTGAATAAAAAAGAGTTTAAATAATATTGATCTAGAATATCTTTAAATTACTACACAAAAGGGTTACGCAAAACGTGTCAAAAGTGTCTACACGAGAAGGACCATTAAGCAAGAACACCACTAGTCAATATAAAACTAATAACAATTGAACCAGTCATGACTGAAGCGAAAGAGATATAGTAAAAAATAGTAAAAAATTACTAAACATTGGATATTTTCCAACACTAACAGAAATATATCCGGCGTATAATAATTTGTCACAAATCAATCGGAATATTTCACCTACGTGCTACATTTGTCATACTAAAACTGAGAAAACGAATGCTCACACACATATTATACAGGAAGAAAACAAGAGAGGGGAACACAGAATAAGAGCGGATGAAATGAAGACAAGTAATCAGAACAAGAGACCACAAAACATTCGTTATGCTAAAAGTCGTCACACAATACGAAATGGGGGCAAAAGAACAGCGAACGGTAACAAAAACCGAGGGGACCACCCAACGAAATTGTGACGTTATGACTTTCAGCTTCGGCCGCAGACGGCATTGTCCGCGATGGTGCACGGTAAAATCGGAACACCTGTAAATCCCGGAGAAGCCAATTCACGTCTGCCGAGACCTTCAGTAGGCGTTTTAATGAGCCCTGAAATCGCCGCAATAGTAATTTGTCTAGAAAACACCCGACTCGGATCGGCTTTTCTCAATTACCTCGGATGCGGCAATTCTATACGATGCCAGTCGTTTACCCCAGCTCGTTACAAGGGTAGTGTTAAAAGTTACGTCAAGAAGCATTATCTTAAGTTCACACAAACTGATTCCGTAAATTACGATTTCCATTATAAAAATCGCCATCTAGTTTCCTGATTTTCAAGGTGAAGACAGAAGAGGTGCTTGTTCATTAGCTGGAATGTTGCTGCGTTTAGTCCAAATTGTTCTTAAGAAACATGTAATATGAACATATGATATCATTAACAAACATTCAACAGTTGACTAGGTATATAGAATCACAGATATTAATAATTTAGGAGTTAATAAAGGAGTCATCTATAAAATCCATAGTGTTATGGAAGTTATACGTTGAACTCCTATATCTTAGCAAGATGTTTGGACTTAAACAAGAAGAAGCTCACTCAAAAATTAAAGAAAGAGAAGCAGGTTATAGCGAGTCAATGTTTTGGATCATGTTCTTTACCAATTCTATATATGTGGTACATACCATAAATCGAAAATATAGCTATGACTACATTCCTAGTGGCACTGCGATACTTGCAGGAAATAGTGAAGAAGCATGAAGAAAACTACAACACAGGTAACAATATAAATAAAGATGACACAGAATGGAGAATAAATCAGTCCAAATTAAATTCACCTACATGTTCATATACCGATAAATATAAGCAATACTATTATCCCATACAGTAACAATTCTAAGTAGCTAGCGATGAATCTTGAAATAAAGCTTCGTTGGAAGTACCATATCAAAAATAAAAGAAAATAACTCGAACAAAAACACAAAAAATATATTGGTTATTTGTAAGAAATGTAGGAATGTTCGTCTGGTCGGTCGGAATGTGTGGCTGAATGAATGAATTGTTTGTCCAAACACTCACTACTATTTTTGTGGAAGGTATCCGTATAAGAACTGGTTGAAGAAATACTTGTTTATTTCGATTTAAATTGATACATGTGGTCGATGGGAGAATAGACGGGATATTAGATTAGGTAAAGGAAGTACGGTAGCGCTCTCAAAGTGGTACTGTTACAAGGAGGTATAGATAAGAAAAGAGAGCGGGACGTCGTAGTGGTGGCCTTTTATAGCCGGGAACCGCATAGTATCAATCCACCAGCGTTGCCAACCTTTGAACTTGCTGTAGGTGAATGCGTGGTGGCCTAGAAGGTCGTAACAGTCGCTACATCACTCCCCTCCTAGTGGAGCTGCCGTGGAACGTATCTCCATGAGGTATAGATTCCTGAGTGTACCCGGAATCACGCAATCAATCGCCCAAGGATTGCTTATGAGATGCGGATCCGAACGTTAGTCAGGAGTTTTACGAGATCAGCTGCCATCGAAGTTGTAGCAGGACGTCGTTCGTCTTGTCGCGTTCCGGTTTGTTTGAGGGTGATTATCAGAGTGGTGCCTTACATGTCTCGTATTGTAATGCAAGGATGTTCATGTGTTGATGTTATGCATGATGGGCTTCTGTGGTTTTCGTCCATCGCGTTAGTATCGTGGAATAACGTCGACCATGTGATGTTGACGGGTTCCATTCCTCGTGCTATCCTTCTATGCACGTGTCGAGCACCTATCGAGTGACTTATGTTGACCTGGTTTACCTTTTAGGCACTTCGATTACGTCAGGGTCACCAATTGCAGGAATGTTCGTCGGATCGGTCGGAATATGCGACTGTCGATGCGATTGTTTGTCCGAACACTCACTACTATTTTGTGGAAGGGATCCGCACGAGAACTGAAAACAATGGTTGAAGAAATACTTATTTCGATTTAAATTGATACATGTGGTCGACGGGAGAATGGACAAGATATTAAGTTAGGTAAAGGAAGTACGGTAGCGCTGTGGAACTGGTACTGTTACAAGGGGGTAGAAAAAAGAAGAGAGCGAGACGTCGTCATGATGGTCTTTCATAGCTGGGAACCGCATGGTACCAATCCATCAGCTTTGAACTTGCGCCAACCTTTGAACTTGCTGTAGATGAATGCGTGGTGGCATAAAGGGTGGTAGTGGTCGTTACAGAAAATATAATTTTCCGTACATAATAAGTTGCTGCTGTACAAGCAGATACTAAAATGATCCTACAGAATTCAGTTATATGGATGTTCTGGGAGAATTAACATATCATCAAAATACCAGATGGTTATGCAGTTACTCACACCGAGACCTTCGAATTGCAATTGTTATAGAATAAATTAAAATATTCGGAACAAGATATGAGGAAAGACTCCACTAAACATCGAAATATTACAACTCTTAGAGAACACTGAACTAGGGCGCAAACTCAACAGAACCAAACCGTGTGATATTGTATAGTTGTGTAGTTGTGTAGTAAACAGTAAAAGCACCGAAAAATGCTACTAACTCTATTTTATAAAAATATTAATAAATTTTTAAAAACTGATACTATTTTACGAGTAATATTAACGGTTGCTTATTAATGTAGTAGTACAAACTCCAGCTATTGCCAATGACCATAAATATAGTTATATAAAACGAGAGAAATTACTCTGATATATTCAATTTTCAAACGTAATTCATCAAGCTTTTAAACAATTTAATCAATAACTTAACTCGTATCATTTGAAAAATAATAATGTATTAATCTGTGTACTACTAGTATAAACAATAAATAACCATGTCCCATAATTTCAATTTTCTTTCAATTATATTCTAACCGATAAATTATGCAATCTAAGGCAGTTTAAGTTTCAAAGATCTGAATGGAGAGTGAAGAAAAGAAAACTAATAAAAAAACGCTAAATTGGTTATAACAAAGATATGAGGTCAGTATAAATATAGATATAAAGTGTAAAGTAAGAAGGAAACTCGTGAAGTAGAAACATAAGCATTTCAATCTAAAATTCAATAGTGATTCATAATATATATAATATATATATATATATGTATAAATATGATTAAACATAATATAGAAACGTTTTAATTACTGGATAACAACAGATTTATTCGACAAACGAAAATACTTAAACTGTTCGAACTCGCAAGATAACAGTAAAAGTGTTCTTTTTGTTATTAAATAATATCTCTGTGAACTGAGATTTTGCATAAAAATTTCTTTCATAAAAGTTTCATCAACTTGTTTAAACTAACATTATCTATATTAATGCTATTTTTGCACGAACACCAAACTACACAAGGCCAAAAGGCTTAGTCCTCTTGCCATTTTGTCTGAGAGGGACTGTCGCAACATTGATATGGCGAAATTTTAGTTCATGAATGTGAGCAAAAATGGCATGTGCAATGGTGTTCAGTTCCGCATCTTTCTACTTCAAACAATCAAAAGCAATTTGGACATAATTAACGGTTTTGCAACAAAGAAACTTTTCAGAAGTAGAAAGATGCGGAACTGGACACCATTGCAGTATAGTATTGAGTTAACAAGGTAGAATTTCTTCCAAATAGCCAATATGTTCTTCTAAATTTAACGTCAATTTATTCTTCCTTCTTCTTTAAATGAACCTTTCAGTGCAGCTTCGTTTTCACTCTCACTTATAAATATTTTACTGTGATCCTAAACATATGTCTTATTTTCGATTACTTGGTTCATCTATTAATTTTTTTCCTGCTTACATGTGGTCTTTATGGCAGTATCGTGAACTTATATAGCTACTGCAGACATTCAAAACAAATAATAAAATAACGTTAACAATCTTACCGTTAATATTATAAAATGGATGAAGTTTCAGTAAACAAAATTTCAAACTAGTTAGTTCAATTATATTTAAATAAAAAATAAAACAAGAAATTAATAAAGTTGAAATAATTCAAAATAATAACATTAAAGATTTAAATTATTTCGTATAACATGGAAAAAAGGAATTCAATAAAATCGTAAAAGTAATATTTCTAAACGTAATTGTTAACAAAATAATTGTAATTGTTAAGGTTGAGGAACTCGAGATGATACCCCTGTAAAGCGACACCGAATGTATTATACGAGTTATCCGAAAACAATTCACTTTACTGCCTGACAATACCGTCCGAAACATGACTGTTTAAAGGCCCTTTTTCGGTGACGGACGAGCCCATGGGCGTGCATCGGTAATTCGATAGCAACATGCCACAAAATCAGGAATAAAAAAAGGACCAGTAAAGAGTATATGACCCGTCGGTTTTATATGCAGATACAAAACAAATCCATTACTATAAACTTTTCAACATCGAAAAAAAAAAACGTCAAGTTGCACGCGTGTGAGTTAAATACAAATGTACCGATACAGCTGAAACATAAAATACGCTTCAACCTATAGACTTAAGCGATAACAAAAATAAAACATTTGTGCTAATGATTCATCCTTTTCTAAATTAATAGATAAATACCAGTCAATGTCCATTAACCTACAATATACTTTTATTTAATATATATAAATATAAAATATTTGAAAAATTTTCTACACAACAGGGTCGTTCAGTACCAACACAAATAAGTAATCATTCCTATAGTATCTGATGGTATCTATGACACATCTTAGGATTTTGTTCTGATAAATTTATATTTTATTTATCAACCCTTCCGCGGTCCATATAGGTTTTAGAATTTCCTTATATCACAGTAGCTCATTATGATCGGATGACTGAGATTTTCTTCCAAATCGACCAACATTTTTTAATATATCAAATCCAGTCCTGTTTATTTTCAGACCAATAGACGACCAAAACTCAACTGATTGAAGAGTTATAGAAGTCAGCCTGCTTTTTGAGAATAAATATCAAGGATGAAGTTGGGCCTTAAATATGTTAAAACTGCTACCCGAACTAATTAATTCAATAAGCTTATGGTTATTAATTAAACCAATGTAATATGTTAATAACGACCAAACTGATAACTAATTGAAATGCATGGTAACAGAAAATTCCATCAGAACTGATTCAGAATGAATTGAGATTAGTGAAAATCGGAAATCGAAATAAATTCAATTTATCGCGCTTTGTAGGTGTCCAAGAGTTTCTGTCAAGACATTTTACCAGCGACTTTCAACTGTTTAAAGTAGTTTAGTAGTTTAGTTTCTGTTCAAACAGAAATTAAATGACACATCACTATGTTCAAAAAACGTTTGACCTGGTGTCGGATCTACTAGTTTTACTATAATATTCGATAATCCATGTTAGTAACTAAATATTTAAAATATCCAAATGTAAAATTGCAATCACATAATCGCAGGAAACTGCACGATGCGCAATTCAAGAGATTTCGCTTTCTCTAAACCGGCGAATCGTTCCGAACGAACCGGAGCAACTTTTCACCATCCGCTAATCAACCTTTAACAGCGTTTCTTTCTTCAGAATCAGATTCGGTGCCACCAACATGTAATCAGGAGGCAAATGTACCGTAACCGCGCCGCGCCGTACCATCATTCAACTTTGGCGTATAATTTCGATAAATCGGCGGGCCGGCTTCGAATTATATCACTCCGGAGGTGGAAAATGGAGAACTCGTTATAAAATTTATGCGAGGGTCGGGCGGGGAATTAGAGATGCAAAAAGTCTCGACGGTTTAAATTTCGATTTGGACGATTGGCGAGCTCTCGGCACGCCATCGAATGATCTCGGCGTTTTTAACAATTTCATAAAAGGAAACCTAACCATTTGCGTAAATAAAAAAAAACACGACTGACTAATAACCTACTATACGAGTTGTATTCGAAAAATAACAGCAATTCTTATTTGTTACAGATAATTTTGTTTATTTATATAACAGGTGTAAAGGAAAGATATTACCGTCTCTTTTCCAGAAAAGAAAACTACAAATTTTCTATAAAATGTAAAAATATATTTATTCAAAGTATTGGCCAATTGATTCTATATATCTTGGTCATCTTAACGGGTGAATTGAAATATCCCCGGCCTACAATAGTAAAACACTTTTTTCGGCAAAATCACCTCTTCCCAGTAAGCATCTTTTTGAGATCTGAGAATAGGAAATAATCGCTGGGAGCCGATGGGAGATGTGGAGAATACGGTGGATGAAGAAGCAATTCGAAACCCAATTTATGGATTTTGCCATCGTTTTCACTGACTTATGACACGGTGGATTGTTTTGGCGAAGCAGCGCGTTCTTTTTCTGCAAATGCGGCCGTTTTCCGGCGATTTCGTCCTTCAAACGGTTCAATAACGCTATGTAATAGTCGCTGTTGATAGTCCTTCCTTTCTCATGATGTACACAATCAGTTGATATCTTTAGCGTGTCTGCTATTTCATTCAATTTCAATTTACGGTCATTCAGAAACATTTTGTGGATTTTCAAAATGTTTTCGTCGGTAGCAACCTATTTTGGGTGTCCACTGCGTTCACCGTCTTCGGTGCTCATTTCACCACGTCCAAACTTAGCAAAGCAATCCTTGATGGTTGATTTTCCCAGAGCAGTGTCCGAAAACTCGTTTTTTTTCTCGTTTAAAAAAAACTCGTTTAAAAAAAAGACTGTTTGTCCTTTGAGCCAAACCATTCATCGAGCCATTTTCTAACCTCTTCGTAATTGGCGAAGTATTGGTTTGCAAGAGACTGTCCCATTTATGCGAGAAGTTGATAGTCGAATGGGGCAAGGTCTAGAGAGTACGACGGGTGCGATAATATCTCCCATGCAAGTGTTTTCAATGTTTTCTTGATCGGTTCTGCTTTGTAAAACCTCTTCATCCAATAACTCTTGCAGTTTGGCATCTTCAAACTATTTCAGGTTACCAGAACATTATTTGCCTTGCACATCGAAATCACCACGATGACTTCCAGTAGATTTTTCCTTTTGCTTCGATAAGAAAAGTAATGCGTGCCGCAAATGCACGTTTTCAGACAAGAAATTTGATCTTTTCAAAAAGGTATAAATCTATGATGGTATTATGTTCTCCAAATATAAGATGTATATTTGAAGCATGATGTCAGCAGAACGAAATGACATATGTGTCAAATCATAAAATTGCATACTTAAGCCTGGTGACATATGTTAGAAAAACCGGTAATGACTTTCCGGTACACCTGGTATATTAAGGCTATTTTCTTTAAAATAATCGCCATTAAACCTATACACTTATCTGAGCGCTTCTTCAAATCCCCAAAGCACTTTTAATCTTTTTTATGTTTACAAAACAATGACGCTTCAAAGGAAGGAGGGCTAATATTTAATTACAAATACAGACACAAATACATTATCGAAATGTAAGAGTCACTCTTCAAATTTTTCAAATTTTGAACGAATTGAAATTATTCTTTCAAATTATTTTTATGTTTTCACATTTTGGTCTGTTGCTCATTTGATAATAATTTTCATTGTCTTTATAGCTGTCTTAATAACACTGTAGACTTGATATATATATATATATATATATATATATATATATATATATATTAAACTCTAGTACAATGAAAAATCGCCATAATTAAAAAACGTGTGATATTTCTTATATTAAATTAAATCAATTAAACCAACAAAGCCCATGAGTTTTTCAACGCGCCTTGTATATTGTTCATATATCGTCAAAACTGCGAAAACACATTGAAAGAAGTAAAATTCGAAACATGCAATGAATAACAAAGATCCGAGTATCCGATGGGATAAACTATTATCATAAATTAGAAACAAATTCGGAATATTTCAAAACTAATTCACCATTTCCAGTTGACAAAGAATGTTTAGATACTAGTAATAATGAATTTTAATTATCTTAATATAGCTCTTTCATAGTCAATCAGCAAACATTGTGTAAAAATGAGAAATATCTTACCCCCTCTTTTAGACACGTCACTTCATCATGCACGTGGCCAATATTGCTTACCTATAATTAAAAAAAGATAATTATTTTAAACGAAATCAACAAAATTAATCATTTGTAATAAATATTGCTTAAATTAGAGCTGATTGAATTTATTGATCTAAAAAATTACAAAACTACTGGATACAACTATGTATATTATATATTATATAAGATAAAACAACTTGAATCTAAAGACAGAGAAATCCAGGCGATTTGTACAAAAAGAAGATGAGTGACATACTTATTATAAAACAGTAAATGTTTTATATGAATTTATTTTTCACAGTTTGGTGATATGATTTATATAAAGTTTCATCATAATGATTTCATATGATAATCACAGAATATCGCATGCACTGTTTCAATAGATTTGCAGGTATAGTAAATCGTCCTTGAGGCTTAAAAGAGATTGTTGAATTTTCCTCATTTTTATTTGATTACTACCTCCAACAAGATGCAATAGATTGCAGAAGATGCAGAAGAATCATAAATAAAGTAACAGAAATACGTGTTGAAATATGGAAACGCAAAGAAAAGTTTAATGAAAACAAATCAGTTTGAAAAGATTTTTTAAATTAAAATATGCAGCAAGACAGTGATAGGCAATGGAAAGAAAATCTGAAAGGAGTGAAGATAGTAACAAAGAGACTGTCAGTTATGGAAAAAATACTATGAAAACAAATTGGTTTCAAAATTTAGTTTTTAAACAAAAAAGAAAAACAAAAGAAGAAGCCCCAATAATATTTCCAATAATGATTCAAAGAGTTGGTACCTATTGCCAATACATACCAACACCTTAAGAGCGAGCCCACTTTTTTTAGATTATAATTTAAGTATTCTGTTTATATATTGTAATTATATTTGTACTAAAGTTTAATTTAAAATGTATCTGAAAACGTTTTTCATAATGTTAAAAAACTTAACGACTAATCATTAAACAACCACAGTACGACTGCAATCTTAAACTAATAACAAGCGAGTACTTTATCCAATCCGTACGACCCATAAACCGAACAACAATCACAATCACGTTACATTAGTACCGAAAACAAATTGCTTCTCTCTCATTTATCTCTTATTTAAGTCACTTACAACCAATTATCCGAAGATATAAATTTTATTTCTTCCGCGTTATTCTCTATAATTTATCGCTCAAATCATTCCCAGCGACTCTTTGATAAGGTTTAAATATCCGCGGACAACTTCATTTCAGTTTAATTACCTTCTAAATACCGCAATAGGATAATTTATGTTGCTTTTTGTCGGATCGGCCCGAAGACCATCCGATTGATCAAACTCGAGACAAAAACAAATCGAAAAATAACGAAGTATTTGCTTTTATTAATTCTAGTTTATATTACCTTTCGTTTGAATAAAATTTTAATACTTGAAACTGGTCTGATATTAAAGAAATTTGCATCAAATATTTTTAAAATAATTAGTTATCAGTTAAAGATGTCCATGTTAGAAATAAAAATGTTATGAGCGCTTTTTTTTCTTAGAAATGGATAATAAAAAATGGTAAAGATTTTAAGTATATCTATATAGAAACTAGATGACCTGATGAGCTTCGTATCATCTGCGACAATAACCACTTGTTGTGTAGCGAACAAATGTTTTGTCAGGTCTTATGACGATATTATGGCTGTCGATGAGATCCAATCCAATACGATATTGAACAGTTTGATGAAATCTTTGTCCTGAAAAACAAACGTTTGTAGTTCTTGAACAATAGTTCGATTCGAGTGATAAATTTGTTCTAGTATTTCCAATTATTTAAGAGCTTGTTTATTATTTACACATTCTAATTGCACTGTAAGGAACTAGTCGTCTGTCAGTCTCCCATGTTTTGATGAAATGCAGAAACTTATTAATTGTTGGAAGAATTCATAACCTGATTCAGCATTGTGACTGTTTTTTTAAATATTTTAGTCTTCTTTTTACCAACAAGGGTTTATCTGGACTGGACCTACTGTTTAATGTGGGTTCCGAACCACGATCCTCGCCAATGAGCCTATCGACTGCCGAGTGACCAACTTAGAAATCATCCCAGAAGACATCCGGGCTTACCCAGTCTGTTTACTAAATAATCACAAACATAATTCTACGACCACGCCCCAGCAAGATTCGAACCCGCGACTATCGCAACAGTAGGTGGACTGTCCTGTCGTCTTTACCACTCAAACCGACCATTGTAACTGTTATTATTTTGGAATTACTTGGAACGCGCAACTGACGGAGGGTATTTAGCCTCAGTTCTCGTTAATAATTCTTAGTATGTGCTGATGAGTCTCTAAAAATACTAAACCAATAATGTCAGTCAATCTAATTTCAGTAAAAATGTACTTTTATGGTAATACTGTACGTCAAACGCCGTCATTTAGAAAAAAACTATTATTATGTATTAGAATGTTGACTAAGAAGAACTTAGCGCATGATGAATCTGGTGATTGAACCAATTGCTCGAATTTAGCAATTTTATTTTTTCATCGTCATAACATAACCCAGTAGATGCAACTCTATATTATAGTCATAACATGGTAATTTTACTGTTATTAACTAATTAATATATTAATCATATCTCCTAGTTGAAGAACAATCATCGATTTTGACTTCGAATGATCGGTTTTAGGAGTACGAATGTGTCAGAACCCGGGATATAACAAATTTTGAAACCTTAAAAATTAGGTTCTGGTGAAGTCTAAGTAAATTGTTATCAAATGACGACCGTAGTTTTTCATAAAGGCGAGAATCCTGTTAAGCCGTATAAAGAACATTCTGGTTCCACAAAATGTTGATACTACAAGATTATATAAGTTTTAAAAAGAATAGTAAAACATTCTTAGATTTAGACAAGACCAACGTACATTCAGTATTGTAGAAAAATTGGTGAGTCAAAGTTGAATATTACATCTGTACAAGAATTCTAGCTATCCTAAATTTTTTACCACTTAAATCATCGATATAGTAGAAGGAAGTCTATTTAAGTGTATTTGACGTTATAACGAGATTTCTCTCGACATAAATTTATATATTTTTATAAATTTATTTATATAACGAGATAAATTTCAATATAAGAAGTGTTTAATATAAAAGGCAAATCCAAATATTCCTTATTAAGTTAGTTTTATAAATAAATAAATTGCGATTCGATTAAATTATCATTTGAATTCATAAGAAATGGTTAAAATATGTTATTCATCCCAAATACCGAAACAAAAGAGGCAAAACTATGAAGGAATATTAGCTTAGGTTCAAAATATTTATCAACAAAGTTGAGAAATGAGAAATGATTGTAATGTGATTGTTCTTTAACATAAGATTAATTATTTCTTCTGATATATTTTATATATATCTTGACTAATAATAACAGTCAAAATTAAATCACCAAAAACTTCAAAGGATAAAATATTTTTAACAAAAGAATTGAACTGACTTCAAAAAATAAATAAGAGACTCACTAGAAATTAAAAAATAATCAAACTTAGATTTTTAACACAAAAAAAAATATTTAAAAATAAAATCTGTACATAACAATCCTTGTAACAACTAAATAAAAAAAACAAAAACATATTTAACCTATCTACTACACGTATTTTATATTATATTATATATACACAATTTAGCTTAATACCTACCTAAACCTATTTATCTATTTATAATTTTATTTTAACTACTACTAACGTATCACTATGAAGTCGGTGCCGAACCCAAACAGTTATATTAATTTAGAATCGTTTTGTTGGTAATTTAATTTATGTATATGTATATGTCATAAAATTATATTATTATTTTTGTATTGTTTGGGCTCGGCACCGACTTCTCAATGATCAGTTGGTAATAATTGAAATAAAATTATAAATATATAAATGGGTTTAGGTGGGTATTAAGGTAAATTATATGTATGTAGTAGAATATAAAATACGTAGTTAAAATATGTAGTTAATAGGTTAAATAAGTTTTTTATTTATTTTTATTTATTTATTACAACGATTATTATATACATATTTTATTTTCAAATGTTTGGTGTTAAAAATCTAAGGTTGATTATTATTTAATTTTTAGTGAGTTCCTTATTTAAATTTTGAAGTCGGTTCAACTTTTTGTTAAAAATATTTTATATTCCTCATTTTAGTGTTAGATATTTATTCAATAAATTATGCAGTTATTTTATTAATATTACAATGAGTAGGCCAAGTAAAGTTACAGCCCGTATGAGGAAAAATAGGAATAAGGAAAGAATGATTAAAAATAAGAAGCGCTTTAGGCCCTGAGGTTCGCTACCTAGCCTAGGTGATTTGACAAATGTTTTAACTAAACTGGAACAACAAAAAGTTATTGTCCCCGCCGGGAACCTAACTCGCGGCCTCCGTTTGGCAGCTAAACGTTTCAACCCTTACACCATGGAATCAGTTGTCTACGATATTTCTACGAGGTCTTATATGTTATAGCTAGTGTTTAAAAAGTAAATTAACTGACTTTTGAACTGAATGACTTCCGATTTTCCGTCACATCAGCTCAGCAGTAACATTATATAGAAATAATCTGACTATTTTACATAAAGAATATGTGAAAATATTGTAGGTGCCTATAAAATTTGACCGTTTCCCTCGATTTCTCCCCCTTCCCACAACAGATCCTAATTTGGTTCAAATGGGACCATCCCGGAAGTGCACCCTTTCGATTAAAAAAATAGAAATTTGAATTCGAATTTTGAAAATCGACAAACAATTGACGGAGAAATCGCTGAACATACATAAAAATATATATAAAGACGAACATAGAACCTCCTCCTTTTTCAAAATCGGTTAAAAAACGTTCGAACCTTATATAAATATTTAATTACAGGGACAATAGAAATAGATTTATTAAAGATACATGAAAGCAGCAGATGCCAATGATAATATAAATCTAGTTTACTGATCCGATAAACTTATAATAATATTTTACTAATATGTTATAAATATTTGGTATTACATTAATTGTTACAATGTTTGTATATAATCCCAAAACTGTCAAGAAGCAGAAATATCTTCCTTTTTCGTATGCTCCTGAAAATATCCAAAACCGTCCTGTCGCTTAGTATAAATAGAAATTCCAGTTATTTTTCACTTTCTCCCGTTTCTGGTATGTTTCAAGCGATATATCAATCGTCCAGGACAATATGTGATGAAAACACGTCACATATTTCAAATTAGCAGTTACTAAATATATGTTCTATTTTAATTCGATTAATTATGTAAGGAATACTTAAAATGTCTTTGCGGGATGTAAAATATGCGATAGAAATTAGAGAAGACTTTAAATATTCACCGTAAATGCAATGCAGAGGACCTTAAATTAGATAGAACATGTAGCGATATTCCTTTGTGGCCATTTTTATCATTATTTGACATTATAATGTTGACCATGGTTGGGATGGTGTCTGTTTTTTGCAAAAGTTTGGTTTTACTGGGTTTACCAAATTCCGTTGCTTTTTATATCTATGGGATAGCAGAGACCGATCAACCCCAAAAGCAGGGTTAGGACCAAAAAGATTTCGCCGCAGAGCGAGCTTAAAATTGGTAAAAAGAAGGCCCAAGAAACATTGGTACCTCCACATAAAGTTCGTTTACCACAGCTGCACATAAAGTTCCGATTGATGAATCTAAAATCGCTTCCTAAAGAAGAATATTACGTGATATACATAGTTTCAAGGTGACCAGTTCTCTCAGAAATAATGGTGCAGGAGGGTGTTATTATTAACCAATAAATCATCACGGCAAGTCAAAAAGACGAGCGGATTGCCTTTAAGGAGGTCATGGAAACATTTTTAATCCACCATAAGACCCTAGCTATAAACAAATCGCCAAAAGAATGCTAAAAGCATTTCAAGATTTAGATGCTTAATGAATCAAAAAGTATATTTCTTCATTCCCACCTCAACTACTTTCCGAAAATTTGTGAATGACTGAAGAAAAAGAAGAGCAAGGTGAACGATTTCACCAGGCCAAAAAGCAGACTGAGACAAAATACCAAGGAAAACAGAGGATCTCGATGTTATCAGACTGCTGTTGGACGCTTCATTCTTCCAGAAGCGCAAGTAGACAAAGAAGAGCCTCACTGAAAAAAAAAGTTTAGTGTATACTGGTGAAAGGATTTTAAGTTAAATTGATATATCGTTAATATTTTGTAAATAAAATAATATTTCCAATTTTCCAAAATACTAATTCCCAAACAGCTATTTTTTTAAATATAATACTTTTGAAGACATTGGCCGTCAAAATTAATTCATATAAGGAAATTATATACAGTAAATTCTCCACCTTACCCCTGGTTGATTTATAACATATAAAAACCATAAGTTTTAGTAATATAATACTAAGTTGATGTTACTATTAAATATATGACTAAAAATTAAATGACGAATAGGGTACTTGTAAAAACATTTATTTAAACAACAATGAAGACTGAAAGAGTCCAAGCCTATAACCAGGTGACTGAGGAGAGATATTGACTACCAAAGTTAATCAGGCATTTCTATTAAAATTCATGGGACTCGAGATTACACGGGGAATTTAATAGCTTCTTAGGTAGTCGAGCTCCAGTGAAACTGGACTGGAAACCCGCCCACAGTGTTAATAATTTCCGATTAATTATAACCCGTAATTTTTTTTCATGTTACCTCTGTCTCTCTCTCTCTCGCAACAACTCACCAGGGCGACACAACAAAATAATTTTTAACAATGAGAAACCGTCGACACATTTTAATTTTTTGAGTAACCGTGATTATAAGTGAATTTAATAGCTTTTTATATGTAATAACTTTATAGATTTTGTAATATATAAGGTGAGGTTTCCCTTGCCTTTTGATAATGTTATTAATTAATGCTTTCCAATGGTTTAAACAAGAATTATAAACTGTATCAGAAATTAATATTTCTATATAAAAGATCAGTATACCAAATTCATATTAAGGCACTAAAAAAACAAAAGAAAATACAAACGGTATTGAAAGAAATTTTTGGTTGCCTATTTGGACCGAAATACATAACCAGAAAAATATTTATTTTTGGTTGAAAAGGAATATCGATGTTGAATTTTTAGTAGAAATATTGTTAATACTCTTGGGATATTTAAAATGAACGCATTCTTAAGAAATATTAAAAGAATTGTTAATACCTATCAGAAAGGCTTCTAAATGTCGAAATACTTTCAATTTTAGATAAAACTAGACGCTTGAGAATATGATCTAGAAACTAGAAAGGGAACCAAAATGTAACCGAAATTAAACCAATTATTTTTATTACAACTAAAACACATCATTAGTAATTCTGAAACACAAATTGCTAAAAGAAAGATAATAGAGTTGAGCTACAAATTTATACTTAGTAAACCTTTGACTATCCGGTAAATAATTGAGCTAAGAGACATAATGATTTTAATTTGTGGTCATTATTATCTATCTAGACCACTTCTAATCACTCGTCATTATTATCGCACTGAAATGACCTCTTGCATTTTTATTACTTCATGTACAGTGTATACATCTAGTTTTCGATAACCCCAATAATATCCTGCTTCTCATAAATTTATTATAATACTCTCAACTTGACCTAAAATCAAAGAGGTTGGTTTGTCAGTCAATCATAAAACCAATTTGGACCTGTGGGGTGGAAATATGGGGTTGCACTAAAGCACCAAACCAACTAGTTATCCAACGTAGCCAAAACTAAGTTCTACGATTAATTACCAATGCTTATCGCTACGTAACGAAGAGCTGCACGAAGCCCTCGAAACCAAATGGATATATTGAAAGTGTTCCAAGATTGCGCCTTTAAACATGAAATATTGTTGCTAAGATATACAGCTTCTGGACAAAAGGCAATAAATCAAAAGATTGAAGACATACTGATGTATTAATTCCGTACTCTCCTTGCTTGTGTATTAATGCACATACAACAGAATACGATGTTCTATAATATCATAGGCAAAAAATAAGAAAAGATAATATAGTTGAGCTACAACTAGACATAATCACAAAATCTTTGACAATCCAGTAAATATCTCAACAAATCTCCATAAGTAATAATAAACAAAACCCAATGAATCAAAAAACCTGATTATATATAGACAAAACTGAGTTGTTATTAAATTATAAAATTCATTTTTAAACTAAAATATGATTAATTAAAGTTGGTGGTTAATAAATATTATAAAACATATTTTCTGATACAAATTTAATTTTTTGCCGGCTTGGTGGCGTAGTGGTAAAGGCGATGGGACGATCGTCCTACTGTTCGATAGCCGCGGGTTCTAATCCTGCTGGGGCATGGTCGTAAATTTATATTTGTGATTGTTTAAAATTTGTGAATGTTCTAGGCAAGACTGTAAAATCCGACAAGGAAAATGATCCCAGTCACGCCAGTAACCAGGCTGGGTAAGACCGGATGTCTTCTGGGATGATTTCTAAAGTTGGTCACTCGCCAGTCGGTAGGCTTAATGCTGAGGACCGTGGTTCGGAGCTCACGTTAAACATTAGGCCCAGTCCAGATAAACCCATAGCTGGTAAAAGGAGACTTTAAAATATATTTAAAAAAAAATAAATTTTTCCCACATATCAGTTTTTGTACTAAAATTTTACGATTTAACATCATATAAAATTGTATTTATTAAACAGATTATATGTCTGTCGATAGACAAAATTAGCTATGTAAGCAATATCAAATAAATATCAAACGTAATGAACCATAAAAAAACACTAAAAAGTTATATGACATTGATTTTGATTGTTAACGACTGTCCCTCCAATATTCCTTAATGTCTTTATTATTAATCCACAACAGATTTTTTATGCATTTTATAATCATTTAAAAAAGTTATAATATTATATTTATTAAGCACAAGATGAAACTTTTATACTATCTGTGTCCATAAAATTTTCCTACAGTTTTATATACAAATTCTCATGAAATGTTATAGTATATTTTAATTTATATATATTATATATAATAATAGTTTATATAATTTATAAAATATATATAGTATATTTTATAATATTAGTATAGTATAATTTATATATAATATAATTTAATTTCTTATAGTATATTATTATAGTTATATTTTAGTAATTTTTTAAAAATATATTTTAAAGTCTCCTTTTACCGACTATGGGTTTATCTGGACTGGACCGACAGTTTACAGGCTCTGAATCGCGGTCCTCAGCATTAAGCCTACCGACTGACGAGTGACCAACTTTAAAAATCATCCCAGAAAACATCCGGTCTTACCCAGCCTGGTTATTGTCGTGACTGGGATCTTTTTCCTCGTCGAATTTTACACTCTTGCCTAGAACAATCACAAATTTTAAACAATTACAAACATAAATTTACGACCATGCCCGAGCAGGATTCAAACCCGCGGCTATCGCAGCAGTAGGAGGATCGTCCTATAACCTTTACCACTGCGCCACCAAGCCGGCTATTTTGATCATTATCAACTACAAAATGCTAGATTTCAACCCATTCTTGTTATAAATTATATATATATAGTCAGAGTCATTAAAGTTTTGTTACGCATGCTTTTTCCAAACGCCAAATTTTTTTTTAAAAGGCTGTATGATAGTTTCTTTAAAATCCTTCTATATAAAACCGAAAAACTCTTTTTCTGTATAAAAATATTAATTATTTAAAGAGATACTTCGCATAAAACTTTGCCTTGAAACGAACCTAATATATGTCATCGCTAATACGAGATGCGAACGCTTAAAAAGTAATTTATTGGAATAAATGAAAAGAAACCAACGGCAAAAACACGGTGCGAAAGTTTTCGACAGCCCATCCTACTAAATTCCTCTTTAATCTCTACGTTTGAGGCCAATTTCCTAAACGACATAATAATGACGTCTTTAACTCCAGGCAACCTTATAGAAATTACCATTGCACGCAGCTTACTGCTTTTACGAAATTAAGAGCATCAAAATGTGCTTTAGAGACATCTCTCTCAGGCTCGCCATTAATATGTTCCGGAAGGAAAAAAACAGGAAACGTTTTAACTTTGCCAACTAACTTTTAACAGTTGTATATTTAGCATAAAAGAATCAAACTTGAATATATTATTTACAATTCATTACAGAATAAAAATAGAATATATATAATTTAAGAAGCTTAATTTTTAAGTAAAAAGGCTATTCAAAACATTTTGTAAAAAGCTTTTTAAACCAATTTATATTTTTTATATTTTTATCTATTTGATAACAATCTTACATTGCGTAAATGGGATATAAGATGTTTTTGCTTTTAGCTATAGCTATAGATATTTATATGTACTATAGATACATTTTATTATTATTTCTGAGGTGACCGCTTAACTTGCAAAACTTCCATTTCAATAACATTCTTTAACATTTCAAGAAAAGAGTTAACTCTGAGCCTCATCAGACAACCATTAGTTCTAAACTTATATCATCACTAAAACATGTGAATTATGAAGTAATGTAAGGTCGTGATACTAAAAATATTGATATATTTCCATACGTTTAATATACTTGGCAAAATACACATTAATTAGTAGAAGAAGTTCGTTCTATGATGACTCAAACGCTTACTCATGTAAGCTCAAACTAACTGAGGCCATCATGAGAAATTTTGATTAACTCTAGTTGTGTAACTGTACTTCAAACCTACGTGAAAACCTTGAAATGGAAATATATAATTGTAAACAGCATTACCATTTCAAAAATATTAGTTAATTTCAAAAAATGTCTCGTTTTTCCAGCACGAACTTAAAATCCTGGTAAAACTGTGAAAAATAGTAATGAAATAATGTAATAATACTCAGTAAAAATATAAATTGAACCGGTGAAATAATTTTTAATACAAAATGCTTGATTTCAAAAAATAATAACTAAAGTAATAGTATTTATATTACATTTGCAAGAATATTTCAAAGATAAATCAATAATCAGTTACTAGGGCAGTAAAATGTATTATTCAGGTTGAATATATTTATTTATTTATCCAGGAAAAAGACATATTTAATCACTACATAGTATAAAACAAAGTCGCCTTTTCTGTCCCTATATCCCTATGTGCGCTTAAATCTTTAAAACTACGCAACGGATTTTGATGCGGTTTTTTTCAATAGATAGAGTGATTCAAGAGGAAGGTTTATATGTATAATATATGCATAATATACTAAGGCAACATTGCTAATTTTAAGGGTTTCTAACGTGACGTCGTAAATTAACCTATTTTTTTAGGCTTATTTAGCAATTAGCAAAAACGCTGCCTAACCCTACGAGTTAGATCAAATTAATGTACTACAGTATTGTACACCATAAAAAGTATATGTTTATCTTTTAGGGATAACCCACATTAACGATTTTTATTGTTTACTTTTTACGTGAGAAAATGGCTTATTTACGAAGCTATTTTAAGCAATACGGCATTAATCCTTATCGAATTAAGTACGTAGTAGTAAGAATACAGTGTGCAATTAATATAGATCAATATGGTTCCTTACAGCATGTAAATTAAACAAATATTTTCGGAGATATTACAAATTTAAAATTTGCGTTTAAAAATGTGTAATAAAATAATAATAATTGTATGAATTTAGATATCCCCAAGATAGCAGGAAATCTTCATAGTAAGTATAGGGGAAGAGGAATTGTTTTACTCCAAATTTAATGCGTTCAGGCCAAGGGCAGTAATGAATGAACCAAAAATACTGGATCGATTTTAATCATGTTTTCATTGAGTGACATAGGCATATATATTTTATGCCCGTGCAAAGTCGGAGCGGGCCGCTATGTTTTTATATACAACGTTCATATTTTTTCTGTAGTGTATTTAATTTAGTATCAGCATTGCACCCGTGCGAAGCCGGGGCGGGTCGCTAGTAAAATATGAAATGAAACATATAGCTGAGATATAAATATACTTAATGTACTCACTGGTTAAACTCACAAACTAATTTGAATTGATGTGAATATTTATGATTATGTGACAATAAATATCCAGAGTTAAATTAATACGATTATAAGTCTTTTGCAATAAATATTTTATGACTTTTCAGAATCAAAAATTTTAGCAAGTTCTTGACGAAATATCGCTCTGAGATAACAAACTTTTCCCTCTCGCATATATATCCTATAGCTGGATGAATTAATTACTTAAGTCATTGGGTTTTGTTAATTGTTAACGTCCCAATATTACAGACATTTTCAGAAGGCAACTTAACCAGAAAGAGATTACATAACACACGACTATCCGATAAGTTCCACCTCTATAGACGAATCCATCCACCGTTCTTTTCACTCTGCATCACAGGCTTTGATTTATCAAAACACCAAATTATTATAAAAAAGGTAAATTGTTGAATACTAATTTGATAACTGATTTGATAACATAATATAGAGTTGTTATTAGTAGATGAAAACTTGAATTATATGGAAATCATATTCATTTTTTACAGATGTAAAATCTTATATAGCTTAATACGACAGACCGGTTAATTCAATTTTTTATTTGTTTTAAAACGGATAAATATAAACTAGAATTGTATTCTATATAATCATCAATTCCAGGGAGTGAAGTAATCTCAACTACCGTTCAATGTGATAAATGCAAATCATCAGTCAATTTTTAGAGTTTGGATGAATTATCATCGTGCTTTTAAGCCTGACAAGGTCCATATTTCAGTTAAAAGTAAGTTAGTCGAAGCAAAAGCAAAGTTCACCAGAAAATCCATAAAAAATTAATTATTCATTCACTCTGTATCAAACCACTAGTCATTACTCATGATATAACATGTATAAGTCAACAATATTAAACCATATCTTCATAAACGGACAATATTAAACTATTATTACCATTCAAAAGAAATTAAAATTCCTTGAGAATCATTTTTCATTAAGTTATTTTATTTCTCTTTTTTTATTGCAATCTTCCATTGATCCTCGGTTTATCAAACATTGTTTTTATTATTTTTATTTATTATGGTTTTCTCCACAAACCATTGTTTCATTGATTCTTCCACAAACAGTGGAGCAGTGGAGACACCAAAAACAACTATGAAGTTAAAGATTAGCCAAAAAGAATAGACTTTGTTTGCGGTAAATCAAACGATAAATATGAACCTGTTATGCGCACTGTTATGTTAACCACAAGAAACTGTATTTCTTCCACTATTACATTTAAAACTTGGTTTAATGGAAAATGTTGTCAATGCTATGGATGAAAATGGCAAAGTATTTTTGAATTTGGAAACTGTATTCTATGGATTAAGTAAAGTTAATTTAAAAAGAGGCCATTTTTGTTGGTCCACAAATAAGAAAACTTATTTAAAAAAAAACAATCAATTTGATGAAAATTTTACAGAGAATTAGCGTCTTGGTTATTTCTAAGAAAGTAATTCACGGATTTTTAGGCAAATTTAAAACTGAAAATTTTGAGTTTTTAGTGAAAGTCTTGTTACAAAACTTGGGCAAAACAAATCGGACATCCATTGAGTGATATAATTAAGTTTTATTATTTCGCCGCAATGCAAAATTAACGTGGATAGATTTCGAGCTATTAAGTTGAAATTTCCAATCTTTCGTCCATTTGTAGATTTGGTTGACTGCCACTTATACTTTTTCTATTGCCCTAGACAGAGATATACCTTTTGCCATAATAATTGTATCGTCAGCGAAGGTTCCAGGTAATGTTTCTTTTATTGTTGGAAGGTCAGCAGTGTAGAACAGATATAGGAGAGGTCCTAAGACGCTACCTTGTGAAATTCCAGCCGAAATAGTTTTAAATGCCGAGAACGCCAGTTCGTGCGATACTCTAAATTTTCTTCCTAAAAGATATGACTACAGCAATTGACAATAGTTACATGGTAACAATTTGCTCATCTTACAGATTAATCCCAAATGCCAAACCCAATCAAAAGCGTGTAAGACATCCAGGAATATTACTGGGCAGTATTTCTTTTCCTCCAACGCTTTTTCAATAGCCGCAGTTACTCTGTGCACTTGATCGATTATTAAATGGTGATTTCGAAAACCAAACTAGAAATCTGGTATTATTACCAAATGTTTGACACGTTTAAATATCAGTTTCTCAAATAGCTTTGATATTGCAGGTAGTAGCAGGTAGACTTGTTCTGCAGGTTTGTCAGGTTTGTTGAACATAATTATTTGTGCCACCTTAAAGCATTCAGGAACATGCTTCAGTAAATAGGCTTTAAATATATATGTCAACATGATGATTGCTTTTCATAGCAGTTCTTTCAATAATCCAAGTAAAATATCATCTATACCAGCTACCTTTTTAGGATTGAGGTTATCAATTTCAGTAGCAACTTTCAATGGAGAAATTAGATTTAGATCTACATAGGGTTGATAAACAGGACATGTATCCATGGTAGATTATATATCATTAGGCTGAAATAAGTTAGCTAAGTACTGTGCGAACAAATCAGCTTTTTCATTGTCCCGTCGAACCCATTCATTTAGATCATTTTTAATAGGCGGTACTCGAATAAATGGTCTTTTAAATCTTCGAGTTACTTTCCATAGCTAATAATCTTTGTCTGCTTCTGGGCTTAATTCACTTACATATTTTTGAAAACAATTCTGTTTATATTTTTTGATCTTTTGATTCGTCTGATTACTAATTCTATTAAAAGTAGTTTTGCCTGCAGCATTTCTGGTTCTGTACCATACTCTGTACATTCTCTAATTTCACTTAAACTTGGACTTTTTTTATTCATTGTTTATTTGTAAATTACTATGTAAAAAAATGTATATTATAATTTTTTTATAAAATTAATAATATAAATAAATAGCTATGATTTAAAATGTTGATACCGTCTTTATCTATTTATAGTACCTTAATTTATCATAACTTTAAAATGGTACGTGTAAAAGT
The DNA here is from genome assembly GCF_030347505.1 of Rhynchophorus ferrugineus. Classification (NCBI taxonomy): domain Eukaryota; kingdom Metazoa; phylum Arthropoda; class Insecta; order Coleoptera; family Curculionidae; genus Rhynchophorus; species Rhynchophorus ferrugineus. The sequence goes on along the minus strand of NW_027472585.1, from coordinate 37,141,114 downwards.
TTTTGTGTTCAGCAGGTGCAACTTGACAAAAAAAAACCGTTTTATTTAATATTATGGAACAAAACAAAATTTGTCACATAGTACACACTGGTACACATTGGTAATGAAGTGAGTAAAGTTGTAATGAATAAAAGAATCCATTCTCTATTTTAGAAATAAAATAAGATGACAAATCGGTCATATTTCAGTCATTCAGAGTTTTTCAGTTGTCTGGCTGCATACCGTTGATATTAAAATTCCACAAATAAAATAAGTGTCGCTATCGTCTTCGACGACGTAGATCTCCACGCTCTATCTAAATTACCATCGGCGGCTACTTAAATAATAATTTTCCTTCTCTTTATCGCAGCGCCGAAAACTGTTATGTTACCTCATCCCCAGTCGAGTCAATCAGCGGTTTTGGCTTCTTGAATTACAACTACAAACGATAAACCAAAGCTTGTTTGCCTACCTGACTTAACCGCGTATATCTAAACGTCTCTGTGTGTGTGCGTATGTAAAAGAACACTAAATATAACAAGCTCTCGGTAATTGATTCTGTTCCCGTAGGCAATAGGCGTGTTTAGCCTTTGTTTATTAAACAAGATATAATATGACACTAACCTTACAAAACCCCGATATAACTGAAGGCGTATTTCGGTTTGATATATTTTGAAATTGCTCCATAAAATCATGTTGTAAATTTGCCTGTTTTATTAGCTCGGCCGGTGCACTACGAAATATTCCGAATACTAAGGATTGAGGAATGTTCCCGATTTATTCGTGTAAATGTTTGATTACATCCTGGATTATTTATCCAGAACTTAATTAATTAGTAGAGATATACTAAAAAGTTAAGATAAATTTTGAAAAATCATTAAATATTATTATTATTTAATAGATTAATTTGTAAATTACGATTGCACTAAATTCATGTAAAGAATCATGTTTTATGGAGCCTCATTGAAATTTCGAGTATGTCGCTGCTCTAATTGGTATTTTTTTAATGAATATGTACTAGTCATTGCCGACTAACATGCAGTATGTCTCTACAGTGACTTAAAACTTGGTACTTGGAAAAAAACTACCTTTTGTTTTACTAGCAGTTTTAGTGGTACTTTTCAATGTTTTTATTACCATTCAGTAGTACACTTCAATATACTAGATCACACAGTTTGGCACAATACTTCTCAAAACTTTATTCTGAAAAATTATATTATGTTGATATCACTATTCGCAGAACATCCCCATAACTGAATTCCATAGATCCATATAGCTTTTAGTATTTACTCGTATAGCAACAACTTATTACGTACGAATATAAATAGAAAATATATTTTTTTGTATTTTAATCAGATTTTTTTTCCTTTCTTTCCAACGCAGGTTTGCATCAAGATTTATCCCAAAGTACTTGCCATTATTACTGTATAAGAAATAATATTACTCATATTTATTTAACAATCTGGTTTTAGGTGAGTTTAATATGCACTAGTTTATACTATTGGTGTTTTCTGCTCACTTCTTTGCAATTGTCTTAAATAACAAGCCTCACAGTATCATCAGCAAATGAAGACATAGTAACATTTTATATTCGTGCTATACATGTATAGAGTAGGTAACGTACATTGAATATTACTAGTAGCAGTAAAATTGGTCGATAAGATTTTACTTCACTACGTATTTTTCAATATTCGCAACCATGAAAACTTCAGCTATTTCCCAAATATCCGGGACATGTTTTAATCGAAATGCTGCATTGATCAAGTTAGTACGTTTCATAAATGCTTTTCTTTGTAGATTATTCACCACTTGTACAGTTATTAAATCAGAGTCCGAAGCTTTCTCTCAACTGATGTCACTCTTTATAACGTTTGAGACTTTTTTTTGATCGGGGAAATTTCGCACTCGCTGGTCATGGTTTGTTTTTGGTTTAAAGGTTTGTTCTAAATGATCTGCAAATTCTTCAGCTTTTTATTTCTAACTTTTAATATTTCAAAATGTTTTTTTTTGTGTTAATTATCTAGGGTTGATTATTTTTTCATTTTTAGTGAATTCCTTATTTACTTCTGGAAGTATGTTCAATATTTTTGTTAAAAATATTTTATTTTTCTCTTCTTAGTGTTAGATATTTTGGTAGACCAAGTAAAGGTGCAGCCTGTATAAGTGGATACAGAAACAATAATTGAAAACAAGCAGCGCTTTAGGTCCCGGGGTCCGCCATATTGTCCGCAAAAATTGAATGGCTTTTGCACTGAACGACTTCTGATTTTCTTTCACGACAGCTCAGCAATAATATTATACAAAAATACCTGATTATTTTACATAAAAAATATATGAAAACTTTGTACGTGCCTTTTCAAGGGTTTGCTTCAATTTCCCCCCCTTCCTCCCAGCAGATCCTGATTTGGTTCCAATGGGACCACATCGGAAGTGCACTCTTTCAAATAAAAAAGTCGATTAAAATCCAAAGTTTCCAAAACGTTGACAAAAAAAAGGCCCCCACTAACTGAAAAAGATGAGATATTCCAGGTTTAAATACTATGAAGCTAGTAAAAATTGTTTAAAGTTATTGTAACAAAAGTTTTACCTTAAAACTGAACAAACCAAGCCCCAACAGAAATAACTCAAAATGTATCTACAATTATAATGTATAGACACATAACTTCGGAGATATAAATATTTATAAAAATATAATTGCTATAATTAAAGGATAAACGTGGTTACCCGTGGCTTCGGCGTACATAGCAATGGCTCATGTTCGATTCCCCTTAAGCCGGAATTTAATAATTCCGTCTCGCTCCGCGCTGATTTATAATTCTAATAAATATATTGATTTAGAATTTAGTGAAACCGCCTCTTTCAGGTATCTCTAATTTATCATTCGACCGAGTAGAGCAGCATGGTTGCGGATAGTAGTCGGCGTTGCATATTATCGATTCCTTGTGGTATTCCGAGACGTATTCGATTCGGTAAATACCTACGACTGGCCGTTAATGGTAACACATTTCCTTATATAATCAGAAATAATATTGAAATAATAATATTAATCTCCAATTCAATTATATTTGAAATTCATTTTATAGACAAAAATGTTCCTTTAGCGTTCCACAATCTGCTCAATGGGCAATAAGTATTTATTGAGGTTTATGTTCAAAATTCGCTTTATCATCATTGTAAAACGTTTGTAGAACGATTTATTTTTTGCCTCAAAATAGGTATGTCACCAGTTGCTGTCCATTCAAATGACGAACGTTTTAATTTCGGAGTGATGTAATTGATGCATGTTTATTCATTACCACAAATGCACAAAAAAATCCTGTTTGTTACGTTTAAACATGCCTAAACACTGCTCGGTATCATCAACACGTTCTTGTTTTTAGTCAACAGTGAACAAACGCGGCACCCACTCTGAACAGAACTTTCTCATAGACAAATGCTCATGCAATATAATAAAACACGTTCTTTTGACATCTTTACGATGCTAGCTAACTCACGCAACTTCGCTTCTCGATCATTCAAAACGATTTTGGATATTTTTTTTATATTTTCTAGTGTTACCAGCTCATTTAAACGTCCACAGCGTTCTGCATCATTGGTGTTTCTACGACCACGTTTAAAGTCAGAACATCGTCTTACTATTGTTTCTTATGGAGCGGAGTGCTCATAACACCTTTCAAGCCACTGCTTCGCTTAAACGGTATTTTTCCCATCAAGAAGCAGTGTCAAATTAAAACACAAAATTGTTTGTGATCCATTGTTTAGAAAATAACAAAAGTAATGCCACTCTTAGCACAATAACTCACAAACCTACGTGTTAGGTCCGGGATTTTTCAGTAGTCCTTTATTTTTCCACTATGTAAAATTCCACATGCCTCAAGGTCGCTACAATACTCCCCTCCCAGAATTTTACATACAATTATTTTAAGCAAATAAAAATACAAAAATGTGTAAAAAAAGATCAAATACAAAATACTGATATACCAAACACAATGTGCTGCATGAAAAGGGTTTTGAAACATATGATAAATCAAAACTATTGTGGTTGGTACAGTTGCGATCTGGTACGGCTGTTGATATCATCCGGTCCTGCAGATATCGTTGCTTCATCGTCGCTTTGGCACTTGAATGTGGTCCATCGACGACGTTGACAACACGCTATTTTTCGGACAGGGCTCCCGTAATCGACGCTGTAGGAGGATCGATTGTTCGACCACGTGGTAGCTTATTTTCTTCGACGACGAGACGTTGGCAATTCTGGTACATCGGTGAAGACATGACGAGTCTACGGTGACTGTAATCGGTACCTAGCTTCTGGAGCTGCTCTGTGACTAATCCGTAGTCACATACGTTACGGTAATTCAGAAAAAAAATAACGACGATATCCGACCGAAGCTGCCCAAAGCCTTTTAAAACAAAATGTCTGCCATTACGACGGAGACGGCGAGCGAAGGAAGACATTATGATTTAAACATCGCGCCGAAAGAAATGTTTAGCCGAGATGCTGATAATTAAACAGTGATGTAAAAATCTCTAAGAGTTTAAAAGATTGTGAAAGAAATAAAAATTGGACAAAAAATTGTTAAGAAAAATTAATTGGAAATAATGAAATGAAATTTAAGGCTCATTGTTCCAGGACTAAAATAAAATTTAATGGGGAGCAAATGTTTGAATGAATGTAATACTGAACGAATAAAAGTAAAATCGAAGAAGAATAGTTTTAAAAATATTGAGAATGTTGAAACAAAAAATATAACGGCCACGTAAAATACACCATGTTGCACGTACCCTCCATTCCGAGTCCAAACCCAATTTTGCGAAAGATCACGTCGGTGTCACCACATTAGGGTAAACTGATATGGCTCGGTGAATGGAGGTAAAACGAAATAAAACTCTCGGGGTTGCCAGATATTCGTTATCGGGTTCTAGTTGACGCTGCTGGCACCCCGCCCATGTTCATCATCTGGGATTATATTTCTGGGTATTTTGTAGACCGTTATACCACTATGTAAAATTCGACATGCCCTAAGGTCGCTACAAAAGTAAATACAGACAAATAAACCAGAATTTTAAACAATACCGATAAGAACAGAAAGGATGACTCCGTCTATGGACCCGAATGAGTTATTAATTTTCTACTAACTGCGATCGCAGCAAAAAAAAATACCCACCGTGGAATGTCGGAAAAATGATCACCTTTGATCTCATCTGCTGCTTTAAACATAACGTTTTCGCGCTGGACGTGTATATTACCGGCCGCGCGGCTTCCTAATTCCCGCAATTTCGTCCGGTGATTAACTTGTTTCCGAACGGGGGCGTGTTCGCCAAGTTTCGACGTTGTGGGTGAGCCCTGCCGCCCCCCTCCGACGGCCGTGACGGAGGAGATCATGAAACCGAACGGCCAACTCTATAATTATATCAAAATGGTCCGTAAAGGCTTTTTTAAAACCGTTTAATAGGTAGATCCAGCGCCGGACAATAAAAAAATGATTACCTACTTCGCATTGTGCATGATGTACATCATAATAAGGCTGGGCACGTCTTGAAAGTGTGTTCTTGTGTGTGTGTGTGCACAGATAATAATCAAGTGATTATATGGCACACAGGTCACATTTTTATTAGCGTAGCTGTTGGAACAACAGAAATATTCAGGGCCATGTTCATTTTTTATTGTTACTCCGTTATTATTTAAATTCTGATATCAATTAGTTATGAAATGCTTTGTGGGTCACTATAAAAATGTCCCCCCTTTTGAAATACTTTATACAGTAGAATTCCAAGGCAAGGTTCAGCCTGGAGTCCCACAGGGCTTCTGTTTCTCAAAACGATATGAAACTGTGGCGACTGCACGACCCTTTAGGCCAGCACGCATTCACCTACAGCAAGTTCAAAGGTTGGCAACGCCGGTGGATGGGTGCCAGTTCAGTTTTCAGTTCTCGTGCGGATCCCTTACACAAAAATAGTAGTGACTGTTCGGACAAACAATCGCATTGACAGCCTCACATTCCGACCGACCAGACGAACATTCCTACAAAACAATGCCCATCATATGTCAGAAATGACCTAATATTGCATAGAGAAGCCGGGTGTCATCCGATTCATATTCTGTTCATTCAGATATCACGAACTCAATCACTGATAGATTTATAAAAAAGAATACCTCGATATCTATCATCAATAAAGTTATTTTCATAACTTATTATCGCTTGCCGATCTATCCACCACAAAAACAACTATTGTGGCAACATGCGCAGACGATACAGCAATCTTAGCATCTCATGAAGATCCAGTCACAGAATCAATGAACCTGCAAACCCACCTGGAGCAAATACAACTGTGGTTAAAGACATAGCGTATTAAAGCCAATGTATCCCATAAAACAAAATCCACCCTTATAACTTTTACCCTGCGTAGAGCATGTCCACCAGTGAATATCAGTCATTGCGAACTCCCCCAAACAGAGGATATTAAATATCTTGCTATGCATTTAGATCAACGCCTAACCTGGAAGAAGCACATACTCACTAAACGAAAACAACTTGGACTTTATATCAAATGTGTTGACTCATCGGGCGCAAATCCAAGTTATCATCAGATTACAAGGTATTGCTGTATGAGTCTACACTCAAGCCTATTTAGTCATATGGAATCCAACTATGGGGTACCGCTAAAATCTAAAATATCCATCATTCAACGGTTTCGTTGACGCTCTGTACTACGTTTCAAATGAAGTGATACAGCGCGATATTCCTCTACAACCTATAGCGAGTGTAATTCAACATGTTGAAGTACTTCGAAAGAGTGTCAATGCATCCCATTGCACTCGCTAATCAACTAAATATGCGACGTGATAGTGAAGCGCGTACACCATCTGATCTGATTATTGGACCTATAGAGACTTTAGAATAAGACTCATTAATTAAGATAGTATTTTATACAAGAAATTACTTCATGAAGTGGTTTTCTACATGCCATAAGCACTTATTGCCTATTAGGCTGATTGTGTAACCACTAAAAGTAATAACAAAAAATAACTTATTGCTCTCTCCATTCTAATTATGCTGCCGTAATGGCAGGTGATAATTTACAACTGTATATCAATTGGTACTCATTGAGTATATATTGAGAAGAAAAATTTTAAAAATATATATATAACAGAGCATCCATTGCCATTTGATGGGCTTCGATAGCAGATTTATTCAATTGAAATATCAAAAATAAGATATTAAACACCGAATAATTTAATAATATTACATGTAAAACATGTACAACCACCTAATATTTCCAGATTGTACGCTTTGTTGAGACCTTCTCGTCAAAAGTTCTAAAACATCATAAAATGTCGAAAATAAAATGTAAATGAAGCATTTCATTCTATGCATCACACTCCATGTGAATTTATTTTAAACGTTTTTATATACACAACACTGTTTCAACAATTCAATTCATTATTAATCCAACAAGTCCTCAACCCAAATTTCCTCAAGGTTGTTATATTATTACCAACCTTAGTTAACCATAAACCTGGCCAGTTAATTTCATAGTAGATATTTTCTAGCTCCAGTTCATCCAACTTATATTGGATATAATAATTCTTAATCTATTCTTCCATTGATCCATAATATATCAAATGTGTTTATCTAGGGATTCTATTAGGGGATCAAGTAATAATATAATAGATAATATATATACATGTCATAAACCCGACATAATAAACATATTTTTGCCTAAAAGAAGAGTATATATCGAATAAACAAAGAGAAGGAAAAATAACGTTTACATAAAAACCCATTAATTTTTTCATTGCGCTAACTTAAAATATTCCACTATATCTTGCAGACCTGTATTTTAAAATTACCAGGAAAAATAATCTAGAAAAAAATTAGGACGTACTTGCTCAACGAAAATAAACTGTATATTATGGATCTATATTAACGTAAATAATACTAAGACACATGTAGAGCACCCGAGTTACTGTCAATAAATAATATCGAAAATTTCCAAGAAAAGTGATTTATCTGAACTAGTTTATCTGTATTATTTTAACTAGATTTAATTTAATACTTATTTTTCTTTAAAGGTTGGCTATACATTTTGTATTTATAATGCTGTTGTGTTAATAAGGGAATTATATTAATATAACAGATACCTGATAATAATATGAAGCTGGAAATCCATCAACTACAAAAGGCACAAAATCAATTAATGATGCCAATGATCAAATAATGAATCATACATAGTAATAACGTTATAGATGAGAGTAAAAATTGCTCTAAAATTAATTTAAACTTAAAACGTCGTACCACAACCTCTCAGTGTGATATACGAACATTCTGTAAAAACAGAATTTTATGGAGTATTCTGAAATGAATCAAATGTTTTTAATTTATATATAAAAAATAATTTATTTAGACGAAGCAAATTCTACATGACACCAATAGAGACTGTTCGTGCTTTTCAGGATCCTAAATGACGATCAGTATTTTGAAAAAGTTTGCTTTTTTTATAAATAATATTATTTAAAATGTGATAATCGGACATATTCAGTTAATGAGATAATAATATAATTTAATATATGCTATGTCAACAAATTGAATACACAGACTGATTAAAATTATTATCACAAACAACTTACAGAACTGCCTAAGATCACTAATTCCAGATTGCAAAAACTTTTATATATATTATAAACACGCCTATTGCATAGATTATCTCAATAAAGGGGCAACAAATATCTTCTAACTACTGTACAATTGATTGTCGAATGAAAAGACCCTAATGCTTTCTTGGACTTCACTAAGGTTTTTGATAAAGAGTAACACCAAGGTCTATTTTCAAGGAATAATAGTTAAGTTTCCCATAAGTAGTCCCCCAGTAAGATCTTGTAAAATAAGATAAGAAGAAGAAGAAACCAGACTGTCGCCCGATTCTTGTTAAATTAATTAAGTTTTCGAGTTCAATCACTGGTAGGTTTCTAATAAGAATATCAGGACAGCTATCGTTTACTTTAAAACATAAAAATTACCGGATGATTTTCGTTAGACACCCTATTATTAATCACTATCTTACTTTTCAGGACACATCGATTTGTGTGTAAGTGTACAAGATTGTAGTCGATTGAAGTGTAGAAGATCTTGCAGGAATCTTAATAGAAGTTTCCTAAGAGACGTGCTTAAAATGACGAAAGTTGCAAACAAGTTTGGATAAAATAACCCAATATTGCTAATTTTTAAATTAACATTACTGTGTAGCGACCTTGAGACATGTCGAATTTTACATCGTGGAATAACGGTCTACAAAATACCCACAAATGTAATCCCAGATGTTGAACACGGGCTGGGTGCCAGCAGCGCCCATTGGAACACAATAACGAATAGCTGGCGGCAACCCCGAGACCCCCGAGACGTTTATCTGGGATGTTATTGAAGGGTATTTCAATTCATTCAGTGCTCAACCATCGTTTGGTTTAGGCGTGCCACCATCGACTACCCCAAGCCTCGCCTCCAGGTAACACCGCTGCCATCCGTTTTATCTAATTGTATTTTTCATACTTTTTTATATAGCCAATAAATAACGGTCACATAATTTAAACACCACTCTTTCATTTCGTTATACCTCCATTCACTGAGCCATATCATTTACCCTAAAACTATATATGAGACACTTCACAATAGTACATTTAATTAAAAACGTTATAAATTAAAAAAGAACATGATACTATTTTGTCTGACGGAGCATTACTACAAGCATTTATATATTTGTTATAATATACATTTGCTGAAATCTGAAAAAGGAAAACCCATTGCTAAATGAGAATCACATCATACGTAAAGCGCTTCTTTTTAGTGGCTTGATGCAGTAATGCACCACAAACTGCAATGCATTTTGTTATATATTACATCCTGACGTGGTTACATCAAGAAACGAAAGTTTGTACATTAGGCTTCAGATATGGGAAATGGTCGGGACATTTTTCTACACGTCTAGGAATCCGTATAGAACTAAAAGCGATTCGTTTCTAAGGGCGTTGCATTAGAATTTCAGAACCATTTTTCATTTCTCCCTAATATAATGTTCTAATTTATATTACGTTGTAAAAAACTCGAATTTTTATTTAGAATAGAGTACTAGAAAACTGTGTAGAATTTTGTTTGCTATGAATTTGGTTAGAATTAATTTTGATAGAGTAGGAAAACAAACATTTTCAGCATAATTTAGTAGTTTGTTTGAATAATGTAAAGAGAACTATTAAAGCTAACAAAAAAAACATAAATTTTCAAATTATTCATAGTTTGTTGTTTTTAGTCGAGAAAACGACCCCTATCCGCATTACTATATAAAATATTACTAATTAACATAAAATATTAAAATTTTTATTAGGTTCTTGCATGTAAACTTGTACTATCAACAGATATATATATATATATATATATATATATATATATATATATATATATATATATATACAACTTTTTAACAACCATTTTTTCAGTATTTCCAAACGGTGTACCAGCCAAACCATATTGCATCAATATGACAAGGGCGTAATCACAAGGTGTTACGTTTGGTGAATACGTTGGGTACGCCACAAGTTCTCATTCCAGCCTCATCATCGCCTCTTCAATCACTCATTAATACTAATGAAAACTGCTATTTTATGTAAAGAAATATCAAAACCATTGAGTTTAATAGTTGTTTATATTGATGCTTCCCATTTATATCAAGATATGTCTGAATGCTGATCAGTATGCATGAGAAAACGTCATAGCAGTTAAACTTTTTTTTTTGTTACTATTATGTAGAACTAGTTATCTATAGATAGTATTTAACATTATTAAAATAATTTAAATAAAAATCCTATGTTATAACAATATTCATATGCGATTGAATAAGTATTAAAATGTTTCGACTAGGGTTTATTTCACTACTATTTACTACTTTCAATATTTTACGTTCAGCGAAACTCAATCAATTATATCCATTAATACAGTAACAACAGGAAAAGTCATTCATCAACAGACAACCAATCGTACATAGATCAAGCCCAGTGATACTGCTTCCTGAATGTGACCGACATTGAAAAAATCGATAAATTAAATTATGAAACTCGATCAACGTCCAAATCGATTATTCTTTGCTTTCGATCTTCGTAAGAGAGCATAAAAAATAATTACAAAGGTATACACGTTACAAATCCGGCAAAGGACACCACATATTTTACTTAAGGGGATATTCTAGTACAGAGGCATGAATTTTAACTATTTTTTCAAGTGAAATGAAAAAACAATATTTTTACTTCTTTGTTAACGTTTAAAGAATACATAAACAAAATTAAAAAATTAATGATCCAAAAATTTACAGTGATAATTATTTTCTAGTAATCTGAAATAACACAAAAAACAAAATTCTTATCTAGAAAAGTGCTGCCATCATACAAAGGTTAAACAATTTTTTTGCACAAAACAATTTTTTTTATTATTTAATAATAGTAAAAATCAGATATCAATCAAATGAAATACTTTCCGATAATAATTTCCGAAGATAAATACTTGTAACAGATATTATACAGTTCAAACAAGTTAATATCAATAGAAATTATTCTAAAACGACTGGAATTTCTAAAATTATTATTGAGATAAAAAGAAAAACTTTTATTCTAAAATCTAATACGTAATTCATTAGAGTACAGTTATATTAATTTAGATTTGTTTATTTATTTCCCTTTTTTATTTATTCTTTATATATTTTTGAATTCGGTTCAATTTTTTGTTAAAAATATTTTACTGTTACGCAGTTATTTTATTTAATATTACAATGGGTAAGCCAAGTAAAAGTGCAGCAAGTTTGAAGAAAAATAGGACTAAAAAAACAATGATTAAGAATAAGGCCCCGAGGTCCGCTACCTAGCCTAGGTGATTGACAAATATTCTAACTAAACTAAACCAACAAAAGGTTATTATCCGCGCCGGGAATCGAACCCACGACCTCCGTTTGGTATTTCTACGAGGTCTATGAGGATGCTATAGTTAGTGCTTAAAAAGCAAACTGAAAGACTCTTGCACTGCACGACTTCCGATTTTCCATCACATCAGCTCAGCAATAACATTATACACAAATATCTGATTATTTTGGATAAAAAACATGTGAAAACTTTATACGTGCCTTTGAAATTTGAGCGTTTCCCTCGATTTCTCCCCATCAGATCTTGACTTGGTTCCAATGGGACCACCTCGAAAGTGCACCCTTTCGAATAAAAAAAGAATTTTGAAAATGGGTCCACAATTGACGGAAAAATCGGCGAATATACATTAAAATAAAAATACACAGCCAAACACAGCACCTGCTCGGTTTTTCGAAATAGGTTAAAAAGAGAACCTTGTCCATATCAGAAGGTCTTCCAAGTGGCTTAGTTTTGAGGCAAAATATTACATTCGGCTCTACTTAAAAACACATTTTCAAATTTCTTCCTTTCAAAATTGCGATTCTGGACTTCTTTGAAGCATTACAAGCTCGTCTGTCTGAGCACTCAGGCTAAGCTGAAATCAACTGTTATTCCCATAAAAATCATCGCCATTAAAATAGGAAAGAAGCCTTCGTTAAAAATGCGAAGTGCTATAAACATTAGAATTTAAATTATGTATGTTCAAACATGTATATTTAGCTATAAACGTTCATATCAATGAATTGAGAGATTCATTTTTATTTTCAGTTTCTCTTTTTTTTTCAAACTTCTAGACTGAAATACCCCCTTAATTCGATTAGTATTAACAGCTAATAGACTCCGCGGTTGAGGTTCCCGCCTGGTATGCTCGTGTCCTACAAATTCTTGCTGTCACTTCGCATCAAAGATGATTTCTAAATCTACGATGATCTAGTTTTGAAATAGGTATTATACGACACATGTATAATTAAAATAAAATTCGATACCAGCCAGGGAACAAGTCGAATTATCAAAATAGCGTGCGGTTTGATATATGTATCTAGTTTAATGAGTTTTTAACCGATAGAGATATTAATAGTGATCGACTTTGTGGAAAATATAAATATTGTGACTTAGTTATTGCTATTTTATTATTAATTAATTAGTTTTGTAATGCACAGATACATTCTTGTGTGATGTCCGTTATTAGATACGCTCTGTACAGTCTTAATTTATAAATGTATTTATTGCTAGTGTTCTGTTATACTTTCAGCGTTAATTCTATTTTTATATTAATATATACTTCCCCATTTAAAATTAAATTAGCCAAGCCTAAACTAAAGTTAAGAATAACATTAATACATAACAAGTACTAAACAAATGCGTAGATACTAAACAAGTTCGTAGTTTTGTTGCTTCCACGATGCTAAACACAGCATTTTTCATGTTTTAATTTTCATTTCTTTTGAGGTCATCCTTCTTCGTTGGTTACGTAACGATAAGTATTGGGAATTAATCGAAGAACTTTGTTTTAGCAAAACAAATGTTTCCAAACTTTTTTTGGTAGCCTAAAACCAGGCGCTGGAATGCACGACGCATACCTGGTCGCGGAGACTTGCCCTGGAGTGACAAATTGGACCGGGTTATGTGGGACTGCCTCTGGGCTTATCAATACACTAAAACGAAACCGCCTCACAATTGACCCCTGTGTATCGCTACTGATAGTGCATTAAATTTGGGGATATGGCACCCGCTGATCGGGCAACCGTTATTGGGCACGAGTACCCGGCGATTCTATTCATTCACGAATTTGAGTTAACACATGACTGGATACTGTCGTATAGGGGTAAAGGTTATGACTGCAGCGACGGATGAGCCTAGAAAAGCGGTGGAGGTTAGCGGTGACGCGGTGCTAAGCTCCCAGCATGTCGACCAGCTAGCAAACAAGCGCGTTTTCAGAAAATCTTGAGCTAAGTTGTTATTTGTGGAATGATCGAGATATGAAGTGCTTGATTTCTGGAGTGTCAGTTTCCCTATGAATTTGATTATTTCTGACAAACCATGAAGCGTTTAAGATTCTCCTGAGGAGCTTATTTTGGAAAACTTGAAGCCGTTTCACCTGGTTGGGTGTAACAAACTTAAAGTAGACGTTAGATCCGTAGAGGAGTACGGACCGAATTAACATCTTGTAAAATAAGCATTTGATGGAGGTGGGAAGTCTGCTAGAAGGGCAGATCAGAGATGATAGTCGGTTTACTATCCCCGAACTTTTATGGTTTGCTTTCTGGATTTGAAAATGCTAACCGAACCGTCGGTCGAAGAGGAGGGCTAGGTACGTGACATGTTCCAGCCATGGAATTATCGCGACGTCGAAGTTGCGAGACGCGCAGTGCGTAACGCTTCTTATGGAAAATTATTGCCTGGGTTTTCAGGGGGTTGAGTTTCAACCTCTAGAATTTGAACCACTTGACCGCATGATTGAGCTGCTTCTGTAAACGTTCTTAAATGGTAACCTCGAAGAAAGCAGTGTCGTCAGCCTAAAGCGCGACGCCAATGTGCTGCTTTCTCGGCAGATCTGAAATAAAGAAGTTAAATAAATCTGGGGTCAGCGGGAAACCTTGACGTACGCCAGCATTGATTGGTTTTCGACTGGAAAATATTCTCCTGATCTTGACCTGGAAAGATCTGTCCGATAGATAGGACTTAATGAGAGCTGTTAGATCTTATAGAAGGCCTAACCGCACGCATTTTGCAATCAAACCATCGTGCTAGACTTTGTAGAAGGCTTTGGTTAGGTCCAAAAGGACTGCTCCAAGCTTTTTACAGTTAAAGATATGGTCGGTTCTCTGATATTTGGTGGTTGCAAATGAACTGAAGCAACACACTCGTCAATATAGAAATACGGCTAGAAATTAGAAACTATATCCAGAAATACAGCTATTACACAAACAGTAAATTAATAAAATTAATGATTAAATATGTTTTATACACTTTTCCAGTACATATGTAAGTTGATCTCTCCAACACTCTAAGAACTAATTTCAGATAAATATAGCTTTCTGAAACTCAAAACATTGATCATACTACTTATTTTTTGTATATGGTGTATGTTTTTCTTAATGAATTAGTTTTCAAATTGATTTAATATAAAATTCGCTACATAATAAAAAGTCAATTATATAGAGATTCTTCTGAACTTATCTTCAAGAGAGAATCAAGCGAGAGATATGAAGATATTCAAGCATCTAAGTATTCCCATGACATATTTTAAATTTAACTTCATGTTATTCCAATTCAACATTTTACTAAGTAGTATACTACTATAGTAGAAGAAGTTTCAAAATTCAGACTAAATTGAAGATGATGCTGAATGTATGTGTCTGATTTATTTAGCTGGTTGGCAGGTACACTGAAGTGTTCTGTGACACTTTCGGAATGCTGAATTCTAACACCTTGAATAACACTCATTAGAAATATAGAAGAATCGGTTAATTTCACTTCTCATTAATTATGTTTCTAGGAAAAAAATTACCAAAAAAAATAAGTTTCTTATACAAAAATATTTTATAACCCCTTAATTATTTTTTTATAAATATATTAAAGTCTCCTTTTACCAACTAGGGGTTTATCTAGACTGGAACTACATTTTAACGTGGGCTCCGAGACATTGTCCTCGGCATTAAGCCTACCTACTGGCGAGTGACCAACTCTAAAAATCATCCCAGAAGACATCCGGTCTTACCCAGCCTGGTTACTGGTGTCACTGGGATCATTTTCTTTGTCGTATTTCAGACTTTTGCCTAGGCGCCTTGCCTATCACGAACATAAATTTACGACCATGTCCCAGTAGGATTCGAACCCGCGGCTATCGCAATAGTGGGAAGACCGTCCTGTCGCCTTTACGACTGCGCCACCAAGCCGGTTAGTATTATTATGTTTAGAGTCTCCATTTTATTATCTATAACTATTAGCTAACTGGATTTAGATATATCCACTTGCGATTCTAATTTCACAGAATCCATCTCAGAAGATATACGGCCTTACCCAGCTTAGCATCTGGCGTGACAGGAGTAGTTACTTGACTCAAAATCAAAGATATTGGTTTACCAGTCAACTATATTTGAACTTACAAGGTGTAAATATCGATTAGTTACCAATGCATGTCGCTACAAAACCAACAAAGAATTGCACGATGATCTCCAAATCAAGTGAATTTACGAAGTTATCCAAGATTTCACCTTTAACCGTAAAACTATGTCTATTAACTTTAGCATAAATTAGACTAATTCTAGGTTATGTATTGATACAAGTAACTAACTTCGATAGCTACACTAATAAATTATTTTGTAAATTAAAATTGTACCAAGCGTATCTAACGTGAGATGTAATAAAAAATCCCTATTACAACTTAAAAAGTATTACAACTTGCGAATGTTCCAGCCGCAAAAATAACTTCACAAATTTAGACCATCTAACAGTAAACTTTATAAAGATATCAAAGATATCTGGCATTTCAGTTAATCAATTAATAAATACTTGGACCAGCTATTAATCATTTTAACATTCCTACGTAATGCCGATTCGAACTCCGTAAAATTTATGGCCGAAACAAATGCGCTGCTTTTTACGATATACAGACCGGTCATTAACCATTATTATTCATCCGTATAGTAGATGAAATGTTCTAGATAAACCCGGCGACCCAAAATAAATTGTTCAGCGTCTAATGTTGTTCGACAGGTCCGCAACATAAAACATGATATGGAGCCTCTAATGCGTTGTCGAATGGCTCCGATTTGGAACCATCGTCCGATTCAATGTGACAGCAGTCGGGCATTTTGTCGGATAAGAACTGGTGCGTCAGTCGAGAATTTTCGACAAGCATATTTGTTTAACACTAATCGAATCAGCTATGATATGTACGGTTTGTTTTGGGAGAGGAAAAAAACTCGAAGACCAGTTAGTTCTCGAACGCAGAATAGAAACATAACTCGATTTAAATCCCGTTCAGTTTAGTCAAACAAGAAAAAATTGGTTTTATCTGATCTCTATATACAAGACTTCCTTATTGATAAATATTACTTTTTATTTAATATTTCGGAATATTTGTTGGACATAATTGGTAAATTCATCATTATAATAATCGTATTTTAATTCATGTGCGACGATCAATAGAAAAGAAGAAACAACGTATATAACATATAAATTAGATTATATAGTATGGATAGGGTTGGCAATGCCAATTTATCAAACTCCCTAATAATCCAAATCAAATTTCCCAAATTGTGGAGAAAATTTTCATATGGAATATTCACAATAAGGAATAAGTTGTAATGAACTATAATATTGAAATTTATTAATATTTCCCTTGCAAACATTTTACTTGATCAGTTAGACTTAACAATACTGTTCAATTTCTTAATCCCTTCCCTTCACGGGATCAAAGATGCTACAATATATGGTAGGCCTTTTTCCGTTTTTCAGTTTTAAAATACACTAAATTTTAACTTTCGAATGGCAGATCAGCAAAAAATACATCACAATTTTATATTTGGATACAAGCATTATCTCGGAGAAACAGTTTGCGCCAGTAGCATTCACTGTCAATATTATCTTCACGAAGTTCAAGTCCATGTTGATCAAAATCCAGCATATCCACCACTCTTCGTCTAATTTTTATGCTGTTACATATTTATGAAGCGCTGAAAATCGCTTCAGCACTGGCACCAGTAACTTAATTTATAGTTGTTGAACTTTAACTACTAATGGATTTATAAATCTTGAGATAAAAAAGAAAATAAAGGATCTATCACGCCTTTGGTGGACGTACACCTTAAACTGCAAGCTTCTGAACAAATTCTAAACTTAAGTCGTTTGACATCAACTTCAGTCCACTTTTTGGTATAAAACTGGGATATTTGTGCAAAAAATCCACAAAATGTGAGTGTTTCTCAAAGCATAGTTTCCTAGTTTGAAGTATAGTTGATCGCTAGGGACTTTTACTTAGCACCTTGAAAACCCACAATTTTACTGGCGTCACTAGGCTAATTTTCCATCTCGATTTTTACACTCTTGCTTTATGAATAATCATAATAATAAACAAAGACAAACAAAAATTTACAACCATTCCGAGCAGGATTCGAACCCACTACTATCGCAGTAGTAGGAAGCCCGTCCTGCCGCTTCCATAGCTACTCCAACAAAGCTATTATATATTGAATATGTTATTTCATCATTTTTATTTATACATTGATTTGGACCATTTTTATTGGCTTCAACATTCAATTCAAAATGTATGTCCCATTTTTAACATATATAATAAAATTTAAATTTATTTAAATTAAATTTAGTTTAATCAATGATATATAAATATATATTGGATTGGCATGATATTCAGAGATATTATTCAGCAAATGCAACAAAAGCTTAGTCATTTTCATGAGCTTCAACATGCTTTAGATAAATCTCAAAATCATATCTGTTTCTATATATTTTTCGTTTAATTTATCTTTAGCAGGCAAAGTTGTTTTTTTAATGATATATTATAATCAAAAAATAATGTTGAAAACCTATTTCATCATTATTTAAACAGTATTGTTTAATACGGATTTTTCTTAAGCGTTACCAACTTTAATATTTAAACCGGTCAACAGCTGACACCCAATGAATGAATGATATGTTAAAGATACGCGTCTCTAATTTTCACCATAACCTGAAAATACATAAACCACTTACTTGTGACAATGTTGACCTTTAATAAAAAGAACTCGTTAAAAAACTGACCAAAACATATTCCACCGTCACCATCATCTTAATTTGGAACAAAGAAACGCCATGTTCCTCATATCTACATCTAAAACGAAGAAGATACAAACTCAAATGTCCAACAATAACACATACGTAACCAGTGCCGTTTTTTTCCCGTTCTTAGAAACATAATTGAAAATAAAATAACACTGAGGTGATTCTGAACTGCCTGTATGTACAATGTAAAAAAAACACGAGAATTAGATGAACGGGCACTTGTACTTTGTGGTCCTGTTATTTTCCCAGAAATCTTCTTTCATTCGAAGCCATAAAAGTTGTTATAAAGACGATTGAAGCTTTCCTTTAATTAACCTACACAAAGTCCAAATCAAACAGTGTAGGATTGCATTATGCATATATATGTGTGTGCTTTTTAATTCTCCGACAGATTAGAATAGTTATTTCACACCGTTTGTACAGCTAAACCAACACAAACATAGTAGATCCGAACCAATATTTGTTCTTCAAATTGTTAATGCAACACTTCTTTCATAATCCGAAACGTCGTGCTTGATGAGCTTTTACGATTGATAATTTTTTTCTTCTTATTCCTGGGTAAATCGGAACGTTTCTGGGAATTTGTCTCTTTCACTGTTATCGGTGTTGTTCCCTTTCTACAGCTTGTCACTGTTTATAATATATTGATATGTAAATTGGATGTTTTATAGGCGCTTGTCGTGTCAAGAATAAAATCGTAATATTCAACGCCAATCATAAATAAACTTAACATTTATGATAAAGATTTCTCTTAATGCATTTTTATAGCCAGCATCTTACAGTGATGCAAAATAGATATTTCAATTAGTACATCATTGGCAATGGTTAAAAAAAATTCGATCTGAAGAAAGTGTTACTTACGAAGAGGCGGTTCTATTGGAGATGAAAAAATGACAACCTAATCAATTTGTACTAAGCCATTCAGTAAATTCAATTTATTTTTTCATAACAATATAACTGCGTTTAATTAAAACATACCCTGTTTCCTGCGAGCACTCTTACTGACTGGTCAATTACTGACATGAGTATGGACCCCTCTCAGGTTGAGATACTTGGCAATAAGCAAGTACCACTCTCAATACTCTATGGACAACCTATGAATCCACATTGACCTCTATCCCATCATCAGAACCTTCACCAAAGCCACAGTGCAAATATGCTGGGACTCAAAATATGGATTAAACAAACTTTTTGAAACAAAAAGTGACTTTTTCAGTCTAATTCCTGTTCCCATGCAGTAAAACTCAATCGTCTGAGACTGATATACTGTTATTTCTCGCAGAGTTACTTAATGTCCTCAAGCGCTGCAATGAGCTGTGAATTCTATGACCCCCGTCTATGTCTTCCACCTTTTGAGCAACTGCCATCACATTTCCTCCATAAGAATGAGATTCGGACTAAATAATTAAAGTAGCATTCTAGTCGGCGATAATAATGATGAGTTGACGGGATTTTTAACCGTTTCCTTAACTCCCAATAATTATCGTTTTTCTTTATATCCTATAAGTGTTTACTCCTGTTCCTGTCATCCTAAATGTTGACATTTCTGATTACGTTCATTTTATCTATACCAAAATTTTTATTTGTTTTTTTTTATTGTTTAAGAGCAAAAGTATAAATGTATAGTCGCGAAATGACAACAAAATTGTCGACCGCGTCAGTGTGCTCAAATGGTGGTAGATATTGCTTCCAAACTGGTAAAACAACAGGTTATTATTGTAACTTCAAAACCAATCATTTTTCATTAAGATGTTTTCGCAGAAAAATCATTTTCATATACTTTGATAGCTATAAATTAGGTTTTCCTTTCATATTCAAATTTTCATACTTATTTAAAGAACTAATAGATAATTTTTTTTATACCATTACTAGTCGTTGTCGACTAATTTACAAAATCAATGTCTCTACAGCGACTTAAAACTAAGTACTTATCTAGGAAGACCAATTGGCCCTTACTTACCGTCTCCTCATATTTGTATTATGCTGATATTACTTCTTGCAAAATCGGAATATCAAGATATATATATATATATATATATATATATATATATATATATATATATATTCCGTAGGTCGAAATATATTTAAGGAGGTATTAAGAAAGTATTAAGAAGCTTATACAGCAGCAATTTATTAAGTATGAATAATTTAGATTTTCTTCCATTACATTTTTTTTTTAATTTCAATTCGAGTTATTTCATTTTCTTTTCAATATTCCCATCTAGCGTCTTTACTTTCCCTTCCATATGCTCATTAATTTACATTATAAAAGAAATCCAACGATCAATGTTATCCAACAATCAAATTAAATGTGTTTCAGTCTAACCAAATTCATCAAAATAAACATGCTGCTAACGGTCAATCGGTGATACCCTGTCGATAATGTTTTAAAAGTGACTGTTTCTTCCAGAATCATTTAATCAAATCAAAGAATACCACAAATTAGAATACTCAAAGCACATAAAAGTTATTGATTAAAATCAATGCATTGAACTGTGCATTAAATAGGAATAGTACATATAAGTAAAAATGAGAAAAAATGATCATATAAAATAACAAGGCCCGATCACAATTATTGCAATAGCTGTGAAAATCTACTTTATCACGCTTAAATGAGAATTCTTACGTCATCTTCCGTATTTACCAGACATTTCTCCTTTTGATAAAGACTGTCTTCATCGATATCAATTAATTTGGTTGGACAGCATATCTAGTTTTATTAAAATAATCGAATATGAATTGACTAGAACTCAAATGTTACCAGAAAAAGTGAGGGTCTAGGGTCTATTTATTGGTAAATAATAATATACACAATTAAACCCTGAATAACCTATAATATGGCCTATAAATTAATTTTGAAGGATTTACAACAGTTGATGTTACTATTACTAATGAATATTATAGCAATCATGTTCCATCTATTTCAATATGTGCATACTGGTCTCGACGTTCAAGAAGTGGTGATTTTGAAACGGAAAACAAAAGGCGTTCTGAACAGCAAAACTGGAAGAAACAGCCAAAATTGGAAGAGTAGGATATAAAGAAAAGAAAATTTAAAGGATATGCGTGATTGTTGGGAGTAATATAAGAAACCATTTGCTTGAAGAACATGGGATTGCCATGATGAAAGAAAAGAAAAGTTTGGATATTTTATGCCGTACGTATTTAAGCAAGAGACATTGAAAGGCGTTTAGACATATGTAAAATGCTGCTTCACATTATTTCGTATGGTTAATGGTAATGAAAAGTAATGCATCAGTATCAAAGGCAAAACCATATATCCATGGATCCAAGCTAATGACCTTTGTGTGATATACTATGAGGTACTAAAACCAGTTGAAACCATCAATGGGGATCGCTAACGGCTGCAACTTATGCGTTTAAGCAGAGCGCTGCTCGAAAAATAACTAGACTACGAACGAAAACATCACAACATTAATTTTAAGCTTGAGAACACTCAACTACATGTTGTAAAAATGGGGAACACATACTTAAGAACATTAAAATGGAAAACGCTACTAAACCCGCCTTATTCTCCAGACCTTGTTCCTTCTGATTGCTACTTGTTTCGACATATGGGTCGTCTCTGTCTAGGCGATACGTAGATAGCCTTTGAAATTAACAGGTCAATTGAAAAGTCACCGGCCTACCATAGTAAAACACATTTTTTAGCAAATTTTTTTTTATTCAACATAATTCCCTTCAACGGTGATACACTGATTATAGCGACTAGAGGCCAGATCTGGAGAATACGGTGAATGAGGAAGCAATTCCAATTCGTAGATTTTTGCCACCGTTTTCACTGACTTATAACACGGTGCATTGTCCTTTTTCAAGGTAGTCAATGAAACTTATTCCATGCGCATCCCAAATTACAGACGCCATAACCTTGCCAGCCGACTGATGCGCTTTCCCAACGCTTTGGAGCGGCTTCATCGTGTGCAGTCCACTCGGATGACTATCGATTGGACTTCGGAGTGAAATGATGAAGCCATGTTTCATCCATTGTCACATATCGATACAAAAACTCGGGTTTATTACTCTTGATCATCTTCAAACAGTGCTCCGAATCATCAAGTCATCGTTGTTTTTGGTCAAAAGTGAGCTCGCGTGGCACCCACTTTGCAGAGAGCTTTCGCATACACAAAGATTCGTGAATGAATCTTCAGAGTGTCTGCATACCAATCATTGATGGTTGATTTCCCTGGGGCAGTGTTCAGAAACTCGGCACCAAGCCAAGTTTTTGCTTCAACTGAATTTTTTTTCTTCAAAAAGCAATATTTTATCCACAGGCGAAATTCTTCACTTTTATTCCATAATAACAAAATTCAATTCTTTCCACAATAACAAAAGTTGCTTCACTGAAAATGCTACAATTCACAAACTAATGATCCGACAGCTGTCAAATTTATACACGCACCTTTTGAGGGTTAGAGCTAACTAAAAAATATATGGATTTAATTCTAGTAGCCCCATCGATATATCAGGCCGAGGACTTTTCAATTGACCTGTTACGTCGTTCTTTCGAGATGAAACCCGTAAATTTCCTTGACGATATTTTATAAAGAATACAGCATACCGATTTTTCACAATAAAGCTTCAGATTTAAAAAATCCTTTAAAACTACTTTGTGAGTTAATATTTATGAAAACACACAATGTCTTTTTTTCCCTTGAATTTCAAATGTTGGTCAGAAAATGGGGAAAGTAGCGTCTAACAATTGATAAATAATAATACACATAATTATTCCTTGAATACCTAGCTAATCATTAAGAGACACTCATATTTCCTTTCTAATATCCATTAACTGACGCCTATAATCGATTTAATCGAAAGGAAACTAGGAGAACATCACTATTAACACACAGTTCAAAGGACGAAAAGAAAAAAGCACAGGACCCCGACCCTGACATGCGCTCGCCAATGTATATTTAGTCACGTATCAGGCCGGTTTTTTATTATTTTGTGTAGGTACAAATTTTTAGAGTAGCCCGACCGTATATTTAACGTTTTTTTCACATTGTCGAGATTTAATTTTGATTTATGTTATGCGGAGGTAGATTAGGCCTTACGCCCGCTCCCAGACCGACAACGACAAAAATGTAGTTTTGGGGTGTTCACGCGCATAAAAATACCCGAAAAGCGTATGGCCGGGGATTATAAATACGGAGAGTCGGCCAGAGCAAGGGAGCGAAAAAAATGACCAAACGAGCGGTTAATTGCCACGGGCTGGTATTTTGACGTGGCGAGGACGATCCAGGTGTTGTTCTGTTCGAACGCTCTCTATTGGCGCTCATCATTATTTATTCTATCAATTTTAGATGATTATTTTTTAAGTTTCTCTGATAAATATCTACTGAAATGATAATTTAAGTGTAACGACTAAAAAATCAGTAACTCATCAGTAATCACCACAATCAGTAATTGAAGATCTCAGCATCTTATTTTAGTTAAATGATTCGAATTAAAATGAGCGAATCATTCAAATTATATCATAGAGAGAAAAAACCTAATACCAACACACCAGTTTGGGTTTATTAATAAACACTCAACAATTGACCAGGTCCACAGAATAACACATGTTATTGAAAAAGCCTACGAAAGTCAAAAAGTATGCTCAGCTATATTCTTAGATGTAGCACAAGAATTCGATAAGGTTTGGCATGAAGGCCTTGTTCATAAACTACAGAAAATACTACCAAAACAACACACCGAACTATTAAAATCATACATTACAACCAGAATGTTTAGAGTCAAGCAAGAAGAAGCTTACTCTACAATAAAAGAAGCTAAAGCAGGTGTACCACAAGGAAGTGTACTGGGACCAATGCTTTATCTACTTTACACTTGTGGTATACCACAAATGGAAAATATCACAATGGCTACATTTGCTGATGATACTGCGATTATATCTGTCGGAAACAATAGTGAAGAAGCCTCACGAAAATTACAACAGGCAAGTGACAATATAAATAATTGGACACAAGCTTGGAAAATAAGAATTAATAAAAGTAAATCTGTACATGTGCAGTTCACCTATAAACAGACCGTACAGGCACCAATATCATTAAATAACACTATCATTCCATATAGCAACAACGCTAAATATCTTGGAATGAATCTCGATGCAAAATTTTGCTGGAAGGAACATACAAAGAAGAAAAGAAAATGTACTGACTAATTGGAAGAAAATCACAATTATCAGTCCATAATAAGTTGCTATTATATAAGCAAATATTGAAACCTGTATCGACATACGGACTTCAATTATGGGGATGTTCTGCAAAGAGTAACATAAACAAAATGCAAATTCTTCAGAATAAAGTCGTGATAGGTATTGTGGGCGCACCCAAATACTATAGTACTGATTACCTACATCGAGAACTTCACATATCCACAGTCAGTCAAGAAATCAAGAGAATTGCAAGGGTGCATGAGGAAAGACTCCATTCTCATACTAATATTGAAATATTGCAACTTTTGGACAACACCAGAACAGGACACAGACCCAAAAGAATTAAACCATCTGGTCTTGTGTAGTGTTGTGAAGTGAGGTGCATATATTAAAAAAATCAGCAGTGACATGTATAAACATTATTTCACCAGAGACTGGATTAGGGTCGATAGGTCCTCCTAGTTATATACCTAATTTAAGTTAGCATAAAGACAAATTGTAGGTTAGTCGGAAACGATTAGTAACAATATATTAATTAAATCATAAGAAAAACGCAAAAATTCAAATTATATCCAATGTATAGTTAAACGATGTATATATTTTCAAATTAATTTACCAATTTTAATTCAAGAAAATCAGCTATACTCAAAGTTTGCAACACACAAATCATATTCACAACCATCTATCATACAACCTCTACTTACAAAAAGTATGCTAAAATGAATTAGTTATACTACTTATAAATAGTTTAAAATAAATGTCACAGATAAGCTAAGAAAAATTTTCCATGAAATTTCCTAAACAAACTCAATAGGTACCTAGAAATAGGCACTCCAAAGAGTATTTGACAATTAATATAAAGGAAAAAGAATTAAATATGATGATAACCACATATTTAGAACAACACTCAAGGAACATAAAAATAATATACAGCAAAACCAGATCCATGCTAATAATAACATTTCTGATGATCCGTACGAAAAGCTTTCGAAAAGAACTGGTCTTGCAGTATAAATCCTAAATAAAAGTCATATTCGGCAAAAACTGATAGAAAAGCCTTATCTTTATATTAACCAGCTACATGGGTTCTATATGAACGATTATTTTCAGCCTAGTTTCACAACTAATTTCAAAATACTGAAGTCAAGTCAAAATAAACGAAACTATGAAGTTTTATTTAACTTTAATGGTGACAATGTATACAAATATAATTTTCCATGTTGTACAAAATTTATTTTTTTAGTATCTAAATTTTTATAAGATCAATGTAATGAAAATGATTTAATCACTAGGTTCTCTGTTCTATTACATTTATATGTCAATGGAAAACCGTTGTATTTATCACACTATTGTAGACACCAAGACACAAGCAGCAGTACAACAAAAACTAGAAGCCATAGAACAGAATAACGGTTTGAAATAATTCATATCTATTTTTTTAAAATGTTTTTTCTTAAAAAAAATAATAATTAGTCACCACACTTAGTTATGATTTAACTTACAAAATTTAAATGACCGTAAAGCTATAAGCATATATTAACCTAAATATAACCTAAACATTCTATTTTTAACTAGAAACTGTTGCTCTATTGGATAGATACCATAAAAAAAGAACTGTATACATTCGTTCAAAAACAAACTCAACAACAAATAAACAACTCCCAAGTTTTACCGATAACTAACCCTCCACCACACTTAAAATACACCGTCACGAAAATAAATGATATTTATGCACTCATTTACCCTACAAAACAATCAAACATCCATTTCGGTTTCATCCCACCCCCAATTCGGTCCCATTGATACCAGTTTATCCATAAACTGAATCAAGAAGATAAACATGTAATAAATCATTCCATCATATGAAGACTCTAATTTTTTATGAGTATCGATAACCAGAAAGAACCTGTTGAAAAACTGTTAAAAATTGGTTGTTAATTACCCGTACAAATCTATAGACAGAAACATATATACATATGTTAGGGTGTCTGATTTCAATAGCTGTATTGTATTCATTCCTGAGTGTTGATGGGTGGAATTTTCATAATGAAAAATGATGAAGGACATAGATAAATTATCAGAAAAATCAAATTAAAAAAAAGTGTCATTTAAAAAAATATAAAAAATAAGTTTTTACAAAATACATTCTAGTACAGTAAACACTGTTTTTGTTTGATATATTTTAGAATCTCCTTTTTATCAACTAGGGTTTAACTAGCATCGATGGCATTAAGCCTACCGACTGACGTGTGACCAATTCAGAATCATCCCTGATAAATCCTAAATAAAAGTCATATTCAGCAAAAACTGATAGAAAACCCTTATCTTTATATTAACCAGCTACATGGGTTCCATATGAACGATTATTTTCAACCTAATTTCACACCTAATTTCAAAATCATGAAGTAAAGTCAAAATAAACGAAACTCAGAAGTTTTATTTAACTGTAATGGTGACAATGTATCCAAATATAATTTTCCATGTTGTACACAATTTGTTTTTCTAGTATCTAAATTTTTATAAGATCAATGTAATGAAAATGATTTAATTACTAGTTTCTATGTTCTATTACACTTTCATATCAATGGAAAACCGTTCTATTTATCACAGTATTGTAAACACCAAGACACAAGCAGCAGTACAACAAAAACTAGAAGCCATAGAACAGAACAACGGTTTAAAATAATTAATACCTATTTTTTTTTAATATTTTTTTTATGAAAAGAAGACAATGAAACTAAGAAGATTATGAAACTGAAGACATCCGGTCTTACCCAGCCTGGTTATTGGCATGACAGGTATTGCCGGATTTTTCTTGTTGGATTTTGGATTCTTACTTTTCGGACGATTATAATTACAAACAATTACAAACAAAAATTTAGAACCATGCCCCAGAAAGACTGTAGGAGGAGGAGGACTAAGAGGACCATCATGTCACCTTGACCACTAGTTTATTGTGCTCTTGCCTCTATATAAAACAATTTTTATTTTTACGTAACACGTGCTATATGACTACACTGGTATAAAGATTACATCTTACTTCTTTAAAATCTTCGTCTAGAATTACTGCTCCACCAGTACTGCTACTGTTTTGAATTTTGAACTTGAATATTCTTCAACAAATCTCACAATTTTTTAAATTGCTGATCTTCACCCACTTCCATTCTTCTGCATTTTTCCTCAACTCCGAAATTGAGAGCCAAAAAATAAAACGAAATATGCAAACACTATCCTTTACTACGGAGGAAAATGCTATTGAAAGTTATCGAATGTTATATAAATATATATAATAAAAATATTTAAAAAATCAACTATCAAAAAACTGAGAAGCTTAATTATTAAATATCGTGCTTAAACCAAAATGTTTGAAAAACTAAAACACCAAGAAACCTGCTGAATGATATACCTGTCGAATATTGATTGCACAATTTATAAATGTAAGTGAAGAAATTGGGTACCGTAGTGATTCAGATAGTTAGCTGCCAGAACAATGGGTTTTCACGTGTGAGGAGTAGATTCTACCACTAAAGTACTTACATCTTATAATAAACGAAAATGTAAAGGCTGAAAATCAATAGCTGGATAATGCTCATTCTCTATAAGTTTACAAGAGATAATATTATTATTTGAACAGGATAATATAACTGCTAACAAATTTAAAGTATGTTAAGAATGGACAATGTACACAATTCGACCAATAGAAAATAAAGTAACTTTATAATATAATATCACTACACTATATAGTGATTATGATGTAATAAATATGTTTTATTTAAAATGAGAAAATCAGCCTTTATAGCCTCTCTACAATTACTATTAGTTCAAAATCAATAATACAAAAATTTGCATGACACTAAAATTTGGTATATTTAATTTGCATAACAAATCCTCACAAAGAAATTAAAAAATAATTCCTCAACATTAACGCACAATTCTAGCATAAAATATAAACAATGTTTCATCTAGCAAAAATAACGAACATTTAAGTAGAATTCAAGATTTCGGTATAACGTTTTGATAAAAAAAAACAACAAAGATATTCAATGAAAAACGTACAAATTTTAACAAAAATCTCAGAAGCCTAGCCACGCAGTTTGGGGAAAAAATCGTAATTAAAATTTCCAGAATCCATTATCGATTTGAAACAAATGCAGAGGCGCCACATTTCCAGGTGTAACATATCGTTAGCAAACTATAACACTCAACAACGGACATCCCATAGCCCCGCTTCATTTATTTACTCAATCTCGAAAATATCGAACTGATCGGTCTGGAGTAGACCGAAAAACAAACCGAAAATATTTGATTGTTTACGCGAAAACGTATGAGTTGATTTTCGAAGACAATTTAACCACAATTGAACGGGTTAGTACCGGTTATTTTTATCCAAGTTCTTCTCTAAATTTATCATCTGCTCAGTGAAAAATTCCCGGACACCTTTTAGTATATTTTTAGCCACCTTGATGGCTATTACGGCTATATGCGATGGTTGTCCGCAGTTTGATTCCCAAGAGCAATGGATTTTAAATTCAAGAAAAAATTGTTTCTGAGTGATTCTGAGAAATTAACATTAACATCAACAAGCAAAATCTGCAATAATATCACAGCAAGTAAATGATAACATGTAAAGCTTTAAAAAAGAAGATGTGGAATATAATATTAAATGAATATATAATCAGCAGTACAGTCTACAATAAACGATTAATATTAGTAAGCTATTGTCCAAGGAATCTTTTAGTTCAATTTCAATAATTCTGTAACGCTACCTATACAATTATATAACTAATCTTGAATACAAAAAAAAACATTATATGACGGAAAAGAAGACATTTTAATTGAAAAACAACCTTTATTATCATAGTAAGCTATATCTTAATCTCAACTATTTTATTGCTTATAAACTACCAACTCATTAGATGAATTAGCTATCTTATGTTCAACTATAGAGAGGAAAGATATAGATAAGGACTACCTATTACAAAAGTATACGAGTGTACTCAAAAATCATCCATAAAGGTTCGAAACGAAACATTAAATATAGTCCATGAAGAAGCTGACCAATAGTTATGAAAAAATGTTAAAACAACATAATGGCAATAAAAAATCTAAAAAATTAAATAAAATTTTCGCCACACACCCGTAATATATTCTTGTATTTTAGCTTATACATAATCAATTAACAAAATGCAAATATAAGTATTTGTCATTATTCATAGGTATAATAAAGAACAAATCGCACTTTCGAAATATTCAGCATGCCAGTTATAAACATCATTAATATTTTTAATAGCATAATCATCCTCTTGTGTAATACAAAGAATGTCACCTATACTTTTGACATTTGCGGCAAAATATTCATGCATAAATTATAAATCGTAATTGATAAAGTCTAAAAATCCACTTTAGTTTTGTCGCCTTTATTTATGCTATAATATATTCAATTAATTGCTGTTATATAAAATATTTTGTATCTTCTCCACCTATATTGAAACAGAATAAATGTTAACAAAATTACACTTCTGTAACTATATTTATATCAAAATTCTGTCTTAGAAACTTTAGTTCTTATTTTGTCATTTTATTTTAAGGCCAAACAACATATTTTCTCAGCTTCTCATAATGTTGTCTCTTATCATTAATTAAATAAGAAAGAAAGTTACTGAAAATCTTGTAAAAGGTCATTTCAATACAGTAATATATAAAAACTATAAAAGGAAGCCTTAAAGAACTTAAAGTCTTAAAGACTTAAAATAATATAAAAAGAAACCTTAAAAACTAACAAGACTTTTCATTAATAATTGAATAAATTTTTGAGGAATTTGAGAAATACTTGAAGCATTACAAAAATTCCTCATGGCCTATATATTTACGAAAGAGTCAATAAAATTTTAAACATAAAACCAAAAAGAACTAAAATGCTTTCAGTGATTACTGATATAGTAAAAATGTATATCAAAATTTCACATGTTAAAGATTCACATTTTGCAAATTCTTCAAAAATAGTTCATTATAATGGCAAGCATAAGACTTAACTCAACTCTCGGCGATTTCTAAATAGTATTAGTATTTCAACGACACTTTTGTTAATTTCAAAGCAATTGCAAATGCTGTCGATGTCATATAGTGGCTTGATAAGCTTTATGAAGACTTGTGTAACAAGGAAATCAACTATAATTGACTGTTATGCCGAATTGAAATGCAATTTTAAAACACTGATAATGCTAAACGCTGTGGTTGCCAATATCGACAATCATTTCGGAAGAAAAGTCAACAAAACAAACAGCTGATATTTTGAAAACATCATGACATTATTTTTGGCATGTCCGAGTTACTTGCGAGCTAATTACCGCCATTGCTGATAACAATAACCATTGCCAAAAGTCATTGTTAGGGAGCAACACATTTAATTCAAATTAAATATTTGTTTTAATTAAAAAAAAAAGTGAAAATGTTTATATAAACCATGAAGCTATTACAAATAATTACAAGCATCTGAATCAAAAAGATGGTCATGTGAAAAAAACTGTTCAAAGGGATTAAAACCAAATTATCCAACCATAAAATCGAATTGGAATCAATATCCAAAAGTTGGAGTGAACTAACCAACGCGATGTTGCATTCCGTAAAAATATATTTAATTACGAATGTTAATTGGTTCAAAACTCATTATCCATCACAAAAAAAAATGAAATCAAACAAAATATAGGAGAAAAATCGATTGATAAAGTCCAGACGACATATTCTAGATAACAAAGTTCAATATATAAATTGATTAAAATGTTGTGCCTTATGTCCGACGAATTCTTTAGTTTGGAACAAACCTTTCACTATGATTTCAGATAGAGAAAATGTTAATATTACAATCAATCAGTGTTTCAAAATAATGTAGCGTAGAGCCATTAATGATCCAAAACAAACATTGTTTATTTAATTAAAGATTTGAATAAACATTTCGGTCTGAAACCTTTGACACAGGAAGTGTATAAACTACACTTATAAGATAGACGTGTTTATTTTGAAGGCCTGTGTATTTATAAAATTGAATGAAAGAAAATTAGAGCATTTGTCAAATATATACTATCTAATATTTGTTATTTAAATATATAAAATAATATGTGAAAAGTTTCCAAAATATTATAATATTTATATGAAACAAGTAAAAAACAGTGTTCACTAAATATTCCGTTCTATAAAAGATATTAAAAGAGAAAGAATTAGTAGGAGCCCTAAACATTGTTGATCAATATTTTATCTGAAATTTTAGGAATCAGATAGCGGCCAAATAAGTATGCATACAATGTATCTTCGACCACACAGCTGATATGCCAAACAGAAAATGAATAGTATTTAGAACATTGGCCGATGACACAATCATTATGGAAAATGCATATATCTGCTTAGAACTATGAAAAAAGTACACATGAAAATCAACAAGATCCACAAATAGGCTAGAAATTGGAAATACTATTTGGCACCTTAACATGTATCCACATAAATTCAACTGAATAACATGGCATCTATCTTCGTCGGAAAATACCCTCAAATTGAGTTGAAATCAATTGGATTGACTTGTTAGTCAATTGTAAAGCCTATTTGAGCTTATGGACTGGTAATATGGGATTGAAGAGAAATATAAACCTGACCATTTGAGCTTATGAGCTATAAATATAAAACTGACGCCGACAAAACAAAGCTTTTCGGTTAATTACCAACACTTATCGCTACGTAACCATCGATGAATCAAATGGATGAAAATACATTTATGAAGTTATCCAAGATTTCACCAAAAAACATAAAATAAAATTACTAAATCACACTAACATGGAAGCAATACAGATGCAGGACAACATGCAAGAAATCCGAAGATTGAAGCTAATAAAACCACTGACTATAACTGTTATTCTTAACATTGGCTTAAATAGTCTAATTTCATTTTAGTTTACGAAATGTATACTAATCTATTTATACCCCACTTACTTGTTTATTTATACAAGTATAACAAAAAATAATAATAAGTTAATTTGTATATTAAAATAGCACTAAGCATATCTAAAATAAGTAAAAATGTTTTCATCAAAACAACAACGCATCATCTTCAGTAACTCAAGAAAACATCCCAAAAATCACTGAATTATATGACCAAATATATTATCGGAGTGATCACAATAGTAATAATAAATTCTATTTATAAAACATTTCAAGCAACACCATATAACTTAAGATAACTTATGCTATATAGTAAAAAAACTATTGTGTTGTTCGAAAATGTTAAGTTATGGGCCAAAAAATGTCTCTTCTTCTCCTACTTCTCCTATTTAATCCAAACACTTACTGAGTAATTTTAGAAAATAATACATTTAGAAAAATGTACGATAATTGCTCTTGATGTCTTAAATATGTTTATTTCTAATATATTATAAACGAAATTGACAACTCATATTGAACACAAATTTTAGCTCTCATGCTTCAATCATATCAGAACATAGCATTTAATAAAGTTGTTATTATTTTAACACGACAAGAGTGCCATAAAATTAACAACATTAATAATTAATATTACCAATCAAATTTTCTCGAATTTGGAATAGATTTTCAATCCTTGAATAGGCTAGTAAAGTAGCAAATAATTCGGTGAAATAATCTTTTATGTTACACTCAAATTCTTCCTTCAATGAACTGAACAAAAATCAATAATAAGAGTCTCCTTTTACCAACTAGGGGTTTATCTGGACTGGACCTACAGTTTAACGTGGACTCCAAATCACGGTCCTCAGTATTAAGCCTACCGACTGGAAAGTGACGGACCAACTTAGAAATCATCCCAGAAGACATCCGGTATTACCCAACCTGGTTACTGGCATGTCTTTTATCATTTTCCTTGTTGGATATTGCACTCTTGGCTAGGACAATCACAAATATAAATTTACGCAACAGCAAGTGGACCGTCCTGTCGCTTTTACCTCTGCGCCAACCAAGCCGGCTAAATTGTTATATTATTACTTATATTTATTGCATATTATATAATTGCTATGATTTGAAATCTCCAAGAGTAAAGTGTATGGCCCTCTGTATATAAAGAGGCAGTATTCTACTGCATAAAAAATGAGAAAAAATAGAAGTAGCCAGACATAAAAATTGATAACAATGATTAACGCAAGTAAGTCTGTTAGCGCTGCACGACATTTTGACAAGGCTGTGTGGGAACTAACAAGGTTTGAATCTTTGTGGGCCGATAGGGATGGCACGAACTACTAGTCTCCTTTCGAGCGACAATATAAGTGCCCTCTTATCTGCTGTCGATTGGTTAATTAGGCAGGAAGAAATGTTAATGTATGGGGTATGGAAGGCGACAACGGTTAATTAAGATGTGTGTGCCGTTTATCTGATTACGGACTCGCGAAAAGCACGAGATCTTATCGCTACGCTACGCGCATACTAAACGGACAGGCGTTGTTCTCTTTATGCACACCATATTTTCTTTCCTTTTTTACTTTGAAACAAATGTCAGTATCAGCCCCATTGTATTAACAAAAAAAACTATGTTTATTAATTAATAATATTGTTCTCTATGCCCCTCAGTGCATTCTGGTCCAAAAACTGTTTCGTTCCAACTCCAATCTCATCTGAATAAAATCAAGAAATGGTTTAAACGATGGAGAATAAAGGCAAACTTAGTCCATTCTTGTCACTTACTCTCTGAAAAGAGAAACCTGTCCGTTTGTAAAGTTATATATCGAAAACATCCCACAAAACAAACAAACATCTGTATCTTGTTGTTGCTATATGAGTATTATTTAATGTTATTGATGCTTGTACGGTCTGATTGTAGGTGAACTGTACATACACAGATTTACTATCGTTAATTTTTATTTTCCAGTCTTGTGTCCAATTATTTATATTGGCCCTGGCCTGTTGTAATTTTCGTGTGGCATCTTCACTATTGTCTGTCACAGCTATAATCGCAGTATCATCAGCAAAAGCTTCTTTTATTGTATATTAAGTTTCTTATTATTAGGCTCTAAACATTCTGGCTGTAATGTACGATTTTAATAATTCGATGTGTTATTTCAGTAAAATTTTCTGTTGTTTATGAATAAGGTCTTCATGCCAATGGAAACCACCTTATGGAAAGGCAAGGCAAAAAACATTGGCAAGATAGATCTAAGATATACGAACTTCACCAAATCACCTAGTCCAATGTAAAATACAAGAAAATGAATTGAAACAAAGATTAATAACTAAGTACTCAGTCGAATCAGATAAATATCTACAATTGAACAATCGATTATGTTTAGGAAGTATCGTTTAGTCTCGAAAGTAAAACGTAAAATACCTAGAATAACAATGGACAACAATATTATAGAGCAAGAAAGAAGTTTCTGTATGCATCTATCAATTGACCGACAAACAAATAAGGCAACCTATTAATTTAACATAAACCACGCAAATATGACCTAAAATATTATCCACTACCGACCACCCAAATTGAATCAATAAAATTTCACCAAAAACTTTATTGATTTACGAGCCACTTAAACATATATCACTCTATCCATTTAATATTATCTCTATTGCTCACAAGTCAACAGTATCTTCTTGGGTCATCATAACTAGTCATAAACTAGTTCATATATCTACACTTTATATATCATTAAAGCTTCAAAACCGAACCGTAATTGTTAATTATAATTATCTTATCGTACAACCAATAAATGTTAGACCAAAAGTATTCAAACCATTAAATCGTCAATTATAGTAAATATCCAGTTACTAAAGCTTTAGTAACTATATCTAAAATAGCACAATGGGAATGATTAACTATAAATGTATTTATTGTCTATAAAAAAGATCTCTCATTACAATAGGCGTATTAAAATTACTTACAGGAATATTCAACATGACAGTGAAAGGCCAACAAGGTTCATTAAAAGAGTATCAGCGCACCAACATCCCATTCTAATTATCTATTAATTCTCATAGATCAATTCAACTTACTCGTATTTCAATAGCGGCATTGCAAAATGGACCACACCTACCTGAAAATAAAAACAAACGAAAAAAATTAGTCTCCACGTAATTACCATTTTAATCAAGTATAAATAATGGGCTATCATGAAAATAATTACAACCAAATTATTGTTTTTGAAAGCATAAAATTAGTATAATAAACTACCTGTACGTATTTTTTATAATGATCGACAAAAGTATATAATAGTAACATATATTTGTAACAAAGATATATCTAATAAACTACTAATTATTCGTATGTATGGTATGTGCAAATCAAAAGGTAACCTTCAGTTAGTTAATAAGAAGCAATATATTATCTCCTATTATATTATATTAACAAGTGTATTTTATTATATCCTCATTTACACCTATGTAGCAATAGTAACATATTATCTTCTCATTCAACACGCAATCCTCTTACATTATTCAAGATTCAAAACTAAATGGGAAATTGACGTCTAAGAAAACATTTTTTTAGAAATTCAGAATTAATGCACTTTTTCAAAAGTGTTAAAATAATTCCAAAATTTCCTTCACTTTTGGACGCATTTTTTATAGAAAGATATTTTTTAATCGCTTTGAACTGCTTTGGTGAACTGCTGTCCACTTATCTATCAGTCCTTTTGATTCACATGTGTAGTAGTTAATTCATGGTTAATTTTTGTCAGATGCCAACGAAAGAAATCCTTTTTATTCCATGTTAATACATCCAAACAGCGATCTAAATCGTGGGTTGTTGTTTTTAATCATCTATCATGTAAAGTTGAAAAAGCACTACCTCCTGATACATTTAATTTGTCAGTTATCACACACAACCTTATTCTACAATTTTCCAAAATTATTTTATAAAAAATCTTATAAATTGAATCTTTATAAACTCACCGGTTGGTTTTAACATTTCTTAACTGCATCGAAATAAACTATGTATGGAGTGTATAACTAGGAAGACCCATCGGTCCTATCTCAGTCTCTGATGATATAATGTTTATACATGTCACTACACAATACTACACGAGAACAGATGGTTTGATTCTTTTGAATCTGTGTCCTGTTCTGGTGGTATCCAAAAGCTGCAATACTTATTCTCATAATCGCATGAGAATGGAGTCTTTCCTCATGCCCCCTTGCAATTCTCCTGATTTCTTGACTTACTGTGGGTATCTGAAGGTCTCGATATAGGTAACCGGTCCTAATATTTGGGTGCGCCCACAATACCTATCACGACTTTGTTCTGAAAAATTTGTATTTTGTTTATGTTACTCTTTGCAGACGGTTAAATCCCGTAATTATACTCCGTCTGTCGATATAGGTTTCAGTATTTGCTTATATAATAGCAATTTATTATGTACTGATAATTGTGATTTTCTTCCAATTAGCCAGTACATTTTTCTATATTTCAATTTCAGTTCTTTACTTTTCTTCTTTATATATTCCTTCCAGCAATGTTTTGCATGTGCGCTAAATGAAAGAATTTTTTAAAGTAAATTAATATTTTTTGTTTTCTAAACCCTTTCACATTTCAAAACTAATATCTGTCGAAGATAGATCAGATTTCTCGGTAAGAAAAAGTAATCAGAATTACTCGGACGTGTTGTAACCTCGATGGTTGTAAATTGTTTTCTTCGAAGTAACCAGCATAAAAGTCCCCCATTTTAAATACGCACGTCACCCAGAAAGATTTACCGATGTCTATTAAAGGGACCGAATAAACATAAGCGTTCGGTTATTTGGACTGCGCGCTTGGTAGCGTCAGTTTACAGCTAATTATTGTCGCTTATTTAATTTTAATAAGGTGCTAAAGATGGTGATATGTAAACTTAATAGCGATTTGTTGTTCTTTCTGACCGGTTTTTATATCTGGGAACCCGACGATAGTCCCGTCACGTATCTGATCCCTCATTTCACTTTTTGTTAATAATAAATTATGGAGTGGTGCATCAGGGACGTGGGTGGAATATAAATATTTTTGAATAATCGAGATTTAACCGTCACAAATTGGAGACAGTTGTACTGTAAACATTTTGAGAGACTCACAAGATGTATTATCTCAATAATTTTTTATAGCTAATGGGACAAGGTAAAATTAATGTTTGTATTGTATTTCCTGTTGATACATAGTTTGGATATCATCCAGTTATATTATTTTTGATACATTTTACTATGTATGTTATTTATAAATATATAAAGAATAATCGAATATTGCTGCTGTAACTATATATAGCTACTGTAGCTATATAAATATAGAATACTTTTTGCCAACTTAAATCATTACATTCAAGATATAACAGATCAATTGAAAAGTCCCCAGTCTACCATAATAAAACACATTTTTTGGCAAAATTAGTTAAAGGTAACAACATTCACCGTCTTCGGTGCTCATTACACCACGTCTAAACTTAACTTATCAATCCATGATGGTTAATTTTCCTGGGGCAATGTCCGAAACCTCGGTATCAAGCTAAGTTTTTGCTTCAACTGTATTTTTTCCCTTCAAAAAGCAAATTCCTTTTTATCAATTTTTTCACAATAACAAAAGTTGCTACACTCAAAATGCTAGAATTCACAAACTAATGATTCGACAGTTGTCAAATGTATACAACCATCTTTGGGCTAACAAAAAACATATGGATTTAATTCCAGTAGCGCCATCTATGTGTCACGGTGGGGACTTTTCAATTGACCTAATGGAACAAGATAAAATTAATATTTGTATTGTATTTCCTGTTGATACTAGTTTGGATATCAACCAGTTATATTATTTTCGATACATTTTATTATGTACTTTATTTATAAATATAAAAAGAATAACCGAACTAAAATAGCAATATTTTTAAATAAAACGGGTATTTATTTTTTGCAAACTTAATTCATTGCATTCAAGATATATAAGTACTAAAATATGTGCTTTCATCTCATTCTCCCTTGTCTTCACATCAGAAAAACATTTACACAATTACTAAAATGGTATCTCATAGATATATATATATATATATATATATATATATATATATATATATATATATATATATATATATTATTATTATACACACAAACAAAACGAATATATTCAAGAATGTCAAAAGAGTTCTATGTTGTATCTCCTATATTCGACCACAAAATTCACTACTGTGGCGACACATGCTGACAATATATATACAAATACACACATACATCATACCAAAACCCAACAACAGTAAGAAAGAACCTCCAAACTCACAATACAACTGTAACTGAAAACATGACAAATTACAGTAAATGAAACAAAATCTACCCAGGTAACATCTACTCTAAGTGGAAGAACATATCTACTAGTAAACATAATTAATTATCAACTTCCCTTTGAGAATATCATAATGGCGCATAATTTGGAAAAATCATATATTTGCTACACGAAAATAACTTGGATTTAAACAATATTTTTTTACATATTTGAAAGTCTCCTTTTACCAACTATGGGTTTATCTGGACTGGACCTACTATTTAACGTAGGCTCCAAATTACGGTCCTCGGCATTAAGCGTACCGACTGACGATTGACCAACTTAGAAATCATCCCAGAAGACATCCGATCTTACCCAGCCTGGTTACTGGCGTGACTAGGATCATTTTCCTCGTCGGATTTTACACTCTTGCCTAGGACAATCACAAATATTAAACAATCACAAACATAAATTTACGACCATGACCCAGCAGGATTCGAACCCGCGGCTATTGCAACAGTAGGAGAACCACCCTGTTGCCTTTACCACTGCGCCACCAAGCCGGCTTTAAACAATATTAAATGTATTTACAGAACAAAACTTAATGTAGCCATCATTCAACGGTTCCAAAATGAAGTGTTATGTGCTATTATATCTATCGTACTACGTCTCTAATAAAATGAAACAATTGCTTTAAAGTCGATAAGAATTATAATTCAAAGTGTTTGTGTTAAGTACTTCGAAAAAGTGTCAGTGCACCCCAATTCTACTCAGCTCAACGTAAGACATCATGCGTTTAAGGCCATCCAAGCTGATTAAAGAATATATATCTTTAAAGCAAGATTTAGAAGAAGATATTTTACACGGGGAATCATTTAATGAAGTGATTTTCTACATGTCATGTTGGTAATAGATATCATAAAGAACGTATTTCCCACTAGGCGGATTGTGTTACTACTAAGGATAATAATAATTTTGAAAAATCCCTTCAAGATAACGACGTTGGATACATTTCAATTAAGCCAACATTTGTTCGGTCTTCAAAACAGATGCTGAATTGGATTTCCAGAATGAGATTTAAAAGACTTTATTACCAAATTCAGCTCAAAATATCGGTTTCAAAACATGTTTCTACTCAAATAACATTCTTTCTGATAATTTGATCCAGTGTATAAAGTATTTATAATAAATTATTTTACTATTTTCCTGTCACAGTATATTTATCATTACATAAGGATAACACGAGCTCCATTACGCTAACCTACTTAAACCATCCTTGGAGTCTTAATCTTCAAAGAACACGTGTCAAAACTTGATGACAAATTGGCGTTTACTTTAAAAGTTACAATGGTTTGAGTAACAACTTATTATTTTTATAACGATTAGTAAAAATAAAAACAGTAGAACGAATTTCGCTTCGAAACTACCACTCTCTCCGTTACTACTAACTCTTTGCAGACCTCCCAATAATGCTCTAGAGAAAGAGGTTTGACTTTTATAACGATGATTAAAAATAAAATTAGTAGAACATATTACGCTTCTAAACTACCTCTCCCTCTGTGACTACTGGCTGTTTGCAGACCTCCAAGTAATACTCCAGAGAAAGAGGTTTGACTCTAAGCAATAAGTGTAATAAAGAAGAAGTTTAAACCTACTTTAAGAGCCAAATCGTCCTATATCGTCGAAAAAGGCCTCAAACAGTTAGAACGCAATAGTTACTTTTGGAAAATTTAAACATTTAAAGAAATTAAGACATTAATTAAAGAATTAAGACACTTAAGAGACAATTTAAATATTGTAAAGCCAAATAGATATAATGCCAAAAAAACGCAGTGAATCACATAACTGATAAGTAAAATTAAAAATATTCCCCAATTCCCCAAAGTTAAGTACCTCTGGATACGTAAATCCTTAGTGAAGATTACCAACAAACTGATAACATTGTACCTTTTAATGCAATTCAGTTTTCGACATTCAGTTTTTATTAATCCACCCTAGTATAATAATGATGAATATAATGATACTGCTATAAAAATAGTCACGTTCATTATATAGATAATTCCATATATCAATATCTATATAAAATAAATAAATCTGATTTGTTGCTTTCAGTAAAGCAGTAACATTATTTAATCTAAATTACGTTTAAAAAGGAGTACATTAGTCATCAATATAATAAACGTTATGAACA
Source organism: Rhynchophorus ferrugineus (assembly GCF_030347505.1). Classification (NCBI taxonomy): domain Eukaryota; kingdom Metazoa; phylum Arthropoda; class Insecta; order Coleoptera; family Curculionidae; genus Rhynchophorus; species Rhynchophorus ferrugineus. The sequence goes on along the minus strand of NW_027472585.1, from coordinate 37,099,839 downwards.
ATTACTAATTTTAACAGATCAAAAAATAAAGATATTTCATTCAGAAATTCATATCATCTGTAAGGACCTAAGATATTTGACTTAGAAAACATACAATATCTAAAATCACTAACATGGTCATATTAACTGGGAAAATATCTAGATGATTAAGAAATAATTAATAATATTGATCTAATCCAGCTGTATAAACAATTCATAAAATATTTTATTATCGTTTACTTAGCATTTAAATTTCGCCTTCTCAGAATACTTTTATAGCAAAGTATTAATTGTTATATAGTAGATTACTAATATATGAAAATAACATTAATCTAAAAACATCGTAAAACTGTTGTCCTACATCTGGCGTTGAGTAACTCTTGATTAATTTTGAACAAAATATGACATAATAATGTTTAAACATAATAAACTAATAATAATATCTAAGTCCAAACGACATAATGTATATCAGATTGAATATTTCAATTAGTTTAAATAACAATTACAAAAGAATTGTATTATAAAATTGAATAAAATTTTCAGAATTAAATGTCATCAGAACAAATAAGAATCGAGAGGAGCTATATCAGGTAAAATCGACTTCTCGCTAGGCTTTCACGGATTGTGAACTAACATTTAGTCGTATTATTATTATTACATTAATATATTATTATTATTACATTATTTCTTTGTCGGATTTCTATAATATATAATATATTTATAAAGACAATTTTTCTGTCAATAACGAGTCTCAAAAGCATACATTTGTTAAGTTTGTTTCAGTGATAAATTCTTCATTCATTCACACAAATCTATAAATACATAGCCATTATTTCAAGTTTGGAAATAGGAAGTAGTCGCAAGTGGCTAAATTTAAGGAATATGCTGGATGAAGTAAGGATGAAGTTCGGAACCCAATTGATGTATTTTTACCATGGTGGTGAAGTCACATTGTCTTGATGAAAAAAATGCAGTAAACAGCTTCAAATAAATACCAACCTCTTTTGGGCCACCTGAACGTTTAGCGTCACTGAAAGATTACGGAACACATTAAACCACTTCATAACTATTGAAATTGACGATGCAGAATTCACATAGTATTTATTAAGCCTTTTCTTAGTTTCGGTTACGTTTTACTCAAAAAATAATGCACTTCGAATAAAATCGATTTTTTCAAATTTCTAAACTATAAAGTCTCTTAAAGAAAACAATAGCCACATGAATCCCATCACAACATCCGTCCATTAACACAACATATTATAAAAAAATGAGTCTTCCTCTTCGCTTGATTTATTTCGCAGAATTTCCTTTTTTCGAGAATGAATAATGCAACAGGATTTGATAGAGTTATTATCGGTCTTTACATTTCGCTCTGCATTTATTATCGATGTTATAACACCTATCTTTTATTCAAACGCATTGTCAGTCCTATTGATCGATTAACTGACTGTACATCAATGTTTAATCGCCTTTCAATCATTTCGCTTTACATTTCCCCAGTCAGTTCGATACAACAAAGGTATTTTTTTATTCTGTACTTTTTCGCCCTTTTGTATTCCTGCTTTTTGTCCGAAGAGAGAGAAGAGGAAAATTGCAATTAAAATTTTACAATCATTAGTCTTGATCGATCATTTTTCATTCGCGCGCGATGATTGATTAGTGCTCAGCGTGTGTTTTTTCTTCTTTTGACGTTAAAATTGCATTTTGTCCTGACCTTCTCACACCAATATACTTTAGATTCAATTTAAATACTGTTTAAGTGTCCTCTAAACGATTTACAATGTAATCTGTTCAAAACAGTAATCAATATATCTGTGTCTGTGGAAAGTTGTAAATTGGTTTTACAGTCAGATAATATTTTCCTTATTATTTTGTTCTATTTAAAAAGAGATTTTATTCTATTTAGAATGAGATGAGTAACCGAATGAGCCTGCAAATGTTGTCCGTTTATCAAACGGCTGCAAAATTCTTCAAAAAATTATATTGACAAGTTATAAACCGGCAAACGTTGTTTTAAGGCTTTGTTTTAATGAATTTCAAATCGCCGCGGATTTTATTGAAAATATTCTTTGCGCGTTGCAGCAAAAAAATAAAAACAATTTAACCTAAAATTCACCAAAAAGAAATCATGTTTATGCGAAACAGGTAACGAATCCAGATCAGCTTGATGTTATCTGTATCAGAGATCAAATATACGAAATGTATAAAAACTGTAAGTACTTTTTTGAATCGAAACATAATTTAATACAATTATTTCAGAGAAAATTGTTAGTATGAACATCAAACACTGATGGGTAATATAGGATTTAATTGGTGTAAAAATAACCACGAAACGGTTTAATGGAACTTCCAGAGATTGCTTTTAAAAGAATACAATTTTTAAAAACATATCACAATATCAAGGAAGAATTATTATATCAATTTATATATTTAGAACGCCTAGAACTCTACCTATACTAGTGTGGAAAAAGTTAAATGTAAATATAATAAAACAGCTCTAACCTATAACTTATTGTGACTGTATAATTAATTGTAATTTTAATTTCCTCGATAATATATGTACTATAATGTTAAAATAAATTATAGTACATCACATTTTTGTTTCATTATTTTATTTAGATTAGAATTTTGTTATATCAGAACCAAAATGTACTAAAACTCAGAGTTGTTACGACATTACGATGTTTTGACAGTTCACGTGTGTTAATACTGTTTTGAATAAACTATATATGTTTATACTACGATTATAAGTGATTTTTAAATTTAAAAAAATAGTATATAAATACAACAGTACGGGTTGAAAATTTTCTGGTCTCAGTTTTGAAATTTATATATCATCGTCAAAAGACAGTGACAATAATCTTTAATCAAAGCATCAATATAAACAAGTGTTAAACAATCTATATTGTAAAATTAAACAATTTTCACACTTTTCTATATATACTAGCTTTTCATTTAATATTATTGTATAGACACTAATGATGGAGCACTCAAAATTTCATTTTCGGCATTCACTACATTTGTTGTTTGTTTTGAAGGAATCTGATGCTTAAGCACTTTATAATTTTTTTTATAAACTTATTGTGATGCTGCATATACCAATTGGTGGTTGGAGAATGGCTGTCACGCGAGTTCATACGAAACAGTTTCAATATGCCAGTTTTATTGCCTGTCAGGTAAAAAATAGTTCTCTGTTGCGCATTGCGACTGGCGATCAAGAGTGGATCTACTACGATAATCACAATCGCAAAAAGTGATGGGTTAGTCCATGGAGTAGCAAAAAGTTTCCAAAAAATCCCTGAATCTACATAATCTATAAAATCTATAAAGTTTCAGAGATTTTAATGAAACAACTCTAGTTATTCCTAATAGAATGGATAAAACAAGTTTGCGTCTTAACTAAACACTATTTTTAGGGTGATAATATTTTTAAGGCTAAATAGTGGAGAGTCCACCCATGACAAATCAACCATTATTATCTAAATATCAATTTCAATACTTTATTTAAACTTGATAATTGAAATACTGATAATGCTGAGCATTTTAAACCTCTAAAATAAGCAGCTAAATCCTAAAAGATACCTACAAAAGAGAAAATGTAATTTGTAAACTCATAAAATATAACAAAGTTAGATAGCTAATTCCGTAACGATATCAGAAGATTATATCAATAGTTATATCGACTATCGCGAATTTTCGGAACTTTATAAAATTTAATTAAAGGAAATATAAAGTATTATATAGTATAAAATTACTCGATTCAATTGTATATAAAACAAAATAAACTGTTGAAATGAAATAAGTACCATGCCACCCTGCATGTCTACCTAATAATATTATCTACAGAAAATAACAATCAAAATGGAAGGGATCGTTATAGACCATCTGCAAAAACAGATTTCAACATTGACAAAACATTCGACCACTTTACCATAAACGTTATTGACTCGCCGAAAGAACCGAAACATAATGGGATACGTATTCGCAATAATTCTTTCAAAACAACACTTGAAAAGGAAGAAACGTCATCCGAATATGAATTTATGATATCCACTGTCGAACCGGAGACTGATAAAACAAATATTTTGGGTTGTAACGTCCGCATAAGGGCGAAAAAACGATGAACAGCTCTGAGCAGAAACATCGGCGAGGTATAAACACGTAAAAGTCCGAAAAGGCGGGTTAGAATGCATAAAATTTAATTATTGGGCGTTGCCTCGGATAAATGCAATTATCTCTTAATGAAATAGTGCGAAATATTGATTTGGAAAATAAACACCAGAAGATTTTGGAGTAATATTATTTAGAGTTCTTTAAATAAACGTTTAAATATGAATGTTGACCAAAAGCTTTTAGCAGACGATGGTTCTAAAAATCGATTTATTTCTCGGGTGATGTTTTTCCATCCGGTAATGAAAATAAACAAAAATCTTTCAAATTTAGTGTCGTTTTTCTTTCCTACTTTTTAAATATATTTCTAATATCGTAACAAACATATCTGTTTATAAACAATTTTAATTTTATTGTCTGAAAAAAATATATAATTCAGTGAAAATAAAATAAAAATATTGTCTGATATTTTATTTTGACAAAATTAACACCTTACCACTTCCAAAAATAATTTCTGATTACATTGAAATTAATCATCTAGTTTCTTGAAAATATCTCAGTAATTCGATAACTATTTACTACTGAATTTATTATATCTTATTTTCAAATAACGATTGGTTTCTCACTTGGTGCGGCAGGTAGTTTACTTGATCCAAATAGCAAGGAAGATAGACCTCAATATACCATATGTGGCGACCGCCACGACCCTTTAGGCCACCACCAATTCACCATCAACAACCACAAAGGTTGGCAACGCCGGTGGATTGGTACCATGCAGTTCCAGGGTATAAAAGTCCATCACGACGACGTCTCGCTCTCTTTTCTTATCACCGTCCCCCTGTAACAGTACCACTTCCACAGCGCTACCGTACTTCCTTCACCTTAACCTAAGATCCTGTCAATCCTCCCATCGACCACATGTATCAATCGCAAGTTAAAATAAACAACTTTGATTCAACCAGTGTTTTTAGTTCCCGTGCAAATTCCTTCCAAATATAGTAGTGAGTGTTCTGACAAATAATCGTAGCGGCAGCCACACTTTTCGACCGATCGACCGACCCACGACGAACATTCCTACACATATATGTGGACAGACTATCTTATTCGATAAGTCATTATTTCAAGGAAATACCTCCAAATTCCTAGGAGGAGATTGTTCCAAGCGAACCAACTTTGATAGATTTTCATCTATCAAAATTCGAATCTAGCCTCTGAACTGCAAGTAGTCCAAGATCTCGATTCCGACCACAGGCCAATCTTCCTCACCATCAGCGACTTTCCACTGAGTTCCATTGTCCCTAAACCCATGAAAAGCACCGACTTTTCATTCAACTCGAGCTTCAGCGAACGGGTACTATCACAAGTATCAATTCTTCAGACGATCTAGAAAATGCAGTAACGAAACTCACTCTGGATATTAAAAGAGCCGCAGACAGAGCAACTAAAACAACTGGCCCTGAACCGTTTCAATTTAACCTCCCTAGAGAAAGAAAAGAACTAATCAGGTACAAGAACCGATTAGCGAGAAGAACTCGCGCCTCACTGGACCGCAATCAGAGAAGTCAGGGATAGAGTTAGAGCTTGGAATGAGAAGAAATGGGAATCATTTCTTCAAAAGCTAGGCAACCCTCCTTCCCCAAATGACCACTGGCGCGCCGCCAAAAGCGTAATGGGGAAAAATTCGAACACAACTCCCCCTCTGAAGTCTGATTCCTCTACGAATATCGCCCTCACAAATCCAGAAAAAGCCGAGCTCCTCGCAAACGCTTTCGAAAATCAAATGAAATGCAATCCATCTCTGGGCCCACCCCAAGACACATTATCCATCACAAACGACACTATCCCCTCTCTAAAGAGGAAAGATTTCCACTCAGTCCATCTTCTAAAGAGCCTAGTCTCTCCCAGAGACCTTCAGCTCTCCATAGAATGTCTGTCTTCCAAAAAAGCTCCAGGCCCTGATGGTATAACAATAAACCATCTAAAAAACCTCACCAACAAGCAACTATCTGAACTTGCCAACATTATCAACTCCATTCTGAGGTTAAAGCATTTCCCAAAGTCCTGGAAACATGCGCTTGTCACTGTTATTCCTTAAAAAATGTCAAGTGTAACCCTTCTGATTACAGGCCAATCAGTCTGATTAGTTCACTCTCCAAACTTGCCGAAAAGGCGATATTAAACGCCTTAAACGATTGCACATCATATAATTCCAAACGAACAATTCGGTTTTCGTGCTAAACATTCATGCCTTCATCAAACTGCCCGCGTCGCAGCAACTATCCACCAGGCAATGACAAAAGGTCGAAAAACAGGAGCCATATTCTTATATGTCTCCAAAGCTTTCGACCACGTATGGCACGACGGCCTAATATTTAAAGCTAAAAAATTAGGTCTACCGAATGCCCTAATATCCCTGATAGATTCATACTTGGATGGTAGGTCCTTTCAGGTGAGGATCAGTGACGAAATCTCCTCTCATAAACCACTCTCCGCAGGAGTACTGCAAGGCACTCCGTTAGCCCCAGCCCTATTCAACCTTTATATGGCTGATTTCCCGCTCTACAAACTTTCCCACACAGCATTTTATGCAGATGATACCGCTTTCTTCACAACAGGTTACTATCCCGACGCATTACGCAATAAACTCCAAGTACAACTGAACCAAGCCATAGCGTGTTACAAATTCTGGCAACTACAGATTAACCCGAGCAAAACTCAGACTATTCTGTTCCACCGCAAGAAGGAGTTTCGATAAAGTCCCTATACCTTGGCTCCAGAAAGTTTCATACCTCGGTCTCCAGTTCGACCGCAGATTTCAATGGTCTGTCCAAATCCAGCATGCCATTTGCAAAGGAAATGGCGTGTACAGCCTATTATTTCCTCTACTGTGCAGAAAAAGCAAACTCCCAATCCCACAGAAAGCGACTCTGTATAAAATGCTAGTCTGTCCAATCTGCCTCAATGGAGCACACGTGTGGTACAGGTATGTCGCGGAGAGATAACTTGAGCTTCTCCAAGTGTTCCAATCCAAAAACGTCCGTGCATTAATCAGAGCCCCATGGTTTATGAGGAACGTCAACACACACCTCGAATCAGGCATCGCGTTTGTGAAAAATTTCATAAACATGCTCAGTGTGAGGTTCTCCATAGGAACCTTAGCACGCGACAACACCTTAATAAAATCCCTACCCGTCCACAAACCCCGGTAGTAAATAAACTACGGCAGTTCCAGTTGTAACCCAGGGTCTCTGTCGCCCGCAAAACAAACATATCCCGAACATGAAGCGACATCAGCAGAAGACCATTTAGTTCTAGCTGGTCAATCTAGAAAACGAAAAAAAAAACAATATTCGAAGAGAGACTTTTTGGTAAGTAGCAATTTAATATGGAAAAATCGTCAGTCGCATTTTCTGTAAATATATTTCCGCCTAATAATTTTAAAAGAATTTAGTTTTGAATTTAACAAGAATCATTTCAATGTTAAACATGTCGACCATGTAAATGTTAATAGTAACGGGGTACTTGCTTGAAGAGGCCTTTCTTCACTTGAAGAGACCTTTAAAAAATTAAATAGAATCGCCAACCCTAATTTGGATGAACCAATTTGGTGAGCTCATGTATAATCAGATCGCACAAGCAATCTGAGAAAAGATCTGGATGATACAGGAAATATATTTATTAACTGAAAGAAAATCTCAATTGTCAGTACATAATAAATAGATATTATACAAAGCGAGTATTCAAAACCATACGGATATAGGGAATTCAATTACAGAAATATTCCGAGAAAAGTAATATAAATACAAGTATCAGAACAAAATCCTGAGAAGTATTTTACGTATACCCAGATATTACACGACCAATATACATAACAATACCAATATACAATAGACATACAATATAACTATACCGACACCGACTGGCACTCAGGAAATCAAGTGAATCGCAAAAAGACATGAGGAAACTCATGAGGAAAGACATTGTCATGTCAATATCAACATATTATAACTCTTAGATAACACCAGAAACGATTTGATTGAGAGATTGATTTGAGAAAAGCAGGGGTGTTAAACATACAGTCTATTCAAAGTTTATTTGTTTTGTCAAAACGTCGCAATGTTGCTCCATCAACTCTGACTTTTAGTTCAGTTTGGCTTTGACATACAACAAAATTCAAATATAAAATTTTAAAATAATTAAACAAAAATGTTGTAAAATATAATATATTTTAACATTATAGTACATCTAAAAACTACAGTTAAAATATAGCTACAATAGTTTATAGGTTAGAGTTATAACCTCTTATCACTATTGCTTTCAAGAGTTCTGCATACATCTGGCAACTGGACGACTTTGACAGGCTCATTCGTTTACATGTTCGAGCTAATCAAACCTCATTTTGTCTCTTTTTAACTAAAATAAAATGAAAAGGAAATAAATAAAATATATATAAATAAAATACAAATTTGGATATACTATGGTATATAACTTATGATATGATATCGCTCTACTTTTGAATCCAAGGACTAGGAGTGTTTTGACACTCGAGTAAGCCTAACTGGAATTATTTCTTAACTGGAAAGTTTTCCAGCACCTTCAATACAATTTTTGTGATCTTACAGTTTCAGCTAAAATATTATTTCCTAAACTCTATTTGTCTACATCAAAGAATGCCTGGAGTAACTGTGATACAATTACCAGTCCAACGCCAATCTGCCTTCTTTTATTGATAATTAATTTGATTCTGGTTAAATGAATTAATTAAAAAGATAATCAACCTTATGATATTCCCTGAATCCTAGTGAGTGTGCCAGTTATGAAATTTGAAAGATTTCAAAGGACAGAAACTTTTATTTTACTTTAAAAACTATTTTATTTTATGGAAAGGACTGCCAACTGTTGAACAGCGAACACGAAATAATACTGAGGGCTTAAATGTATTATAACATAAACCAAACTCCTATGTTTAGACGTCCCACTGGTCATATCATTAAGTCTTAACATATAAATACACATATATGCATTATTAAAAACTATATGAAGGTATAAAATCCTGTACAAACTTCGAGTAGATAAATATGTCTAATTAATGTGAATTTATGATACTTTATCTAACTATCGTCGTATTATCAGTTCCCTCTCAATACAACAGATAACCCAAAGAAAAACAAGTATCTCAATCCCATTGTCTGACAAGCTAAAGCTCCCGAGTGCCTCAGGCCGTTAATAAAGGAACTACATTTTTCATCTATACAAACACTATCGGTATCATTGAAGCAAATATGATTTTTACGACTATATAGACATAACTCGAACAGTGTACATACTACCGGCTCATATATCTTCACTATTCAAGTCAAGTCGCACGTTTCCTTTCGTTTTTATGGACTTTTATTGCTTGTAAAGCGATCTGAAACTAGTTTGATTAAATTACGTGAGATATGTCCAGTTCGAGTCAATTATATATTGGGAAAACATATAATTTACGTTAAAATTGACTGTTGTAAAGAAAACAAACGCGTTCTAATGAAGGCGCAGGCCGGAAAAGGAGGTAATTGAATGAAATCAAGCAAGCGGGGGAGGAGATTGCGAAGAATGTTGTCGCAACACCTGGTGATCGTTATCGTGCGACGTTCTTGACCACTAAGGATCTTAACAGTTGGTCGGATTGTTTGTTCAGGCAGGATAATTCATAATAAATTGGTCTGGCGCAATACTAATTGGCTAGTAAGTTTTTGTCATGATTTAGTTAACACTCTCTTTTTTTTAGTTAACTCAATACATAAATCCAGAAAAAAAACAGCTAAAAGCAAGCAAAAAAGTTATGAAAATAAATCAATAGAATCATAACTACAACAATATCCTTTATTTTTTTATTATCTAATTATTACATTGTTACTAGTCATTTCCGTCTAACCTACAATTTCTCTATATGATAACTTAAATCTAGGTAAATAACTAGGAAGACACATCGGTCGTATCTCAGTCTCTGGTGAAATAATGTTTATACATGTCACTGCTACACAAGATCACATGGTTTGATTCTTTGAAGTCTGTGTCCTGCTCTGCTGGTATCCAAAAGTTGCAATACTTCAATATTCTCATGAGAATGGAGTCTTTCCTCATGCCCTCTTACAAATCTCTTGATTTCTTGACTGACTGTGGGTATCTGAATGTCTCCATGTAGGTAGTCAGTCCTGCAATATTTGGGTGCGCCCACAATACTTCTCAGAACTTTTGTATTTTGTTTATGTTACTCTTTGCAGAGCATCCCCATAATTGAACTCCGTATGTCCGTATAGGTTTCATTATTTGCTTATATAATAGCAATTAACTATATACCGATAATTGTGATTTTCTTCCAATTAACCAATACATTTTCCTATATTTCAATTCCAGTTCCCTTCTTTATACGTTCCTTCTAGCGAAGTTTTGCATCAAGATTCATTCCGACATATTTAGCGTTGTTTTTATGTGGGATGATAATATTATTTAATCTTATAGGCGCTTGTACGGTCTGTTTATAGGTGAACTGCACATGTACAGATTTACTTTGATAAATTCTTATTTTCCAGGCTTGTGTCCAATTATTTATATTGTCACTTGCCTGTTGTAATTTTCGTGATGTTTCTTCACTATTATCTCAACAGCTATAATCGCCGTATCATCATCAAATATTCCTAGGAGGGTAATATTCTCCATTTGTGGAATATCACAAGTATAGATTAGATAAAGCATTGGCCCCAGTACACTTACTCGTGGTAAACCTGATTTAGTTTCGTTAATCGTAGAGTAAGCTTCTGCTTGTTTAACTCTAAACATTCTGGCTGTAATGTACGATTTTAGTAGTTCGGTGTGCTGTTTTGGTAACATTTACTGTAGTTTATGAACAAGGCCTTCATGCCAAGCCTTATCGAAGGCTTGTGCTACTATTTAAGAATATAGCTGAGCATACTGTTTTACCTTCGTAGGCTTTTTCAATAATAGGTGTTATTTTGTGGTCCTGATCAGTTTTTGAATGCTTGTTAATAAACCCAAACTGGTGTGTTGGTATTAGCTTTTTTTCTCTATGAGCAACAATATCGTAAATCGAAAAAGGAATTTTTAAAGAATGTCCATTAATTTTGTTTATATATTTATTCATTCTAGGCCTTAGTATGAAAAACTGTATGCATTATTATTCCTTACTGAAGTATTGTTCATCAGTTATCCCTTCTATATAACTGTTTGACAGTATTCACTTCCAAAAAATTATCTAAGAGTGAAGTTATATTCATCAAAAAATAACATTATGTTAGATACAAATATGAGCACATCAGACTTAGAATTAAAAAATAGTACTAATTAGTCGGAAGATACCCCGTATTTGACTTAAGATCAAGGAGATGCGAAGAACTTGCACGATGTTCTAGAACTCAAATGGATTCGCGAAATTTATGAACAAAGATTAAGAACTGTACTGGTTAGCTGAGAGATAATTTCTACTTGACCTAAAATCAAGGAAACTGAATCGGGTTGAAATATAAGCCAAATAGTAATCCAAGACTGCCAAAACAAAGATTTTCAAACCTAACCAACAGAGAACTACATGACGACCTCGAAATCACATGGTTCCACGAAGTTATCCAAGATTTGACCATAAACATGTTCACATTTTTAACAATGTATCTATATTCTATACTTAACTCTAATACTCAGCCATTGAAATAATTAATGCAATTATGAAGGCAACTGGATCAAAACACTATCAAATATTAAATTACTTGTTATGACAAATATTGAATTTCCTGTAGAAGGACAAATGACGAAAAATGAATGTATACAATCGCATCAAATGCAAAAGCGTAGAAACGGTTGAAACAAGTATTGTATAAAAAACTGGTGGAATATTCGGAATAGATAAAGGTATAACAAAATTACCTTCCAACACTTCAATACACAAACACATCAAAACATGTCAAAAATATCAAAAAGCAGTAAACATCTTATTATCTAAAATTGTACAAAAATGGCTCTTCTACTTCGTCTTTTCAATATCATATTGAATAAACTAATTTTATTAACAAAAACGATACATATCGATCCCAATACTAAATAATATTAATTTAAAATACAATAAGAAATCAAGATTCTGATTATTCTAAAAAAGTATTTGTTTAAATTATTATTCAACAAAACAGATGACAGACCTAAAGCACATTTTAAAATATCTAAACGAACACCAGAAATAGTGGAAAAATATGTTTCATACATCAGTGCCTGAATATATTCAGCATTTGAATACTAAAAGAAACCTTTTGACCCAAACAGAACGTCAGTGTTACCTGATGAATAAAAATGAATTGAATATATCCGGAGAATGATAAACAAAAATCAGATTACGGACGTGTAAGCGGATATAAAACAGATCTGGTATAAAGATGATCTTAACATTTCAAGATAATCATTATTTCATCTGGAGTTTTTTATTTTGTTATGTTATAGTGTTTTTCAATGCTTCCTTTTATTTTAAAAATTATTACAATATTTTAACTCATCATATTTCAATAATTCAATAATACTTATATTTTTAGAAGGTAAATATTTATAAAAAATATAAACATCAGACATTTACGATTTCTTAAAAATTACTAAAAAATATTAATATCTATAGTATTATTTTATCTAAAAATATGATTGTGACTGAAAAAACCTCTGTCTATATCACCCCCTGGCATTCATTTCAAACCGCATACTAATCCGTAGAAAATAATAATCCCTGAATATTATTATCTAACACTTTCAATCTCCCGCAGACAGAGGTTTTAACAGCGGCCATAAAAAGACAACGATGCATTCTTTCGAGCCACTAAAGTGTTATTCCGCTAGTATTTAAACAAATATGATTTTTACGACCGTCCATGTTAATTTTACGATGGGTAAATATTAGTTTAATTTTGATTAATCGCCTTTACACGTTGAATCTTTTATTGGGACTCAAGACGAAAGTATCGATATTAATTCTGTAAACTGTACTTTTTTATTTTTCTCAAGCCTTAGTGAGAATATCTTCGTTCTAGAGGTTTAAATGTTTAAAATAGAATTACAAGTTGCGGACAAACCAAAAAGCCGAATATTCATATTAAATGAATAGAAAATATGGTTGTAATCAATATACACAGCTCGCAAATAATGTACTAAATCAATAAATACTATATTTAGAAGCCGAATGGAATTTTAAAATTGATTTGGATTAGGTTTTAATCATTTTTTATTGATTTTACGGCAATATTTTCAGACGAAAGACATACAACAATTTTCAATATCCAATGAAGTAGCCTCAAAAGAAGGGAAAGTCTAATATACCGTTATAGATTGACTTACTAAAAAAAATTAGTGCTTATAAACTTAACAATTTGAACATTTTAGATGTATTAGTTTTGAAAAGTAATACAGGTTTTAAAAAATACTTTTAATTTACATGGTTATAATACACGAAACCTTTATACGACTACTTTATCTAACATGTCAATTGAAAAGTCCCCGGCCTGGCACATAGATGACGCTACTAGAATTAAATCCATATATTTTTTAGATATCTTCAAAAGATTCGTCTATATATTTGACAGCTATCGCATCATTAGTTTGTGAATTATAGCATTTTGAGTGAAGCAACTTTTGTTATTGTGAAAAAATGGATAAAAAGTAATTTCGCGTGTTGATAATATATTGAATTTTGAAGGGAAATAATACAGTTGAAGCAAAAACTTGGCTTGGTGCCGAGTTTCCGGACACTGTCCCAGGAAAATCAACCATCAATCATTGGCATGCTAAGTTTAGACGTGGTGAAATGAGCACCGAAGACGGTGAACACAATGGACGCCCAAAAAAGCTTGTTACCGACGAAAACAATAAAAAATCCACAAAATATCTTTGAATGATCTTTGAATGAAATTGAAATCGAATAAAACAGCAGACACTCTAAAGATATCAATTGAACGTTTACATCATATAATTCACGAATAATTGGGTATGAGAAAGCTCGATGTCTGAGTTTTTGCGTCGATATGTGACAATGGATGAAACATGGCTCCATCATTTCACTCCGAAGTCCAATCGAGAGTCATCTGCGTGGACTGCACATGATGAACCTGCTCCAAAACGTGGGAAAACGCAACAGTCGGCTGGCAAAGTTATGGCGTATATATTTTAGGATGTGGATGGAATAATTTTCATTGACTACCTTGAAAAAGAAAGAACCATCAACAGCGACAATTACATAGCATTCTTGGGCCGTTTGAAGGACGAAATCGCTGAAAAACGGCCGCATTTGAAGAAAAAGAAAGTGCTGCTTCAACAAGACAATGCACCGTGTCGCAACTCAGTGAAAACGATGGCAAAAATCCATGAATTGGACTTCGAATTGCTTCTTTATCCACCGTATTCTCCAGATCTGGCCCCCAGCTACTTTTCACTTTACTACACCTGTTCTCAGATCTCAGAGGAATGCTCGCTGGGAACAAATTTTCGTCGAATGAAGACGTGATCGCCGAAACTGAGGCCTATTTTGAAGCAAAGGACAAATCGTACTACAAAAATGGTATCGAAAGTTGGAGAGTTGGAAAGATCGCACAGAAAAAGTATCGAATTATAAAATCCTATGTCAAAAATAAACAGTGGTACAAACACATTATAATCGGCGATGACAAGTGATAATCCCATATGCAAAAAAGGCGAATGACGGCCATCGGCATCAAAATTCTATGTATTTGATGGGATGGGAGGATATATTATTTTATGGGTTGTTAAAACACGCTGTAAATGTTACAACCGACCGTTATATCATATCCATTAAATCAACAAAATCATTCTAAATACCTCACCCGTCCTATTCACCAGCCATCTTCCTTCTGCATAGCCTATATCTATTAAACGCTGTACATTCCAGTCTTAACCAATGTACATTATAAACGATACATTTTATTTTATATTATTGCTTATTTTACATTAATATATGAATCGCAATTATCAAAATCTAATAGAATATTTAATTACTCAAATAATCTTATGATCACTTATGAAAATGCAGATTTATATTTAATGTACCAAATATAGGTTTTTAGTAAAAACAAGTATAAATAATTATACGTTTCATATGTTTAGAAGCTTTTTTTAAACCAACTGTTAATATGTAAATACAAAAAATACACCAAATAATAGAAACTACTCTGTACAAAAATTATTATAGTAGGTTTTAGTAATAATTTAGGTAACATATTTTTATATTATATACTTATAAGTTGGAGAACGTGATATAACAGGCCTTAACAAATATTGTTGTAGCATAATGACAGCTCTTTTAGTAAATGAAAGTCAGTGAATTTGTTAAATTTGTTAAAATCAATTTCTTTGCATTGTGTATTATCTCCTAAAAGAAATGTCAAATTTAATCAAAGGGCCTAAAACTGGAACTTTTATTGATATTTTAACTAATTAATACTACCACATTCACCCTAACAGTACTAACATAAATCAAATTTAGAGACTGATTCTGTTACATGTTTCGGCTCACGAGTATTGCGAGTAGTATTCACGAGCACGAAAAACATGCCCGGAGCTTAATTTTACATTTTTACAAATTACATTTGGCGGAATATTCGACGCCATCTATGATTTATATTGGCTGTCTTATTGGAAGGACGATATGAAATAATACATTTCTAAAACGTTGAGGTACTTAAATCTTATTTTATATTATAATTAATTAAATTTACCTCAACATATTTTTTATTTAATTATATATCATATATATGAATAAAACAAAACATACAACTGAACAAACAAATGAAGTACCTAAATTTAACAAATAACTTCCTATTTTTGAAATAAAATGTAGTCACTGAATTGTTAAATTTAGGTGTATTTTCATTCTTACACAGATCGAAACGTATATGCTCAAAAGTAGCAAAGAAGATAACGTCAAAATGCCATTAGTTGAATATGTTTATAATTTATTCGGATCGTTTTTGTCATTCAATAGAGAATGGTTTCAAACAACACCTCCACATGGCATAACGTACGAAATTATGAAATATTTGTGGCGACCGCCACGACCCTTTAGGTCATCACGGAATTCACCAACAACAACTACAAAGGTTGGTAATGCCGGTGGATTGGTACCATGAAGTTCCAAGCTATAAAAGACCATCACGACGACGTCTCGTTCCCTTTTCTTTTCTCTATACCCTTGTAATAGTACCACTTCCACAGCGCTACCGTACTTCCTCTACCTAACCTAATATCCTGTCAATTCTCCCGTCGACCACATGTATAATTTAATATTAAAATAAACAGTATTTCTTCAACCAATGTTCTCGTGCAAATTCCTTCCAAAATAGTAGTGAGTGTTTGGACAAACAATCGCATCGACAGCCACATATTTCGACCGACTTACCGACCCGACGAACATTCTTACAATTGGGGACCCCGATGTGATCAAAGTGCCTAACAGGTAAATCAACTCAACATAAGCCACTCGACAGGTGCTTGACACCTGCATGGAAGGATAGCCCGAGGAACGGACATCCCACGAGACTAGCCTGATGGACGAAAACCACAGAAGCCCATCATGTATACCATCAACACATGAACACCTTCGCATCACGAAACGGGACACATAACACACTTATAGATACCCTCAAACAAAGCTAAACGCCCCAAGACGAACGACGTCCTGCGACAACTCCGATAGCAGTTGATCCCGTACAACTCCTCGCTCATGTTGGGATCCCCATCTCATCAACAGTCTCTGGGCGCTTGTTTGCGTGATTGCGGGTGCATTTCGGAACCTGCACCACCTAGTGGTACGTTTCACGACAGTTCCACTAGGAGGGGAGTTATCTGGCGACCGCCACGACCCTTTAGGCAACCACGAATTCATCAACAACAACTACAAAGGTTGGTAACGCAGGTGGATTTGTACCATGAAGTTCCAGGCTATAAAAGACCGTCACGTCGACGTCTCGTTCCCTTTTCTTTTCTCTATCCCCTTGTAATAGTACCACTTCCACAGCGCTACCGTACTTCCTCTATCTAACCTAATATCCTGTCAATTCTCCCGTCGATCACATATATAATTTAATATTAAAATAAACAGTATTTCTTCCAAACTTTCTTATTCCACACATTTCGACCGACTCACCAACCCGACGAACATTCCTACACATTATATAGTAATAAAATCATAAACAATAGTAGAAATTATAAAAACTTGCCATATACAGAGGATTTAATGACTATAAAGAATATAGTGCTGTCCTCCTGTATTTAGACAAAGTGTTATAACTACTTACATTAGTTTTACGGTTAGTCAATATTTGTTAAGCATTAGATTTTTGAACTTTGAAACGCAATCGCAATCAAAACATTCAAATTCAGACCCGAAAACTGTAATCAAAACTGTTTTTCAGGGGCCACTGTTGAATACATATCCATAACAAATGCGCCCATTTAATACGAAACAACTAGGTCGTCTGAATGTAGAAGAGCGTGTTAGTTTTCTATTTATTTAAATAGCTTCATCTATAAAAGTAGACGAGCCACCGTAAAGGCAATCAGAAAACGTTGTAAGGAGGAGCTATTAAAATAGCTTGGACTTTTTTTTCCTTTTTAAGAAAATGTTGAATTCCATTTCGGTTCGATGAATGTTTTTAATTGAAAGAGGACCAAGAACAGTTAGTAAAATCGAATATACAAAAATTAGAACGGCGTTAATGTCAGATTAAAATCGATTCAGTTATTCCCATAACGAACTTTACACAATAAGATGATAAAATATTTCAAAAACGAGAAATTTATTCCCAAGGTCTGAAAACTAATTATTTCTTATTTCTAGCCAGGGTTATATCTATCTTAGACATACTATATTTTATGAAACAACCAGAAAACTATCACAAGCAAGTAACAATATGAATATGTTGATTTAAACAATAAGACCAGTCACTATGAGTAATAATCTGGTACCTAATTGTAAGAATACAAAATTAGTCTTATTGCAAAACTACGATGTAATAAGCATATCAAAAGAAAACAAAACAACAAATTTAAAACAACAACATTTATACAAAACAAGTTACTGCTATATAAACAAGTGTTAAAACCCATATGGAACAGATGTTCTGCAAGAAGTAATATAAATATAAAATAATAGAAGTATTTCAGAATAAAATTCTAAAAATAATATAAAATACCACAAAGAATGTAGTTACTAATTCTCAAGAGACGAGACTTGAGCAAAAACTCCACTCCTATATTAACACATAAATATTACAGATTCTGGAGGACACTGTGGTACGATGCAGACTCCAGAGAACAAAAATAATTTCAAAATAATAGCCACACTCTAACTATCTCTAAAATCCACTATCTCCAACTCTTTATTCTATATTTTAATTTCTGAATCTCTATCTCTTTGTAACTTGTTGGTCATTATATACATAATTATATATAAATACTAAGATACATAATTTCCGTAGTTGTATTTTCTTATTAATGGTATTTCTTTATTTCTTTTCTTGTAGAATATTTTTACAAATTATTCAGATGATTTTTGTCTTTCAATAGAAAATGGTTAAATCATAAATAATAGTAGAAATTATAAAAACTTGCCAAATACAGAGGATTTAATGACTATAAAGAATATAGTGCTGTCCTCCTGTATTTAGACAAAATTTTATAACTACTTACATTAGTTTTACGGTTAGTCAATATTTACAATATTAGTTTCACCTGAATACTTTTTGAACAATTTCTTTATTATTTCTTTATTTATTCGAGAGCATCGTGGAGTATTGGGCTAAAACTAAAACAGTTTTTATTTACAATCTATATCAACGAAGTATTACGAAAATATTACAAGCCTAGGTATAATTTTCTACATAAATCCTAAAAATGTATCTACGAAAGTGATTATTCATGTTGCAATAGTATTGCTCACAGAGGTAAGAAATAGTCTGAAAAGACTAAAATAATATAGAACAAAGTGATATAATATAATTTAATTTGTAAACCGTAAGCTATTATGTCGATTGGTATATGGTGTATCAAAAATAATATAATGGTTAATCAAAACTATATACATTATCTAAAATGATCAATTATACATATACATATCATTTCATATACCTTAGTTGATAATTGTGAAAAGTATCGTAAGCTTTATAATTAGTATTAATATTAAATTAAAATAGTAGTAACTGTAAAATTAAGTGTATTTTAATTTAAAAAAATTATAACATCTTTATTCGATACGCTTAGTACAATCTTAATTTACAATTAATTTATTACTACTTTTCCTATGTACTTGGATTAATTAACAAGCATGACGAGTGCGAGAAAATACATCAGTATGTATTTCTCAATGTTTCATAATTGAGAAATACAGAGAATAAATTTATAATTATAATTATTTATTAATTATTAACTTATAGCTATAGTATACACTAAATGTATATACCTTATATAAGTTCGTATGGTTTTGTTCGCTTCAACTCCTGATCCTGCGCGCTGTCCAGCAGTTGTATTGCTTCCACGTTAGTATGATTAGGTAATCTTCTTTCCTGTTTCAAGGCGAAATCTTGGATAACTTCGAAAATCCATTTGATTTCCAGGTCATCGTGCAGTTCTTCATTGGTTACATAGCGATAGGTAGTCAATCGAAGAACCTTGTTTTGACAGCGTTGTATGACTAGTTGTTGAATTTTTAGTACAACCCCATATTTGCACCCCATAGGTCTAAATTGGCTTTATAATTGTATTATAGATCAACCTCTTTGATTTTAGATCAAGTGGAGAGCATCTTCCGACTAACCAGTATAGTTGTTTTATTTTGATTCTAATGTGTTTTGCTTTTTGTCTAACGTGATGTTTCCAATTTAATCTACCGTCAAGATGGATTCCAAGGTATTTAGCTGATTCTGCTTGATCAATTGGGCATCCATTGAGTGATATAATTAAGTTTTTATTATTTCGCCTCAATGCATTTTAATAAATGGCTTAATATAAAAGAACACAATTTAAAATAGTGATTGACTCATTACAAAAGAACATAAAAACAAGCAGGGTTATAACAAATTCGTCAACATCAAAAGTATAATTCATAAATATGCGTATTCATACGCCACTGTTCCAAGAGACTTGGGATATTTGTCACTATAAAACCTATGTGGTCACGGCAAAATCATGATTAATGGACAGAGAGTGTTATTAGCATAAAGAAATGGTTTTAACCTCAGTTTGGACGACAACGCAACAATTTATTATTTAAAATGTTCGAACGGCTAAGCCCTTAAAATAAATTCACCCGACGCGAAATTCTAGCGAAAACAGTAGAAACATTTTTGATACATTGCCAAACGGGAATTTATATCAATAAAATACAAAGAGTGACCGGGTTTTGTTTTGGGTTTCCGAAAACGTTTCAAAACTATTTTTCATTATATTTAAATTGAAAAATGAGAAACGGTATGGGCTAATGACACTTTTGTTTTGCGTATGTTCCACTGCAGCAAGATTTTGTTTCAGTTATGTTTATTTTGTTATTAAAAACTAGAGGAAAACGAATACCGTATATTTCTACAAATTATTTTAATGCCTTATTTTTAGTACGAGTTATTTTTAGGTTTTATTATAAGTCAATTAAAAATAATTCAATTCTTCAATTATCTATTTCACACCTGTATCAGTTCTACACTGCTGATATTCCAATTACAAAAGGAAGTGTAGATTTGCCGACGACACAGTCGTCATAGCAAAAGACCCTCTACATCTAGATTCACAAATGGACTAAAGACCGGAAAATACGAAAAAATAACTCCAAATCTGTCCATGTCAATTTTGCATTGCGGCGAAATAACAAAAACCTAATTAAATCACTTGGCGAATGCCTGATTCCTCAAGCAGAATCAGAAAAATCTCAAAAATCACCAACCTCGATGGTAGATTAATAACTTTAGACAAAAAACAGAGCAGATAAAACTCAAAAATATCAAATAACAGATCAAAAAGCAAAAAGATTAATTTATCAGTCAATTATAAAGTATATTTGAGGTTATGGGTTTCAAAATAAGGGGCTGTAATAAAACATAGAACCCAGTTGTATCCCAAGACTGCCCAAACAAATTTACTTTACTAGGTACCAATGTTTATCGTTACGTAATAAAGAACTGTATAAAGAACTATACGATGACCTCGAAATCAAATGGATTTACGAATTTACTAAATCACAGCAACGTACAGTAACATTCAGGTGGACAACACGCAGAAAATCAGAGCGCTTTGGGTGTGTTGTGTGAGTGTGAGTAGGTTTGGTTGGCGCAGTGGTAAAGCCGAGAGGATGATCCACCTACTATTGCGATAGTCGCGAGTTCGAATCCTGCTAGGTCATGGTCGTAAATTTATGTTTGTGATTCAACATTTGTGATTGTCCTTAGGCAAGAGTGCAAAATCCGATAAGGAATATGATCCCAATCACGCCAATAACCAGACAGGGTAAGACATGATGTCTTCTGGGATGATTTCTAAGTGACTCGCCAGTCAGTAGACTTAATGCCGAGGACCGTAGTTCGGAGCCCACGCTAAACTGTAGGTCCAGTCCAGATAAACTATCGTTGGTAAAAAGGAGACTTTAAAATACACATAAAAAAATCAGAAGAGTGAATTGAACCCAACCGCACGAAGTTCTATAGCGTATAAGTTTTTATTCTTAACTTTACCCTAAGTAGCCTAATGTAAATACAACAAAACAATAGTAATAAATTATTTTTACAAATTACAAAAAGATTATACAAAACACATCCAATGTAACTGAAAAGATTAAAAAGAAATGTAATTTTTCTACGGAATGGAATAATACCCCATAAATGTTTCATCGTATTTTAATATGTTGATTACTGTTTTCAACTAATATACTACAATAAATATAGACAATACAATAGAACTTAAACAAAACCTAAAAACTAAAGATGTACAATAACCATAAATACGTTACTAAATAAAAATATATACCTCATCATAGAAAAAAAAACTAATGCATGACATAATTAAAAATGATCGCACAATAACTACTACAGCTTTTTTAAATAAAGCATTTATTATTTATAATTGAACGGAAATATATTTTAACAAAAATCGAGATGGTAATCGAAATACTACCTATTATTGCAATAAAAACAATGAAAAGTATTTTACTATTTATCATTCACAATTTTATTCTTTTTTCCCTATTACATTAACAATCTTGAAAAATATTGTTCCAAAATGCTGTATTAATATACAATATATGTTTCTGTTTATATATTTATATTTATATACAATATATTTACAAATCTACGTAAGCAAAAATTGGGTATATTTTTGTCAAGGTCGCGGCTAGGACGACAGAGCCAGAACGTTAAAAATCAGTCGAATGAAACTAGTAGAGCCAAAAATAGTAACTAAAAGTACATGACTGAAACAGTCAATAGTAAATAGTAACAAAATCAGTCAGACCGAAAATAGTGACTAAAAACAGTCGAGTGAAACAGTCACTGGTAAAAAGTAGTAAAATCAGTCGAACCAAAAATAGCGACTGAAAGAGTCGATAATAAAAAGTAGTTAATTACTAAACAGTCGATAGTTCCCAACACTAATAAATTACTTATAAATAACATATATATTACAAGATATTTCAAAAAAGTATAACACATTTGTTTAATATATATATTACTAAAGCTCTTTTAAATTCTTTAAGAAAGTTAAAAATATATCAAGACAGCCAAAAAAATTGAAGGCGAGGATTTGAAAACATTACTCGATGATGATCCATGCAAAACGCAAGAAAAATATGCAGAATTGTTGAAAATGACCCGAAAGCTTGAATATTTTGTGCTGTATGAAATGAGGCCAATGGACATTGAAAGACGCTTGGTCATGTATGAAACGCTGCTTCAACGGCAAAATCAGAAAGGTTTCTTGTTTGAAATTATTAAAAGGGGATCCATTACGATAATTCAGAGAGAGAATCATGGGAACGATTTGGTCATGCATCAACAGCAAATCCGAATATTCATGGCTGTAAGCTATTGATCTATATTTGGTAGGATCAGCTTGTTCTGGTATGCTATGAGCTGCTAAA
Organism: Rhynchophorus ferrugineus; assembly: GCF_030347505.1. Classification (NCBI taxonomy): domain Eukaryota; kingdom Metazoa; phylum Arthropoda; class Insecta; order Coleoptera; family Curculionidae; genus Rhynchophorus; species Rhynchophorus ferrugineus. Next base: position 37,076,600 of record NW_027472585.1, on the reverse strand, counting down.
ACCTAATAAAACCATCAATGAGAATCGCTATCGATAATAATGTATACGTTAAGTTATTGCAATACCGGTGAAAACATACTTGGAAATATTAAAATAGAAAGTGCTACCCCACATGTCGTATTCTCTAGAACTTGCTTCTTCTGATTACTACTTGTTCCGTCATATGACACAGAAAATGTGTTGATTCATGGATACCTTTAAAAGATACATCGTTGACTAAAATGGGGAAAAGTAGCGGCTACCGATAAACAATACTTTGAACAAAATATATTGTACCGATTTCTCATAATAAACTTTCAAATTAAATAAAAATCCCTCAAAACTAATTTATAGACCTAATACTAAAATGGATATTACTATTTGAAGCAAGATATTAAACACCAGATGATGATGACTAATATGACAGAAACCATAAATTTAAATAATTTAATCCTCAATGGCGTTTAACTGAAATTAAGAGAAACTGTGCTCATTTTGGAAATAGGATCTTCAACAAATAACTATCCGAGACCCTCCACAGAGTCTAAAAATTGTAAGCCATCCATCAGCATTAGTTTAATACACATTAAGTTTTACCAAATCCAACATTCCACGATGATTAGTAAGATGACAGTCAATGCTACACGATATAAGAAAAAATTAGGTTAATAATACCCATTGGTGCTTGTTAAAAATTGTTAAATTCATACACGGCCACAATTTCCTTTATAAATGTGAAGAATGCAGCAAACAGGACAATAACGTAATAACGTACATAGTACTTATTTTTTATTTAAACATTAATAAAGAAACCAACTGAGAAAATATATAAAATATATAATAATATATCTATAAAAATAAATTTGAAATGAAATTATTTGGAACTCAAAATATGCACCTGTATATATAATGTAATAAAATAAAAAATATAAAGTTACATTTTACATTATTTGTAGAGACAATAAATTAATGTGTAAGTTATATTCAGCTGTGAAAAAAAAAACACGACATATGCGAAAATTTCATCCTCTGTTGATTGATTTTCGCAAGCAGCTCTTCATAATATAAAAATCGATCAATCCATTTTTAAGTTTAACAATTTCAATGAATTTGATATCTGCTGAACACTATTTTTGGTGAATTATCTTGCTTAAGAACTGGTAGTAATTGAGAAGGTTCTGGAGACATAGCATATCATTGTATTATAGGTAATTGTAAAATTTATATAGATTTGATATATTTGATAAAGAAAAAATAATATATTTGATAAAAGAAACCATTTTTTTATCAAATAATCCTGTTATCTTATTCAATTTAAAGTTTTCCAATATATATTTTAGATGAAAAATATGCATAAAATATAATAAAGATAGAGTAGTTAAAATAATATTGTAAGTAGATAAATAGGTTTGGGTAGGTATTAAGCTAAATTGTGTGTATATAGTAGAATATAAAATACATGTAGTAGACAGGTTACTAAAGTTTTTGCTTATTTTTATTTAGCTATTACAACGATTATTATATACATATTTTATTTTAAAATCCTTTTTATGTTAAGAATCTAAGTTTGATTACTTTTTACATTATAGTGAGTTCCTTAATTATTTTTTGAAGTCGGTTAAAATTTTTTGTTTAAAATGTTTTGTTTTTCTCTTCCTAGTCTTAGATACTTTACGCAGTTATGTTATTAAGTATTACAATGAATAGCCCAAGTAAAAGTACAGCCCATATCAAGAAAAGTAAAAATAAAGAAACTGATTGAAAACAAGGAACGTTTCAGTCCCTGGAGTCCTCTACCTAGTCTAAGTGATTTAATAAATATGCCAATCAAACTAGAACAAAAAGAGTTGCTGCCCTGTTGGGAATCGAACACGCCACCTCCGTGAGTGACCTTAACGTTCTAAACCATTGCATCATAGAAACAGTTGCTTACAATGTTTCTACGACTTCTCATATGATATGTGTTAGTGTTTAAAGAACAAAGTAAATGGCTTTGAACTACTTTCGATTTTTCGTCACATCAGTTCAGCAATAACATTATACACAAATGTCTGATTATTTTAGATAAAAAATATGTGAAAACATTGTAGGTATCTTTGAAATTTGAGGTTTCCCCTCAAATCCCCCGCTTCCCCCAACTATATGACAATTTATCCCTTGATTTATTTTATTTGTAGAGCTAAGTTTTGAAAACTATATGTAGTGTCATATTCTATGTTAATGATTATAATAAAGTTCTGAAAATAATGTTACTGATGATAATACTTCCTTGATTATTAGAACGTAATGGATATTATATTTAATTAAGTTCCATTTTAAAAAGGTTCGTTAGTTTTAGTTCTTAAGATAGTTTGCATATATTTTAATATATTTGTTATTCCAATTAATGTTATATATAAAATATATTTCTGATCTTATATTGAAAATATTGTCAAAACAATTTTTGGTAAATATTTAAGTTATTCTCTTTATTTTATTATGAGAAAAAAATTATTAACTTTATAAATCGTGTTCGAATTTTGACTACAGGGCTATCATTCCTTTTTTTAAATCTCCAAAATTGGAAACATAAATTACAACAAGAACTGAATTACATCAAAACAATATTTTAACTAACATATAATTCGAGTATTTTCCTAGAAAACCTTAATTCCATCGAATTATTAAGCCATAATTTCCTTACTGAAACGGTCAACTATTTATTAATTGTAATTGAAAACTAATAAAACTGAATATAACCATGATATTGCCCTTCATACCCAAATGGAATTCAGCAAAAAAGTAAATATACAGTAATTACATTAAATTATGCATATCCCAATAACAAAATTCCATCAAAAAGATATATACCTAATTTATAACAAATTACCATTCAATCGAAATATTTTTAATTAACATCTCATTTCGCTGTAACGCACGAAATAATATTAAACTTTATTACGGTGGAAACAATGAGGTTTCACCACAAAAACATACACGAACCATATTGTACGTACTAATTATCAAATGTTTGGAATAATCAAACAGTATCGGATGATATAACAATATTTAAATTATATCGAATTAATTAATGTATTGTTAAACGATAACAAATTAACTATAACGAGAAGACAACCCCAACATTCCTTTGTGTGCCTTATCAGAGGCTTTGGTTCTACTATTTCACCGGATGTTAGAGGCTTATAACCTGTTTGGGACATATACAAGGGAGGTTCAATAAATGTTCTTCAAAATTAATATGCTATTATGATAAAAAATTATATAATATTTATTTAGTGTTAAAAGTTATAACTCAAAACATTTATGAATTGTTATAAATATTTAACTATTACATACAATGACATAAGCACAAACCAATAAAGGAATATAAAAACAGACCTTAAAAACGAAAAAAAAAAAACCGGAAAACTAATAAAAAAGATCTAATATATCAGTAATTTTATTAACACTTCATTGAATATATTTATTAAAACTGACGTGCATGTAACAGGTCAATTGAAAAGTCCCCGGCCTGACATATAGATGGCGCTACTAGAATTAAATCCATATGTGTTTTAGTCAGCCCTAACCCTCAAAAGATGCGTGTATAAATTTTACAGCTGTCGGATCATTAGTTTGTGAATTATAGCTTTGTGTGAAGCAACTTTTGTTATTGTGAAAAAAATGGATAGAAAGGAATTTCGCGTGTTGACAAAATATTGCTTTTTGAAGGAAAAAAATACAGTTGATGCAAAAACTTGGCTTGATGCCGAGTTTCCGGACACTGCTCCTGGAAAATCAACCATCAAGGATTGGTATGCTAAGTTTAGACCGAATAAACACCCAAGACGTTGAACGCACTGGTCGCCCAAAAGAGGTTGTTACCGACGAAAACATTTAAAAAATTCATAAAATGATTTTAAATGACCGTAAATTGAAATTGAATGAAATAGAAGACACTTTAAAGATATAAACTAAACGTGTATATAATATCATTCACGAATATTTGGGTATGAGAAAGCTCTGTGCAATGTCGGTGCCACTCGAGCTCACTTTTGACAAAAAACAACGACGAGTTGATGATTCGGAGATGTGTTTTGAAGACGATCAAGGGTAATAAACCAGAGTTTTTGCGTCGATATATGACAATAGGTGAAAAATGGCGCCATCATTTCACTCCGAAGTCCAATCGACAATCATCCGAGTGGACTGTACACGATGAACCCGCTCCAAAGCGTGGGAAAACGCAACAGTCGGCTGACAAGTTTATTCCGTCTGAATTTCAGGATGCGCATGGAATAATTTTCTACTACTACCTTGAAAAAGGAAGGACCATCAACAGCGACTATTACATAACGTTATTGAACCGTTTGAAGGACGAAATCGCCGAAAAACGGCCGCATTTGAAGAAAAAGAAAGTGCTGCTTCACTAAGACAATGCACCGTGTCACAAGTTAGTAAAAATTATGGCAAAAATCCGTATTCTCCAGATCTGGCCTCTAGCGACTATTTACTGTTCTCAAATCTCAGAAGAATGCTCGCTGGGAAGAAATGTTCGTCGAATGGTGATCGCCAAAACTGAGGCCTATTCTGAATCAAAGAACAAATCGTACTACAAAAATGGTATCGAAAAGTTGGAGGGTCACTATAATCAGTGTATACCCTTGAAGGTTATTATGTTGAATAAAAAAAAACTAATTTTGCAAAAAAATGTGTTTTACAATGGTAGGCCAGGGACTTTTCAATTGGCCTGTTAAATACACTATTATTATTAGCGATAACGATTTGAAGAAAGATTTTTCTGAACAACTTAAAGTTAAAGAAAGGAAAATATGTTGAACTCATAAAGATCTTTATAGAATTATATAAGAATAAATTCAATATAAGATTGAAATATATAAGTAGATTGTAAGATTTAAAGAAAAATATATAGAAGATTCAATATAAGATATATTAAAATAATACTTTCACTTGACCAAAATTGTATAAAAATAACAATAAGCTGCATGTAGTCTATTCAATATAACAGTGAACTCACGTCCCCAAGATGAAGATTTTCCTAATCATTTTATTCTAATTAAAAAAAGACACAATGCTTTCGGATATGTTCGAACATGTAACCGAACCGTCCTGCAAAGGCCGTCCTGTTGTCAAACGCTTGCAAGATTCTTCAAAATATTAATTATAATAAGCACAGGTAATAAAGCGGCAAACGTTGGTTTAACGCTTTGCTTGTTTTGATAAATATCAAATTATGCTGCTTATTATTACTCTGATTGAAAATGTCGAACCCAAACAGAACATATTGCGTTTCTAATCAGTTACTTCGAACAGGAACGAGATAATGGCGGCCTCACTTGTCAGTAAATGTTAAAGATTAAAGCATTTTACTAAAATTAATTTGCCGTGGTTTTTATTGAAAATGCCCTGAATATTAGTATGGACACGGTCACTGAAATATCTCAAAAAAATGGAAAATACAATCTTGGATTCACCGAAAAGAAACCGTCCTCATACGAAGCAACTGATGAATCAAGATCAGCTTGATGTCAGCTCTATCAGAGATCAAATACATGAAATTTATAAAAAAAGTAATTTTCTTTATATTATTTTTAATACAATACGATTATTTCAGAACAAACTGTTAGTGGGAAAAATCGAAAAGTATCGAAGAAGTCTAATGGAACTTCCAGTGCAATGTATAAAAGCAATCAAATAATCAAATCAAGGAAGACTTATTATTTCAATGTGTGTATTTATATGAGATATGGATATTTCAGAATAGGACCAATATACCCAACGGTCACTCATGGCAAGATGATGATAGAAATAGCTTTAAGACAACAAAAGTTGATGGAAAAAGGTAGACGTTGGAATAACAATTGGTTAGGTTTTTTAATATCAGAAGATTTGTTAATAATTCATTGCAGATATATTGTTCTTCATGCTGGAAATAGGAATGGTTTATAACACCTTCGGTTTGGATGAACTCGATCAAACACTTTGAATAAGAAATTGACAAATGATGGAACCGTGAACAAAAGTTAGATAGATTGGAAATTAATAGCTTAGTAATTCACTTGAATGAAGCTTTTTGAATATGGGATTAGGATTCAATGCTGACAATTTCGAAGACAGGATGATGAGAGTGAAAACAGCTAAAAATTAACATACAACTAACGATAACTGTAGGAAATCTTATTGTAGAATACGAAAGACATATGTACACAGTTATGTATGTAACTGTTCAAAACATACATCAGAATTTGTTTAAAATGTGTGAGGAGAGAAATAATACTAACTGTTTTACAGATATGGCAAATGCATTACAGAGAATGCAGTGATTGAATCTAATTTTATCAAGAAAAGTGTATACTGGTTGTAACAGAACCAAGACAAAATTTGGTGATATCAAAAGGATTTACTTAAAACACTGTACCGAAGGAAACAAAAACTAAGCATAAAAGGTAAATATACTCTCTAATGAAAGTAAAATATATTACTTCGATATACACTGCATAAAAACCCGCCTAGAACTATAATTCATAGATGGTGAGGAAAACAATGCAATGTAAATATAATAAAACACGACCCTCACCTAAAAACTATTAAACTAATATAATACTATAATGTTAATATAAACTATATTTTAAAATAATATTATTGTTCAATAATTTTATTTATATTAGAGTTTTATTGTATATTAAAACCAAAATGAACTAAAACTCAGAGTTGATGCGACAACACTGGGCCGTTTTGACGTCATCAGTTCAGATGACGTGAGTTTACTGTTTTATTGAAAGGACTATCGTGCTGTAAAATATTATATCACTAAAGCTCATTCATTCAAAACATTAATAATAAAAAAATAGTTACCGCACAACTGAAAAAATACTGAATATGTTTTAGCACAATAGCAAGTAATAAAAAAATCAATACTACTATTATAAATATATATGATTAATATCTCCTGAACACTTAAAAATAAAAATTGCCAATAAAAACATCCAAAGTCGTACAAAAAAAAACCCAAACAAAAAAAAATGCACACTTGCACCTGATCCCTTTCAAACGCCGGACCATTTAGCATGAGCATCAAAAGAAACGATCGCTGGCACAGCATTTTTGTGTGGGACAAATAGTCAGGTAATTTTTTTAATGGTGACGTATTCCCCCGCCTTTCATTTAACCGGCTCAAAGCGAAAGAATCATATATTATTCCGAATAGGTGGATGCAGTCTACGACAGCCTACCTGTTTTGGTTTTCATTCATAAATATATCAAGAGGGTTCCGTGGAAGTTACAGAAAAAGCGTCAGCGTTTACTATATCCTTTGGGTGGAACGGCCTTTGAAAACGGCGTTAGATAAACAGTATTGACGAAGGTCAACTCACGACAAAACAGGTTAACGATTTGGATATTCGTGTCGTAATAAAGGAAAAATATATAATAAAATATAGTAAAATATAATAAGCGTCAATAGTAAAATGCAAAACGTTACGAATAGATGCAGCTTTACACTTAAATGATTTAATTTTAATATAATGTATGGAGAAGGTTAAAGCACGAAACCGCAGGCAAATTATTATTTTTAAATAATGGGCCAATAACATAGGATACATTACTCCACAACATCTCCGGATTTCGTGCATGCGCACTCTCCTGCATAGAGTAACCATAGAAAAGAATAAACTATATTGTCCAAGTCAAAACAACAAAAAAATCTAGAATATTTAGCAGCATTTAAACAGCAACAATTTTATTTATAGTGGGAATTTTAGCTGCCAAATTTATAATTTTCAACGACCTGGAATAGGTATCAACACGTGCCAAAAATTAAAGATAACGAGAACAGAGAAGAAAATCATTCTTGTTGTGTTGGAAGTAGTCAAGTCGTTAATGAGGTAGACCTGGATCAAATAAACAAAACGTAAAACTATCAGTGACACCCTAATGATCTAATGACAAGGAAAATATAAGGCATTATATAAGAAAAGTAATATAAAAATATAAGAATAATATAAGGTAAATAAATTATTGTTTTGTAAAAATTATGATGTATTGACTGATATGTCCTTCAGCTTTAATGTACGATCATCCATTCGTTTTAAAAAAAAATAAATAAATAAAGCTGTATATACGCATGCACCAAACTCGGATTATTCACTGTTTTAAAATTAAATGGAGTCAATATGCGCATGCGCTAAAAGCGGAGATGTTGTGGAGTAACGCATCCTGAGTGGGATAGCACAGTGGTGGAAACCACAGATGCAGATAACTACATTGATCGATTGAAGGGTGATCGTATACCTCTCAGATTTCCATTGAAACATTGAGCTATTGGTTGGAAAAAGCAAAGAGAAGCTCCAAAAAGTCCATGAATTAAATGTGCGACAAAATTGTTGACTAAAGGTCAACTGTGGTGAGATTTGGAAAAGTCCACAAACACCAACAGCAGCGAATTCGTTACGAATTGATACTGTCTCTGAACGCCGATTATGGATGAATGTTGATGATTAAATATTACACCTAAAATGCTCTCAAGACAGATTGTTGAAAACAATAACATATCTATTATAGTTAACTCACAACAAATATATACGTATGACTATCTAATTATAGTTGATAATAAAACTAATGGGCATATAGCTGAATCGATCAAGATAAAACTGGCAAACTGTTTTTTTTTTGGCAAAGGCATATTAACATATATAAATTAAAACATAGAACAATTAAATTATAAATAAAAGAACCATCAAGATGTAAATGAAAACAAAATATTACTCTAGAAACAACTCCAAGAACCAGATGGTCATTCAAGTGCAATGCTCTATATAGAACAGCAACTACAACTGCCAAATCTTCGAAAAAAGTAACAAGAAATGCTGTTACTCCTTTGTATGTTATTGGTAATAATGATCCTCCCATAAATTCGAGGTAAAAATCAAGAACCAAATATTGTATTTCAAATTTTGGAAAAATCCAAAGAAGAATAAATACCAGAATAAACCAAAGAAATTTATTCTAAATTTTCTTATAGATATATTTCAATCGTTCCTATTCTTTAGTTAAATTCTAAATAATTATGCTTGGTTCTGGTGTGCTGAATTCGAAAATAAACTCCACTTTACGTGAAGATATCAATATTTCTTAGAGGACGTTCTTATCACCACCTTTAAGCCCCCTCGGTATAGATACAAAAAGAAAGGGAATTTGGTAAACCCAGCACACCTACGAACCATGGTCTTCTTATATTAATTTACGAAGAAGCAATTCCAACTTGATACCCTGGAACTTTTTTCATATTATTTTATTTGCAGCATACCAGAACACAAGAAGATCAGTTTAAAATACTTTCTAACAGCTTTTTTTGCCGAAGAGTTGTTATTAAATAAAAAATCTAAAACAAGTTTACTTTCTTGATAAACCGAGTATAATAATAAGATTTCAGTCGTAATTATATAGTTTTAAATAACGTTCATTAACATTTATAGTGGTACCACAAAAAATACAGCAGCCACAATACAAAGATCCGCTCTTCCTTAACCTCCACACATCCTTCTTTGTTCTTCGTGTATCGATCTAGATGTCTCACGTTGAAATAGTGCCTGGTCACACTACAATTATATTTTTTCAATAACCCATTCGATATCAGATTAGATACAATCACTTACGCGCCCAGACTGATCCCGTATCGAAAATAACCAGAACCATCTGAACGGCAATCAATCCGATACCTCATCAAAGAGCTCGTCAAACGAAACTGGTAAGAAAAAAAACGCATTAATCAAGCCGAAATTCGGAGATCTTGTTGATCTCTATCGATTTATCGATCTACATAAGTCGCGATCGAATCTAACAAATTAATTCGCGATATGAAACGAGTTTTAACCATTTTGTTTAAGGAATTTGTAATCTTTCAGTCAGTAGCACGAGCTTAATCTAAACTAGCAACGACAGATTGTATAAACTTTGGATAATGGAGATAGAAGAAACAATGTTTTAATAGATGTTTTTTCAGCTGTTTATATTACTACCTGTTTATTGAAAATGACATGGAGATGTTTAGTTTTGTAGAATAAAACAAAAACTAATGTCAATAAAATATTTTTCTCTTATATTTGATGATTATCAATAAAAAACAGAATATAAGTTACTGTTCTAGATAGAGCACAACAATTGAATGGCCATCTCTTTCTTGGTTTTGTTTTTAGAGTAATATTTTACCTTCAATTACATATTGCTGCTTCTTTTATTTATAACTTAATTGTTCTATGATCTAATATATTTTATAATGCATTTTCCAAGAAAACAACTAACATGTGTTCTTTAATTATATAGTTTTATCTTGACCGATCCAGCTATATGACCAATAGTTTTATTATAGTTTTATTAGTAATTACGTTTATATTTGTTGTATATTAACTACAATAGATATATTATTGTTTTCAATTTTTTTCTATAAGAGCATTTTTAAAAATGTTATACAAAATTCAAGAATTTTTGAGTTATACTTTAGTATTTAATAAATCCATTAATAAGAATACGCTGTTGTTGGTGCTTCAGGACTTTGAAGATTCTTTTCTAAATCTATCTGTTTTTCCATCCAATAGCTCATTTTTTCAATAAAAATCTGCGAGGACTACGTTTACCCTTCAATCGACAAATATTGCAATCTGAATATGCGATTTCCTCAATTGTGTATTGACTGTCATTTGTCAAACGAACTTAGAAACATGTAGAATAGAAACATGAGAAAAAATTTACAACAAGTATCGTATTTGAAAGATCTCAAACTTACAGAGGTTAGGCTGTAATAGTGACTCGGATCCATAAAAACAGATTGGCGAGATAATGGTTCAAAATAGACAGGTTCTAATATTTCCTCTATTCCACATGTAGCGTTTAAGAGAAGCGAAATTTCCTGTAGCTCGGCAGATTCGAACTATAGTATAAGAAGTCTTAAGAGCTGCATCAACAAATGTAGCTTGAATATGAAAAGATCATTAAACAATTTTAAATATTTATTATTATTATACTATATAATATAAATATAGACTTTCAAAATTTAAAATCAATGGAAAACTTCAGGGAATTAATGTTACATAATTTACATTTTACATTTGCGTTAAGTTACATATTGCTTAATTAATTTGCATTATATTATTATTGTTTATATTGTGTATTGAAGTAAACATGGAGATATTTAGTTTTGTAGAGTGATATAAAAACTAATGTTAATAAGACATTTTTCTCTTATATTTGATGATTATCAATAAAAGAAAACGGAATATAAATTGTTATTTATCTTCAAAAAGTTTTATACAAATAAAAATTAGAGATAGCATTAAATCAGAATTATATATATCATTAACAAAGAAATTTTTACCATTATAATTTTTCATTCCATTCAGATCCATTCAATTTTCTTAATAATTACACCAAATTGTAATGTAGATAAATCAAGTTCGCATTTTGTCTATGATAGTACAAAACTAACAAATTTTTTTAATAATATTAATATTTGATGAATGTAAAGAAACCTTTTTCTTGTCAAAAAGTAAAGATCTATCTAACGTTGACAATACTTGATAAATTAAAGATCTTGACATCATTCTGCAGAAAATTCGATTGATGACCAAGAAGAATCCCGACCTTGACCTTTTATCCACAAACGTATACTTAAATATTTCTGTCTGTCACTATTGCTGCTAATATATAAAGGCGTTGCTTCACTAATTCAAAAAGATTCTAATATAAAATACTGAAAAATTTAATAAAAATGCCTCGAGATATTAGGAAACACCAACAAAAACTTATATTCTCGGAAATCATCGTCCATTTAATAAGAAGTCTCAGCTTGATGACCTACTGCTTCAAAGGGAAAAAAAATTATATGATCTTAAGTTTCATGACAGTTATGGTATTGTTAAACCATAACAATAAGAATTTATATGATGCGTTGCTTATAAACATTACTTACTTTTATCAAAAAGTAATCAGTTAATAAATTTAAATAAGTTAGATTAGAATAAAAATACTACACGGAATATTGGTTAAATAGAATCGGGTTAGAATGAATCAAAAATCCAAGAAAAGTACTAATCTGATCACTATTAAAACAATTGCGTTCAAAAGTTATTATAATATATTTTACGCAATCTTTAGACTGATCATGATACCAAAACCTGGTAAGTAACTTAATACTACACCTTACAGACCTATTTCTCTTTTAATAATTGTGTGAGAAATTAACATCTTGTATCTTCAATAGACTCTTCAGAATTGTCACAACCAGGGTCAAAAATTACTTCATTGAGTGATCTCCTGCATACTATTTTAATTAATTAGTCTTATTCTAAAGTCTATATATATGATATATATATATATATATATATATATATATATATATATATATATTAACTTGTTATCTAATGATAACTTGGATTTGCGCCCGATGAGAAAATACATTTGATATAATTTAAGTCCAAGTTATGTATATGTTCTTCTTCCAGGTTAGGCGTCGATCTAAATGTATACCAAGATATTTAACATCCTCTGCTTGGGGGAGTTGACAATGATTGATATTCACTGGAAGACATGTTCTTCTACGCAAAGTAGAAATTAAGGGGTATGAGTAGAAATTATAATTATATGGATTTTGTTTCATTGGCTTTAATGTGCCATGTCTTCAACCACAGTTGTATATGCTCTAGGTGGGTTTATAGGTTCATTGATGCTGTGACTGGATATTCATGAGATGATAAAATTGCTGTGTCATCTGCGTATGTTGCCACAGTAGTTATTTTTGTGGTGGGTAGATCAGCTGTATATAGAAGATATACTAATGAACCCAATACACTACCTTGCGAAACTCCTGACTGTATCTCACTTAACTCGGTATATTCATCACCTCAAGTTTCATTAAGTTAACCTGCAGGTTCGTATGCCATATTTTGTCAAAAGCCTGATCTTTTGGCCTTTAGGTCACAACCACAGATGGCGCAGAACTATTAGCAGTTGGACAAGAACCAAGAAACATTTACAAATAAACTTGATGCAGCTAATAATAAATAAATTTAGGTATAAAAAAAAGAGCATATTAAAAAGAAATTAGCCGAGCTGAAAACAAAATATAGGCAGTTGCGTTAGCAGTTAGAAGAACATTCGAAATGTGAATAGTATGACTGCTTCATAAAAAATAGTGCTGACATAAAATTATGACTGCATCTAAAACTAAATCGAATATGGCTAGAATAGAACGAGGCCAAGCTACATCATCATAAATCCTATAGCCTCTGCAGCTATTAGAACTACTAACTGAACTGTAGTGTATCTGAACACATGGTTGGTCCAGTAGACCAGTTTTAAAACAGAATAATATTTAAAAAATCATAATAACCCTATATTGATATTAATAAGTTCTTTAAGATCTAATCCAGTTTGATTTTATGTGGAAGCAAATCAGGTATATCATACATCAGCGTCACCATACCAATCAATCTATTATCTACAAATACTGTCACGTCAAACTTAAATAACAAACATAATTTAATCCAAAAACTCAAGATATTGTTAATCAGTATCGATTTATCATTAACATAAATCATTTGACAACATTTAACAAATCATCTGGCGTTGCAGAACGAGTTTAAACCGTTTATTTCAAGAACGATTTATAATATCTCGGCAGCGCGATCACTATGTAAATTAACAACGACAAAAGAAATAAACGCGAGACTGTAGCGAAACAGGAAAAATAATAATTTCGCGCATTTCTGGTTCCTCCGTACTATCACTCACCTTATATCTTTTAAATAATCTTTTGTTTTACGTCAGTGTTAAAAATAGGTTCAGTATTGTGGGTCACTACAAGAAAACGCACTTAATAAAGAAAACTCGAGACCGTTTGAACGGTATAAGAAATTATATTTATTGTTTTCATTTTAAGAAAACAATCTAAATTTAAGACGCACAAAAATGCGATGCTGATGCCTATACCGGAAATAATACGCTTAAAAGAGTTTAATATATAGCGTAACGTCATAAAATGTCTGAGGCATTTCTGTTATATGAAAGAAAATACCTTTCTTTTATTATTTAAGTAAAATAAACGAAACCATATCATTATTAATATAATTTTCAGTTTTTTTCATTCATTAAGTAAGATTACTAAAATTGCCTCCTTGTAAATCATAATGAAAATGTATAATAAATAGTTCGGTAACAATCTAAAGATGATTGAATTGGAGCTTGGTAAATTAAGCGGACGAAAAAGTATTTTGTATTTAAATGTCATAACATGAAGAGAGTTACACCGAAGACAGTTAACAACACATTAACTTTTCTGACAATTTAATATATTCAGTCAAGAGCAAAAAAGTACAGTTTAGTCGGAAGATACTCTCAACTTGACCTAAAATCAAAGAGATTGGTTTGATCAGTTAATCATAAAGCCAATTTGGACCTATGGAGTGCAAATATGGGGTTGCACTAAAATATTAAACCAACTCGAAATACAACGCGCCCAAAACAGTTCTACGATTAATTACCAATGCTTATCGCTACGTAACCAACGAAAAGCCGCACGATGACCTCGAAATAAAACGAATACACGAAGTCATTCGAGATTTCGCTCTAAAACATGAAATAAGGTTGCTATATCACAACAACTAGGAAGCAATACAGCTACTGGACAAAACGCAAGAAACCAGAAGATTGAAACGAACCAAACCACACGAACTTGTTTAGAGTATATTCTTAAATGTAGCTTAAGTAGTTTAGTTTTATTTTAATTCAGGAAAAACATAGTGATGTATGAATCCCATATTCGCCTTGCTTGTGTATTTAAGCAATTACAACAAAACAATAGTAAAAAATGTATTTGTAAATTAAAATTGCACTAAGCACATCTAATGTAACAGGTAATTAACAAAAAAAGAGCGAAAGAAGAAGAAATTTACAAGTGTAGTTAAGAATAAAAGATTAAACAAGCTTATTCAAAATATTATCATTAAAGATTATCAAAGTTTTACTCAAGAACATAGAGAAGTTCCTAGAAAATAAGGACAAGTCTTCCTTAATTACATAGAAAGGTTATTGATATTAAAATACTAAATTTTTTAAAATAGAAGGACAAACATTTAGAAATGTATTGTAGTGGCGATCAAGTGCCAATTATTGAGCCTTACCCTGGCTCTTTCAATTGCCTCCTTTCCGTCAAGATCTGCTCTCAGAACATTTAATATGTTTGTCTTTCGGAACAAAAGAAGTAAATGGTTTAAAACATATGTTTCGAATTCAGGAATCACACTTTATTTAGTTGACGCCCGGTCAAACAGGCATCAGTTTATTATATACAATCAACACATTCAAGTTTTAAATTATCAGCTAGTTAAGAATAACAATGAATATGAAATATTGGAATAAACTACAAACTGCAAGGACTAAAAACAGGATGAAATATAATCTGTGCTTTGTGCTGGACACATTGAGTCACTCTTTATCTTCAATACTATGTCTTTATCATCAGTTATCGCTACGCTTATACACCAATATCGTATTATGGTATCCTAAACAGACGAATCAATAACACAATTATCTTCATAAAGTTCAGCCTATGCTGAGATAAGTGTCGCTAATAATATACCAAATAACCATTACCACTTTTTACCAACTAGTCTCCTTTTTATCAACTAGGGTTTATCTGGACTGGACCTACTGTTTAACGTGGGCTCCGAACCAGGGTCCTCGGCATTAAGCCTACCGACTAGAGAGTGACCTAGTGGTGGTTCATCAGGTTGAACCAAAACTCTTGGTTGGCTGAATATTATCAAAGAGACTCCAGATATTCCCAACTGTATCTTCCTCATTTCGATGAAGAAAGTACGCTTACAGATTCTTAGAGGTTCAGATATTTGAGCACAGCAAAACACCTCAATAGCTGACTTGAATAGGTCTGAATCTTATTATCTCAAAAACGTGATAATATATTTAATTGCCATGATTACAATATCCAAGTTTCCCTAGAATTTGGTACATATATTTGGTTCCCTGACTTAATTGATTATCGTGGACTTTCGGCTTTCCGCTTTCCACTTTCATGAAGATATTTTCTTCAATATCCAGTTGAAATTCATCAAGCTATTTATATCAGAACCATGTTGATTTTGCAGCAAAGCAATCCATGCTGCATCGATCTGAGTAAGAAGTTTTTAAAAGCTGTATCTTATGAATACGTTGCATCAAAATTCTTCAAACGTGTGGCCGAGCATTTTTATGCAAGAGGTTGACTGACGTCTATTGACGGTATTTTTGCTATAATACATCGGAGTTTCATTTCAACAGTTTAATTTAGCTGTTAAAGTTGTAGTGCATCTTGCTAATCCCATCACATGCGCATAAAAATATTCTGGGGATTAGGCTTAGAATTGTCGCAAAAAATCCACTTTTCATCGCCAGCTCAGAAGACCTGCCTGGCAAGATAGAAAAAAGAAAATAATTAATCCATCAACTGTGAAGCTATTTGAAAGTTCTCTAAGAGTTTGAGTCATGGTCTTCGAGCGTCTTTAATCCTCCAGACCGTTATTTATTTATGATAACAAAATAACTACTTTTTCATAATTCCAAGGCCGAGAATTCAGACATAACGAAGCAGATAATAGGATAGTTAGTTAAGTAGTATTAAGTTATTTACACTGATACATCGGTTACTCAGAAAAAGATATCACTGATCAAAAACGAGTAAGCACCCAATATCACTTATTAATAAATATGAGTTATCATCAATGTCACACGCTAGCCGTATTAATCTTAATGTATAACAGATGACGATAAAAATTAAAATTCGTAAAATCGTATATTGTACAATACAAAAAACAACATGTTAATTAAACGTTATGCACTAAAAAATCGACGGAAATGAATTTGTAGAGCGATATTCCTCTATGCGTCCTTCGAAACCAACTGTGTCGTATTAAATGTGACCTCGAACACAATTCAATAGCACTTTACCTGCCCGATTTATCTGTGAACGCATTTTTTTTTAAATTCGGATGCTCATTAAAAGGTAATTACTTATTCATCAAAATACACCATTGTTATTTAAATGAAATATGCCCCGGGCTGTTACTGTATTTTTGACCGCAAAACGCCGAAAAAAACGGTCGATTTTTATCTATCTATTCTCGCTCAACAAGTTTAGTAGCCCGAACGGAATACCGGCGATCTCGAATTTCGAAAGCCTCCGTACTACTAATTAAATTTTTCACGTTGGTTATTGGGAGAGCCGTACAACATGTAGCTGCCGTCATTGTTCAGAATTCGAGCGAACGGTCCTGCGTCCGAATTCAGATGTATGCATCCGATTAGAATAGTAATAGATTTGGAACTTTAATCTAAATAAATACCTTGAGCAGGAAGAAGCCAACAATCAAATCTGACCGCAGATATCTCAGTCGACGAAATAATATGTTAATCAAATGATATAGGACAATCATTGAGATGTTTTTACCTTAATCTCCGGTTTTAGCGCCATGGAACTAAAATTTATACTCGGCAAAAGTTATTTTTAGAAATAACAAAGTGTATAGAAAAATTCCATATAATTATGGCGGGTGTTCATTAATGTGAATTAATTCAAACCAAGTGGAGTTTACAACATCGAACGTGAGTTAACGGATTTAAATAATAAACCCTTGATACAAATATAGATATTTATAACACACAATCAAAAATGATTATACTTAGAAGAAAGATAACATGCAGTTTTAGTCTGTCTTAATTAGCGTTTAGCATTGTCTTCCAATGAGCGCACCCGTAGTTTACAAAGAACTAAAATACCTATGTTTTTATTCAAATTTTTTTTTACTGTGGTAAATGTGATGATAACTATTTGTAGGTAGAATTACAAAAAGTGGAACAGTTAACAGTAAAAATAAAACAGCCTGTTCATACAAGAAAATGTTTAAAGATAAATAGGTATCGAAACCGATTGAAATTTAAAGATTATCATTATATAAGATGTATCAGTACTAATCAATTACTGTAATGCACCAAAATAGTAACAGATAAATATAGTAAGATGTGAAATATATTGTTCATCAAAATGAGCTCTTCCATCAGGGATAGTTTCAAAATGTAGGAATTCTAATCCAATCACCCTTGGTATTTTCATCAGAGCAATGCTCTTATCGCGCTTTATTTTCTTTTTGCATGAAATACCTAATTCATATTATCCTGCAACTATACTACTTATAATGTAGTACCGTGGGAGTTTTGATTATTCCCAAAACTATAGCAAAACACAGTTGACAAGATTTTAAATGTCGTCCTAGACACTTAATTCAACAACTCTTTGGAGAACAAAAACGTTGACATGCATTGTATCCAAAGGAAATTACTTGAAAGAAAGGTAGGAGATAAATTTATAGAAATAAATAACCCATTTGCGTTCTATTTTAAAAGCTACAATCTTCCGTCACTTTAGAATGCATATGAGCAATTATAGGCATTATAAAAACATATATTTTATAGCGCGGTTGATATGATCTTCATTATCCAGAAAAAACCTATGTCTTTAGTCTGGTCCAGTAAAATTAAAAGTTTGGTGTATGTTATTGTAATATAAGATTATATCGGACGTATTCTGTATAGTTCCTCCAACAAGGACCACCACTTTTCCCGTGCAAATAAAATAGTTTTCAAGTAAATTAAAGATTTTTGTTTTAAACACACTTTAACACTGACTCTCTATAAAATTCCAAGAAGATTACAAAATAATATGAAGATCATGCAACATAGTACGTGTTGGCAATAGTGCTTCCATGTAAATAATGCGATGCGTATGTATTGCTGCTTGTATTTACATACCAACTTTTGCCGATTATATTATAGAATAATATAATTTCAATAAAAACAGTACGGCAGCAGATCCACAAAGGTAACAACCATGGAAGGGCTGTGATTGTGAAATTCTTTATAACTGACAGAAATGGTGATAATACTATGGTGATAACAGTATATTGATGTTAAATACTGCCATATTCCAAAATGATCTTCCCTAACTAGCACAATCCCCACACGTCAACATAATTGAACCGTTATGGGGAGTTTTACTATCTCACTACTATCTCTCCATTTCACAGCCATTTCAACAGATCGTTGAAATTCGTTAAAACAAAAAGATTTTTATCGGCTTGGTTATCGAGCGGCCGAGAGGATGGTCCTCCAACTCTTGCGATAGTCGCGGATTCGAGTTCTGCTGGGACATGGTCGTAATTTATGTTGGTGATTATCCAAAGGGTAAGAATGCAAAATCCGACAAGGAAAATAATCCTAATCACACTAGTTCTTGGATGATCTTCATTTTAAACTGTAGATCCAGTTCAAATAATCCCAAGTTGGTAAAAAGGGGACTTTTTCAAATTTTAAATCCAACATATATAATAAATTATATAGACAATTAAAGTGTACTTAGTTATACCATATTTGTAATGTGGAAAAAGATATTGACACCAATTACTTTTTTCCTCTCTCAAGGTTCGAGATAAAATCGCTTTTTCTACTAATTAGTTATCGAAAGAAAAAAAAGGGGACGTCGTCGCGTAATATACGACGGCAATTAAAAATATGGTGGTTAATAATTTAGGATGATAGCCGCGCGCGTACTTCCACACCAGAATTTAACTTAATAAATTCCGCTTTATCTGAAACGGTCCCGTTCGCCACGGACGAGAACGACACTCCGCCGACTCCTTATCTATCTCTAATAATAAAACTGATATAAATTTATGGCTACTTTGGCATCGTCAAGTCTTAAACGCTGCTGCGGGGCCGTAGCCCGTTTCGCGAAAGGAGCTTTGCCCAGAAGGAGACGTCCGAGAGGTCGTTTTATAGATAGGCGACGACTTAAACGGTATAAGTCTAAAAACCGCTTACTTTAAAATTCTTTATAGACGGTCTTTTTCTTAATAAAATAAGACACAGTGTTTATAACTTATTTACGTTTGTATTACTGAAAAGTTTATTTAAACAACTTGATTATCAACATAATAATAATTTATGCATGTATCATCAAATTGAATAATATTTTATCTAGTTATCTATGTAACTCATATTATACGAGGGTCACTATTTATATTTCGGGAATTGCCAACACTGTTGTCATGTGAGTCCATCTGACGGTTCCATCGTAAAGTTTGACATTTTTGACGATATACGTACTCAGAACAGTTTGTCGTACGGACGCTATTTTTTTATTTTATATTTAGTTTTCATTCGATTATTTTTTACGATTTTCGACGTGGATTATCACAACAAGAGTGCATCAGTCAACTGAATTTGACTTCTGGTGATGAAGCTTCATCAAAAACCACCATGCATCGCTGGTTTAGTGAATTCAATCGTGATCGTAATTCGCTGTCCGACGTGAAGGTCGTCAAAAATCAGCTGTGGTGCCAGAAAACATCGATGTTATATGCGAAATGATTAAGCAAGATCGTCATGTCACCTATTGCTAGACTGAGGCATCCCTAAGCATTAATTTCACCAGCATATATGCGATTTTACATGAACACTTAGCTGTGTGAAAGTTATGTTCGCGTTGGATCTCACACAATTTGACAATCGCTCAAAAAAGGCTCGTGTTAATAGGTGCAAAGAAATGCAAAGAATAAAATAACGAATCATGGATATATTCGTATGAGCCCGAAAGTAAGCAACAATCAACTGTATGGGTGTTCCAAGATGAACCAAATTCAACAAAAGCTGTTCGCGCACGAAGAACTTCAAAGAAAATGGTTTCTTCGGGAAAACTGGTCATATTGCAACAGTGCCTCTAGAGTATCGTAGAATAGTAAATTCTGATTGGTACACAACCATTTGTCTGCCAGAAGTCTTCGGTGAAATAAGGAAAACAAACAAGAGACGCCAGATTGTTCTTCATCATGACAATGCGAGCTCTCAAACAAGGGACTATTTGCGCACTCAAAACATCGAATTGATGGGTCATCCGCCGTACAGCCCTGATTTGGCACCCAATGGCTTCTTTTTGTTCCCATCCCCGAAGAATAAACTGCGTGGTCAACGATTTTCATCGCCCGAAAAAGCTATTGAAGCGTTCAAAAATCATGTTTAAAAGATACCTCATTCGGAATGGAATAAATGCTTTGAAAATTGGTTTAAGCGTATGCATATCGATCAATGTGGCTAGTACTTTAAAAAACAATAAAAGTATATTCACAGCTTAACTATTTGTTTTTTCCTATTCCCGACATATAAATAGTGACCCTCTTATGACTATAATGTAAAATAAGAAGTTTTACAATATAATTGTATAAAAAACTACAGCTAATAGACGTTTAACTTGTAAAAAACATATAGTGACAAAACCCAAACAGCTTGGGCTTAAACTAAACCAAATGTATTGGCCAAGGTTTTGCCTTATAAGTCAATATCTAGGCACATTTGGACCTATAGTATTAAACTGTGGGGTGCTACTATCAAATCCATCATAGCTATCCTTTAGAGGTTCCAGAATAAAGTGTTGCGAGTAATCGCCTATGCGCCATATTACGTCTTCAACAACAAGTATTCTGAAAGACTATTAGTGCATCCGAATGCACTCGCCAAACAGTTAAATGTGCGCGATAACAGTGAAGTGCGGAGGCACAAACGCAATCTATCATAGGAACTGATTAATAGACACAGAGTGAGATAAAAAATGATCTTTAAAATAAGAAGAATCCTTAGAATAAGATTTAGATTATAAATTTGTACAGCAGATTACTTACTGAAGCGATCTAGCGATCTTCTACATGTTTTATTTTAATATTTTTGATATATCGATATTTTAAAAAATATCTAGTAATTTAAGATCATTATAATGCCTAGTTCGACAAACCAGTAGTTTTCTATTGTCTTGTCACTTATCACAATTTTATACAGACTCTAAACAAGCATAATGCTGAAATAAATAAGACATTCTAATAACGTTAATGAAAACCCCTTTAATATTAGTCTCGTAGAACATAATGATCCAAAATATGAAATTCACAATTATCCATACATATATTATTGACCCTGTAATGAATTTTGTCATGTATTTTGAAATATATTATTATCCATAACGTAATTTATATAAGCACTAAATACTAGTTACTTAACTACAAATATTTATACCGAATATACCTACATTAATTAAGTTTTTGTATAAACAGACACATATAGGACTTTTTCTAACGATAAATACCAACCACTGTGACCAAATATTGTAATAAACTTATCAAATTTACGACCGCAAGTTCGAAATATAATTAATTAACAACATATATCATCCACGATATTATTGGCTAAAGCGCTTTATACGACCAAAGCAAAAAATAGAAATATTTACGGAATATATTCCAATATATCGTATATTCATAATTTTTTCGGGGCAAATATTACGAAGCTATTTGAGAAAGTCGCGTTCAGCGCTAAAATACGAGATATGAAATAACGTTCAGCATAGCGGAATGCTATAGGGGTTTTAATGGAATTTCAAATGTTCTGATTATCCTATTTTATAATCCCGGTTCCCGGTACCGATACTGTAACAAAATATTCTTTCTCTCGTCGCTGATGCTTCATCATCGGATATTTTTAAGTCTCTTCTATCATCTCCGTGCTTCGTTGGATCTAAAAAAACTTTTTTTTGAAATTCTAGCACCAGCTGACAAAAATCTTTTTACGCTTGTTTAAAATAACTCTGGCATTACCAGGATTAGGATGTTATTGTTAATATCATATGAGTTATAGATATATTCGAGGTTTGTATGTATATGCATTCGTTACAGTCTTTATGAGACAACTTATATTCTTTGTAGTTGTATTATTATAACAGATAGACTGAAAAGTCACGGGCGTAATAAAGAACACGCGGTTATTTTTTGTTAAAAATTGGCTTTATTGATCAACGTAATCTCCATCAAGGGTCACACAATCATTCCAGGACCGCTCTAACATTTCAATACCACGTTTGTGGAACGATTTAACTAACTTAACCCCAAAATAGGCCTCAGTTTCACCGATAACCTCTTCATTTGAGCGAAATTTCTTACCGGTGAGCATTTTTTGAGGTCTGCGAACAGCCAGTGGTCGCTGTGAGCCAAATCTGGTAAATACGATAGATGTGGGAGCAATTCGAAGTTTAAATCATGTAGTTTTACCAGTTTTTGCATTAATAAACAGTGTAAAATTAAAACACACAATTGTTTTTGATCGATAGTTAAAAAAAAAACTAGTATCACCCTTAGTACAATAACTCACAAACTTATGAATAGAATATCATGAAATTGTAACAGCTTTCTTTTGAAGGTTAGTATTAACTTAGCTCAGGTGTTATATTGTAGCCTTTTCGCTTATACATTTTTAATAATCTTCAATTATATTAATTAATATCCAGCTTTCTGTCTCCTCCATTAAACAAAATGTTATTATTATCAAGTTCTGAAAAATCAGTTTCTCCTAATAGATCACTCGAAGATGGTGTATCTATAGTAATACGTATTCAATGCCATCCTAGAGCTCGTTTTACCTACCAGTGATAGCCAGTTCTAGAACAATTACATATATGAACACACTATCCGATTTACCACTCCATAATAATCTGTTATTACACAAGCAAATTTCCAAGTCACTGGGGAATCACAGCGTGTAATTATGGCGTTACGCAACGAAACCTAATATTAACATGATCCAGAGTGGCCAAAACTATGTCCTTTGCAAAACTGATCAAAGGATGTCAACCTACCTGTGAACCTACCTGGAGATTGAAAAGACAAAACCCTTTGAACTAATGTATTTATACATGAAAACTGCGCCATACGTATGTGGAATCCACCAGTGGGAGTACATCTATCAAGTGTTAATTAAATTTGGATCTAATATCTTAGATTTATACTTTAAGAACAATTACTAGGAAGTTGCAGTAAATAAATAGTTCTAATATGTGTGGCATAAAAATCTCTAACAGGTTTAAAAGGTAAAATTAACAGTTCATAAAATATTCTAAATATAATGGTAACGTTATTCCAATAATGGTAGAGATTCCAGAAGTCATTTCTTTATGAAGACATTTCACATAATTTTATGTATATTGAAGTTGGGGAATTTATATTAAAAATTAGAGCCATTATTTCAAGAAATAAGAAGAGAAACAATTATATTGAAACAAAGAGTCAATACAATAACAAGCTACTTTACTATGGGCAACTACGAAACTTCTATGATAACTAACCATAAGAATAAGCCAGGAACTGCAAATGTAAATTATATTAACACTCCAATGTAAAGTAATTAGTAGAATGAAAATAACTATCACCACAAAAATATTACGATGAAATCAAAAAATATAGGAAAAAATATTCTTAAGAAAATTAAAATCCTAGATTATTAGTTAGAAACCTTAGCACAAAGGACTAATTCGACGCTAAAACCAATTACATAATGAACGTGACGGTGACAATTTGTTAAATAGATCTCAATCAACTGGCAATACCCAAAAGTATGACATTCCTAGAGGACTTTCAATATCCATTCTTATATTCTCTGTTTTTGTATTTCATAACTAATATTGTCTCGTATTAAAAGGTTCAATATAAAATTAGTACTTTCTAAATTCAATAAATATTGTTGCTTAATAGGGATATCAATATAAAGTAAACCTAGTTTAAAGATGTACTACTCGTTAAAACTTTAATATATTAACTGGTAAAATCTACTAAAATGTCAGCACGGCTTTGTTAACTACGAGATTTTCATGACAAAATTAACAACTAAACAATAGTCTAGGAAATTGTTATGCTACAAAGGCTCCATGTCTGGGACATAAGCCACGTGCCAGAGAAATTAGCAGTACCAGCGCAAAGATATAGTAGTTATGACGCTTTCACAACAAGTACTGTCATGATACGATCGAATTTTATACTATTTGAAGTCAGTGGGTACTTGTAATTTATCTGCATAGAAGCCTATGGTAAATAAACAAACAATAGTTTATATACAGGAAAATTAAAATGGTTGTCTAGACAAGAAATATTTTAAATATAATAAGAAACTACAAAACAATGACAAAACCCACAAATTGACAACCAATTAAGGAAATGAGAGAAATTTTTAACTATACCAGAAACGAACAACGAAAAAAATAACTCCAGATTAGAGATACCGCACTGAAAGATCATTTATTGGGCTACCTTTAAGGCTGTATCATTTTTCATCGTTATGCCGAACGAATCGTCAAGATTATCTTGCCGATGATCAAGCAAACATCAATCTTCACCCCTGTTTAGCCCGCTATTTAGTTTCACTCTGAGCTACCGTAGCGGGTTCTTAAAGCAAAGTGATTAATTAAGTCGCAATCGTTACGATTCCTCCGAATTAACCCGAATTAAGGCTGTTGGAGATCAAAGGATTATAAACACTAATAAAAAATAGGTGAAAAATGTAGAATGGGTCAAAAAACTAATCAGATAAAATAAAATTCGTGGAGATGTAGAAAATTAAGTCTTATTACGTAACACCTTTGGAAACACATACACAGTATTTAATTATTTTAGTAATTCTTCCAGGAAGATCAGAAACTTATTAATATTCATAAAGTAAACGCAGATTTATTATAAACATGTCACGGTGATCGAAAAATAGTAAAACGTAATAAAATATTTTTACAAAATAAAATTGAACCCACTTCAAAAAATAAGTAAGGAACTCACTAAATAGTAAAAAATAATCAAAACTAGATTTAAAAAAAAACTACCTACTATGTTTCTACGATTTCTCATATGATATGGTTAGTGCTTAAACAGCAATCTGAATGACTTCCACACTGAACTACCTCCGATTTTTCGTCACATCAGTTCAGCAATAACATTAGACACAAATATCTAATTACATTAGATAAAAAAATATGTGAAGATATTTTATGTGCCCTTGAAATTTCACTCGATTTCCCCCCTTCTCCCCGACATATCCTGATTTGGTTCCAATGAGACCACCTCGGAAGAGCACTCTTTCCTGATGATTGAAACCGAATCAAATCCAACAATTGTTTAGAAAAATAAAAAAAGGTGATATAAATGCATTAAATCCTTGGAAATTACTTTGAAGGGCGTCGAATATATCTAGATTTTTTATTTGATTATCATCCATCATTTACCTGCTCCCATGTAAACTTATTATCTATTAATGTAACACTTTGAATCGTCTATGAATAACCAAGCGATGGTCCAAAGAGGATACATTAAAAATCATCGTAGTAGTAGATTGACTACACTGCGTCCGCGCGCGCGTCCCCAATGTTAGAAATATTTGAATATTCTCAGTATTGCTTGGGACGTCATAAGTAGAGCTGTGTCTTATCTATAGCATCTATAGCATTTATGGAAAATACTACCTTTATGATAACTCCTTATTCAGTGATATATAAGCTCTTTGACTTCTTGTTTTCTAAGAAATTTTTTAAGCAATATTTTTTTCTTTATCGTCCTGTGGCTTCCAACTTTCAAAGCCTTACAAATTCTTAAAATATAGATTAGATTGTTTAACATCTATATTACTGATCCGACAAAGATGGCGCCGAAATTCAGAATATAAGGATACTAAAATCATTAAATTAGAGACACAGAGAAGGCAGATGATCCTTCTTGTTATCGGCTTTAGTTGTGCAGCAAGCTCATGGTGAAATCTTTCTTTCTCTTTCTACCAAGTATGTCATATTACAAACTTGACAGTAATTTACTTCCACTGAAAAATTTAAGTCATTTCATTAATTTATCCTATTTGTAACAACTGAAACTAAACCTACCTTTGACTCTCCATATTTGTAATCCTGTTATAACGCTGAAATGTTAAACTATTAGGCCTTCTTTTTAAGGAAAAAGGAACATCACAATATAACTTTAAAAATGCCATATCAAACGCGTTAATAGTTAAACAAATAAATGCTCAACGTTTAATCAAAGCAATATCGCCATTTCTTTTGAGAAACGCTTGGTTTGCAATACCATGCAGTGTTGCCAAATCTAAGGGCAGGACTATATATTATACTAAATACTAAACAAAACGAATCTACTCTATTTTTTTTTTTCAAAACCAAATATAAAAGTTAATTTCAGAAAGCCTTGTTAAATATATAATTTTTCTAAAATAAAATACATCCATAAGGCAAATAGCCTAGCTGTAAATTTGGCAACATCGACTTTTAGCATTTCGGCTAGCGGCGAGTAGATTGCGCCGACGAATAAACGAATAATTCCGAAAGTAGCCGAATCTCCGGACCACGATGATTTTTAATGTATACTTGATCGAAAGGAAAGTGTAGTGGTCTTTGATGCTACCGTATCGCAAAAAAATCCATTTTGAACAATCGCGAAAATAACGCGTAATCTGTCCTATAGCAACAATCCGAAATCTTAATAATCCTGATAAATAAAAAACAATCATGGTATTCTCTAATATGGTAATTGAAACAAAATATACCATATTTTAGAAATCACTGGTTATTTGTTTTAGTCATTCGTATAATACAAAGTGGTATGACGAACAATTACAATACTATCAACATTTCCCACATAAAAAGAATCTATGTGATGGATTACTAGTAAATGGTCTACGTCATAGGATATCCGATTATTGTGCGAAAAACAATAAACTGACTGGTTAGGGCTTTGAAGTTCCACAATCCATTTTCACCGACTTGACTTTAAGCGGAACGTATTAATTAAACATAGATTCATTAGTGATCTTTGATTAGGAATCTTTGATCTTTAAAGAAACATGAACGTTTTTATGGTTAGTTTCCACAAAATATTTGCAAAGCTTCATGTTTGAATTACACGCACAAATTGTACCAGGCTAATTTAAAAATTATTAAATTAACATGCTATTCACACTATTAAGATATTTTGAGATATTAGCCAAATTTTTTTATATATGTTTATGTCAGTGTTGTTATTTCAATTTTAGAATTATTGGAGCTGTTCTAGACACTGAAAATAAGTTAAACATGAAACAAACTATTATTAGAAATAATTATGGACCAATTGATTTGGTTTTGATATGCTGATTAGTTTGAAGATGCATTTCTTAAAATAGTCAATCTCTGATGAAGAAAATTGAATCAACTACAATAACATAATTTAGAACAAAACTTAGTTAACATTTTTATTAAGTTAATAAGACAAACTAGATACAAAAAGAACCATGCTATGCACTATATACACTATGGTATAATGTCAAAAACATCCAGTAAAATAGATGACCAATTAAAGCATTTAATGTCAACAGCTGATGATAAAATATCAAAACAGAATTGACACCAGAAAATCTACAAACAGCAGCCAACAAAATTTTCAACAATCAAAGAAACATCCATCTCGATAGTAGAATAAATTAATAAGACATTAGACAAAATTAAACATTTGTACTGGTTAGTCGGAAGATACTCCCAACTTACCTGAAATCAAATAGTTTCAGATTATTAGTTAATAATAAAGCATATTTGAACTTATAGCGGCCAAATATGGGCCGGCACTAAGTCATTAAACCGACTAGTAATCCAACACTGCTAAAACAAAATTGTTCAACTAATTATCAATGTCTATCACCACGTAATTAAGGAAGAACTTGCATAATGTTCTCTGAATTAATAGATCCATAAAGCCAAGATCTCGAGGTAAAGCATGAAAGAAGGTTACTAAATCACAGCAACATGGAAGCAGTACAACTACTGGTCAACGCAAAGTCAATCAACGCAATCTGATTGAACGCAAAAAAAGTTAAGTTGTGAAATGTGTTGAGAAGAGCCATTTTAATCATGGATACTTGATTACAGGCCATTTATTTGTTGAGTAAGATGATTTGGGGGAGGGGGACAACCACGTCTTATTTTTTCTTACATAAATATGTATTATATATATTATTGTTCTTATTATTTATTCAAAAATAGTTAAAAAGCGCCAAAAATAGTATCAAGTAATAAATTAATGGCACGATGGTGAAAGAATCACACGACATATATGCAAAAATTGTATGCTAATATATATTCGAGAGTAACAGGAATCGCCTATTTACAAGGTATTTAGATTTTTGCAAGCAGGTTTTTTATTTTCATAATATAAACATTAATCATTATTAATTTGAAGTCTGGTGAACATAAAATAGCTAAGGAAGATTGTTCTTGCTTAAGAATTGATATGGTTCTAACAAAGCACTAATCGAATAATGAATGTAATAAATACATTCATTTGTGCATCAAGAGTTAAAGTATGTTAATAATTACAAAAGAGCTTAATAGAATTTTAAGTTGTTGTTTGTCGAAAAATATTTTAAGTAAGAAATATGAACTAAACGATGAAGTTTATATGAATACATTTTTTTTTATAACATCTTTATTAGATACGCTTAGTACAATCTTAATTTACAATTAATTTATTACTACTTTTCCTATGTACTTGGATTAATTAACAAGCAATTATAAAACTATAATTATTTATTAATTATTAACTTATAGCTATAGTTTACACTAAATGTATAGACTTTATATAAGTTCGTATGGTTTTGTTCCCTTCAATCTCCTGACATCCTGCGCGCTGTCCAGCAGTTGTATTGCTTCCACGTTAGTATGATTTAGTAATCTTCTTTCGTGTTTCAAGGCGAAATCTTAGATAACTTCGCAAATCCATTTGATTTCCAGGTCATCGTGCAGTTCTGCATTGGTTACGTAGCGATAGGCATTGGTAATAAATCGAAGAACATTGTTTTAACAGCGCGGTAGGACTAGTTGATTTGAATTTTTAATGCAATCCCATATTTGCACCCCATAAGTCCAAATTGGCTTTATAATTGTATTATAGATCAACCTCTTTGATTTTAGATCAAGTTGATCTTCCGACTAACCAGTATAGTTGTTTTATTTAGGTTCTAATGTGTTTTGCTTTTTGTCTAACGTGATGCCTCCAATTTAATCTACCGTCAAGATGGATTCCAAGGTATTTAGCTGATTCTGCTTGAGGAATCGGGCATCCATTGAGTGATATAATTAAGTTTTTATGATTTCGCCTCAATGTAAAATTAACGTGGACGGATTTAGAGCTATTAAGCTGAATTTTCCAATCTTTCACCATGCCACTTGCACTTTTTCTATTGCCCTAGGCGGAGATATATCTTTTGCCACAATAATTGTGTCGTCAGCAAAGGTTCCAAGTCGTGTTTCTTTTGTTGTTGGAATGTCAGCAGTGTAGAGCATATACAGGAGAGGTTCTAAGACGCTACGTTATGGAACTCCAGCCGAAATAATTTTAAATGTCGAGAACGCTATTTCGTGCGATACTCTTCTTCTGAATAAATATGACTCTAGCAATTTACAATAGTTACGCGATAACAATTTGCTCATCTCACAGATTAATCCCAAATGCCAAACCCGATCAAAAGGAATATTGCAGGGCAGTATTGCCTTTCCTGAAACGCTCTTTCAATAGCCGCAGTTACTCTGTGCACTTGATCGATTGTTGAATAGTGATTTCGAAAACCAAACTGGAAATCTGGTATTGTTACCAAATGTTTAACACGTTTAAATATCAGTTTCTCAAATAGCTTTGATATTGCAGGTAATAGCGAAGACTTGTTCTGCAGGTTTGTCAGGTTTTTTGAGCATAATTATTTGTGCAACTTTAAAGCATTCCGGGACATGCTTCAGCCTTAAACAGGCATTAAATATATATGTCAACATGATGATTGCTTTTCGTGGCAGTCCTTTCAATAATCCAGGTGAAATGTCATCTATACCAGGTGCCTTTTTAGGATTGCGGTATATGAATACATGAATAAAGCAAAGAAAATGTACAGAAAAAATGAAATTAATCACATAATTTGCATAGATATAACACAGGAAGAAATAATGAATTATTCACAGTAATAGGGCAAATATTTTAAACTGTTGAAAAATATTAAGATGTTATTCTTTAAAGCTTTTGTCATTTTTTTTAAATTATTTACTTTATAGGCCACAGATTTGAAAAGTCAATGGTACATTTAATGATTGGAAATACATTTCTTTAACATACAATTCTAAATTAAATTTTCTAAAAAAGTACCCAATTGTATTCATTATTCTTCTTTGAAATGTTTTATTCGATGCTAATAATATAACTTTCTAAACTATCAAAAAATGTCTATTGTTGGATTTTTCGATATATCTTAATCCATATTTCTGATTTTATATTGAAAGCACTGTCAAAACCAGTTTTGTAAGAAAACGTATCGTTTTCAATGTACTCTATTATGAGAGAAATATAATAAATTTAACAAATTTTGGTTGAATTTCAATCACTAGTACGTTAGTAACGAGACACAATGAGTAAAACCGTTAAGAGTAAAACGAACAAAGCACAAGTATTTATATAATATATAGATCACTCCTTATAGCCATTAAATATGCAGAACAATATGCCGAAACCTCTTCGCTCCCGTCATCCTCTTCACCGACAAAGAGCACGACGAAGAGGAAAAAAACGAAGAACACGAAATACCGGCCGGTCTTTCAGCTAGTCGGTATGAAACCAAACCGATAGGACGAACGGACGGTCCAGTTTTTGTTAAACGATTTGGAAGCGGTCAGCAATAGCTCACGGTACCGCGAAGATTGTTAAGCGGGCCCGAAGCCGAAGACGGGTACCTGCTGGTTCGCGCCGTTCATAGTTTACCTTATGCAAATAATCGATTTATCGATCACTTTAAACCGCGGATAATAAATGGCCATTAATAAAAAATCGAACGGTTGAAAAGCATTAATATTCATCAGCTCCTAAGAATGGTTGGTTGCATCGGCTGGCTCTCTGCAGCGCGTTAATTTATTTTAATGCGTGTCGTTGCCCGCTAGGTGTCGTGCAATATTTTAATTTGTCTCCGATGGAGACCGTCCATCTTCGGTAGGTAATTCTGTTCGAACAGAAACAGATAATTCAGTAGAAAAACACTCGATTTTATTCGTCGTATACATACTCGGAACTGGTCAACATTCAAATGCCAGTGCACGTCCTTATTTATACACATTTCTTTGGCAAACAAGTATAAAAATATCGCGTAGCAATATACCCTTGAATATAGCTATGGCGTTTAATTAAAATTATAGATTATCATGCAACATTTTAATTAAACAGATCAATTAAAAAGTCCCCGGTCTAACATAGTAAAACATATATTTTTGGCAAAATTAGTTTTTTTTATTCAACATCATTCCCTTCAAGGGTGGTACACTGATTATAGCGACCCTCCAACTTTTCGATACCTTTTTTATAGTATGATTTGTCCTTTTCTTCAAAATAGGCCTCAGTTTCGGCGATCACCTCTTCATTCGACGAGAATTTCTTCCCAGCCAGCATTCTTTTGAGATTTGAGAACAGGAAATAGTGGCTGGGGGAATACAGTGGATGAGGAAGAAATTCGAAACCCAATTCATGGATTTTTGCCATCGTTTTCACTGACCTGTGACAGGGTGCATTGTCTTGTGAAAACAGCACTTTATTTTTCTTCAAATGCGGTCGTTTTTCGGCGATTTCGTCCTTCAAACGATCCAATAACACTATGTAATAATCGCTGTTGATGGTCCTTCCTTTTTCAAGGTTGTCAATGAAAATTATTCTATGCGCATCCCAAAATACAGACACCATAACCTTGCCAGCCGGCTGTTGCGTTTTCCCACGCGTTGAAGCGGGTTCATCGTGTGCAGTTTTTTTTTTTTTTTTTTTTTGTTCTGGCCTAAAAACCAGGCGGTGGAATGCATGACGCATACCTGGTCGCGGAGACTTGCCCTGGTGTGACAAGTTGGACCGGGTTATGTGGGACTGCCTCTGGGCTTACCAATACACTAAACCGAAACCGCCTCACAGTTGACCCCTGTGGATCACTACTGCTACTGCATTAAATTTGGGGATATGGCACCCGCTAATCGGGCAGCCGTTATTGGGCACGAGAGCCCGGCGATTCTATTGATTCGCGAACCTGAGTTAACACACAACTGGGTACTGTTGTATGGGGGCAAAAGTTATGACTGTAGCGACGGATGAGGTCGTTTCAGCCTGGAAAAGGGGGAGAGCTTAGCGGTGACGCGGTGCTAAGCTCCCAGCATGTCGACCAGCTCGCGAACAAGCGCGTTTTCAGAAGAACTTGAGCTGAGTTGTTGTTTGTGGAATGATTGAGATATGAAGTGCTTGATTTCTGGAGTGTCAGTTTCCCTATGGATTTGATTATTTCTGACAAACCATGGAGCGTTTAATATTCTCCTGAGGAGCTTATTTTGGAAAACTTGAAGCCGTTTGACCTGGTTGGGTGTAACAAACTTGAAGTAGACATTAGATCCGTAGAGGAGTACGGACCGAATTAACATCTTGTAAAATAAGCATTTGATGGAGATGGGAAGCCTGCTAGAAGGGCAGATCAGAGGAGATAGCAGGTTTGCTATCCCCGAACCTTTTTGGATTGCTTTCTGGATTTGGGAATGCCAACCGAACCGCCGGTCGAAGTGAAGACCTAGGTACGTGACGTTATCCAGCCATGGAATTATTGCGGTGTCGATCTTAAGTTGCGAGACGCGCAGTGCGTAACGCTTCTTGTGGAAAATGATGGCCTGGGTTTTCAGGGGGTTGATTTGCAACCTCCAGAATTTGAACCACTTGACCGCATGATCGAGCTGCTTCTGTAAACGCTCATGAATTGTAACTTCGAACCTGGCGGCCGTGAAGAAAGCAGTGTCGTCAGCGTAAAAGGCGACGTCAATATGCTCTTTTCTCGGCATATCTGAAATAAAGAGATTAAATAAGGCTGGGGCCAGCGGGGAACCTTGAGGTACGCCAGCATCGATTTGTTTACGACTGGAAAGTGACGCCCTGATCTTGACCTGGAAAGATCTGTCCGAGAGATAGGACTTGATGAGAGCGGTTAGGTCTTCTGGGAGGCCTAACCGCACGCACTTTGCGAACAATCCGTCGTGCCAGACCTTGTCGAAGGCTTTGGTTAGGTCCAGAAGAACTGCTCCAAGCTTTTTACGTTGGTCAAGAGCATGATGGATGTGTGCAGCCAGACGGGAAGCTTGATGGACGGATGAGTGGTGAGCGCGAAAGCCGAATTGTTCATCTGGAATGATGTTGTTTTCCTTTGTGAAAGAGTTGAGAGCGTAGAGTATTGCCCTCTCGGCAAGCTTCGAAATGGCGCTGAGAAGGCTGATAGGCCTGTAATCAGATGGAGATGATTTTGCTCCTTTCTTGGGTATAACCGCTATATGTGCGTGTTTCCAAGACGCCGGGAAGTGTTGCAGTCTCATGATGGAGTTAATAATGTTTGCCAGTTCTGCGAGTTGCTTATGCGGGAGCTTTTTTAACTGGGTAATCGATATTCCATCGAAACCTGGAGATTTTTTGGTTTGAAGTTTGCCGATCATAGTCTGTAGAGACTTTGGAGATACAAAATGGTTGAGAAGAAAGGCGGGGGTTACTGGTCTTTTGACGGAGTTGGATTCGTTGATGACAGTGTCAATGTCTTTAGTTTTAGTGTTCTGTGCGGGTGGGAGGCATTTCATTTGAGGTCTCTGCAAGGAGCTCGACTTTTTCTTGGTCAGTGACTGCAAAATTTCCTGTAACCGCTGACTTCAGGGGAGGGATGACATTGTGCGTCTTCCCCACGAGGCATTTGGAGACACGCCAGAAGGAAGGGGGGCCATCCAGCCTTTGGTCCGCGAGAAATGAGTTCCATTTCATTGCTCGCCAAGTCGAGACGGCCGCCCTTACCCTCTTGCATGCTCTGTTCGCCTCCCTTTTGTCTGCAGCATCAAGGGTGAATCGAGCTAATCTGCATAAACCGTTTTTGATGCGAATTTCACGTTTAAGAGAAGCGGGAAGATTGTTTTTCCACGGCTGGGGTTGTGATGAAATTTTGACTGTGGAAGATTCGTGAGCAGACTGAATATCGCGAGTTAGCTTGAGTACGGCTTCCTCGAGGTGTTCTGGTGTGTTAAATCGTGTGCAGTCCACTCGGATCACTATCCATTGGACTTCGGAAAACTCGGATTTATTACGCTTGATCATCTTCAGACACTGCTCCCAATCATCAAGTCGTCGTTGTTTTTGGTCAAAAGTGAGCTCCTTTTTATCCATTCTTTTCACAATAACAAAAGTAGCTTCACTCAAAATACTGTAATTCGCAAACTAATGATCTGACAGCTGTTAAATTTATACACGCATCTTTTCAAGGATAGGGATAACTAAAAAAAGTATGGATTTAATTCTAGTAGCGCCATCTATGTGTCAGGCCGGAGACATTTCAATTGACCTGTTATGATCAAAACTGTAAATCAGATGAGGTTTGAGAGAATCTCATACCAATCGCCAAAAATATATTTCTTAAAAATATTTTTAAAAAAGACGTCTACTCCCATTGTCCCATCAAGAGGCTCAAAATAATCACAGAAAAAAAGAAGTATTATTCCAGGACATCGATTTGGTTTCCATAATAAATTTGGAACAATGGAACACGTTCACAGATTGGTCAATCAAATAAATAAAAACTTAAAAGATAAAAAATTATAGAAAATGCTCAGCTGTATTTATCGATATATCTCAAACTCTTCAAGAGGTGTGGCTGGACTTAACGGAAGTTAAACTTTAGAACTTAAACAGTAAATAGAGCCAAAACTTTTACAGCAACTTCTTCGACAATTTTTGCGTAACAAGATGAGATGAAGAGCTAGTATGCAGCAAATGCCTACTTTCTTACCCAGTAAGTGGCCCTTTGTGACCAAGTTATCTGATACGTTTCGGAATCACCATCTGATCAGTTTTCAGGAATTAAAAAAAATAACTCATAACCAATTAGATATATATAGGGGAGCCTTCTTAAATAAAATATCTTGTTTTGACATCGATACACTGGATATCCCTGGATCTTTTTTCATTTGGAATCCTCAGAGGAAATAAACTTTTTATTTCCTATGGGTAATTAATTCTACATGATGGCACATGTTCACCTAAGCTGTATTCAGATGAAAATTGTTGACCAGCTTCAGCAAAATCAAAAAAGTTCACATATTCGAATTTTCTAGGCTATTTAATACTCTTTCTCAACTTCTAAAACACTTGTAGGAATAATTCCATGTTTCAAAAGATATACCTTCGGCACCAAGAACATCAAGTGCGTATATAGTATAGCATAGCGTATAGCATATAGTATAGCAACCTTACAACACTACAGTGATGCATGATATTTAACAGGTCCAAACACAACAACAATTTATTTTCTTGTCAGTCAATATCTCACATCCAAATCATGTTAATATAAAAATATCAACTGACACCAAAACAATGGAAATTTACTTCAACACCATATTTTTATCATAAAATAATATTTGATTATAAATTAAACAATCAATTAACAATTTCCCATTTTTTCTATTTATTTATTTGAAAGATAACATTATTAAATCCACTATAATAACATAAACTGGCCTGTATATTTCCAACGAATCATTTTATTTGCTTCATGAACATTAACGAAGAATCAACTACCATCTCAGACGACTACTCATATGACTACTGTAATTAGTTTAAATCGCAATCATTTATTCCAGTCTCGTAATCACCATTAGTGGGTTATCAACGTTATCAGAAACACAAATAAAACAAAGCAATTAATAAAATATGAATTTCATTCATGGTTTCTTCACTATTGACGATAAATTGACACTAATTATACACCATACATTGAATTATTTCATTAAACGAAAGAAAATCACGAGACAGAGATAAGATAGACCTATTAATCTTTTGGAATTCTTAGCAGAACAAAATGCATAACAGTAAGTTCTTGTTATTATTGTTTGGATTTCCATCGTCGAACACATGTAAAGGTATTTGTTCACCTTTACTTTTAAACCACTTAGTTCATAGTATAGTTAGTAAAATCCTCAGTTTCCCAAAACAGGAAAATATAATATCTATAAAGAGATTGCAAAATGTTGAAATTGATTAATTCCTATTATTAACCAATATTTTTGATAAAATTTGCAATTAACAACGAAAAAAATAATAGATCTCTTGAATGAAACAAAAGAATAATATTTCCTATTTAAGTATCAAGTAAGTTTTCACGAATTTTTAAACATGTGCCGATCCAACAACACAAACCCAAGAAAAGCTGTTCGCGCACGAAGCACTACAAAGTAAATGATGGCCTGTTTTTTCGGGAAAACTAGTCATATTACAACAGTGCCTCTAGAGGAAGAACAGTAAATTCTGATTGGTACACAACCAGTTGTCTGCCAGAAGTCTTCGGTGAAATAAAGAAAACAAACAAGAGACGCCGAATAGTTCTTCATCATGACAATGCGAGCTCTCACACATCGGCTCAAACAAGAGACTATTTGAGCACTCAAAACATCGAATTGATGGGTCATCCGTCGTACAGCCCTGATTTGGCATCCAATGACTTCTTCTTGTTCCCATCCGTGAAGAATACTGCGTGGTCAACATTTTTTATCGCCCGAAGAAGCTATTGAAGCGTT
This sequence comes from Rhynchophorus ferrugineus, assembly GCF_030347505.1. Classification (NCBI taxonomy): domain Eukaryota; kingdom Metazoa; phylum Arthropoda; class Insecta; order Coleoptera; family Curculionidae; genus Rhynchophorus; species Rhynchophorus ferrugineus. The sequence goes on along the minus strand of NW_027472585.1, from coordinate 37,039,054 downwards.
CAAAAATAATGTTTTGAAGATATCTCATTCGGAATGGACTAAAAGCTTTGAAAATGGTTTAAGCGTATGTAAAAGTGTATCGATCATCGTGGCGAGTACTTTGAAAAACAATAAAAATATATCTAATCTTACCAACAAATATACTGACTGGGACAAATTCAGATTAATACTGCAGGAACAAATCAGTTTAAAAGTAAGACTTAAAACTATAGATGATCTTGAGCAACAAACCAAAAACATAACTGAACAAATTCGGTCAGCTGCAAAGGATGCTACCCCAATAGCAATAGTAAAATCAGAATTCATTTACACAATGAAGTCATTTACCCCCTCGAAATTAGAGAAATGATAAAAGAAAGGCGAAAAACTAGAAGAGTATAGCACAGAACCAGAAATGCTACGGACCAAACTACTTTTAATAAAATTAGTAATCAGACGAATCAAAAGATCAAAGAATATAAAAAGAATTGCAGATTTCCAGTTTGTTTCTCAAAATCACTATTCAACAATCGATAAAGTGCACAGAGTAACTGCAGTTATTGAAAGAGCGTTTGAAGAAAAGAAATACTGCCCTGCAATATTCCTGGATGTCCTTGTGAGACATTTTGAAATTTGACCGAGTTTGGCATTTGGGATTAATCTGTAAGATGAGCAAATTGTTACCGCGTAACTATTGTCAATTGCTGGAGTCATATTTATTCAGAAGAAGACTATCGCACGAAATGGCGTTCTCGACATTTAAAATTATTTCGGCTGGAGTTCCATAAGGTAGCGTCTTAGGACCTCTCCTGTATCTGCTCTACACTGCTGACATTCCAACAACAAAAGAAACACTACTTGGAACCTTTGCTGACGACACAATTATTATGGCAAAAGATATATATCTGCCTTAGGCTATAGAAAAAGTGCAAGTGGCAGTCAACAAAATCTACAAATGGACGATGAAATGAATGATGATGGAAAGATTGGAAAATTCAACTTAATAGCTCCTGTCCACGTTAATTTTGCATTGCGGCGAAATAATAAAAACTTAATTAAATCACTTAATGGATGCCCGATTTCTCAAGCAGAATTAGCTAAATCCCTGGGAATCCATCTTGATTGTAGATTAAATTGGAAACATCACGTTAGACAAAAAGCAAAACACATTAGAACCAAAATAAAACAACTATACTGGTTAGTCGGAAGATACTCTCAACTTGATCTAAAATCAAAGAGGTTCATCTATAATACAATTATAAAGCCAATTTGGACCTATGGGGTGCAAATATGGGGTTGCACTAAAAATATAAATCAACTAGTCATACAACGCTGTTGAAACAAAATTCTTCGATTGATTACCAATGTCTAACGCTATGTAACCAACGAAGAACTGCACGATGACCTGGAAATCAAATGGATTTGTGAAGTTATCCAAGATTTCGCCTTGAAACACGAAAGAAGATTACTAAATCATACTAACGTGGAAGCAATACAACTGCTGGACAGCGCGCAAGATGTTAGGAGATTGAAGCGAACCAAACCATACGAACTTATTTAAAAAGTGTATACGTTTAGTATAAACTAGAGCTATAAGTTAATATGATTTTATAATTAAGGAATACATATTGATGTATTTTCTCGCACTCGTCTTGCTTGTTAATTAACCCAAGTACAAATGAAAAGTAGTAATAAATTAATTGTAAATTAAGATTATACTAAGTGTATCTGATAAACATGTTATCAAAAAAAAGATAACAAGGTTTTGCTGTATAAGTCAATACTTAAGCCAATTTGGACCTATAGTATTGAACTGTGGGGTACTACTAGCAAATCTAACATAGTAATCCTCTAGAGATTCCAGAATAAAGTGTTGCGCGTCGTCGTCGGTGCCCCATATTAGGTTTCCAACAAACTGATTCAGAACCAATAACGAGCGTAATTCGAAGTGTTAGTGTGAAGTACTCTGAAAGACTATTAGTGCATCCGAATGCACTCACCAAACACTTAAATGAGCGCAATGACAGTGTGTTGCGTAGGCTCAAACGCAAACTACCGTACGAACTGATTAATAGACACATAGCGTGGGATTTAATAATATCTAGAATAAATCAGAATAGTCTTTAGAATAAGTTAGGATAGACTTTAGAATAAGGTAGAAAAGTATCTAGAATAAGTTTTAGATTATAAGTTGTACAGTAGATTACTTACTGAAGCGATCTTCTACATGTCAGGATAGTTATATTATATAACGGAAATATAATAATTCTTATTGCCCACGGGCAGATTGTTGAAGTTCTAAGAGATTAATTTTAAAAAAATCATAAACAAAATTTGACTTTTTTTATTACAGCCAAAAATTATATTTTTGTGAGAAACGAAAATAAGTATTTAAAAATTAATCAAAGAAAACAAGACAATACATCCTATATTTATAAATTATTCAATGAACTATCAATCAATTATATATACTGATTGCAATTGATAATTATAACTGTATATAAGGAAGATCTAAGATCTGGAAAATAAATAGAAAACAGCAAAACTATCCTAACAATACCTAAATAGAGTTTCTATTCAAAGAGATATGCGAAAGCATATCAGAGATAGACCACGCAACAAGACCATAACCACAAATTATTGTACTGAAGGTAATATACCAAACTGATAGTTGAACGTACATAGTAAGAATTAAACAAACAAAAATACCGTTCGCTTTCTTTCATGAAGAAATATATCTGAATGGAAAAGCGACTTCAGTAATGTAACTTATTAATAAATGAGCTGGTTTTAACAGAAGTGTACATATTGTTCTAATGTAAAACAACCATTGTATTCAAAGGTATTCCCTCCTGGTGTTTTCCCATTAAAATCTCAAGAGGAATGTAGTGGTTCTTGATACGTTTTTATCAACGTAAAAAATGCTCTATTATAGGATAATAAAATACTCAGTTTTAACTTTACAACGAATACAAAACATGCATTTGGTTTACAATTCTTATTTTATTTTCATAAGAATATAATGGACAAGTGCTATAAAAGAAGTGAAAATTAAACATAAGTGAAAAAGTTAAAATCATAGATGAAGATGCACTTGGTGCGAAAGTGGCACAATTTAATGTGTAACATTAAGCATATGAAAACACAAATTTAACATAGGACATATAAAATATTTGGAGACCTGGGACAGAGAAAATCTTTTAAAATACAAAGGCATCTAAAATGTATAATTTTATAAGTTATTTCTAAAACAATAAGATATAGAATATCTTAACAAGATATAAAATTCGACTTCGACTATTTAGATCTAGTGATAAATTATCCCAGTATAACTAGAATTAATACATTCCAGGAGGTTCCCATTGAAGTTAAAAACGTAGTGACTGAGCCACAAGCTCTACTAGTTCTCAACCAAGTTTTAGGTTAGGCTAAAAAAAAACGAAATATCATACTGTGATGTTTTAGTTTTTCGTAAATTATGGACGCAGGCATTGGAAGACTATGCTTAAATCACGCTCGTTAATGTAAACTATAATTGATTTCAATTAGTTCACATTGACGAGGGTCTGTTGTGTTCGAAAACTGACCCCAGGTTAATACGATAGAAGAATGTACAGACCCCAAATAACACTGCAAATACACCAAATGTCAAGTAAATCGAGCAAAATGTTATTAAAGCTTCGTTTTTAGATACTGCGTCGCTAAAACAATTATATCTCTGGGAATAATTTAAATTTTGAAAAATCTGCGTAAAGACATACCCTTAAAGGGTTAAGTTTTGAACATATGAATTTTTTTTAATATGGAATAAAAAGTAAAAAATAGATCCTAAAGCCTAAAAACCAAAATCTCAATCAAACAACATATTACGGCAAATTTTTCTATCAATTGATAACGATTCAAATAAAATGAGATGGTTTGTCCTCTACAGTATCAGTTCCTTGCTGATTAATATTCTAGACAGCAGTAATTCCATTTTCTCTTTTTTCAAAAGACCTGTTTCTCGATCATAAGAAAAACATCAATTCATTGGAATAGTTGTTTGGGGAACATTATAATTTTACCTAGAATAGCATTAATAGTCAAAAAGGGCTACACCACCAGCTATATTCACCGAAGCCTCTTGTAGTCAGTACTTGTCATCGGATAAAACATAATATAGCTGAGCAATAACTATATTTTTATGTGGATTAGGTATATCTGCTGCCGAGAAAAATATCGATATTATCTATTCAATATTTTTTTAATATAAATTAAATATCGATATATCGGAGAAAAAAAGTCGAACTTTTAATGAAAAAATACAAAAATATTTTAAATATTTATGTAAAAAATAGCGTTATTTTTAATAAATATTTAAAACTAAGTATCAAAAGTATCAAAATAAAACAAATCTAAAATTGGTAATTAATTTAAAAGGTATATTAGAAATAACTAAGATCATTTTAAAATGCTTAATATGGATAAATATCGGCTAACAAAAATATTAATATATCGATCAAAACAATATCGGGTAAAATTTTTTTTTATTAATTACACTTTATATCAAATATGCTTAGAACAAATTACACATACATAATTACTGAATTATGCTAAAATAAAATTAATATACTTAAGATAAAGTTAAGAATACATTAATACACTGAAAATGTTCGTGTAGTTTGGTTTGCCACTTACTTCTGATTTCCTGCGTATTGTCCAGTAGCTGTTTTATAGCTTTTAGATTTAGCAACATTATTTCATGTTACAAGGCGAAATCTTGGACCACTTAATATATCCATTTGATTTTAGTCACCGTGCAACTCTTCGTTGGTTACGTAGCAATAAGTGTTGGTAATTAATCGTAGAACTTTGTTTTCGAGTGCGTTGGATTACTAGTTGGCTTGATATTTTAGTGCAACCCTATATTTGAATGAGAAATAGGGCATCCGTCACGTGATATAATTAGCTTTTTGTCAATTTGCAGCAACACAAAATTAACATGGACACATCTGGAACTACTAAGCTATATTTTTCAGTCTCTAGTCCATTTCTAGATCTTGTTGACAGTCATTTGTACTTTTTCTACAGCTTTAGATAGAGATACATTTTTTGTCATTATAATTGTGTTGTCGGCAAATGTTCCAAGTATTGTTTCTTTTGTTGTTGGGTTAACAACAGTATAGAGCAGATCCAAAGACCATCTGACCTAGTAAATTCTCTTAAACGTATTTTCAGTAAAATAAACTCATGAAACTGTTTTTATAATTTCATGTACCATATTGTTTGTAGTTAGTTTAAACTCAGAATTACGGAAATAATTTTCATGTAGTCACAAAATATCTAAATTATTACTCAAAATGCATTTCATAGTTCATAAAAAATTAAACAAATCACCGCGATAGTTTCGTGCTCGTAAGACAAAAGCCGATGAGCTTCGTGCCAATGAATAATTCCGTTTAAAACGAGTGGTTCGCCCATCATCCTCGTATCAGGAACGAGGACGCATACGCAGCAGGAAGTCGCAAAGACGTACGACGCTAACCCCGCAGCCGCCAATTTGACTATGTAAAGCTCATTATACAAACTCCGGCTGAAAATAAAATGTTCAATGAAGTTTCAAATAACAAGATCAAAGAGCAAAGCTCTCTCCTCCATCCCGGGCTAAGCTGTTCATTACTTAAACGTCACATCACATTATAACGTCAAATTAAAAACCAAGAAATGGGATTTGCTTTGTTACGGAAAAGGGGCTGGGACCGTTCCACGCTGAAGACGACAGTCGGGGTAATTTTTGAAGCTGCTCGCTACTTAAGTCACTTTCAGTTAGTTACTTTTAAATAACAGATATGATTTGAAATAAAAAAAGCAGAAGATAAAGCATTCTATATCTCTATCTCTATCTAAATGAATCTGTATTTACCTTGGTCACGCCATAAATTCCATTCCTTCGTAGAAGGTTATTACGGAAAGAAAAATGTAAAAATTGCACAGTAAAATGTACGAAAACATAACAAATATTTAAAATTGGCGCGTTCAACTATCAACTTTGACAGTGACAGTTTGACGAATGTCGTCGTCAGCTTTACCGATCGATAAAGGTACTTCGAGTACTGCATACAGACCTAAGGTGGAACTGTTAGTGAACTTATTGAGCGATATGAACCGAGGAGCCATCAGCACATCAATGTTGAAGTTTTCCAGCTCCTAGATAATTTCTAAAACCATTTGAACTAATTCAGTGAAGTTGCAGTACACATTAAAAACAGTGACACATATATTAGGCCCAAAGTGTCTATCATGAAGTAGGTACTTTGTCATTTTAAACTGCAGCAAATTAGAATAAAACCAAATAGCTTAATGATTGGTGAAATGTGAATTTCATTATTTATCTCCATACCAGAAAACAAAACTAACAATATTGTGCATTACAATAAACAGTATCTTCTTAAAATGATTTATTTCAGTTGAAATTGGCATAGACTCGTAGATTGATTGCTTCATAGCTCATACAGGACACCTTTCGGGTCAGCTAGTAAGAAATAAATAAGTTTTCTTCTAACTTATAATATTTCTAAGCATTGGGTGTATATTTGGTGAATAACTGTGTTAAAACTTAAAGGGTTGGGCTTTAAATGATTATTGATGATGGTTAATGCCAGTTGAGATAAATAAAAGTTAAAGAAAAATATGAGAGGACGGAAATAAGATGAAGAAATGAATAAGAAAGATAAAAATAAGATGATAAGAAAATAAGATGCTTAATAACTTACGAAATATTTATTCAAACTTAAAATATTATTTTAAACTTAATGATACTGGGTAATTATAAATGTATACTAGTAATTAATGGCATTTGATCAAACAAGATATACCTAAATACATTCAAAAGACATTACAAGGTAATTTTTGTACGTTAGCCTTGTTATCAAATATGTGAAAAGTTGAAAATAGGCTTCAAAGAATCTTATTCTATCCTCAGAATATAAAATTGGGCATTATGCTATTATAGCACTAAGTGTTTTTTTAACATGTCTTTTATTTTGCATGTAAATGCCTTTCGCTTAGTTTTAGTTTCCATTAGAATATTTATTATATTAGAGTAGTTAATCACTTTAGTGCACAATTAAGCAATAGATTATTGTTTTGTCGAAAAATATTAAGTGTGAAACAAAAACAAATTGTTGCAAAAATCACATAAAACTCACTGGAAATATTGAAAAATGTATATTATAGTTAACGTTTATTGTGGTTGAATGATTTGAACTAATTTATGAAGAAATATAACAAGTTGATGGTTACTGACCCATGTCGTCTAACCATGTGAAAATTACAGTATGAGAAAAAACCGGTGATATGGTTCGACCTGATCATCAATGATAATGATATCTTGAATATCATTGGAACTAACCCAAACTTGTTGGAAAGCATAATAACATGTCACGGATCATCGTTTTTTATTTATTACCCTGAAACCAAGGGCCAATCCATGTAGTGGAACAAACCAACTTCACCCAAAAGCAAAAAAGCTCGAATGGGCAAATCAAACAACGGTTACAAATGAATGGTTACAAAACTCATCTTATTTTATGAATCTTGCTCTATGCGATTTTATTATTTTTCACAAATGAGGACCGCATTGGAGAATTCATATGGAGCATTTTATTACACCTTACATTACACTACATCTTATTTCCCAAATTAAATTGAACTACTTAAGTTAAAGTTAATAGAAAATACTAATACATTATACAATTTCGTATGGTTTGGTTGGCTTAAATCTTCTGATTTCTTGGGCGTTCTTCAGTAGCTGTATTGCTTCCATGTTGCTGTGATCTAGTATCCTTATTTTATAATTCAGAAAAATTCATCGTGCAGATCTTTCATTTGTTACTTAGCTTAATAAGCATTGGGAAATAATCGAAGAGCTTTGTTTTGACAAAGTTGAATTATTAGTTGGTTTGATGTTTTGGTGTAACGACATATTTAAACTCTATAAGTCCAGATAGGCTTTATAATTGATTGATAAATCAATCTCTTAGATTTTAGATCAAGTTGGCTGTGTCTATCTGACTAACTAGTAAACTGCTGTGATTTTAAGTCTAATTTACTCTGCATTTTGTCTGACTTGATGTTTCCAATTTATCTTACCATCAGGTATTTAGCTATTACTTACCAGGTATTTAGCTGATTCTGCCTGAGGAACTACTTTTATTTCCCTATTTCATTTATTATTCGTTATTTCGCCGCAACCCAAAATGGACATCCACACATTTCGAGATATTAAGCTATTTATTCCAGTCTATAGACCATTTGTAGTTCTTGTCTACTGCTACTTTTTCCATAGCTCTATGGAGAAATACGTTTTTTTTTTCATAATTACTGTATCATCGTCATGTTGCAAGGACTTGGGAGATCAGCAGTGTACAGCAGATACAGGAAGAGATCCAGAGCACTAGCCGGCGGAGCTCCACCCGAAAATGATGTTTAAATATCAAAGAGCATAATGAAGGGCATAAGCATCCCTTCATGCGAAAATACAAATATTCTTTCGAAAATAAAGAATTCCAGCCATTGACAATAGTTCCGCGGTAACAATTTGCTCATCCTGTAGAGTATGTTGAAGATAATAATATGATGCAAATATATATGAAATCAAAATATAATATTTTACAGCCTTGTATTTTACAATCACTAATAAGTAAATTACGTTAGCAATGTGTGTGTATATTCGTAAATAAAATGATAAAAAATAATTAAATGAACTTTAACCAGATGAATTAATATTTGATAATAAACAAATTATCTCTTTAATCTCTGCACATTTAAAGGGCCTGATAGGGTTTTCCAAATCCCCTTTGACCAACTCATCATTTTTTTTATCATCCAGGATTACAGACTCGGGCTCAACTCCAGTCACGAAGAACAACAAAAAAGAAACTTTTTTGTATCTAATTCGTAAGGTCTGGTTTTATAGAAAAACAACATACTAACATGTTCATGGATCACTCAATAATTTGTCTGGTATCAGGTTTTAAGCACTTGTTTTTATAGCTTCTGTCTGGGTCATTTATTAGCCATAAAAAAAGACATAATAAGGATTTTAAAGTGTAAGTAAATATAATTTACAAGACTTTTTTATAATATTATAACAAAGAATAATCTTGAGCTACAAATAGTTGCCATATTTAATGTAAAATATGGTGATTTCCAACTACCTTATCCAGTCACAATGACATGAAATATAAACGAAAATATAAAACATACAAACAATTTTCTGATTACGATTCAAATAGTTAGATTCTTTGTTGGTCATCCTACTGCGAAATATATCGTAAAAAATAATTCAGCTCGTATCCTCATATATTCAAAGCCGTTGGGTATTTTTTGTGTATATGATTACTTTTATATAACCTTGCAATTTCATGCTATGCTTTTTAGTATTCTTATTTGTTCTTATATGCTGCTGCTTATTTTTTACTTCGGTATAATATAATAGATGTTAGGATACAATAGATACAAATTTGCTAGAAAAAATTAACTTGCTTGTTTTTGCTATTTAACGAGACTTTTGAAAACCTATTATTTTGATTAATATTAAGGTACGATTTAGTTAAAAAAATATGTTAAACTTTTGACAACAATATATTTCGAAACCTAAAATAGTTTGATTAATTCTGAATAAAACTTTTTAGTTAAGCCCTAAAATCCAAGTAGTACATACAAGTTAAAAATAGGTACTTAGTTTTAGCTTGTGAGATACTGTAATTACTTATAAGTAAGATATAATATTTGTAAGATCAGGTGATTTTAAGTCGCAAAAGGATGGGTGAAGAAAGTGTATAAAGTGTTGGGTACATGTAAATTTCGAAGAAAACACTGAATTAGAATATACTATATATAGTATCAGCTACATTAAATTGATCTACAGTTAGCCAAATATTTAGTACAAATTGTTTGCCAGAATTATATTTTCCAGCAAGATAATGCTGCTTTTCACACTGCGAAACTCATTAAAGACTATTTTTCTGATCAGAATATCCAAATTTTCAATGTTCAATTTCAACAAATTTTCTGGCAAATAATTTCAAAATATTAAATAACTAAAAAATTCTATCCGAGATGACTCGAAAATTTTAAGTAAAGATTATGTTAAAAACCTATATGAAACTCTGGAAAAGAAACTAATTGAAGATATGAATAATAGAGGGGGACGTACCCATTACTAAAATAAAAATTAAAGATATTTACCAATTCTTGTGTATATATTAATCATTGATTCTATTGAATATTTATTTGTGAATTTACTGTAATTAAATAGGTAGTACTCCACGAATGTATTGAACATACCATTATCATTTTTCAAACGCTCTGCATAATTAAAGCTTTTAAAAAATAATATGAAAATTATTGATACTTAACATTGTCATGAAGATATAATAATTGAAATTTGTACTGGAATTTAAAATGGAATGTTTACAGCGCCTACTACAATATTAATAAAAATATTAAACAGTGCGGCTTTGTCTCGTGCATTGTGGAATTTTAAATCGATACATTAAAAATGATCCTATTGAAAATTAACGAGCTTTTTTGCAAGCCGTGCGACATATATATAAATCCGTACACCTCCATTGTCACAATCACAATATTTCAAGATGCATTAGCGCAATAATGCTCGATTGTGCATCGAGATAAAAGTGCACGCCCACACAAAAGCCATAAATATTTAGACGCAGTACCCGAACACTGTTTAATAACCTATTGTCGTTGTTTTTTCGTGTTACTTTTCGGATACGGTCACAAATTGTAATTATAAAACGAAAATTTTATTATAATATCGACCGCAAAACCGTTACCGGCGTAAAAAACGGCGCTTTCCACGTCAAAATCGAGCCATTTTCAACACCCGTCTTCGGTTCAGGTAGATTATCTGAGATGCCGTCGATATCGGAGATTAAGAGAATCAATTCTGATATATCGAACGAAATCGAAAACTCGCTCGTCATTATTATTTTTAGGTGTGTGACTTGATATCCGATTAGTAGACGAGGATTACCAACTTTTTATGACTAAAAAAATATTTTTTTTATTTGTACATCTTACGTATATAGGGAATGAATATGAACACCTGACATATACACAATATTTATTTATTAATAAAGTGTTGATTTACTTTTAACATAGCTGTCTTATAGCAAAAGATTCATCAATTGCTTCAGTGATGTTGCAGATGGATAAATACTGGGCCATAATCGCCCATAATGGTTCAATTATGTTGAGATCTAGCAATTGTGCTGACCAGGGAGTTGTTTGATGATATTCTGATGCTACTCAAACAAAGACTGAACCTTTTTGGCTATGTGTATGGGTATCATAGCATCTTGAAATATGACAGTGTTTAGCAGCAATATACCAGTATATAACGTGTTATTATTATATAATTCTATTTTTTATGAGAAAATATTGCTCACACAGCCTGAATTTTTGCTACAATTTATGGTTATCATGCAGTTTTTGGACCTGGATTGTCGTTAATGCTTACAAATCGTTGGTTTTTAACCGAAAAAAGAAGGAGGTCCTATGTTCGGCTGTATTTTTTATTTAATCAAAAAAGTGCACTTCCGAGGTGATCCCATTGGAACCAAATCAGGATCAGATAGGGGAAGGGGGGAAATCGAGGGAAACCCTCAAATTTCAAAGGCATGTACAATGTTTTCACATATTTTGTTGTCTAAAACAATCAGATATTTGTGTATAATATTATTGCTGAAATGATGTAACAGAAAATGGGAAGTAGTTCAGTGTAAAAACCAATAGTACTTCTAAAGCACTAAATATATCACACGAGAAATATCGCAGACAACTGCTTCTATAGTATAATGATTAGAGCGTTAAGCTGATACGTGGAAGTCGCGGGTTCGATTCCCGACGGGCAAAACAGTTTTTATTGTTCTAGTTTCATTAAAACGTTTGTCAAATCACCTAAACTTGGTAACGGACCCCGGGACCTGAAGCGTCCGTTATTTTCAATAATTGTTCCTTTATTCCTACCCATTGTAACACTTAATAAAATAACTGAGTAATTTATTGACTAAATATCTAACACTAAAAAGAGAGAAATAAACATTTTTTTAACAAAAAATTTAACCAACATCAAAAAATAAATAAGGAACTCACTAAAAGGTAAAAATAATCAAACTTAGATTTTTAACACAAAAAAAAACGTTTTAAAATAAAACATGTAAATAATACTTTTAAAATTTTTTATAAAGAACCAAGTTAATCTAACAGATTTGGGAATTCGAAGCAAATCGTCAAGCCTTCAAACCTCTATTTGTTAATAATTTAATCATAACTCTAATTTATTATTGAAAACTACTTATTTAATATTACAAATAATATCTTAGTTCTACGTTGACGGATAGATACTGGTACGCTGGGAACTAATTGAACAACCTAGAATACGTGACCTAATTAGTCAATAAGCAGCAAGGATCGCTTTACACAGTCATCGAATCAGTAGGAAATCAAGAACTGTTGAAACGGAATACTCAAACGCTTTCAAATCGTTTGTCATATAAGAAATGCGCCACTTACTGGATATGGCATTATATCAGATTTTTCGTTTCCCATTGAGCTTTAAAAAGATCTCACCATGATTATTTTACTTTACCAATTAATATTAACACAAAAATATTTAAAGTTAATTAACCTAAGGACTAATCAATCAGTATTACTCAATAAAGGAAAATTTAAATACTCCAAAACTATATCTTAAATATGTATCTTAAATAACTTACTACACGAGCTAGGAAGCTCCAACACTTATTTGCGAATACGAACCCTGCCAATAAATAGCTATAAACCTTCTACGGTGTCCTTTTCTTATATATTATATATATGATTATATTTAACTTAAGATGGGCCACGAACTGACAGGTGACAAATTGAGACATATTTTCACATGAATCATAAATATATTAATTAAGCTCAAAACATTAGTATGATTCTTTTCAAGATAAAATTAGAGAGAAATAATTTTAGTTTTTCCTAATAAAAGGCTTTAAATTCATATATCTATTAATACCAGTTCATTGAAACCATTCCATAGCACTTCTAAAAAGCAACAGTATAAATAACATTGTACAAGACAAGATAACTTCAACCATTTATTCAGTTAAATGTTATTTCAGTGAAAATTGAGATTCTAGAATAAACATATTATGCTTCTTATTTTCGGAAAAGTTAAATTTTCAGACAGAATCATCGAAAATTGTTGTACTGTAGTAAAGAATGTTAAGGATTATTAAAAATCGACGAAATTTTTAAGCATTTTAAGGTCTACCTGACATATTTCATCTCGAGACATAGCTACGAAACTAAATATCAACCATAAAACTGTTTTGGTTTTGAGTTTTAGGCCATTTATAAGATTGTATACCAAACAAAGCTTTATGCTCGGGTTCTAGATGAATTATCAGTAAAATAATTAATGAACCAAGTTTTCATTTCTGACTCGCTACTGAAATGAAACGAAAACAAATAATTTTTTGAAACGGACGTTGACGTCAAGAGAGACCATAAGTGTTTATTGGGATTGAAAGAAATTGTTCACCATTTGCTGCTCTAACATGGCCAAAATATTAATTCCATTTTATTGTCTACTGTAATATCGTTAGTGAGTGATAACGTGATAATAACCCTAAACGTACTTTGAAATTATACGTTAGCGAATTTATTAAAACTAATTAAAAATATATGGGTACAGTTGGGACATTCTATTAGAGTTCTATTATTTTGAATAATATAAATAAATACATGGATAGATATTTCAACTATTTCAGCTGCAGCTACTATATTTCAGCATTTTAGCTGAAAATATTGACATGAGGACTTTGTACGCAGAATGAAAAAGCAATAAAGCTAAATTGCGTCAAGCGTAATTCCACTTCACCCCTCAAACCAATAATCAGTCACTGAAAAGAGAAGAATCAACTCCAAACATAACGAAGAGTACATACACTAACGGCTGGCAAAGACATGGTGTCGACAATAAAATGTGGCTGTGAGTACATATCCCCCCTTTATAAATTATTTTACCTCTCCAAACACAGTAATTGCAAAATCTTCCAAAATCTTACCTCAAACACAATATCAAAGTTAAATAACTAATATCGACTAATATTTAATCTGAATCAACATCGAACAATATTTTATACTATTATTATTTTTATATAAAGATATTTACAAGGAATGCTATAACTGATAACATTGCAGGTGCGAACGTTTGGTATAATTAAACAACGTTGAATCATATCAAAAATACGAAAATCGTTATAAACTACCAACAGCAGAACCCAATAACGATAAACCTATACGGATCTAAGTTAAGAACCTGTTTTTAATTCATAGTATATTATTAAAAATTGGTAAATATATTTCGAGTAGCACTCTATGACATAGTAAACGATGATAATATCTTGATACAAGTAATCATCGATGATCTGACTTTTACACATAATAGAAAATTGGGTAAACTTTATCCCAAAGACATTGATTCCTTAAATTAAAAAAAAAAACCGAAATAAATGCACAATTTCCTGATAAAATACAAAATTCTATAAAATTATCAGTGAAATTTTCAAAAAGCACTGAAATGATTTATTTATTTTTTCATTGACTATTTTGATAAACGAAATATTTTGAACAATTTTTAAAAAAGTTAATATCATTCAGCAAATAATTATCAACACCTGCCCATTTATAACGCTGCTCTATTGTTTTACTTACTAAATTGACATTACTAATCCATTATGTTTTATGGTCTGTAGTTTTGTTTGTGTTGTGACATATCTAAATGAATAAACTATTATTAAAATCACTCGTTCTAGTTAACAAAGGTTGCAACGCAAGAACAAATTGCAAAATCTGGGAATATATCATCAAGAAAAACGATGCAGGAAAAATATTTACAGGTTTTTGTGATATCAAATAGTCACTACTATAAAAAAGCTTGCCTGTAAGATAGTAGCATTAGCCTGTAAGAGACTAGGAATCCAAAGACTACTTCAACATAACAAACAATTTCCAATACAATTTACACAAAATCATAATTTGGATAGACCTAAATGAATGTAGAATACTGATGGCCATTAAATTTATAGGTTATACGAGGGTCATTTATATTTCGGGAATAGGAAAAAAACAAATAGTTAAGCTGCGAATATATTTTTATTGTTTTTCAAAGTACTCGCCACGATGATCGATACACTTTTGCATGCACTTAAACCAATTTTCAAAACATTTATTCCATTCCGAATGAGATATTCAAAACATGATTTTTGAACGCTTCAATAGCTCCTTCGGACGATGAAAATCGTTGACCACGCAGTTTATTCTTCGAGTATGGGAACAAAAAGAAGTCATTGGGTGCCAAGTCAGGGTTCTACGGCGGATGACCCATCAATTCGATGTTTTGAGTGCTCAAATAGTCGCTTGTTTGAGAGCTCGCATTGTCATGATGACGAACAATCCGGCGTCTCTTGTTTGTTTTCCTTATTTCACCGAAAACTTCTGGCAAACATATGGTTGTCTACCAATCAGAATTTACTGTTCTACGAACCGAGGCCCTCTTGCAATATGATCAGTTTTCCCGAAGAAACAGGCTACCATTTTCTTTGAAGTACTTCGTGCGCGAACAACTTTCGTTGCATTTGGCTCATCTTAGAACACCCATACAGTCGATTGCTGCTTACTTTCGGGCTCATACGAATATATCCATGATTCGTCACCTGCTACGATTTTATATAGGTCTTTCGAAGCACCGCGATTAAATTTCTTAAGCATTTCTTTGCACCAATCGACACGAACTTTTTTTGAGCGATTGTCAAATTGTTTGGGATCCAACACGAACATAACTTTTGCACAGCTAAGTGTTCATGTTAAATCGCATATATGCTGGTGGAACTAATGCTTAGGGATGCCTCAATCTCACAATAGGTGACATGACAATCTTGCTTAATCATTTCGCACACAGCATCGATATTTTCTGGCATAACAGCCGATTTTGGACGACCTTCACGAAACTCGTCGGTCAACGAACTACGACCACAATTGAATTCACTAAACCAGCGATACACGGTGGTTTTTGATGGTGCTTCATCGCCAAAAGTCAAATTAAATTGATTGATGCACTCTTGTTGTGATAATCCACGTAGAAAATCGTAAAAAATCAACTAAACAACAACTTTCAACTAAATTTAAAATAAACAAATATCGTCCACGCGACAAAATGATCTCAGTACGTATATCGTCAAAAATGTCAAACTTTACTATGAAACCGTCAGATGGACTCACATGACAACAGTGTTGCCAATTCCCCGAAATATAAATAGTGATCTTCGTATGATTTATGGATTTTAATTTATAGATTTATAGATTTGCAAAATTTACAAATTATAAATTACTAGTTGTGTTGCTAATCAAAATATTTCAATAATAATAATAATAATAATAAGAAAAACAATAATTAAATAATATGACTTTTTGAATGAAAGTAATGTTTTCCTCAAAAACGTTTTATTCAGCAATATAATATTCTTTTGATTCCACTTTAGAATGTTGTTTCTGTGTAAAAAATTAATTTTTATTAAAATTCGAGAGGTTATCTGCTATCATTGGTTGTTAAACATAAAGTAAATCAGGCAACTTGCTCACAATCTCTCACAATCACAATGTCACTGTGCATTAATAGATGGCAATTGAAGGCAGCAGTGAAACATTTAAATTTAGTACGTGTGAACATCAAAAACTCACTAACAATACAAACCGCCACAATCAATTTATAATAGTTAACATATCTCCATTACATTATTCATTACAGGACAACACTAATAGCTAGTACTGCTGTCCTTACGTCGCGAAAATCCCGCTAGTACTTAGATCAAATGTGTTATGGATATATTTTCCTATGATAACTTTATAAATACGGCCTATTAATGTGACAAATTTCTATCAAAGCACGGCAATGTTCCCACACATGTTATCAGAACAATATTTCAGTACTTCTAGGAAGACGAGATTTCGTCAAACTCAACAAAAACTATAAGAAATCCTCTGACAAGTATTATAGGCATATAGAATATAATTAAAGGTAAACAAAAAACTAGCTAATACCAATTTATCAGTTTTCTTGTTCTTTCAATAATATTTTATAGTTCGTGAAGTAAAATCTACTACTCGATAGTCTTCACCTTCCAAAAAGACATAAATGAATTTTAATGGTTTTTATCTCATGGAATTTTAAAAGATGTACTCACAATAGTTAATTAGAGGTAATTAGAGGTAAACAAAAAACTAGCTAACACCAATTTATCAGTTTTCTTGTTCTTTCAATAATATTTTATAGTTCGTGAAGTAAAATCTACTACTCGATAGTCTTCACCTTCCAAAAAGACATAAATGAATTTTAATGGTTTTTATCTCATGGAATTTTAAAAGATGTACTCACAATAGTTTCTAACAATTGCTGACAATGCAACAGAATCATCAATATGGACGAGATTTTCGTCGGTAACAAGCGCTTTTGGGTGCCCCCTGCGTCTTCGGTGTTCATTTCACCACGACTAAACTTAGCATACTAATCCTTGATGGTTGATTTTCCTGGGACAGTGTCCGGAAACTCGGCATCAAGCCAAGTTTTTGCTTCAACTTTATCCATTTTTTTCACAATAACAAAAGTTGCTTCACTCAAAATGCTATAATTCACAAACTAATGATCCGACAGCTATCAAATTTATATACGCGCTTTTTGAGGGTTAGGACGAACTAAAAAACATATGGATTTAATTATAGTATCACCATCTATGTGTCAGGCCGGGGACTTTTCAATTAACCTTTTATTATATAACTCAAATATTTCAATTGAATATCGGATCTTCAGTAATCTAACTGGTACGGTTCGTAAAGTATTGTCCAAATTGTGTATTGTTCCCACGAAAAAATTACATATAATCATCCAACAAACGTTTCCATTCACCCTAAGGGCATGTAGCACCGCTTAATCTTTGCTTAGGCGATCGTTTGCATCTCTGCCAGTGACTTAGCCTGGAGTCTTGTCGAAAGAGAAGGGTTCGGTCGTGTGTAATTTTCAGCAGCCAAGTTCTGTTTACCGTTGAGGAGGGTGGTTATCCATATGGATTAGTCGGGCACGTAATTTCGTGACTGTAAAACTTGCACGGTCATTATGTGCTGATCAATGAGATGGGAATCTCGAATTTTGGTGCCCGCATTTTTTCGAAAAAAGCTCCGTAATGCATGGTGATTGCATTCTATTACGTTCGTTCTATATGAATAACGACTATAGCTAAAATAATAGTTAATTTAATTAAAAAAACTATTTCTGTTTCGCAGTTAATATCATTCAATCAGTCATGAAATAAGTAAATAAAATGAATATAGAAAAAAAACCATTACGTTACTTTAAAATACCCTTATATGAAAATATTCAGCATAATTATTAAAATTCCTTTAAAATATCACAACATTTATATGTAACACAAGTACAATTAGTACAATCTTTTTTAAAATGGCGCTTTTTTCAATTTTTTCTTGTTTTCTTCTGTTTTTTTAACAATTTTTTTACTGGTCTAAAGCAAACTTGAAAAAAAAGTTTTGATCGAATTTAACAATTTTTTAGAATTATTAGTTTTTCATAAAAAATATTGATTGAATTGAATCAATACAACTTAATTTATTATAACTGTTAAACTGGTATATTAAAAATATATTTTACCATTTCATTTTTATTTCAATAAAATCAAAAAATAGATCAGATTTCTACTTTCCTGCGAACTCCTTGTTATTCCAATATTACGCAATAGTATCCGACTAATCACTTCAATACATTATATTGAATAAATATTTCAAAAATAATCCTATAGGAATATAGGAGCTAACAGAAAAAGACAAGCCAATTAAGGATAAATTAGGTAAGACACGTAAATATCTTAAATAATTGTGTAAATTATGCATAATTACATTACAATAAATACCTACAATATATTAAATTTATATATATATATATATATATATATATATATATATATATATATATATATATATTAAAGTCTTTTTTTACCAACTAGGAGTTTATCTGGACTGGGCCTACAGTTTAACGTGGGACTATCGACTGGCGGATGACAGGACTCGTAGAAAGATCTCAAGTACACGATTTAAAAGTATGTTGTATTTCGTATTTCAAACACATGCGAGGTATATACTTTTTTAAATAATTACAGATGAAATGAAATAATCTCATAATGCATAGAATTAGCTGTAACCAATTTCCAACTAAACTAGATTAAAATGATATCCCCGGAAAATAAAATAACAAAAAAAACTTGAAATAATGCCCGGGAATAACAGGCATAGCAGAACTAGTAAGATGATGAATTGATTCTTTTTGTGAAGAGGACAGTGATTAGACCAAGACATATTCCTAAACTATAGAAGCAAAATGCAATCTTTGAATGCTATCTAAGATTAAAAAATATGTTATTACAATATAATCACAAGTTTGTGGTTATCAGGACTTGAAGAAAGGTTGATGTCTTCAGCAACATTTATTCACTCCCCAACAAGAGACTGTCCCTCCTATAGTACATTTAAAAATCTACTGTTTAAGAAAGGAAATTAGTCTTTTACTTATTAATAGGCTGGGCTAGATGGTGAACGTATTTTAGCCAACTCTTTCATCAATAAAACTGTGTTACCTTGCTAATAGGAATCATAGCAATGCTAATCATTTCAATTAATATATAATGCTAATCGGTCTTTTTGTATTTATATTTTGACCAATTATTAATTTTTAATAGTTTTCTTAATACAATTATTACAACTAAAAAAACAATTAATTTACAGTGTAATTTCTTATTAATTATATTACTTAAATTATAAAATCATGAACCAACCAAACTAGATCAGAATGATATATAAAACAATATCATCTAAAAATTAATTCATAACAAAAACATGCGATAATAACTTGGGAGTAACAGAAATAGTAGAACTAGTATGAAGATGATGATGTTATATTCTTTTTACATAACCCAACACCTGACTGTATGGTGTAATTCGTATTTTAAATAAAAACAGTTAGAACGCTGTATTTTGTATTTCAAATACACGTATATTTTCGTATTTTAAATATACGAGAGTTAATATTTTGTCATTTGTATTTTAATTATAGCAACATATATTTTGCCCTGCTCTTGTTCAGCAAAGTAACAAACAGACCTTGCTAATAGAAATCATAATAATGATGATCATATTAACGTAGAATTGTAACCAGTCTTTTTATATTCGTATTTTGATTAATTAATCTAAATCTAAAGATAAATAAAAAAATCTAATGAATAATAGCATTATTCCATTATATAACTTCCAACTAAACTAGATCAAAATGATAGATAAAATAATATCCTCGGAAAACCCTTAGAAAATCCATTCATGCGAATAAACTTTAAAATTAATTACGTTAATAATACACAAAGGGGGGGAATGGGGGGCTTGTCGGCGAAAGTTTGCGGCCCCCTCTGAAACCAATCAAAGCGTAATCCTTACCTTTGCATTCGTTCGCGTCCCTGGCAGTAGCTCGGCCCCAGGGCCTATCGAAATGGAAGGGTTTGCAGCGTTCGCAATCCCTGCCGGCCGTATTATGTTTGCATTCGCAGGCCAACTGTCCATCCCTGCCCGTCACGCATCGGCTCGCGTGACCGTTACACTTGCACCGTCCTCCCACGGCGAAATCCGCCACGGCGTACTGATGCGTCACCTGGTGGTACCCGTGGATCCCGTTCGATCCCATATCGACCGCCACCGAGCTCTTGGGGTTCGCGGACGAGGAGGCCTCGTTGTCCGGCGCCTGCATCTCGTTCACCAACTGCACGGACGGCTCCCTGGTCAGGTTCTCGTCGTCGAAGTGTTTGCTGAACAACTTCTCGTCCAGGTCCAGGCTGTCGGACAGATCCTCGACGGGCATATGAAGACGATTGAAAACCACCTTGATATCGGTGGCCGTCACCCAGTCCTGCAGCACGGGCGAGCTGTCGAAGTCGGTGGCGCTGGGTCGGCCCTCCAAGGTGCTGAAGGCGATCCGGGAGGTCTGCCCGAAGCCGAAGGAATCGCCGCCGGTGTAGCGATGAGCATCGGTGCATCGGGCCTCCTGCTCGTTGGTCTTGGTAATGGTGGCTCGGTTGGGTCGACCGTAAACGCGACGACACTGACTGGAATAGAACTGAAAGGCTTGCCAGGTCTTCCCGTAATCCATGCTCTTGTAAATCGCTATTGAATCCGGTTTAGGAGTGTTGGGACAGAACTGCAGGCTGACATAAGTCAGTTCATACTTCTTGCCGAGACTCAGCGTCAAAGTGACGTTATCTGGGGGAGCATCGATGGAGGTGACCGGTGGTAAGGGCTCGCTCCTCCAACAGGTAACATTATTGGGATTATTCAAATCGGTCAAGTGCGAGGCGGGAAACCGCGTCTTCTGCTGTTTGTCGTCGCAGATATGACACTGAGGGTTGGCTCCGGGTTCCGGGGCCTCGCAATAATGCACCGGAGCGTGGGTACCGCACGTGGATGAGGCCTTCACCGGCACCCCAAAGGCGGCGTTCACGAAATCCGGTATACAGCGACGAGGCCGGTCTTCGTCGTAACACGGATCGGCGGGCGTCTGTTGGCCCTCGAACATCTTCAGGAAATTCTCGCTGGTGCATCGCACGGAGATGATGCCGACGGTGACGAGGACGAGGAGAACGAGTCGCGCGTCCATTCTGATTCCGATATCGAATGCCGATCTGGAGCAGTGCGTCTAAACTTTCATAACTATCTGCGCGGAAGTTTCGGATGATAATACGGGAAAGCTCGCGGCTGGCGGTGGCGACGAGCGAGCTTCGGAAGAACGCGCCGGCTCCGTAACGTATCGCGCAGCGTCTGGCGGGTAACTGACTGACGATAGCGGCCACCGTCTACTCGAGTCTCCGAAGCGCCGCCCCTAAAGGGCGCACACACTGCATCTAACTTCTAAAAGCCGTCCAAGATGACTCGATAATTGGCGATTAAATTAATTATGGCGAATTAGTGACGTCGCCTGATATGAACCCAACACAGTTCTGATTTCGCAGAAATGGAACATCAAATTCGCTTTTAGAGAAATATAACTCAATCATTAAGGTATTTTTAAAATAGAATAAAATAAAATAGATAAAAAGCAAATATTTCTATTCTTAGCAAAACCGATTGGAGAGTAATTAATATAACTTTTCACGCAGTTTTAATATTTTTTACTATAATCAAAACCTTTATAAGATATATAACGTTCCTAACAAAAACCTAAATTTCTTTTTTTAACTTATTAATATTATTACTCTATTCGTTGCCGACTAACCTAAGGGTTAACAATAAGAGTTAGGAGCACATTTCAGTGTTTCTAATATTTAGTGCACTTCATTACACAACTACAGGAGATTTGGTTCTCTACAGTCTGAGTCCTAGTTCGATGTTACCCATGAGAGGGGAGTCTTTCCTCATGTCTTGTTACGAATCTCTTATGATTGATCCACAATAACAGATCAATTGAAAAGTCCCCGGCATACCATAGTAAAACACATGTTTTTGATGACTATATACTGATTATAGCGACCATTTACTTCAAAATAGGCCTCACTTTCGTCAATCACCACTTCATTCGACAAACATTTCTTCCCTCCGAGCATACTTTTGAGATCCGAAAACAGAAAATAGTCAATGGGGACCAGATCTGGAGAATACGGTGGATGAAGAAGCAATTAGAAGCCCAATTCATGGATATTTCACTGGACACTTGTGTGTGCATTGTCTTGGTACAGCAGCACTTTCTTTTTCTTCAAATGTGGCCTATTTTTCTTCAAAACCTTGCCAGCCGACTGTTACATTTTCCTACGCTTTGGAGCGGGTTCATCGTGTGCAGGTCACTCGAATGACTGTCAATTGGACTTCGGAGTAAAACGATGGAGCCATGTTTCATCCATTGTCAGATATCGACGCAAAAACTCGAGTTTATTACCCTTGATCATCTTCAAACACTGCTCCGAATCATCAACTCGTCGTTGTTGTTGGTTAAAAGTGAGCTCGCGCGGCACCCACTTTGCACAGAGCTTTTTCATACCCAAATATTCGTGAAAGATATGATGTACAGATATATGTACAGATATGAGTTAAGTTGATATCATTAGAGTGTCTGCTATTTCATTCAGTTTCAATTTACGGTCATTCAAAATCATTTTGTGGATTTTTTTAATGTTCTCGTCGGTAGCAACCTCTTTTGGGCGTCCACTGCGTTCGCCGTCTTCGGTGCTCATTTCACCACGTCTAAATTAGCATACCAACCCTTTATGGTTGATTTTCCCGGGGCAGTGTCCGGAAACTCGGCATCAAGCCATGTTTTTGCTTCAACTGTATTTTTTCCCTTAAAAAAGCAATATTTTATCAACGCGTGAAATTCCCTTTTATCAATTTTTGTCACAATAACAAAAGTTGCTTCACTCAAAATGATATAATTCACATACTAGTGATCCGACAACTGTGAAATTTATACATGCATCTTTAGTGGGTTAGAGCTAACTAAACAACATATGTATTTAATTCTAGTAGCGCCATCTATGTGTCAGAACGGGGACTTTTCAATTGACCTGTTATACTCTTATTCGTCGCTTTCGTTGTGTGTAAATAGACCGCTGACACGTAATATTTAAAATCAAAATCAAGCGATGTTGTACAAAGGCAAAACAAATCCTTAGATTTTAGATTAGAACGATACTGGAAACGAAAGTGACTGAGACACGAAGGGGAGTGGTTAAGACATTATTAAACGAAGTTATTTAGTTTTAAGCAGTATTGTTTAAGATTTTATGTTATTTTCGATTATTACCATATTGTTGGGATTATTAAAGAGTTATGGCAAGTTTTTCAATGGACTTACCGCACGAGAAATTAACGGTCAAGAAAGTTAAACAAACAATAATGAGAGAGATTAATATTAAAAAAGCTCCTGGTTATGACTTAATTACTGGTAAAGTCTTAAAAGAACTATCAGAAAAGGGTATGAAACTATTAACATTTATATTTAATGCTATGCTACGAATTAATTACTTCCCTAGCATTTGGAAAGTAGCTAAAATGCTAATGATTCTTAAACCAGGAAAAATACCAGAAGATGTGACCTCCTACCGGCCTATAAGTTTATTACCGATAATCTCGAAAATTTTCGAAAAACTATACATCAAAAATCTAAAATATAATAAAAAACAGAAAAATTATTCCAGAACATCAGTTTGGGTTTCGCAATAAGCATGGGACTTTAGAACAAGTGCACAGACTTGTAAACAAAATAAACACTGACCTAAATGCCAAAAGATATTGTTCGGCTGCTTTTCTAGATATATCTCAGGCTTTTGACAAAGTATGGCATACGGGCTTGCAGGTTAAACTAAAAAAACTTCTCCCTCATCCGGACCATCAGCTACTAAAATCGTATCTCACTGATAGAAATTTTATGGCAAATCAAAGCGATGAACATACCGAATTAAATCCAGTATATTCAGGAGTTCCGCAAGGTAATGTACTGGGTCCAGTATTGTATATTCTGTATACGGCCGATTTGCCCACCACAAAAATAACTACTGTGGCAACATACGCAGACGACACAGCAATCTTGGCATCCCATGAAGATCCGGTCACAGCATCAATAAACCTACAAACCCACCTGGATCAAATACAATTATGATTGAAGACATGGCGCATTAAAGTCAATGAAACAAAATCCACCCATGTAACGTTTACCCTGCGTAGAAGAACATGTCCACCAGTGAATATCAATCATCGTCAACTCCCCCAATCAGAGCAATTTAAATATCTTGATATGCACTTAGATCGACGCCTAACCTGGAAGAAGCACATACTCTATAAACGAAAACAAGTTGGACTGAAATTATATCAAATATATTGGCTCATCGGTCGCAAATCCAAGTTATCATTAGATAACAAGGTGTTGCTGTATGAGTCTATAATCAAGCCTATTTGGTCATATGGAATCCTACTATGGGGTACCGCTAGCAACTCTAATATATCCATCATTCAACGGTTCCAAAATAAAGTGTTGCGTGCCATTGTTGATGCTCCGTACTATATTTCAAATAAAGTGATACAACGCGGTATTCCTCTAGAACCTATAACGAGTGAAATTCAACGTGTCTGTGTGAAGTACTTCGAAAGAGTGGCAGTGCATCCCAATGCGACGTGATAGTGAAGTGCGTAGACTAAAACGTTTAACACCACCTGATCTGATTACTGGACATATATAAACTTTAGAATAAGACTAATTAATTAAAATAATATTTTATACAGAAGATCGCTTAATGAAGTGATTTTCTGCATGCCATGTAGATATAATATAGACATAAGAAATACTTATTGCCTATAGGGCAGATTGTGGAATCACAAAAAGTTAAAAAAAATATTTACACCCCGTAACGCCCACAGGCTTTGTAATTGACTGGTAAACCAATATCTTTGATTTTAGGTCAAGTCTAGAATATCTTCCGTCTAACCAGTACAATTCTTAGATTTTTAGTCTGATTTGCTCTGATTTTTGTTTAAGCTAATGTAGTATGTACAAATGATGACAATTTTACAGACGCGTCGACTTTTCAAAATTGTCTCTCCAACATTAAGTTGTCAAATTCAACAACCAGTTAATCGATCCACTCTTATTGAAAAATTCTATATAATACTACGTTATATATTAATTTTTAGACAGTGTTGGATGGATACAATGCAAGACATCCACAAGAGGGTGGAATCCGGCGGATCCAACCCGATTTAATCGTATTATTTAAATCAAAACGGCGTCAGATTCAATCGTTTCTGAAAGCCTACGGATCCAAGATTTATTCGCCCAGCTACGAACTGTAAAAGTTTCGCTGTAAAACTTTTTACTTAGTTGTAAAAAGTCGAAATCTAATATAATCATCGTAAAAGTAAAAGTCTGAATCGTAAAAGTATCAAATAGTAGGATCTAAATAAGCAAAAGGAGAATTTATCGGAAATCCTACAGAAATGTAAAGGTATATCCTTAAATATATATATACATAAATATGCAATATATATATATATAATAAAAACGTTATAAATCTACATATTAAAGGGTGAAACAAAAACGTCAAATATGAAGAGTGTTAGATTTGTCACAGTTGGCGTAAGTATTTACCGTGGCGCATTCACCATTTCCTAACATATTTATCAGACATCAAAGTTAATCGATATATGATATGTTTCAAAATCGATGTGGAACTAAATACTATGGTATTCAGTGAATACCATAGTGTTCCACATGAATTAACAGTGTATAGTAATGGACCAAGCTCCCATTGCAAATTGTTGCAGAATTGAGACGAAATCTAACAATTTTCGATTACTCTGTAAAGAAAATCGTGGACGAATCCCGAGAATGTCATTACGAAAAGGTACTAAGCCACCTTCGGCACTATGAAAGAGAACAGTGAAAATCCCAAGTCAGTATATTCTTGTACTCTGTGGTCTTTGGTCAAATATGAAAACATGTGAATAAAATGTACATATGGAAAAACAATATTTTTACATTATAGAGAATTCGAATTATTCGAATCGACTTAATTTTTTTACTAAGTAACTTAATACTTTCTATCAAAAAAGTGAATAATATATTGATAATACCAACAAAAACACATATAGTTTACAAAAAAAAACATCGTTTACACCGAAATTTGGAGTTATTAATTTCAAAACATGATGAGTAAATGAAAAGAAGGATTGGTACTATATAACAATAATCAAATTTATTTTCTATCCTTTACTATAACTTTTCTGACCACATGGCAATACCGTATGGAAAGAACAATTTTGATCGATCTTGTGGATCAATCATGGATCAATTTTCGCACTTCTTCAGCTGTTCTAAATCATGTGGCAGGTAAGTCAACATCTGAAGAACTGGTAATCAGAACTGGAATGCCGGATGCGGCAGAACTTCCCATTCGAACTGCAACAGTATATCTTAACACTTTCAAAGTATGGTCGAGCGTTGTCATGCAGAAAGATGACTTTGCGTC
Organism: Rhynchophorus ferrugineus; assembly: GCF_030347505.1. NCBI lineage: Eukaryota > Metazoa > Arthropoda > Insecta > Coleoptera > Curculionidae > Rhynchophorus > Rhynchophorus ferrugineus. Next base: position 37,011,908 of record NW_027472585.1, on the reverse strand, counting down.
TGTTACGGAACTTTTTACACTAACACGTGACTCCATAACTAGATTGGCATAGGTCGCTGCTATAATAGTTTTATTCAGTTTTAGCAGTTCGTAACAGACTACTTCATGATCCTGTCATACGAATAGCAAAACTGTATGGTCATGAACATTCCGTTTCCATGTCAATGTAGACTGTTCTGACCTAACTCATAACTTTTTGTGCCTTTTATATAAAAAATATCAATATGAACGAATTTAACAGTTGATGACCTTTACCAAATAAAATAAAAGTCTATAGGCCTATCTCACGGCTTCTAATAATATCTATTGTATTTGAAAAACTCCTTCGAAAATAATTAAACCAATTATAGAGAGAAAGAACCTAATACCTAGAAACCTATAAACAAATATCCAACAATTGACCAAGTGCATAGAATAACAGGGTAAAAAGTAGCGTTGGGAACTGTCCACTGAAAACGACTATCGACTGTTTAGTAATTCACTACTTTTTACTATCGACTGTTTCAGTCGTGTACTTTTAGTTACTGTTGTAGGTTCGACTAGTTTCATTCGACTGATTTTTAACGTTCTGGCTCTGTCGTCCTAGCCGCGACCTTGACAAAAATATACCCAATTTATGCTTACATTGATTTAAATGTGATATATATAGTTTTATGATTTTTTTGGTAGTTTGCTTGTAAATAACAATATATTTTATATTAATATAGCAGCATCTTGGAACGATATTGTTCAATATTGTTAATGTAATAGGGTAAAAAGATTAAAATTGTGAATGATAAATGGTAAAATACTTTAACTGTTTTTATGACAATAATAAATTCTCAATTTTTTTTTAAATACTTCCGTTCAGTAATAATTATTGTGCGATCATTTTTAATTATGTCATGGATTACTTTTTCTTCTATGATTAGATATATGTTTAAATTTTATTTAGGATTTATTGTTATTGTACATCTTTAGTTTTTATGTTTTATTTAAATTGTATATATTTATTATAGTATATTATTTAAAAATAGCAATTAACATATTAAACTACGATAAAGCATTTGTGGGGTATTATTCCATTAAATAGAAAAATTCCATTCCTTTTTACAGATCCACAGAACACTAAAATTTCAAAGTAATTCTACTTCATTTAAAATGAAATTATTAATTATTTTTTCCCTTTCTTTTTTAAAGTTAGTACGTGAAGGAATATGTACATCTCCGTCTCGCTTATACTACCGTTGGGAAACATAAGCACATATAAAATTAACTGCTCCAAGTAATTATCTCCATCCTTTCCTCTTTCACAATGTATACAAGAAAGGGTTCGTACATCTTCGTCTGACATCACGAATTGAAAAAAACAGTCGAGCCGTGCATGTGACCAGGGGTGTGCAACTGCAATGGTAAGTAGTGGGGCAAAGTTTCGCTTAGTCCAATCATTGACGCTGACGGCGGCGCTGACAACGCGAATTTGATTAGTTAGTTTAAAATAGTTATGTAGAAACCTGTAAGGAAAATACTTTGCTTCGATTGGTCTGCCATTTCCCCTGATTATTCTGTGACGTCTCATTTATTGGCCAATAGTATTTAAATAAAAATCAAATTTAAATTTTAAAATTAATTTATTAAAATAAAATCCTATACAAATATACATAAGTGTAAATAATCTAAATAAATATAAACAAAAAGCAAAAAAAAACAATTATGAACTATATTCTAGGCAATATTAAAATATCTATAATTCTTCTATAAAGCCTTCCCATATATGTTTAGTGCCATCAATTTTATGGGATCTATTAGAGTTCTAACTTACCTTGATATATTGAAGGTAAACTTTAAATCCTTCCCTGTTGATATTGCATTAACTTCATTAAACCAAAAATACAATCACACCTCATCATAACGTAAAAGTTGGTCTTAAAAATCATTATGGATTGGACAGTTGAAACACTAAAAATGTATGTGTTTTTTAAAAATATTTAGATTTTAGAGTATTTAATCTGTGGAACTACTTAATATAGAATATAGACAAATATTGCATGTTGTCTCTTTTTCAGAAGTTTTGTTAAATAGCCTGAAATAAGACTAAAATACAATATTAGACTCGTTTTCCTCAGAGCAAAATTCTCTGGAACTGAAAATATAGACTCAACTGGTGATTTAACAACCTCAAGTGGTACTAGATCTCCCGTTAAAAAAGAATATAAGTTATCTAACATGTTCATCTTCTTCACAATTTTCTCCGGGAGAATGATGTGAAAAAATTGAAGTGATGAGCCCTTTTAAAAATTTCTCGAACATACTAGGGGAAGGATGCTGTTTCTATCTCCATGACCTCTAATAGATCCAACAAAATTCTTTAAGCAATCTTGGTTAAGATTTGTTAAACAAATGTAGTTATTTGTCAATTTAGACAAAATAGATTTCTTTAAGGTAATAAATCCCCTTAAAGCATCAATTAAATTTATTGATGGCACCATAACAAATATTTTCTTAACAAGGCAATCAAATTTAAATATATAATTCCTCTACTATAAAATGATTGAACACTGATTGTTCTAAAAAGTTAAAGTATTGCAAGTATTTTAGAGGTATTTTACAATTAAAAGTAGTATATATTACTACTAATTATCCAGTTATATTAATTGTTACCTTCTTGTAAGACTTCTTAATATATAGACATCACACGAATAACATACGAACAACTTGGTAGATTAATTGAGTTTTATTACTACCAACATCTTCATAAGGTTTTTAATTTCTGTAAACAAACAATATATAAACAGACGTGTAGTAGATAGATAATTTTATATGTACCTGATAAAACCAATGATGGATATGCATTTACCCTAATACCTGTTCGTGAAGGAAGGATAATACTAAATTTTTCTAAAAATGTCCATAACAAACACCATGACGTTGATATATTTGCATTGTGGTTTATCCAGATAACTTACTACTATTTACTTGATCAACCCATTTTTGGAAAGGAGCGAGATCATTCTTTGGGAAACGATGTCTAATTTCCGTAGTAGAATTTTACCCCGGTACACTACATCTTTTACTACACTGACGCATTGTCATCAATTTTTATATTATTACTCCATAATAATTAATTAATTAATTTCGTGATCTAAACAAAAACCATAACCTACAAACAACAAACATAAAAATGGACGCCCATAGAAAATGCTGATTTCACACAATTTGATCGACCAATCACATTTCATGTTAGTGGCGGCACCAGGAATTTAAACTAGCCAATCACAATTTGCGATCGCAGCGCTACAGTTGATTGAACTAAACAAAACATTTCCCCAAGGTCGCCTATACCGTGAAATTTCTATTTTTTCTATGCAAGTGACTGATCTGACCTATTTTCAGTCGCTATTTTTTTGACTATCGCCTATTTCGAGTGTTTTGTGACTATCGACTGTTGTCAGTTGATAGTTCCCAACTCTAGTAAAAATGTATGCTCAGCTAAATTCTTGAATGTAGCACAAGCCTTTGATATTGTTGGTAGCCTGCAGAAAATGTTACCGAAATACACTACTGAACTATAAAACTCTTACATTACGGCCAGAATATTTAGAGTCAGATAAGAGGCAGCCTACTCCACAATAAAGGAAGCTAAAGCAGCTATATCCTAAAGTAACACAGTGTCAGTGTATTGGGACCAATTCTTTACGTATTCTACACATGTGATATACCCCAAACGATGGCCACATCAACTGATTATACTGCGATTCTTGCTGTCGGGGACAATAGCAACAATTTGACTCAACAAACACTAATAACAATTACTAATACTATTATTCCATATTGTAACAATGCAACAAAGTATCTAGGAATGATTCTTGATACAAAACGTTGCTGGAAGGAACATGATAAACAATTAAAGTTAATATATAAGGAAATATAAGGTGAGGCAAAAAACCCACTCCCATTTTGATTGTGCGCCATCTTGGTTATGTGACTTTTAGCTTAGTTTTGCTTTAACCATTGTGTTGTGTAGACGTCCAAATACGTATACTGAGATTTTCAAATACCGACTGTCACTAAGGAAATCAAAAGAATCGCAAGAAGGCGTGAAGAGAAACTCTTGGTAACACCAGAACAGAACACATACTCGAAAGTATTAAACCATTTGATCTTGTCTAGTCTAGTGAAATGTGTTTAATACAAAAGCAGCAGTGTTACTATATAAACATTATTATACCAGAGACTAACATAGGGCCGATGAGTCCTCCTAGATATATATCTAGATTTAAGTTACTCTAAAGAATAAGTCGTAGGTTAGTCGGAAACGACGTCGGAAACGACTAGTAACAATGTAATAAATAAATAATTCTTAAAAAGTTGACATTTTAGACGCGTTTTCACTAAAGAATATTGCTGATCAAAATTCAAACAGGCGCGTAATACGTAATATGCAATAAAACAATAAGCAATGATTATTCTTCTTGTCCAAAGGACACATGTGGTATCTAACTTGACGAATTACGATCGAATTTCGATTACTAGGCGAGCCCTAGTAAAATATATAACCAAATATCACTGCCAACGCTCCAACACGCAGAACTAGGGATGCAGAAAAAATATCAATATTTTTAGCCGATATTTTTCGATATTTTATCATAATGGATTAAATATGATTTTTAAAACAGAACCTTTAAAATTAATACTCAAAAATATCGTTAATCTTTAAGAGATTTAAAAAAATATATACATTTTTTATGCTAATATTTCAGTATATTTATTGTTTCTTAAAAATATCGATATATTTTTTTTGTAAAGTATCGATATTTTTTAAAAAATATCGACATATTTTTCTGTGGTCAACACCCCTACACAAAACAGTAATTACCTAACGATTATTTTAATTATTTTTTCTATCGACAGATTATAGCTGATATTTTTAGCCGATATTTTTCGATATTTTTTCAGAATGGATTAAATATGATTTAAAAAAAAACCTTTAAAATTAGTACTCAAAAATATCGTTAATCTTTAAGAGATTTAAGAAAATATATAATTTTTTAGGCTAATATTTCAGTATATTTATTTTTTCTTAAAAATATCGATATATTTTTTTGTAAAGTATCGATATTTTTTATACTTATAGCAAAAAAAATATCGATATATTTTTCTGTGATCAACACCCCTACAGAAAACAGTAATTACCTAACGATTATTTTAATTATTTTTCCTATCGACAGATTACAGTTGATTAATTCCAACTGGCAGAAAGGGATCAATCCATCATGTGGTACCGACTCAATCGTATAAATGTTTGAACACACTAACCCGATGATGGATTAAGGCGGAAGAGGCCCCCCTCCCGCCAGACCCTACCGTTACGCCAACTACAGCCAGATTTAATCAAATTATTTAAATTAAACCTTCGCCAGTTCCAATCGGTTCTAAAAGCATAAGGACATTTGTTCGCATAGTTAAAAACTTTTACTGTAACAGGGTTCAGCTGTATAATTCAAAAAATAACATTTGTTATTTCATTTGTTGGCCGTAATCGATATATTCGAAAAGAAATCGTTTTTAATAATCGTTACATAATTAAATCATTTTTAAATATATGTAACTAGCAATGAATATTATAAGAAAATATTTTTAACAAAAAAATTAAAATGACTTCAAAAAATAAATAAGGAACTCACTACAATGAAAAAATAATCAAACTTAGACTTTTAAAGCAAAAGAAAACGTACGTAAAATAAAATACGTACGTATTAATCGTTATAATCACTACATAGTATAAAACAAAGTCGCCTTTTCTGTCCCTATATCCCTATGTGCGCTTAAATCTTTAAAACTACGTAACGGATTTTGATGCGGTTTTTTTCAATATATAGAGTGATTCAAGAGGAAGGTTTATATGTATAATACATGCATAATATACTAAGGCAACATTGCTAATTTTAGAGGTTTCTAACGTGATGTCGTAAATTAACCTATTTTTTTAGGCTTATTTAGCAATTAGCAAAAACGCTGCCTAACCCTACGAGTTAGATCAAATTAATGTACTACAGTATTGTACACCATAAAAAGGTCTACAAAAAAGTCCGCGATGGTATATGTTTATCTTTTAGGGATAACCCACATTAACCATTTTTATTGTTTACTTTTTACGTGAGAAAATGGCTTATTTACGAAGCTATTTTAAGCAATACGGCATTAATCCTTATCGAATTAAGTACCTTAAATACAGTGTGCAATTAATATAGATCAGTTTACATCCTTACAGCATGTAAATTAAACAAATATTTTCGGAGATATTACAAATTTAAAATTTGCGTTTAAAAATGTGTAATGTAATAAAAATTGTATGAATTTAGATATTCCAAAGATAGCAGGAAATCTTCATAGTAAGTATAGGGGAAGAGGAATTGTTTTACTCCAAATTTAATGCGTGCAGGCCAAGGGCAGTAATGAATGAACCAAAAATACTGGATCGATTTTAATCATGTTTTCATTGAGTGACATAGGCATATATATTTTATGCCCGTGCAAAGTCGGAGCGGGCCGCTATGTTTTTATATACAACGTTCATATTTTTTCTGTAGTGTATTTAATTTAGTATCAGCATTGCACCCGTGCGAAGCCGGGGCGGGTCGCTAGTAACTAAATAAAAATCAGTTTGAAGCCAGTACCGTGCCCAAACAGTTATATTAGATTTGTTTTGTTCCTTTTTAATTTAATTAATTTTGTATCGTTTGCGGGCTCGGTACCGGCTCCAAACTGATTTTTATTTAGTTATTATAAGGATTATTACGTAGGTACTTTATTTTACGTACGTTTTCTTTTGTATTAAAAGTCTAAGTTTGATTATTTTTTACATTATTAGTTTGTTTAGTTATTTCATTTAATATTATAATAGGTAGGCCAAGTAAAGGTGCAGCCCTTATGAGGAAAAATAGGAATAAAGAAATAATGATTGAAAATAGAGAGCGCTTCAGGCCCCGGGTCCACTACCTAGACTAGGTGATTTGACAAATGTTTTAACGAAACTAGAACAATAAAAAAAACTAAACAACAAATTAAACCATAGCAGCACTAGTTAATATTCCTACGACGTTGTATATGCAATAGTTTATACTTAAAATGCAAACTGAATAACTTGCTGTACTGAACGACTTCCGATTTTCCGACACATCGGCTCAGCCGTAACACTATACACAAATGTCTGATTATTATAGATAAAAATATGTGAAAACATTTCACGTGCCTTTGAAATTTGAGCGTTTCCCTCGATTTCCCGCCGTTCCCCTCAACAGATCTTGATTTGGTTCCAATGAAAATACCTAGGTAGTGCACTCTTTCGAATGAAAAGAGAATTTAGAAAATCGACACACAATTGAAGAAATCGGCGAACATACATTATTATATAGCCGGTTAAAAAATATGTTATATTGTTATTTATTTTGCATTAGTATTTTACTAACCACAATTATCACAATCTAATTGAATATATCATAAATAATTTTACTATTTATCAAAAAAAAACAAATTTTACATTTAATCAGCGTTGTCAACTGGTGGGGAATTTCCCAATGTGTGGGGAATCTCATGTTTATTGGGGATTTATTATTATTGGAATTTCACTTGTAAAATGCGGATATTTTGATATCTCATCATAAGTAATATATCGACTGAAGTAAAAAATTGCAAAAAATTAAAAAAAAAACAATCAATATTTTTAAAACCAAACCAGATGTTGAAAATCTTTTGAAAACGTTGTCTGATAACATAATGATAATTAACTACTTCAAGTTCTGTGCTAATATTTTAAATGCTGACTTTAGAAATTCAATACATTTTTTATATTTAGACGAAACATATACATTGGATTAAATGCTGAAAAAAATATGGAAAATTCGAAAAAAGATGAGAATATACCTCCTGCTGCTTTTGCTAAATTTCTATGGAACATGAAAGAATTTTGTATTACATTGACGTCAGACATTACCAAGCGATTTAATTTCTGTATTTTCTTTTATATCCGTTGTAAACCCATCAAAATCTTAACGGCTTTAAATGAAATCGCTGGTGCCAGTGCTGAAGAGATTTCTAGTGTAATACAAAATTAGATCATAAGTATCGAACCCATGCAATGCTGGATTTTGATCAACATGAGCTTGAACTTCATAAATGTCTCATGTTACATACGTTCTGAGAAATTAAACCTGTCCTTCGGTAAAATTATATATAAAACACATCTCACAAGAGGAACATACAAGATACTTGGGCTTTTACTTGTACCATTTCATTTAACTGGGCCTTGGCAGAAACAGATCAGGACAAAGTGTAAACCAACAGATATCAAACTGCTTAATGTAAGTTGGTTAACAGATCCCCACCCCTTTATATAATGAGAGTAAAATGACGGTATACAAATCCATCATGAAGCAAAGGGTATAGCAAAGAGGAAATGCTAAATATTACTCAAAGCATGAACAACGGACATCAGGAGACAGATTGCCATAGCACAGAACAGAGAAGGAAAAAATGTAAACATTACGTTTTATTGCATATTGGAAAAAAATAATTTAATAAATATTTGAAGAATATTGATATATATTTTATTTAAACGGAAAAAATAAATTAAAACGGAAGACGGATAAAAATTAAACGGGCCCAATAAAGTGAACTAAAATAAAAAAATAACTTCTCTAAACAATTATATTTTCAGCAAATTTTATATATAGTATGTGTAGTATATATAGTATATGTATTTATATATGTATTATTTTCTACTTTATTCTACATTATCTTCTAGTAACTTATTTTGGATGTCCTATATGACAATAATACTTCATATACCAAAAAGCAGAGCACAAAAAAGTAAAACATTTAAAACAAATGCATGCTCAAACAATACATGAGATAAATAATACAATTTAAACATACCAATTATAATATTAAAAAGAGATATCACTGTCAGCTGTCATCAAAAATATTAATATCCAGTCGGCAGAAAAAGGCACAGTTCAAAACAAAAAAAAAGAACAAAGCCATTATATTTATTGTCGTAGTTATCTGATATTCATATATCTATAACAATGAAATTCCAAATGGTATTGATCCCACTCACGAAATCCGTTTTACATTTGTTGATAGTTGTGGTGTTGAATTTAAAATGTCTTACGAAATTGACAAGTGTCATGTTAAATTGAATACTGTTAAGTCGTAAAACAATCAGGAAACGTAAATTTTAAAAAATATTAATATAACATACCTGTTTTATTTGCCATTATCTAACGATTCAAAAAATATATATAAATTTAAAATACAGAAATCTACATATGTCCAATTGTCAGACGTATTCAAAATTATTGAAAGCAATAAGAGGTTATTGCGGCTATATAATTAAATGTAGTTTTTAGATGTACTATATTGTTAAAATAAATTATATTTGATAACATTTTTGTTCAATTATTTTGTTTAGATTAGAATTTTGATGTATGTCAAAGACAAACTGAACTAAAACTCAGAGCTGATGCGGCAACATTGCAACATTTTGACGTCACAAAGTTAGATGACATATATACAAAATAACTTTAAATAGACTATACAACATTTTTATGCGAATTCTGATAGTCACTGTTTTTTTTTAAATTATTTTAATGTTTATCATCGTTTTTAATAAGGAAAATAAGGTCGTTGGTTTTTATACACCATATTTTCAACCACATTTGTATTTGATTTAGGTGTCTTTGAGGGTTCATTGATGCTGTGGCTGGATCCTCATGAGAGACTAAGACTATCGTGTCGTCTGTGTATGTTGCCACAGTTTTTATTTTAGTTGTAGGTAGATCAGCTATGTACAGAAGATATAGTACTGGACCCAGTACACTACCTTGCAGAATACCTGAATATATTGCATGTAATTCGGTATGTTCATCACCTTGTTTACTATAAAATACTATACTTTATCAAAGGCCTTAGATATGTCTAGGAACGCAGATGAATTAATGTATAAAAAATCTATTATTCTAAGATATTTATATGTAAAAAATTATGCTTACTCCACATATAAATCTAACAGGAAAATGGGAAACCTTACGTGTAAGGTTATACAACGACATAACAATGGTTGTATTCCTTATTATCGAGCAGGCATCAGATATATTGGGTAACACAGCATCATAAACATGTCAAAACTATTGTTTGATGCAAAGTAAGTCAATAACTACCGCATTATAATAACAGCCAAGCCAACAAGCACATTAATAATTTCTTCCCAACACATTTTACCTTGCTGTTAGGTTAAAGCGTAGTAAAAGTAAAGGTTCAGCCTAATAAGGAGGCAAACACCATGCATGTAACGTATTTCGTAGCCTAGAGGAAAATCTCGAAAATTAGGTCATAAATTTCTATTACTGAATACGTAATAAATCTATGAAAGGAAAAAAGTATTCCTTCGCCTTTAATAGAAAAAAGAATACACCTCATAGGAGGGCGAAGAAATATTTTGAACTTAGAATTTTGATTTACAACGTTTATCGATTTATAAACCCTAATTATTAACAGTAATTATTTAAAGAATTTTGCAGATACTTGGCAACATGGTCCACTAGTACCAATGCAAATCGAATTTTATCAGCTGATTTGGTTACATGTTCTGACTTATCAGACAACATTCTAATTCTTTTTATTTAACATAAAATAAAAGAAAAATTTTTGACTATATGACTTGGTTTAAGAGTGCACTTCCGAGGTGGTCCCATTGGAACCAAATCAGGATGTTGGAGGGAAGGAGGGGGAAATCGAATGAAACACTCAAATTTCTAAGCCACCTGCAAAGTTTTCACATAGTTTTTATCTAAAATAATCAGATATTTGGGTATGTTAATGCTGAGGTGATGTGACGGAAAATCGGAAGTTATCCAGTGCAAAACCATTCAGTTTTTTTTCTAAACACTAACTATAGCATATAAGAACTCGTAGAAATGTTGTAGACAACTGCTTCTATGGTGTAATGGTTAGAGCGTTTAGCTTCCTAACGAAGGTCGCAGGATCGATTCCCCGCGGGGACAAGAATTCTTTGTTTTCTTTTAGTTAGAACATTTGTCAAATCACCTAGGCTAAATAGCGGACCCCGGGGCCTGAAGCGTTCCTTATTTTCATTGTTTCATCATCATTGTTTCTTTATTCATACTTTTCGTCATACGGGCCACACCTTTACTTGGCCTATCCATTGTAGTACTTAATAAAATAACCGCGTAATTTATTGATTCAATATCTAACACTAAAAAGAGAAAAATAAAATAATTTTAACAAAAAAATTGAACCGACTTCAAAAAATAAATAAGGAACTCACTAAAAATTTAAAAATAATCACTTAACTTAGATTTTTAACACAAAAAAAAACATTTTAAAATAAAATATGAACATAATAACCGTTGTAATACCTAAATAAAAATAAACAAAAATCGATTATTATGTACATATTTTAAATTATTATATTTATTTTAAAATGTTTCATTTCAAAAATCTAAATTTGATTATTTTTTAAGAATTAGAGTTCCTTATTTATTTTTTAAAGTATTTTTATTTTAGTATTCAATTTTTTTGTTAAAAATATTTTATCTATTAATATTCAATATTCCCTTTACTATTTGATCAACCAAGCAATGAAATTATTCAAACCCCTTGTTTTTTCATACTTTAGCCCTCAATTTGACTCTAGTCCTATATATCTAAATTGTCCTCTTGCCCACCTGTAATGTATTTATTATATTACTTTTACATATTTATATTCCTAATCCTGAGATTTCTGAAAAAACAGTCTCTATATAAACTTTTGAATTATATGCAAATATAAGGAGACTTGGGACGAAAATGGCTATTAATGAACTATAAATATCCCTTGACAATTTATGTGGCGAGGAACTCATAAAAGTTTCAATAAAAAAATTACCGTTTTACAGCTAGCCATTTAAAACATAACAGCAGGTGTCCATCAGACATATTTTAGAATTATTCTGGAGCTCTCATAAAGAAATAAAGCTCGGTCAACTGTAACCTCCTTCTTTTTAAGTTTTAGAATCCTCTCTCCAAAAGCCCAACACAGTCCAAAAAATTGTTTATGATTCACATGATTGACATCATCGTTGAAAACAAAACCGACAATTGTGGTATGATGAAACAACTTCACCATAAGTTTCTGGAAGTATACACACCGAAACTCTGTAATTTCAAATGGAAAAATATTATTTTACAAATAGAAAGACCAAAACCATCTAATTTGACAGTTAGGTTCATAGAAAAAATAGAAATTTCACGGTATAGGCGACCTTGGGGAAATGTTTTGTTTAGTTCAATCAACTGTAGCGCTGCGATCGCAAATTATGATTGGCAGTTTAAATTGCAGGTGCCGCCACTAACATGAAATGTGATTGGTCGATCAAATTGTGTGAAATCAGCATTTTCTATAGGCGTCCATTTTTATGTTTGTTGTTTGTAGGTTATGGTTTTTGTTTAGATCACGAAATTTTCGTTTTACGTTGTGCATATTTTCTGTTTTACATTAATTATTATGGGATAATAATATAAAAATTGATGACAATACGTCAGTGTAGTAAAAGATGTAGTGTACCGGGGTAAAATTCTACTACGGAAATTAGACATCGTTTCCCAAAGAATGATCTCGATACTTTCCAAAAATGGGTTGATCAAGTAAATAATAGTAAGTTACCTGGATAAACCACAATGCAAATATATCAACGTCATGGTGTTTGTTATGGACATATTAGTGAAAAATTTAGAATTATCCTTCCTTCACGAACAGGTATTTGGGTAAATGCATATCCATCATTGGTTTTATCAGGTACATATAAAATTATCTATCTACTACATGTCTGTTTATATATTGTTTGTTTACAGAAACTCAAAAACTTATGAAGATGTTAGTAGTAATAAAATTCAATTAATCTACCAAGTTGTGCGTATGTTGTCAATGTGATGTCTCTACATAAAGAAGTCTTACAAGAAGGTAATAATTAATATAACTGGATAATTAGTAGTAATAAATACTACTTTTAATTGTAAAATATCCCTAAAATATTTGCAATACTTTAACTTTTTAGAACAATCAGTGTTCAATCATTTTATAGTAGAGGAATTATATATTTAAATTTGATTGCCTTGTTAAGAAAATATTTGTTATGGTGCCATCAATTAAAAATTTAATTGCTACTTTTAGGGGATTTATTAACTTAAAGATATCTATTTTGTCTAAATTTACAAATAACTACATTTGTTTAACAAATCTTAACAAAGATTGCTTAAAGATTTTTGTTGGATCTATTAGAGGTCATAGAGGTAGAAACAGCATCCTTCCCCTAGTATGTTCGAGAAATTTCTAAAAGGGCTCATCATTTCATTTTTTTCACATCATTCGCCCGGAGCAAATTGTGAAGAAGATGAACATGTTGGCGCTTTAGATAACTTACATTATTTTTTAACTGGAGATGTAGCATCACCAGAGGTTGTAGAATCACCAGTTGAGTCTATATTTTCAGTTCCAGAGAACTTTGCTCTGAGGAAAACAAGAGTGGAACGTTGCATGTTAGTCTATATTTCAGGCTATTTGATAAAACTTCTGAGAAAAAAGACAACGTGCAATATCTGTCTACATTCTACATTAAGTAGTTCCACAGATCAAAAACTCGATACTGATTTTATAGAAGCGATGCAGCCGCGTAGACCCAAATTAACAACTCCATCAAGACTGTTTTACTATACTGTTTGTAGATCTTTAAGCTATCTCTTTTATTTAATACCTAGATTTTGTCATAAAAATAGCATATCTGTTATTCTGAGAGATGTCTTAAAAAAACACATAAATTTTAAACGTTTCAACTGCCCAGTCCATAGCGATTTTGAAGACCACATTTTAAATCTTATTGTCAAATGTTCATTGTATTTTTGGGTTAAACAAGTTAATTCAATATTAACAGGGAAGGACTTAAAGTTTACCTTCAGTATAGCACAAATACAAGATAGAACTCTAATAGATCCTATAAAATTGATGGCAATAAACAAAAACGAAAAAGGGAGCAGGCGTTATAGAAGAGTATTTTAATTATTTTGTCTGGAGTATGGGGCTTTTAATTTTTTTTATTTACATTTTTGTAGTTTATTTATTTTTGCTTTTTGCAATTATGTATATTTCTGTTGTTTTTTATTATTATTTATATTATTTACATTTATGTATATTTGTATAGGATTTTATTTTAATAAATTAGTTTTTTAAATTAAATTCGATTTTCATTCAAATATTATTGGCCAGCAAATGTGACGTCATAAAATAGTCACGTGAAATGGCTGACCAATCAAAGCAAATTATTTTCCTTACAGGATTCTATATAATATTTTTAAACTAACCAATCAAATTCACGTTGTCAGCGCCACCAATGATTGGACTAAACAAGATTTTGCCCCACCACTTAGCATTGTAGTTGCACACCCCTGGTTAGGTTAGGTTATTTAAAACTTGTCGACAATGATACTTTGCATTTTCACTAATATGTATTGCTAATCAAAATATATGCAAGCACCTAATATAACAATAAAGTATATAATATCTGATAAAACGTCAAATAAACTACTTTCATTTACTAAACAAACAAATTTTAAGTAAATAAAAATAAAATTTTAACAACAAATACTAACTTTATATGGCCAAACAAATACCCTTAATTGGCAGTAAATCTCCCAAAGAAGTTTCACGGGATCTAAAAAACCGGTCTGATTAAACACTTTCTACTAGACCGGAAAGCAAACAGGAACGACAACCAATCAAAGAAAAAGGTGTGAACAACACAAACCAAAATCCAGCGTAATTAATCTGGAGAAGTTAAATCTTGGTGGGACATTGTAGGCAAAAACGTGCCTATGAAACGCTCACAACAGATTAGACTTGGGCGCACAAAAGAAAATAAACCGTGTACGTGTTTTGGGACGATACCGTTTTTACTGACTCCTTGCCGCCTTAATAGAGGTGCGAATGAAAATGAAGCATTTAAAGTGACTTCTGTATGAAGTGACCGGCCCACTTGATGAAAACGTCGGACGTTTTTCAGTAGGCCCCTATTCCGGGAATCGACTATTACTTTTTTAATACATTAATTTACTAAGGATGTTCTGCCTACCAAAAATAAAATAAAATTCGGTCTCCATATGTTTGTGGCCGCATAACCTGGGAAATAATTAGAGGATTAGTTTGATTTTTACATAGCACCCCATAAAATATAAAATTTTAAACTATGTGACACTAACTTGTATATGTTAATTAGTGACAGTTACGTTGCCATGGAAGTAATTTTCTTGATAATCGTCATAGTAAAAATTATAATTGTAATTAAAATTTAAACTTATTTCTAACACCTATAAAAAAAATAATGAATTAATGTATTTAAAATAACTCATTCAGATAAAGTATTAAATTATACTTGACAAATAATCATATATTTGAATACCACTTGTTTTTAAATATGTCAAATGTTACAAATGTAAATAATATATTATCAGTTTTTAAAAAATAAAAGCTCTGATATAATACAGAATATTGTGTTGAAATAATACAATAATTTTATAAATAATTTAATTGTACTGATTTCGAAAATTAAATTATGAACTCCAATGTGTTGCAGAGTTTATTGATGATATCCACATTTTGTACAGAAAATAATTTTAATATGTAAAAAAAGTAAGTAAAGCATGGTTTCTATACAGCGGTGTCTCGGTACCATTAAATGCCTAGTAGATGCACAGTGGCTGAAAATCGATACAAAACCGAAAAACCAACGAAGACATTCTTATAAAAAGGAGAATAACACGAAGTGAAGACATTGAAAAGGTTCATTGTTGCCATGCCGTTCATTTTACGTGATCTCTGCTCTTTCCATGCAATGGCCCAATACCACAACCATACAGGAAATTATCGAAAAAGCGGGTGATATAGCAATTAACGAGTTAAAGTAAGGGAGTGAAGTGATATCGAAAGGAAAGATACGAAACATATTGCACAAGATGCGTATCGCACTTGTCGCACATCGATCAAAACAAATGCGCAAATGATTTTAGCAACAAATCAGAAGTGGGAACAATGAAGTAAAACTGTTGAAGAAAAAAATCATCTTTCACTAGCACAACGCACTTGTACACAAGTACGCGTCGGCGGTGGAAAAACCACGGCATCTACGAAGAAAATATGATGTGAGGAATTAATATTTTTAATTATTCATTCATTAATTTCTCTGTAAATTAGCCATTTAAATTTATTCCCATTCACCATAATTAGAACGGTTAATTTGTGGTTAAGAAACAAAAGACAAATATATACTTTTATATTTATTGATCATACAAGGTCTTACACAAAATATCTAGGAAATCCAAATACAAAAACAGAACGCCTCAAAGTACTGATCTATTTAGGTTACAATAATATTAATAATACAAAAATAAACTTCATTCAAACCGCAGTGGAATCACTTGAACAATACTCTGAGTACCGTGATAAATAAAAATATTATTTTGATACTTAACTGATATTATTGATGTACTTTCGATAGAAATAGAAACTATAACGGTACTTCAACAATATCATCATCACTGTCTGTGTTTAACTTTCTCTTTTTGCTGGAGGAGCCCTCCTGAGGATCTTCCACGATATCATCTAGTACCAACAAATCGTCATCTTCGCTTTCTGGTTCTTTGTGATCAGAGACTCCATTTTCTTTAGCTGTATAAGTAAGATTAATGAAAATAATAAATAAAACATACATTTAATATTCATACTGTTTGATTCCTTGGCTTTTAACTCATCAGGATTAGCAACAACTTTAAAAAATGGGTCATCTTTCTCCACCGCTTCATACTGATTAATGGCCACCGTGAGTTCATAATTTTGTAGAAAATCGTCGCATTTTAAAATGCTACCATCTACTATACCCAGATCGGACAAAACCTTATCATTATTTGCCTGAAGTTAAAATAGACCAATCAATACAACTATCCTTAATAAAAGATACAACCACCCACCTCAGTTTCACCCTCTTCGGATGAAATTACCATTACACCTTTTGCATCTAACACTACGTCTGGAGCTACCATATTTAAATGTTTTTTCAACAGCTCAGTTTCAAATTCTTTTACGGTCATTTTATTAACATTAACAAATACATTGACAAATGGTTTTGCACTACACACATAACAGTTTGGATTTGCCTAAAAAATAATTTAAAAAAAAACAATAAATTGAATAATCAAACGGAAATAATGGGTTGGGGAAGTAATTTCGTTTTTCCTGTTTTTGATTCCATAACTGCAAAACTTCTGAGGCTTCTGGGCGAAAAAATTGTCCCTTTTGAATGCTAAGGTGAAGTTCATCTTTAATAATGAAAATTTCTCAACCAACAAACTAACCAATTCTGAGATTGGCGTTATCTTCTTAAACACTCATCACCATAAACACTTAATATAACTTAAAAACAAAATATGGCGAAAACGATATTCTGGAATTTCCTTTTCAAAAAACACAATAACATTTGACTCAGTAAATGTATAATGCTACCTCTATATCTAGAATGTTAAATGGACTCTCACATTTAAAATTGTTTCAATGAATAAAAATTATTAACGATATCTGAAATCACAACTTCAAAGTTCTCAACTAGGAAAAACTAAAATTTATTTTTCCCCAATCTTATATTACTAACCTTGGTTAATTGTCGATCGGCAGCTAATACAAATTTGGAATGTACAGATTTCTGTCGTAAATAAATGGAGGGGCATTGTTGTACCTTCTCTGCAAGAATTCGGAAAGCATAAAGAACCACAAGGCCGGCAATCATTGCATTAGCAGTGGCAATGGCAGGAATAATATTACCAGCAATAGCTGAAAACAAAAAAATTGTAACAAATTATGCCTGTAAGTTACCAAAATGTCACACACATTTTATCTGGAATCTTGATTTTTGTTGAATGGAAAAAATGTTGGCTCTAACATTGGCACATGCTGTTACAAAATCCATCGCTGGTTTATCATCTTTATCCCACACTAAAAATGTTTTTCCTTCCAAATCATTCCTTAACTGAGAAATGCTCTCTGCAAAAACCTAACAAAAACAATAACATGTAATACGGTCACAAAAAAATCTTACAACTACACCCTCACCTTTGTACACTTTGAAATGGACCAAACTTCCATATCAACAGCTCTTACACTGGTCTCATCATTTTCATCTTTAGCTCCTACAACTTTTACAGCTTGCTCCCATGACAGTGGTTTTGGTGGAGTTCTCTTTTTCCACAGATTCTCTAACAAACAGCTCATTATTTTCAAAATAAAATTAAAGTTATTACATACCCATGCTTAGTAAATATTTAATATCATCATTAAAAAATTTGTTAAAAAGTTTTTCAGCATCATACTGAATGTCTTGAGCCCACTGCTTGGTAGAAACCCTTTTTATATTTCCAGATTCAGTTACACTATTTTGGCCATCTAATTTTGCTTCAGGATCCTCGGTATCTGGAGATACATCTTGATCTGGATCATCTTCCCCAAATAACTGACTGAAATATATATATACCAAAATATTATTTTATATGTTTAATATTATTAGAACACATACTTAAACAAATGCTTTGCCCATACAATACAATGTACTGGCTCTGATGGTGTATTACGTATAGTACAGCCTGGAAAACTCTTTTGTGGTGGTTTAGGCAAGCACTCATAACATTGAGTTGCACCTAAAAATAATCCATTAACACAAACTAAATACTAATTATTTTTACTTACCCTTCTTAATTAACTCTACTTGTCCAGAATATCCAGAAGTTCCAGATTCAATTAAAGGTACATCAGCTGCTAAGCACATTCTATTAACATGATTTCTTGCTGTTCTATTATCCAAAGCATTAAGTACTATGTTGAATTTCTTAAAGAAGTTGACTCCATAATCTGAGCTATAAAATATTAAAAATATTTACATCGAACTACTCATATGTTTGTTGTTTACCTCAAAACACTGTCATGGTATGCTTTAATCTTAACATCAGGGTTATGTACTAAAATGCTTTCTCTTGCAACCACGGCTTTTGGTTTCCCAACATGTTCTTTTCTAAACAAGAACTGACGGTTTAGATTACTGACATCAATTGTATCCAGATCGATCTAAAATATATCCGAAACTTAACACAGTAATAAAAACAAAACTATGTCTACTTACAATTTCGATATCTCGAAATCCAGAAAGAGATAAATTTTTCAAAATTTCACAACCAATACCGCCGGCGCCCACTACAAGAACCTTCGAAGTTGGAATAGCTTCTCTGGCAGAGGCATCAATAGAGTAAGGGATTGAATTTGCCATTTTTACAGATACTTATTTTAAAAATTATAAAATTAAATAACCGGAAACTGTTTAGAGAACTTAGTGCGATAACCTATACCGTCCTAAACACTATCAACACAAAACGAAATTAATTTTATTGAAGCGACCCTAATGAGGAAAATTTGAATGAGGTTTCTTTAAGCAAAGGATTCTAATTGTAGCATATTACCAAAAAAAATCATAGATGGCGAGCACAATCAATGAATTGTGTATACAGCAGAATTTAGGCAACCCTAAAATCATCAATCATAACAATCCAATGTATATTATAATTTATAATAAATAAATTTTTGGAAAATAATATTTTGTTCTCATTTCTAAATAGAGATGCTGAAAAAATATCAATCTGTTTGCCTGATATTTTTTTACCTATATATTTCAACATTTTTATTTTATTATTTATGGATATTTCTTCATATTTTGTTTATTTAATGTATAAACGGTTGCATAAAGTTTAAATATTGTTAAAGCGTTGTTTTTAGCCTTCAAACATAACATATATGTTATATAACATATGTATTAGGGACAGTTGTATATATATATATATAAATATATATATATATATATTTGATAAATTTAACCCTGTTCGCCATTAAATTAAATGTTTACCATTAAATATAAGGTAACATTGATATTTTTCTCGATACTATTCTGCGATATTTCTCTAATTAATATTTTATATGATAAACAAGAGAAGAAGACAATGATCTGATCAACTTCAAGCATGCATAAAATTTCAAAAGTTGGTGAAATATTGCAAATCTGCTGAAGTTGTGTTTATCCCAAGAACATGTATATATTGTGTTCCTGAGTCCTCTGGCAATATCTTAACTGCAGAGACAATAAAACAAAAAGTTCTTTATAAATTAAGCATATTAAACAACATTTATTTTCATATTTAATCGGACTATAGAAATAGCAACCTGTCAACGAGTAGAGCATAGAATAAATTAATTTGTTAGAATTTACCCTAAAAATTCATAGTTCATATTTCTGATAAATCCATCCATTTCATTTGATTCATAAAGTAATATTTTTTCAAGTAATATCAAGTATATCTTAGACATGCATATGGCATATTATTAACAAGACCAAATAATGAAATAAAACTATTAGTTAAATTAAAATTTATTTATATTTATCAGTGACAATGTAACAAACATAACAGCAATGAATAACACTTTAATATGGTTTTAGTTAAAACACCTTATCACATCAATCTGAATTACCATTTTACAATTTGAATATGTTTCAAACTATGACATTAAAAGAAAAGGTAAATCAGTTCCACTAAACAATAAATAAAAACATAATACTCAGTTTCCATGAATAGAAATCATTTGGTTAAGATTATATGAAGTAATTTTTGTGCTAAAATTCCATTAATACATTCAGTAAAATTCATTAAAACACCTCAGAATTCTTAAAGATATAGATTTTAATGGCCGGTAGTATCACAAAACTTGTATTTACAAAGTCTAATACCAGTAAATTTTCTTAATAAAAAATCAAAGAGATATATAATCAAAGATTATTAAAAGAATGTGAAAAATATTAAAAGTCGAGTCATTTTATTCCTAAGAACAAAATAATAAATGATACATAACTACATTGTTAACAATAATTTTAAAATAAATAATTGAAAAAAACATTTCAGAAATTAAATACTGTTGGCAATCTCAGTTTATATCATCATAAAAATTAATTAATATATCAAAAAAATACTATTTTTCAATAACTTAATAATTTTTAACTATACGTTTATATTATTTAGCACTGCTTATATAATGGGATTAAAGATTTCTTTTCTGGGTGTTTTTTCAAAGATAGTCAGCGAACTATACTAGATATACTAGATCTAGCTGTTGCTCCTACTTCTTCATCAGATTGATCAGGAGATATTCTTATAGCTTGATACCATTGATTAGTCAGGTCAGTCATTTGGCTTTTGCAATCCTTCAGTTCCTAATCAAAGAAATATAGTTAATATTTTAGGACAAATAATGCATAATAATAAATCACCTTAACTTACAAACTATTTATATCTTAGAACTCAATCTTTTTGGCCTTTTTTGTAACATATAACAGAATAATAACAATAGATTTGCAGTAAAATAACCAATAAAGGCACCCAGAATACAGGGTATAGGCCAATTTTGATAAGGTTTATTCCAATCTAATGGAATAATTACAGCTCCACACCAAGCACCCATGCATGTGCATTGCATGATAATGAGAAACCTTTTATAAAGTTTATCAACATCAGGTCTTGTAAGAGAAAGTAATAATGATATAACATTGTCTGGTCCCAAATGTAGACAACACGGTAGCGATGTAAAAATAGTCATTACAAGAGAAAATAAGGCAGTCTCAGATTGTTTTGAGAATACCGGGGCGCCAAAGAAAACGGCGATAATAAAAAAGGCAACGGTAATCAGAGCCAAAATAAACAGACCTTTAAACACACTTAGGATCCTTAAGCGCTTCAAATCGCATTTTTTCACATGTTTAATACTGAAATACCAACATAGACTGTATTTCAAACATTCTACAGCAAATAGAAATCCTACGAGATTAATATTATCAAAAGACGACTTATCGAATGAATGGCCCTGAAGATACACGCCCAAAAGCAATAATGGAATATATAAACATGTAACAAAATTGTTTATGGCCAAATATTTAGCGTATATATCACTACTAAGCACCGAATAATCCATGAAAACTGAAGTCCCCCTGACTCAAGACACAAATACCATGTGAGGTTAGTTTGTTATATTGACAGTTATGAAATTTGGTCATTGGGAGTTATAAAAAAACATCGCATATGCAATTACGTAAACCCTAAACTTTTTCTTACCTGTTGTGTAAATCTCCTAGTAAAAAATGGTATCAAATACTTCAGATCATATTTGGCAAACCCTTTTATACTATCAGAAATAAAGGAAACTTCCATTTCACCCTCTGTAGTTTCAGACAAATGTTCAGAATCCAACGTTTGGCCCCATTCCCTAGTTTTACTTAATGTAACTTCTCTATCTTTCTTCCTCTTCTTTAATCTTCTTGAAGGGTTCTTTGTAGCTTGCATAAACTTTAGCAATGGCATTGTGGAGCCTCCAAAGAATAATGTAGTCACCAAAACAATAATCAGGGTTGTTGTTATGATGACATTTCTGGTTTGCATACTAAAATTCAAATGTAGAGATAGAGCATACGAGATTGCACCTCGCAATCCACTGAACCACATGATAAACATCATTTTCTTAGTGATCTGGTGTTCTCTAAATCTGTTCACCAATATAGCAAGAGGGAAAATATTACAAGCTCTTCCAATCAGACACAGAATAATGCTCCAAACGATTAAGGCTGGCTCAACTATATGCTTGAAGCTGAATAAAGCCAAACCTAAATAAGCAAAAACACAGGTTTCTGCAATAAAGGCTAAGGTCCGAAGTGTCTGCTGCATTGTAATTTGGGTAACAGTTGATAAATTGAAATGGGTATAGTGTGACATCACTATACCACAAAATAAAATGGCCATAATACCAGACAGGTGAATACCTTCAGCTAAAACATATGGTGCATATGTAAAAACCAACATCATTCCAAACTCCAAGGACGGATTTTTGCGAAGATCTACATGTTTTAATAATAAAGCACTTACTAAGGCAAAAACCACACCTATTCCTGCTGATGCAAAAAACATCAAACAGAACCTCTGGATTCCTAAAACTATAGCTTCTCCAGTATTCATCAGAGGATTATTTGACTCCAAAGCTGCAGTGGTGAGAACAATAGCTATTGCATCATTGAGAATACTCTCACCGAAAACAAGCATATTTAGAACAGGATCCACATTTAAGGCATGAAAGATTGCTACAGTGGCTACTGGATCAACTGCTGAAATCAGTGATCCAAAAGCAAATGATTCAACAAAACTTAATTTATAAACTACTTCTGCTAAACCTAGAAAGTATATGCCAAAACCAATTACAAATGCAGATATTGTAGTTCCTAATATAGCAAACACTAAAATAGAACCTATATTTTGAAAGAAATTGCCTTTATGCAAATTATAACCAGATTCAAAAATTATTGGTGGGAGTAAAATCAAGAAGAATGCTGTTGGAGAAAATGCCTCTTCTTTCCTCCAGTTACTAATATTTCTTTTAGAGAGAGCACTCATGATAAGACCTATAAGCGCACCCAAAAATACAATGACTATACTTTCCGGAACATATTGAAAACCAGTCTGCAGCATAAGGTGTATTAGTAGAATTCCTAGAGCTAGTACACATAATACAAAAAAGATGGCCATGGAACTGTTATGCTCTTCCTCAGCTGATCCTTTATTAGGTAATACGGGCTCCACAGACTGTGTTGTAGATGTTACATTAATTGTTCCATTATTTCCATCTGGTGAATTTATTGTATTGTTAATATCAATGCCTTTTAACTCTACTTTTCTCAGTGATATTGTTGATACAGTAGAAGAGGGGGCAGAATTGTTTTTCTGACTTAACACAAATTTTCCCACAGTAACATTTTCAGGTTTCTTGTTTACATCTCCATTTTCTGATATATTTTGTTTTGGCACGGTTATTGTATTATTATATTTATATTGTATATCTTTGTTATCAGTAACATTTTGTAAATGTACACAGTTCCAAAATGATGCTAGACAAATAGCCAAAAATACAGCCTGATTCTTCTTCATTGCACCTGAATATAGCACTATTAAATATCTCTAATCCATATATTCACATAATATGCTGCAAAACTTTAACTTTATAGCTGATAACTTCCCAACAAAATATGTTTGGAAACTCGAACGTATTGCATTCACTTATTTTGACGTTTCACTATTTTGCACAGTACGTCATATTCTGGCAAAAAATTTTCATTGTTTGCTTTATTTAAAATAGGAATTTGTTGATGTATTTAAAGGTTTCCCACATATAACAATTACCTAAATTTTTTTATATACTTCAAATATGATCTCTGAATTAATATAAATAATTATTGAGATATATTTTTGAATTAAAAATATAAAGACATCATATACTTTAATACACATATGACAGACTATATGTAACCATGATGTAACCTTATATCATAAAGAATATACTCTATGCCATAAAATACATATTATATATATATATATACATTATCGCTAATCACTGTGTCGACAATCTCTTTAATTTACGTTATAACCATATAGTAGTTCATAGAAACTCTCTGGGTCTATAACCTGGTTGGTTATATTCTATAGTTATAACCATATAACCTCAACTTTTTCACTGATTCAACATTTATATTGTTCCCATAATAAATATGCCTATAAAAAGTAATTGGTTTCTTTCTGATGCTGGAAAATATACTACGTTTATTCTAGCAGGAATTGCAACCACTACGGTAAATTTAATGCATGTTTTACCTAATACTGTATTACTTGAAAAGTATAAAGATTTGGTTCGACTTTATAGGTAATAGCTTTTAATTATGAATTAAGGAGCCCGTAAATTGCTTATAAATTATTTTGTTTCAGCAAAGGCTTTACAGTGCCCGTCCCAGAAAAGCTTTTAAATAGATTTACAGATACATTAGATTTGTTAAAGGTAAGTTATTTATAACCAAATATATAATATATGACACATTCCAATTTTCTAGATACCACAGGCAGAGAAACTTTACTATAAACCCTTTATGGTATGCGGCTTTAATATTTTTGGTGCTGGATTTAATATAACCAAATTTGGAGTAGCAGTAGGACTTCCTCACCATTATGTATATGATAAAATAGATTTATTTGACAGAAGTAAAATAAAAGTATTAAAATAGTATATTACATAGAATAATGTTATATTACAAACATTTCAATTTTGTGTTATAGGTAAATGGGGAATCGGTAGTTTGGGAAAGTGATGCTGGTAAAGAGCTGCTAAATTCTTTGATTCTATCAGAAAATGCACAAAAATTTGCAATTGCAAGAACAATAAAGCATCAACAATCTCCAAAACTTATAATTGATACTATTTTAGGAACAGCCTCATGTTTATTCACTTATTCTTTGAGTAGGTTATTGAACGTTCGATATAATTTATACCAAAAAGCTGGACAATATAGATTTATAATGTATACGTTGGTTGGTTCAATATTTACATTGAACTATTTTCTGCTTAAAGATGCTACTCAGTTATATTATGATCAACAAATTGATAAGGAACTAAAAGATATGCATTCTATTTTTGCTGAAGGTGGTAAGGAATATTATACCAAAATTTTACAAAGAAACATTGCGTTACGGCAGCTAATGGGCAAAGAAGGTGAACAAATATAT
The DNA here is from genome assembly GCF_030347505.1 of Rhynchophorus ferrugineus. Taxonomy (NCBI): domain Eukaryota; kingdom Metazoa; phylum Arthropoda; class Insecta; order Coleoptera; family Curculionidae; genus Rhynchophorus; species Rhynchophorus ferrugineus. The sequence goes on along the minus strand of NW_027472585.1, from coordinate 36,986,156 downwards.
ACAGTCACCGGAAATGACAATTATATGTTTAGAACTAAACATTTGCCTTTAGTTCATAGAAAAAAAATATTTGATGAAAGTAGTTCCGTAGAAAAAGAGAGTAATAAGCTTTAGAAAAATTGTTATGTTTAATATAGTATAAAATAAATTGTTGCGAAGTAACAAGTGTTTCAATATTGAGGTGTAAATAAAAACCACAAAACATTGCAATTGAAAAGTCCCTATATATTTTGTGATAAAAACAAAGTGTGATCATGACCTTGTCAAAATCAAAGTTAATTATTTTTTATCAAATTCTATTACTAAGCTGTTAAATTGAATATTTAATTACCATAAATATATTAGAAATAATAATTTTTCTATGTTATACATTTAGTGAAGATACAAATTCTACAATAAATAAAAATTCATTGATAATTTATTATATCTTGAAATATACCAAAATTATGTTTAATTAAATTTTAATGCCACCAATTACCTTTCCTGATATTTCATTTTAAATTACCCTCCAATTTAAGATTGATTCCTAGTAACTTTATTTTTATGGTTAGTAGACATAGTTGTCTGGCTGGTGTTTTTGTTTGGTTAAATGGTTAGAATTCTGTTGAAAGACCGTAATTTTAATAGTATTAAACAATTTTTAATGAGGGTTTATTCCCGTAAGAACTAATTATGTATGTGTGATTAAATCGCGTGTAAAAAATTGCGGTTTCGACCGTAACTGATATGATAATGGACTCAAAATCTTCAAATAAAAATGGTAGTGTAGATGCGGAAAATCTGAACCTAAGTTTGGATATGGGCGATGATATGAAATTGGACGAGGTAAATTATGAAAGTGATGTTTCTTCTAGCACGTCCGAAGCTTCATCCGACCCGAGCATCAGTTCTGTAAGTAGTAATTCTTCAGGACAAGGGCGACGTGAGAGACATAAACGGGCTCGTTCCAATAATAAGAGCCCATCGCCAGCTGCTAAAAGAGCCCGATCCAAAGAAACTAAAGGCAAATCGTACGATTATTTGACCAAGTTAAATTATCTATTTCGAGATGCTCGTTTTTTCGTTATTAAATCCAATAATGCTGAAAATATAACACTTTCAAAAGCCAAAGGTGTTTGGTCCACCTTACCTCAAAATGAAGCAAATTTAAATCAGGCTTACAGAGAAGCTAGAAATGTACTTTTAATATTTTCTGTTAAAGAAAGTGGCAAATTTGCAGGGTTTGCCCGTTTGCACAGTGAATCTAGACATGATGTACCTGCAATATCATGGGTTTTACCACCAGGATTATCAGCTAGGGCTTTAGGTGGTGTTTTTAAAGTAGATTGGATCTGCCGTAAGGAATTACCTTTTTCTAGTACAATGCATTTATATAATCCATGGAATGATGGAAAACCTGTTAAAATTGGCCGTGATGGACAGGAAATTGAGCCTAGAGTGGCGGAGGAACTTTGTCGTCTATTTCCAGAAGATGATGGTATAGAAATTACACCTATATTGAGATTAGCAAAAGAGGCTTCCAAAAAAATGGGTCTAAGAGGAAGAAACATCAAGGCCAGAATGCCCATAGCAGCTAGAGCTACATTTAATTTTATGTCAGCTAGGAATTTAGCAGCATCAGCTTACAGAAGGTCACCATCACCTCGCACTAGAGATAGGTTAGTTAAATATAGATTTGAGTTATAGTTTTAATACTGAATTAACATTTTTTTAGGTATTTAGCATATTATGAACGTGAATCACCTAGACCCTATACAGCAGCTGCTGCTGAGGCCTATGTTGCAGATTACATGCGTTCCATGCAGCATCAACTACCTCCACTTCCATATGTGGCTCCTCCAGGTTTATACCCAACATATGATGGTTTACCATCAGCCAGGTATATTTACAGTGTAGTAATATAACTTCTTTTTATATGAAATATCAAGAACAGTATAAAAAAGAATTATGTCAAGTTTATAAAGCGTGCGTTTAATGAAATGTCTTTGTTTGCAGATATTATGACAGTATTCCATTAGAATATCCCTCATCCAGGCTAGGTTACACTGATAAGAGATCATACGAGAGATCCGTGGAGGAGTTTATTTGGAGGAACAAGGAGCGAAGATCTCGTGACAGAGATCGGTCGAGGGACAGAGACCGGTCGCGTGACAGAGACAGGGAACGTTCGAGGGACAGGGACCGAGAAAGGGAGAGGGATCGCGAGAGAGACAGAGATAGGGATAGAGAGAGAGAAATACGACAACGGTATCGAGATCGACGGTGAATAAAACTCACACTAGACTCTTACATATATATATAGTGTTGCCTCTTATATTGATACCTATATGGAACTAATGTATTTTTAGATATTGTGTATTAAAAAACTATTCGTAAGAAGAAATACTGTCAGTTGGCAACAAAAAAAAACATTACATTAGCAAAACAAATGCATATAAGAGTGAACTTTTCCGTATTTTATTTGTTTGACATTGACAATTATTTTTAGCAGTTGGGCGAATAGATATATGATTTAATATACTATCAGTGTATATTTATATACCTACTTATTATGCATTTGTTTTGTATTAATCTCTCTAGATTAAAATAGTATATAACGGATGTAATAAAAACAACATTTGGATATTTTCTTGTTTATTTCTTTTAAAACGTGTTTTACACCATTATTGTAGTATTAATTGATTTAAGAATATACTAAATAGATCGAAGCTACTACTTCGGTCAGCTGATTAGTCGAAAAACATTTGCTAGGCGAATTCATACTCGATTCGATTTTTTTTTCTGTAAAATGATCAAATTTTTCTTGAGTTTTGAGTAATTTAATAACCACATGCATAATTATTTTTACTAATGAATTCATTGGTAATGTGATTTATCTATAAGTTTCTAAATATAATTGGCATATTTTTAAGACTTATTTAGGGACGTTTTATGACTGATTTGTACATTTGCGTTGCGGGGTCTGTAATGTTGTAAATAGGAACTCTATTAAACTGAGAGAACATTCAATGTATATATTTTTATAAGGTATTGGGACTGTATAAATTGTTAGATATATATAGAGTAATTGAATAATTACTAGAACGGTATAGAATATTTTAGTGAACATTGAGAATTTTTTTAATTGTTAGAGGTTCTTTATTGACTGCATTATGTGGTAGTAGGACATACATAAACAAATATTGCTATTAAATTCCCAGTTCATTTGTTTTGCAGCAGCACTTTTTTTTATTCCTCTAGACACATTTCCAAAAAGTGTAAAAATGTATAAATGTACAAGTAATTTTTCATAAATATTTATATACTGTATAACTGTAGCTTTAGGATTATTTTCGGTATTTTGCTTTATATACCAGATGAGTCACAATGTCATTAAAACTGGTAAAATAGACGGAATAGTTTGTTATGAAACTTTTGTTAATTTCTAGTGATCTTGGTGTAGAAATTCTATTATTTATTTATGTGAATTTCCAAAGCGAAAAATGTATCTTTGTGATCTGTGTTTTTTTTTCAATACAACGTTTGATTGTATAAGAAAAATATTAGTTTGTAATTAGATATTTGTAAAATATATTTCTTACATTATATATCTAAACATTTGTATTATTTCATACATTCAGAGTGTAACATACTAATGTTTGTTCTATATAATTAGATATATATTATTGATTAGATACGATTGTATCTAAAAATATTAATTTTCATCGCCTACTAAATATTTATGATTATCGATATGATTCTACTATTAAAGCTCATAGTTCTTCTTTTGGTCTTTAGTGTTTTTCTAAAATTAATTAATTTAATAACAGGATTATTTTCATACATACAAACTCACAATTTTAAGATATATTTTTATATTAAAAACATACTTTTCAAAATTGTAGGAATAATATTTAATTTATATCAGTTTATATCTTTTCCTTTTGTTTATGATAAATGTAATTCATATTAGAATAAATATTTTTCAAAATGCATAATTTTAATTTTTAAAAATAGGTTATCGGCTTGTGTTATGAAATAAATTAATCAAATCCTATTAATTTGATCATTTTTATGGCTTCCGAGTGATTTTGACCTATTTTTTAATAAGTGGATTATTGGTTATAAACATAAAATAATAAATATTATTTTTTCGATATAATAAAATGGAATAAAAATTTTTGTTGACAAATTTTTGGGAAGCTAGCATTTAGATGAAATGTCATTCAAATAATAATACACTTGTTACTACAAATTTATATTAAAAATAATGATATGAGGTCGTTAATATATGGGGGGATTAATAATCCTTTCCTTATTCAAATAAGCCGCTTGAAATGTTAACGTCCATTGGTCAAATGCATTCCGGGTGTGAGTGTCTTGCGCATAGAAGTCACTCGGGTTGTTGCTCTCCTACAAGTTCTGTACACCGAAGAAAACCAGTCCAAGACGAATGTTTTCATTCGGATATCGGAATGATGTTAGTAAAATAAAGTGGACCTGCCGTTAGGCGACCGTTCTACTCGTCACGTTGGTGAATTTTGTGTGTTTTTCGACAAGTTTTTTTCATAATTAAGTGCAATATGAAGATCAATTTTGACATGTCGAAGCGGTTTTACCCCTTGGTTTCCCCATCATATACGTTCTACCCCTAAAGAGCCGGAATAGTACATTTTTTTCGCTGTTTCATTCAAAACTCCCGTTTATAAGGTAAGTTTAAAACATGGTTTTCAAGCTACATCGTTTTAAATGTTGCAAGATGCCAGATTTCGAATAGTGCCCTTGTTATTATGCTAATTTTTTATAATTACCGCATATCCAACCAGATAAATATTCAGAAAAATCGCTGTTACTGCAAGCAGGTCGAAATCCGTAATATTTCTAACCTACGCAGCTTTTTTCAGTACCGGCATAAAATAGAATTTGCATATTTTAAGTTTTATCTAACCAGAGAACAGGGGCGGGCTTCTCTATAAGGCCGTCTACCTTCTTTTTCAATAAATGTCAATGCTGAGGTCATGTGTGTTTATGGATAACTTCTCATTGATTTATAACTGTCAGGAGAGTGGGAACATAAACACTTATTCTACTGTTTACTAACCAGTTAATTCAATTTCATTACGTAGTTACTTTCTTTATTTTAGAACAGATAAACTAGTGTAATGTTTTGTTTATTATTTGTAGAAAACGTCGGTACAGTAGTTGATAAACATGAAATTCCGTGAATTGATCTTGGTTTGATGTGTAATTAGAGTGTATTGTTACTATTATCCATTATACTCCAATTGATGTGTATCTATGACAGTTTGTATGAGGTAATGATATTTTAGAAACATATTTAAATCATTATATATATAGTAGAGTTTTGATATTATTTATATTATTGTATATTCTAATCCTGGATTTTTTGCGATGATTAAATGACAATGTCTAATTTAAGCGATTCTATTTTGGTACTAATGCTTTGTCTTGGACAATGCACTGAAAATATTTAATGAAAATAACCTACAGATAAACATAAGATTGAGTACTATATTAAATTAGGTAACACGTGTCTTTCTTTAAATATCTGAATCGTTTTGACCGGGTGCCTTATTCTTATGGGATCAATTGTTCAATCTACGTGCAACGGGCACCATAAATCTTGTGACGATAGGAAGCAGATGGTGATATTTCTTTGAATTTAATTTATTGGATCATATTTTGCAAAATTGCACTAAAGATAGAAACAAAAGTAAGTGTGCCATATTAAAAATATTAATTCATTTTATATTGATATTTGATTATATTACTCTATGCGCCAGAATCAAAAAGAAATGCACGATCTATCGGTTTAATTTTAATATTTCTACAACTTTCAAGGTAAAAATATTCGAATGCTGAGCGCGTTTGACATTAGTTCGAAGTAGTATCCAAAATTAAGCGGACAGATCGCCTGATACTTATAAGGTATTATTTTTAATTAATAGTTTTGGCAGTGTTCAGTCAAGTTTCCCGTTTAATTGACACTTACACATTGTCAAGTTACTTTCTCGAACTGGTATGGTAGTGTAATGTCTTTCGCAAGTTTTACAGCATGTCCTGCGTAATTTCTTTTCAGTGATACGGTTTAATTTGTTCTGTTAATTACTATTGTTATCACTAACAGGCGAGGTTTTTTTTGTTGGCGTACAATGGCGACATTTTTTTCCACTTATTTCCAACAAAAGCTACGCAATATTTTATATGATGCATTATTTTTAACGTAACCAGTCTGGAGGCTTACGACACCAATTGAACTCGTATTGGGAACTGATTTTTTTATTGTTTAGAATTTATTAGTAACTGCAAACTTGTTTCGGATGATGTAAGTAGACGGCATCCTCAGTAGGTTTTTATTGTTCTCTTACACAACGCTGTTTTAATAAACTCTTTCGTATATACGATTTTTATATCTTCTCTTGTATTATAATTATCGTTTTTACCATTTTGATTTGTTCGGACTTTGTAATCTTGCCTGTAGCTGTTTAAGATGAATTTTAATGTTTAATTGTTTAATGATGTTTTGTTTTAACGCTTTCCTGTGTTCTTAATATTTTCTGGTGATTGTTTACGGACCTCTTGATCTCTTTCTGAGCTACAGACGCTACTGCATATTAGCAAATGGTACTTTATCCAAAAACTTTTGAATAACAGATTTTGTAGTATCAGATTTGGATAGCTTACTTCCATGTAAGCTTTAGAATTTAGTTATGTAAAAATGGTTTATTGTATTGTTAATGTTTCTTTCCCGGTATGTTTCCTATTTTAAGTTAGTTGCCTAAATATTTTGCACAATGCTTCTTAAAGTCTGATGGGAAAGGGTGTAGGCATTATTCGTTGGTTATTAAACGAAATGGTCAATTGATACAAGAAGATATATTCGACCAATGTGCTCAAAGTGTATCACAATACTTGTGATATCTTGAACTAGTTAAAGAACATACTATTTAGATTTCAAGTAAGCTGAAATAATAATTTAACGAAACCGGTACATATTTGATGCGCGCTTCTCCAGGTACTTACCCTGTGGTCGCTGGGTTATGTGCTTAATATAGGTTCGAATTCAGAAGTTTTGTTATCTTCTTTAACAACTCTAAGTCTAAAATAAGACTACTTAATTTCATTTGAGCCAGTCATTGTGGGTTACAATATTTTGCATCAAATCCAAAAATTTATTTCTCAATTTTAATTCTTAGTTAATTTTGTAAATAGTACTCTAGAAAATAAATAAAATAGTAATAAAAATGTATGAAAATGTAGAAAATATTATTAAAAATGTATATATGTATATATTACATAAATGGCCCAATGAATTCTTTATGATAGTTGTTTTTCTTGCTTAAGTAATATATATTCGTAAATATGTCGCCTCAGACTCAGTGTTTTTTATACTGTTTCCTTATTTTTATACTGTTTCCTTATTACTACTTAAAAATAATAAGTAATTAGTTTAAGACAATTTTGTTATTATATCTTATTTTGTATATGCCTACAGTTTTAATTTACTTAAGTCAAAATACCCATATAATCAAATAATCAGTCATATATACTTTATCTTGTTTTTTGGAAGTACCAATTTAATACTGTTACAAAGGGTATTTTCAATTGGTGTAAAATATTCTTAAGAAACAAGACCTTCATTTCATACATTTAATATAAAATTTCGTGTTTTCTATTGTTAATTTTTACGTTTCGAACTATTTTGACCTGGCACCATATGATTAGCATATATTTTTAACGAGAGTTTCACTAGCTTTGATGACCTGAATTGACAGTTGGTGCAGTTTATTGTGATAAAAATTTTATGCAAAAATTATTTCAAATATTATTTGGCAGTAAAATACAAGCATACACGCATTATTGTAATATGTGAAGCCAATTTACATAACAAATAACCAATAACATTAACATATACTGAATTAGTGGAAATTAACCTCATCTAACTTTTGTGAAAGCTGTGCGAAATCAGCGAGGTTTTAATTGGGAACGAGATTGATATAAATGGACAGATTATTCCTCATTGCGTCCGACTTGTTGTGAAGGAGGTGATGTTAATATTAATGAGTCAAAACAACGTTTTTATAAAACGACGGAAAATGTCTTTATGCTTTCGTAAAATGGCTACCGAGCGCCTTGTGGTTATATAGTTTGGGGACCAGTTCATTGATAAAATCTTTATTGTCTTAACGCGTTAATGTGGCTATATTAATAACGTTTAACTCCATTCATGAGTAACTCAACACTTTAATTAAATTTTTTGCGGTTTTGTATCATACCATTCGGTGATTCACGTTGTAAATTATGATACTATTTGTTGATGAGGTTTTGATAAAGAATATGCCATCAAGGTTAACCACTTATAGTTCATACGACGCTTGCTATATATATTCTGGACCTAATAATGAAAAGACAGTAATTTACCAATAAAAATGACTAGTTTTCGAAGTATTCTCCATGGTTAGCAATACACTTTTGCATTTACTAGAACCAATCTTCGTAATACTTTTCCACTCTGATTGAGATACTTATATGTCATTTGGTGTTTTAGGCCTTAAGAGCTTGCATTGTGATGATGAAGAATTATGAAAAACTGGAAAAAAGTGTTTATGGCAAATAAATGGCTGTCAGAATATCATTCGGAATTCACGGTTCTACATTGCTCTAACGGCACGGTTGCGTCTTCTTGCTTCTTTTCGAATTTGACTCGCCTTGGAAGACCTATACAGTGGATTGTTTATTTGAGGTTCATATGAATATATCCATGATTCGTTATCTGTGCAGATATTATACATGACATTTAATGCGATTGTATTTATTAACCATCTGATTGTACCATCGTATTAATACGAATATTTTTTTGAGATGCCAATTAGGCGGAATCCAACCATAAGCCATCTTCATGCCATATCTTCTTCTCGTCATACTAATGTCCAAAAATTACTCAATCTCGCGGTAAGTCGCATATTAACCAATTATGGTTATAAAGGACCAATTTCCAATCGGAAATGTCAGATAGAGCCTAAGAACACTGCATATTGCGAGGGTTCAAAATATAAATAACAATCCCGATATTTTGGCGTCAGGTTACAGACAACACAACATAACCTCACTTTTATGGACCTTCTACGATTCCTTTAAAACCCCGATTTCTCTTCCCTTAATGAAAATCGGACGAATGTGGGTTTTTATGCGCTTTATAATGGCCGAATAAACGAATACTGATTAACTACATGGCACAAACAATAGATTTTTGTTCGATATACGCAACCGTTCAAATAAACACGCGAACGGTAGACGGTAATTAAGTCGATAAACGTAATAAATGCATTTTTGTGGTCATATTTGCATAGAGTGCCTTGGCGATTTTCATTTGGTTTGTGGTTACTTTATAAGTGTGTGTATAGTTCTTGTGATGATTCTAGCCGATCTAAACTAATAATAAGTATTAATATAGTGATAATAGTTATTTAATATATATACTAGGTTGTTAAATATATTTGTGGAAATTAAACAATTTCCAGAATTAAGAAACGAATTGATAATCACAAAATGGTTTTACTTTTCAGTGTAATTTATAGTAGTTTTCCACACATTTTTTTTTGGAATGTCAGGAAGGCGGAGGAAACAAAATCTAGCGAACAAGCCCGGGTGTTTGTTGAAACAGTTCATACTTTAATCGACTTATTCTCACTTATGATTTTTTAGTTGTATGGGTGTAAATTGGGTCTTCTTGAATTTTTGCTCTTAAAGGTCATAGTAACAATCTGAGTTTATTGTTTTACTAGTTTCCCTCTGCAGTCAATGACCAATACCCCTTTTGTATATAAACCACTTGTGCTAATGTATTTTAAGACACCTTTGTTCGACGTTTTCGAGCCGTTGTTAGCGACTGCGGACTCTTGAAATATTCGATGTACCTTCAGATGAATGATTTTAATGAATCAGATTTTATATGTCTTTCAGGTGAAACCTTCAAGGTTTGTACAACCATCTTATTTACTTTGTTGACAGTTGTTTGTGAAGAAGTAGATTCACATTTTTCTCATTTTTTCATTCATTCTTAATAAAATGACTTGTCCTTTTTACTACTGATAAATATATGAATTTATGTAATAATGTAATGTGTGGAGTTAGAATGATTGATGTTTGAATAGGAGTTTTTCATAGCACTTAGCTGTCCAATTATATTACAACAAATTTGTCGATTTCAATATGTGATAATTCATTTAATATATTTAGAGTGGGTCTAGAAGTTAAACAGCATCGGTGATAAATAAATTATTGGATGAAAATCTAAAAACGTTCAAATATATTGCTTTAAAAAGTAATTGAAATCAATTTTTTATTCAAGCATCTAAGAAAATACTTCGTGCGTATGCCAAAAGGCAACTGGGCCAGAATAGTTACTCTGCGTACTCATAATATACACAGGAGTCTAATTCTGGAGAATCATGGCATGCATACAAGAATAGGAATTTGCAACGGTGCCAGTTCTTGCAAATTATACGTACATTTGAAGAATATAATATAAATAGAATAAATTATCTTGAATTCAAGAAGAAAAGAAAAGAACTGGTTTGGAAATATAGGAAAATGCACTGGCTAATTGGAAGAAAATCACAATTATCAGTACATAATAAATTGCTATTATATAAGCAAATACTAAAACCTATATGGACATACGGAGTTCAATTATGGGGATGTTCTGCAAAGAGTAACATAAATCAAATACAAATTTTTCAGAACAAAGTCCTGAGAGGTATTGTGGGTGCACCCAAATACTATAGGACTGATTACCCACATCGAGACCTTCAGATACCCACAGTCAGTCAAGAAATCAAGAGAATTGCAAGGAGGTATGAGGAAGGACTCCATTCTCATATGAATATTGAAATATTGCAACTATTGGACACAGATTGTGCACCAGAACAGGACACAGACTCAAAAGAATCAAACCATCTGATCTTGTGTTGTGTTGTGTACTGAGGTGCATATATTAAAAAAATCAGCAGTGACATGTATAAACATTATTTCACCAGAGACTGAGTTAGGGCCGATGGGTCCTCCTAGTTATATACCTAGATTTAAGTTATCATAAAGACAAATTGTAGGTTAGACAGAAACGACTAATAACAATATATTAATTAAATAAAAAATCTTGAATTCACAAATTAACCGAATATTTCCATTGAGACCCCAGTTAAAATTTGTGGACCATTTTCATCCCCTATGATATAACAAATGCAATATGAAGAACCATACGTAATGTAATAAATTATTTCTATATTTGAAGAGTATAATATATATTCTGGAATTCACAAATTAATCTAAAATCTCTCTTGAAATTCAAGTTCATATTTAACTAAGTTTACTGTTATTACTTTAAGTTTATATATTATGTCGATTATTATTTAATTTTAATATGAAAAAGAGAAAATAAAACAATATATAAGATGACAAATATAATGTATGTATCAATATATAAAAACTAATTTAAAATTACTCTATAATCATTCATTCAATACAAGCAAGGAAAACAATTCCAATCCATATGCACTAAGTTCGTGTTGTTCTTTTGTTTCAGAAGTATAATTATGGGAAATTTGACTCCATTATTATTATATACACAAGGCTCTATATAATCCAATAGAGATTTGGTTTAAATACGTCAAAAGTGGGTATTTTGACATGAAAGACAAACTTTCGGACCGGTCACAAAATGTAAAATTGAAGAATTCGAGTGGTTACTAGATGAAGGTCCACGTCCAATACAAGAATAATTTGCTGAATCACAGTATTTGTGTATTATACTATGATAATATTCATTAAAAAACTGTATGTCAGACACACTAGCAAAATAATCACCTAAACAGAATATTCACTCAACTGACTACTCACTGTGGAATCAGGATACGTTGTGAATTAATTATTAAGGTGGAAAGTTCAAACCCATATAGCTCATACGCTTCGCACTTCTTCTTAGAAATAAAAGTTGACCAGAGAAACACAATTATTTGGAAGAAAACCTAAATAAATATATTTAATCAATATAAATAGAAACTTTATCATCAAACATGATTTATCAATTTCGAAGCATAAACAGAAAGTGATTTGGCCGGTTTAAACTTTCGAAAAATGAAAGTGCTGTCTTGGTTATTGTTCTGGTTTTGTTTTTAACATTTCACACCACATCAGTTTAAGTTAAAATGATATGCGGATTGTGGCGATTTTGTTTATAATTGTTGTATGTTTACAGTTCATTTTAGCCCGTAATATAGACGAAAATGTTTACGGAACATGATGACACAAGAAATTCTGACTGACTTCAAATTAAGAAAGACATATTTCTTTAAGCACATTCCGACAATATATATGGAGGTACGGTAATTAATACTAGTGATGTCTCAAAACATCAAAAATCTTACTTGTTTTATTATTATTTTATTACCTATCCAGTTGAAATTATCCATCATTGATTTTACTTAACGTGATTAGGACAAGACAGAGTTGTTATTGTATTAAGTGCAGTGCAGAATTTAGTTTTTATAGATTTTTTAGCAAAAGTATTAAGTATTGTTCATCGATATCTGTTACTTTTCCCCATCTTTCAGACAATTTACAGATTCCCTCTCGAAAGAACTGTGTGAAAAGTGTCTTCATAAGAAGTGAAGCGCTACTCAGACAGATCTCTACTCATATGCCGGAACAAGTAGTAATCAGAAGCAGCAAAGTCTGGAGTATACAGTACGTGGGGTAGCACTTTCCATTTTAATATTTTCAAGTTTTCATCAGTTTTACTACGTGTGGTCGAGCGTTACCATTTCGAACAACAAAATTATTATCGCCCTTCCGAATAGTCATATCAGGTCAAATCGTAGGCAAATACAAGTCTAGATTGCTTTAAGTGTATTTATTAAATGATACACAAATTCAACGGAACTGTCGCCTGCAAACGACTATCGATTGTTCAGTAATTGACTATTTTTTACTATAAACTAATGAAACGGATAATGCACGTCATCAAAATTTATGACGTTAGCATGTCACAATGTGGCCGTGTCAAATTTGACTTTTGGTTTATTTTAATTCTGCTATAACAAAATACTAATGGAAGTAAAATAATTAAATAAAAATAATATTATGAAATATAATTTATTTTAACATTACAGTACATGTAATTCATGTAGTCCATTTAAAGCTTTTTTAGTAATGCGTCATGGATATTTGTGACGTTGAAACATTGCAACGTTGCCGCATCAACTCTGAGTTTTAGTTCAGTTTGCTTTGACATACAAGAACATTCTAATGTAAATAAAATAATTGAACTAAAATCAAATATAATTTATTTTAATATTATAGTACATATAATACATATATTATCGAAGGACTTTAAACTACAATTAAGAACACAGGTATAATAGTTTGTAGGTTAGATTTCTTTTGTTTATATTTTTAACTTTTTCCACACCATCCATGACGTAGAGTTTCTAGGCGCGTTTTTTATGTAGTGGTATCCCCCTGGAGGCCTAATCCACCTAATTAACAATTGTATATCTGAGAAACGTATTTTACTTTCATTCGAGAGCATATTTACCTTTTTACGTTTAGTTCTTGTTTCCTTCGATGGTGTGTTTATTTGTCAAGTCATCTTGGTATCACCGTATATTTTATTTCTTCTGCTACTATCGGTGTACACCATTCTTCATAAAATTAATCACTGATTTCTGTGTAATGCATATACCATATTTACAAAACAGTATTCATTCTCTTGTCATACATTCTAACCTATAATATATATAACCGCTATTTTCGGTCCGACTGATTTTATTACTACTTACTATCGACTGTTTCAGTCATGTACTTTTAGTTGCTATTTTCGGATCTACTAGTTTCATTCCACTGTTTTTTGACATTCTGGCTCTGCCGTCCTAGCCGCGACCTTGAGAAAGATACGCCGAATTTATGCTTACAAAGATTTATATGTAATATATGTAGATTTATGTTTTTGTTTATGTTTATGTTTAATATATTATATATTAATATAGCATTTTGGAAGGTTAGTTTTCAAAATTGTAATAGGGAAAAAAGAATAAAATTGTGAATGATAAATAGTAAAATACTTTTTATTGTTTTAACGGAAATAATAGGTAATATATTTCTTGATTGACTTTTTCGTTTCAATCTAATTCTCTCGATTTTTTTTCAAGTCTTTTGATTATCAAAACTTCAAGTTTTTTTGTCTACTGTAAAAACAAGTTTCTACAGTAGAAGTTGTTAAATTTCGTAAAAAATATTAACGGTAAAGAGGTGATAACCATATTTAATATCCATACTAAATATTTCACATTCAACAATTTATTTTCATGGATATTAAAATACAAGAGAATTATAAATTAGTAAGAGAAGAAACACGTACATCTCCCTCTTACTTATCGTACGGTTAGAACAAATATGCTCATTCAAATAAAATATAACAACCAGTTACATTTATAATGACTTCATTACTTTCCAAATATTAAAATTAAATATCATGAAAAGTTTTTGGGATAATTAATCGATTCCTTTTTCATAATTTTAAAGTAACACTAAATTATAATATTAATTAACACTGCCAATTGCCTTTTAATTTAATTTAAAATGACCTGATCCAAGCTATTAGATCCGTCCTTTCCTCTCTCACAATTTATAATGGTGGCAGGAATTGGTACATCATCGTTTGATATCACGAACTGAAAAAACAATCGAAGCTTAATTACTATTTTCGCTAGTTTTTGTCTATCGACTGTTTCGACTATTTTCAGTCGATACTTCCAACGCTATTAATATTAAATTATTAAATATTTAATAGTATCATCTTTCTTACGTATTTCACTGGCAAAAGAAGTCCCCCATCGTTCCTATCGATGTAACTGATTGAAAACGCGACCAGTTCGTGGCTTTGACTATTTAATGGCATTGGTATTTTCAATCAGAGCAGACAGGCAGATATCAGAGCAGATTAGGTTGATATTCCGACGCATCAGACAGCATTCTGTCTCTTTTTAACTGAGATAAAATGAGAAGGAAAAATCCGCTTCGAGTTACAGATACATTTTACATTTTTATAAACTGCTTTGGCCGTTTTGTTGTCATGGTTATGGTGACTCATAGTTGAATGCGTCTTTTTTTCTAAAAATGCAAAAATTGCAACATTAATTCAAGCCTCTAATAATTAATATTCTAATCAACTTGATATCATCGTGATACTTGGTATGATTTTTAATGAAATAAGTTGTAATATAAGCATTCCTAGTACTATTACCAATCTATTCAATTGAATTTAATTATGTTACTCATCGCCAGAAAATGAAAACGAGACCGCATATCAGTAAAACGCGCAAAATAATCTAAACTGGTGAATCTGTGACAATCGCTATTTTTCATTGTTAGCGCCGGTATTTTTACGGAGATAGCTGATAAAATTAAACGATTTAACCTCATTGGTTGAACAACGATAAAAACAGGTTTCTTGTAACGTCAGACTGACTTATCACCCGTTGTTTATATTTCAGGATCAGTCGCTGCGAAATGGATGATAAGAAGGGTGCGCCGCGTTTCGGTGGTTCCAAAGTGTCCGAGATAGCGAACATCTTCCAGAGCCGCACGCCCGGCCAGAAGGAGGACAGCATCTTCGCGCCTCTGAAGAAGACGTCGAAACTGAACAACGGTTCCGCCGAGAAACTTGATGTCCCGGACCCACCCACGGTGACCGTGATGAGGACCGAGTCGCACGTGACGCGATTCAACAACGCGCGCGCCATGTTCGAGAAGCTGGGCGCCGAGGACCAGGTCAAGCCCTCGCCGAGGGTTGTCCCGTTGCAGGGCACCAAGAGCGCGTCCAACATCCTGGACCGGTCGTCCAGGAGCAGTTCGGCGAACAGCGAGACGCGCGAGACCAAGTCGCAGAGCTCCAGGTCGCCGTCGCCGCCCAAGAGCGGCTGCGACAAGTTCAGCCGAAGCGCGCCCACCCTCAACGAGAACGAGAAGAAGTCGAACGGTTTCGGCGATGAGACGGTCGCAAAGACCAACGGCAGCGACACGACGACCAAGATCGACGAACGATCGAAACCGGTGCTGATGAAGAAGCCTGAAAAGCCCGAGAAACCCGAGCGGAAGTTCAACAGCAAGGAGCTGATCGAGCGCCAGAGGAATTGGACTTCGCACTTTTCGAAGAATCGCGGTTCCAGGTACAACAGTGATCCCAACAAGACGGAAGTTCGGTTGGCGGTCAACAACAAAGAACCTTCGAGCGACAGTAAGGCCGTGTCAGCGGCCACGCGGAGTGCTTCGTTTAATAATACGCGCATCATCAGTCCTCCCACGTCGCCTCCTCCAGATCCCCCGGTACGGACGGAGGCGTCCAGGCGTCCCAACATCACGAGAAAAGAGCGGCCCGCCTCGGTCATACCTACCACCACGTACACCAGCACGGCTAAGATGGACCAGTTCACGTCGAAACCTGGTCCCACGTCACCAAACAACGAAATCGGTAACAAGAAGGAGAAGAGGTCGAGTTTGATCATTATGTCTTCTTCGAGTGAGGTGTACAAGGTGTCGCCGCCAAAGTACAAGTCTACGCCGGATATCAAGGACACCGACAAAAGAGAGTTCCTTCCCAAGTGTCTGTTTAAGGAGGAGAAGAACAATGAGAACAGCCTCCAGCTACCCATACACGGTTACGTTCCTAAATCGCCGTACGACGACAATGATGCCAGCCGGGAAAATCTTTCCTGCACCTCCGGAAGCCTATCTTCGCTCAGTCCGCCGAGCAGTCCAAGTAAAATGAAGTCGGAGCAGGAGAAGCAGGAAGAGGAAAGTAACGAGAAATCCGCTATCGGTGAGTGGTTTTACAGATTTTTTGCATGAAAGATTCTTGACTATCAGGTCAATTGAAAAGTCTCCGGCCTATCATAGTAAAATACATTTTTTGGCAAAATTAGTTTTTTTTATTCAACATAATTCCCTTCAAGGGTGATGCACTGATTATAGCGACCTTCCAACTTTTCGATCGATTTTTCCATTTTTGTAATACGATTTGTCCTTTGCTTCAAAATAGGCTTCAGTTTCGTCGATCACCTCTTCATTCGACGAACATTTCATCCCAGCGAGCATTCTTTTGAGATCTGAGATCAGGAAATAGTCGCTGGAAATAGTCGCTGGGAGCCAGATCTGGGGAATACGGTGGATGAGGAAGCAATTCGAAGCCCAATTCATGGATTTTTGACACGGTGCATTGTCTTGGTGAAGCAGCACTTTCTTTTTCTTCAAATGCGGCTGTTTTTCGGCGATTTCGTCGTTCAAATGGTCCAATAACGCTATGTAATAGTCGCTTTTGATGGTCCTTCCTTTTTCAAGGTAGTCAATGAAAATTATTCCATGTGCATCGCTAAATACGGACGCCATAATCTTGCCAGTCGACTGTTGCGTTTTCCCATGTTTTGAAACATATAGTGTGCTAAAGTTTTGTCGCAGGGTGTCTGTATAAACGTACTCTGACCTCGGTATTAGCGACATTAATCTAAACCATTAATAAGTGTGAAAAAATTAAATTAAATTATTAATTTAATTAAAAAGTTCGTTCATTTCAATGCTCTGCTTGATAACTATGTAATAATTGTAGAATATATTCCGATATATATTTAGTTATCAAAAACATAGTTAGGTGTATTGTTATTATTCAAATATCGTCAGCAAGATTCACATCATCCAAAGCCGAAACAGATTTAAAGAGTAATTTTTATGTTTAATTGTTACCACGAGTTTATTGTAAATAGACACATTGTAAATAAAAAATAAAACGTGAACCGGAATCTCAAAGCAATTCTATATATTATATGTGTGTGATGTTTGATATCTTATCGCTTACTGATTGATGAATAATCTCCTTAATATTGTTTAAATATAGCACGCAATCAGCGAGAATGGTTTATTGCTATTTCGTGAGATAAAATTCTAAATGTTAAACGATTTTATCTGTTTCGTTGTTTACCTTTTCTTGAATGTCGATGTACTTGTTCCACTGATTTTGTGGATTCTCCAACTAAAATGTTGTCTATAGGGAATTTTCACATTCCACCAATTTACAATTTTAACCGAGTTTATTTGTTTTATTTTAAATAAATCGTTTTATGGCAGACTTAATAGGTGTAGTAAAAAGAAATCCATTACTTTTTCACAAGCCTCTTTGGAGGTGAATTTTTTACCAGCAAAATATAGACAGGAAACTGGACTATAAGTTGGATGCCTAAGAACCTCCGAAGAATAAGGTTTTGACTTTATACACAATTTTTGCCATGGGGATCAAAATTGACTGCTTCTGGACGATTGTTTCATTCAAATGCCCCAGTTGTTCACAGTGCAAGTTCAAATTAAGAATTTGGACGTAGGGAGGCAGCTCAAGTCTATTTTGCTGTAATTCAGCAGCACTTAACAGATGGACATTTGATGCATGAAGTTTTTTTGGTTTAATTAATGGTGAATCCATACATGCAGCTTCTTTTTGTAATCAGCCTTTTCCATGTGATTCCAAATGGTTTTTGTGCAATATTTAGCTCATGGGTTTATGGGACGGTTGGACTCAGCTATTTCCGTGATCTTATCCACATTTTCGAGCAATTCAAAGTTAACCAAGAATATAGGAATTATGATGATGCTTGATGAGATTTTAAACTATCAGAACACGCTATTCATATTTGCAGCTATCTAGCTTACGTTTTCACTTTTATCAAGGCAATACTTTGAAACATAGCGTATTTTTTCTTTTGCTAGTGTACATCTTTTACGTGAGTTTAAATAAAACTGGGTCAACGATGTCCAAAACTGACAAATAAGTTTTATGGTGTGAATTATCAGCATCTGATGCCATCTAATCATCTGATTCAGTTTGTATATGCGTGCCAATACAACAGAACAACAGTAATAAATTAATTTTATAAATTAAGATTGTACTAAGCATATCTAACGTAAAATGCAATTAAAAGAAATTAAAAACCTGTTCTTCACATGAATTAAAATTGATAGGATTTCATTTTTATTTCTATAGCAGACAAGAATGTATTTTCGGCGTTTTGGGACAGTGGCTAAATTTCCTCAATGCTGAATCCACTGTCTAAAATAACGATAACGTTTTATGAGACATAACACGAAATGTAAGAAAGAATATTTAGATCGATAAAAATATCGTTATTTTAATCGTCATATGTCCCCTACTATAACTAAGTTCAAACATCAATTTTAATTATTTGTTAGTTACTAATAACAAAACACAACAAAAATAAGCCAGCTGAAACTGAATATTATTGTAGCGACGATCATCAGGGTGTGACTTACGAACACGTTTCTTAAGGTCATTTCTAAGTTAATTTTAGACGCCATAAAAATAAATTAAATTAAAGATGCCGTCGAGTGCGAGGGGAGATGGTGACGGTTCTCGAAAGGATGGGACCAGACGCTTTTGTTTCCTTTTGCTAATTAAGGAAAATTTCGGAGAGGAACTTGTGAAACGGTTTTACCGACATTTTCGTCGATCGCAATTTTTTTGGGGTTTAGGATTTATTGATATCTTTCTATCTCTTGATTTTTTCTAAAGATATCTGGTTAAAATAATGAATATTGACGATATAAAAACTTTAATTATAAATAGATTAATTATTTCGATAATAACCAGCCTGAAAACTTCGGCAGGAAGCTTTGTTCTCTTTTAAAGTTAAGTACGTTCTTGTTAGCGTTGGGAACTATCGAATGAAAACAGTCGATAGTCAAAAAACTAGGGACTGAAAATAGTAATTACTATGGACGATTCGACTGTTTCATTAAATTCCTGGTGTCAGACGAATATGTACGAATCCTTTCCTGTATAAATTAAATTAAATATTTTAATATGGTAATTGTTATTTTTAAATAATATACTATAATAAATATAGACAATACAATACAACTTAAACAACATCTAAAAACTAAAGATGTACATTAACTATAAATACTAAATAAAAATTAAACATATATCTAATCATAGAAAAAGAAACTAATCCATGACATAATTAAAAATGATCGCACAATAACTACTAGAGCTTTTTTAAATAAAGTAGGTGGTTTATTTATTATTGAACGCAAATATTTTTTAACAAAAATCCAGAGAGTAATCGAAATATTACCTATTATTACTATAAAACAGTCAATAGTATTTTACTATTTAACATTCAAAATTTTAATCATTTTACCCTATTACATTAACAATCTTGAAAAATATGGTTCCAAAATGCTGTTATGTTAATATACAATATATTGTTATTTACAAGCAAACTACCAAAAAAATCATAAAAGTATTTATATTACATATAAATCTATATAAGCATAAATTGGGTACATTTTTGTTAAGGTTGCGGCTAGGACGACAGAGCCAGAACGTTAGAAATCAGTCGAATGAAACTAGTAGAACCAAAAATAGTAACTAAAAGTTCACGACTGAAACAATCGATAGTAAATAGTAACAAAATCAGTCAGACCGAAAATAGCGACTGAAACAGATTAGTAATATTAAAGTAAATTAGTAATAGTTTTGAATGTATTTTTTGTTATTGTGCTATTTATGTTATATTATATGTTAAAAAGTAGAAACAATATTTAAGCAGTTAATATTTTCCTAATGAATCCTATAAGGTACTGAACTATAGATGTAGATTAAATTTAAAATCGCACCTGTCATCTTAAGTTAATGTCCGTAAATGGACTTTCATTTGGATTTCTGTTATAAAAAAGTTGAAGGGACCACTACAATGTTGTTGTGGCACACATAAGTCATTAGAAGTATATGTTTGTAGTTTATAACTTTCAACGTCTATATTACTCTATTTTCACGCATTCATACAGCAACATCCTTAGTTGTAGGAATCCACTTACCCACTTTATCTTATTCCTCTTCATCCTCCTCGCCTAGTATTATACATAATTTCATTATCATAAATTTTACTAGCACTAATAAGTGGATTGTCAACATTAACGTATACATTTTTGCTTGCACACCACCGAAGGTTTACAGAAACCAGTTTGCAGCTTTTTTTTTCGTTGATTTGGAATCAGAGATATTTCAATTACATTTAAAAGATTGGGCTCCACTTTTCCAACAGTCAGGGCTTTTCTTGTAAAAAGCAACCGCTTAGAGATATGTTTCTTTGACTTCTTTGAACTTGAAATCACGTTAGAAACGTATTTTCGATATTTTGAGTTGATTTACCATGTCGCCTTAACCTTTGATAGTAAATTTTTATAATACAAATTATTATAAAGCAATACACGATACACTACACGTAAATATGTTCAGTAAAATGGTAATGAGAAACTTTAAAATGTGTTACAATGATGGTTTTGGCCATATATATTATAGTTTAAGTATACAGTCACAGAACTGATGCCAGAAAAATATATTTAATGGTAAATTGATTAATTATTTAACCTTACATTGACTTTGTTGAACCGAATTATTTAAAAGTTTTAACGTATAATCTAATTATATAAAATTTGTATATAAAGTTTGTTTTTCTACCTGGTGATTTGTTATTTCAAATATAACCAGTAAAATGTCATCGGAACCAATATTTTAAATAGTTTCATAAATTGGTTTTGCCATTTCTTTTTAGTTTTTAGTCTAGAAAAAGATACTGGTGGTTTTGACAGTAAATTAAGGCGGTTTTTGTGTTTGTTATAAATCAACTTCTTTAAACCAAATTAATTCTGTTTACTTGTTATTTTTAAATAATTGTATTTTTTGCATATTTATTTTACAATTTTGTAATTATGATTAGAATTAGTATTTTGAAATTGTTTCTTGAATAATTTTTGCAGTATAATTATTAATAGTTTGAAGATATAATAGGTTAGGGAAAGATAACTTCCTTTTCTTTCATATTTTTCATGGTGAATTTATTCATATACATTTCAAATACTACCAATGATGAAGGCGTCACTAAAATCGACGACATTTTGCCATTTTTATTTTCATTCGTGAAACTATAATTATCGTTGTAAAATATTTAGATTTCTAGGCGAAAAGCTGAACTCTAACTATCTAATGTAAAAGGAACCCATCTCCATAAACACTACAGAACGATGATCCCGAACTGCATTTAGCCTTTTGAAAGTTACGGATTCACCATTTTAAAGCGCGGTGGTTTTTTATTGAGTGAATGAATCTTTTATCTAGAATATTGTATAGACGATACGATTTTAAAGGAAAACCTTGTATAGACGATACGATTTTAAAGGAAAACCTAAAGTTACTTTTTCCACAACCTTATTAATATTGATAAAGTTGGCATTAAAAGAGAGATCTAGGACACGACTGTCATATTTATAGTAACGTAAAACATAATATTAAAAAGAATATTAATATAGACTGGGCCTAAAGTTTAACATGGGCTCCGAACCACGGTCCTCAGCATTAAGCCTACCGACTGGCGAGTGACCAACTTTAGAAATCATCCCAGAAGACATCCGGTCTTACCCAGCCTGGTTAATGACGTGACTGGGATCATTTTCCTTCTCGGATTTTACACTCTTGCCTAGAACATTCACAAATATTAAACAATCACAAACATAAATTTACGACCATGCCCCAGCAGGATTCAAACCCATGGCTATCGCAACAGTAGGAGTACCGTCCTATCGCCTTTATCATTGCGCCACCAAGCCGGCAGAATATATTTTATAATTGGTTATGAAATATTTCAAAACTAAATTGATCTATTCATGCAAGTTTAAATAAATTCGAATACAGGTTAACACGGTGTAATGGAATCGTTTTAAATAAAGTAAAACGATACGAAGACACGTTATAACATAATACTAGGCAGTAGCAAGCGCGCACTTCGAGACGAGAGAGAAGAATGAAAAAAAAGTCCATCTACATCATAGTTGACCCGGCATGCTTGTAATGCAGCTAATGTTGTTGATGCAAATGACCGGTCAGTCAGTCGTAACGTAGGAAATAAATATAAATGTCAGGCAGCGTAGCGTTGCATTTGTTTCTTCTCGCGAGAAATTTAACTTTCAAGCACAGGGACAAATTACTACCGTGGACTTGTCGTCGTTTGAGGACGTATGACGCTGAAATATTGTACAGCAGTTCGTGCTGTAGATAACAGCGAAAAAATTAGATATGTTGGCAATTATGTAGACTTGAGGCATTTTTACCTAGTGTTTCATTTCTACAAGATGTTTGTTGATGTTTAAGGGGTTTGGGGTTTAATAAAAGGACAAAAAAAATTGTAAATGTCACAGGCTAGTGAAATAGGGGTTATAAAATGGCGCGTGCTGTTTGACAAGCTTCCAACTCTTGCAATGTTCTGAAATAAAAATAATTTATATCCTCTTAAATCAATTTTAATATTATGATAACAACAGTAAATCGGTGCTAAAAATCTTATGGTGCTAAGTTTGGAGCATTTGATGGATACATCCGAATTTCCCTATCAAGTTTGTTTTTGTGGGCTGTCCGAAAACGAGCGTGGTCCAGTGTTATTATAAGGAAAGACCTTTCCTAATTGCTCTAAAATATTTGATTTTTTGATGTATAGAAACTGAATTTGTTTCAAGAATTTTAAAGTTTCTTTATTTAAATCCCCAGCTAATAATATCCATCGCCAATCACGACTTTTTCCATTTTTGTGGTAGCATTAAAATTTCAAGTTTTTTCATATGCTATTCAAAATTCAACATATGGGCACATCGAATCAGAAGGAGTAAATCGGGTTAATACAGTGGATTTGGTAGAGTTCCCATTTAAAGGTTTTAATGGGTTTTGTAACACGTGGAAATGGGTTATCATAATACCACTTTGCCACATTTATAGTAGTAATAATTGATGAATGTTTCAAGTACCCTTGGATATGCTTTCTTTAATTTTTAATGTACTGTTTTACTTTACCATGGCATTATTCGATAACTATATGGAAATTATGACTTCTGAAATATCGAGACCAATACACTTTTTATCGATTTAGTATGTTTTCTCTCGAATAATATTTTGTTAGCTAGTAATGTGACTTATTTGTTCAGAAAAAAAGTTCTTTGTTCAGGGTATAACGAAATATAAAAATACATTTATATAATATATTTATTCGATACGATGTGATATAAGTTATAGCATCTGTTGTAGATGCTATGTATATTTTTGGAGACTTAGATATATTTTTCTCAATTACTAAAATATATGTTTAAAATATAAATTCAACTCATATATATTACAAAACACGGTAAAACCGATTCTCTGTGAGATTTCTGCAATGTTTTCAGCGACTGTGTCTATTAATAAACTCTATAACAATTTAGATGTGCCAAAGAGTTTTAACATCTCTTTAAACTGGCTTCTCAAATGATCAATTCTTAGATTTTTATTTTTAACGCATTTCGAGTGTCCCATCAGTTTATCATGCAGGATTTAGGCGTTCACATATCTAAAAAAATTACTGTGATATATGCTTTCAATTATTTATTTCCAAACATGTTTTATTTGACAACATTTAACTTGTTTTCTTATTTATGCATTTCTCAGCTTCTGAGAAAAGCTTCTTATAATGAATGATGTTTGCAGTGCCAGCTTGCATTCGTTTATCATGCTTGGTTAAGGCATTCCCATATTTTAAGTTTTGAGTACATCAATATTTCTTTCCACACGTGTTGTTTTAATTAACTTCTTTTAACTTGTTTTTTGTTTGTGGCGTGGTTTATTTAGTTTTCAAAAGAAGTTTGTGAATAGATTTTGCAGTATGTGCCAATTCTTCAAAATTATCCGAAGCCTATTGTTGGGAAGACTGACAATATTTCAGATCGTAAAAATAATTACCTTCTTGAGATTTAATACAGTTGTTCTAGGGATCTTTTAGTTGACGACTTGGATTTGTTTTCTGGTGTTGATTTTCCTTCATGTAGATTGTCTTCAATACTTAGAAATACTTAGAAAATAGACTCAACAAATTTGCAAACCATTCTTCTATTATTTTAATTGAAGATGAAGAGAATTGAAAAATAACAATTTTGTTACTGCACAATGTTTTAATTTTTAAAAATACGACAATAAATTAATTTTGAACAGTGTTTATATGTGTAGTACTACTAAAAAGAACACTGATAATATAAAACGGGATTAACCATTTTCGATAGCAAGTCAAAATAAACGCTTTAGTCGACCCAGTGATTTTGTTTAGATTTTTTTCATTCACTTCCAATTTATTTAGATCAAGGTCTGACGTCTTCCAAGGCCTTTAAATTAAACAGAAGCTGATAATCCGCACTCTGCTATAGATAACTAAAGCCGTTCGATGTAAACATTTCACGGTCGGGTCCGGCCACGGAATACATCGAGTCTCTCTCTTTTCACGAAGTGAACGAACGGCAACACTGACCAGCTAAATGCTCAATGTTAAGGTTAGCCCCAGTAACGTTCAGACAATTTAACGGATTTTCTCGCGGTTTACTATCGTCGTTATAAATTAAAACCACTTTAATGGCGGGTTAAGTAAGTCGACGCGGACTTGGATCTTTTAATTCTCGCATTAGCTGAGTTCGTCGTGTCCGTGTCCTCGCTGCTGGTTGTTGATCCAGCGACGGTTGCATTAGGCTCTTCCTCGCACGCAGCTTCACCCCTCCCCCTCCTGCCGACCGTATCGCGCCCGTCACTCCCCCTCAAACGAGACCGGCATATCTGTCCATTTAATACAGCTTTTATTCCTCGTACCAGTGTTGTTTCATAAGATTTGTTTAAATTTCTTTTCCTTATGCTGATTAGTTTTAATTGGTCGGCTTAGTGTTTACGCGCAGTCTTCGTTCATTGGTTCATTGGCACCAGATATTTGATTTTGTAATATGAAGTAAAAAGATCTTTCAATATTAATAAATATCCGAAATAGTGGGCGATAACATCAGAGTACCGCATCTCTACAATACTAAGAAAACTGTCGAACATAATTTTTGCTATAATTTCTGTTTTGATGTTTTTATCCGTTATTTTCATTATAGTTCTTGCTAAATTAACAGATTTATTTTCTCAGTAACTCAAACTGCCTAGACTTTAGCTTGAAATTATAATGAAGTCTGAAAACGGTCAAGTAAACAAACAAAACTATCAATATACAATAAATATCGATTAAAAAACATCGATGTTTTTCTTAACAAATAAAACTGTCTATTATATTTATGAAATATGTTTATTGGTGTTGAAATTACAAGAGTTGAAGAAATAACTTTGACATGTTTCCTTTAGTTTTCTTTAGTTATTTCTATTGGTCGTAAAATCTCACAAACTTCAGTTAAATTAAGAATAATTGAGGTTTCGATATTTTATTTTTATAACATTGATGTGTCGATGATATCGAAGTTAACACATCGATGTCATCAATCATCCCTAGTCAATAGTTACCATATGTGAATTACATCCGAATCATTAAAATTGAGAAAAAATGGTGGGTTAATTTTCCTCAGTCAGTCTGTTCTTTTTAGATAATTTAAACTTGTTTCACCTGTATGATATACTTTTTGAACCAGATTACTCAGATATATCTGATATTTGAGACATAACAGGTTCTTGTGTCCATTTTTGTATGTGTAATAATCAGGTTAAATCTCTTGAACAGGTTATGATGATACTCAAACAAACCATAACTATCATAAAATGAAGTATTTAGGCAATTTGGTCTGGTAATATTTTGTATAAAATAACGTTTTATGTTTTATTTTAAATAATAGTTCGTGATTTTTAACCGACAGATTTAGA
Organism: Rhynchophorus ferrugineus; assembly: GCF_030347505.1. NCBI lineage: Eukaryota > Metazoa > Arthropoda > Insecta > Coleoptera > Curculionidae > Rhynchophorus > Rhynchophorus ferrugineus. The sequence goes on along the minus strand of NW_027472585.1, from coordinate 36,959,353 downwards.
TAGTTTTTTTAGATATCAGTTTTTCTCTATAAGCCAAATGCACATCTCAAGTAATCAATTCTAGGTCTTAGACTGTAGATTTTGATTTTCATCAAGATGCTTTCAACTTTGGAAATATATGGTTGATGGACAAATGCGAGTCTGATTAATTGATCAGATTCATGTCCAGTTTCTGGATTTTATTTGATTGACCTTTAATTTTCTAATATAATTTTAGACTATTTAGGCATATATTTATTTATTCATGTGTTGTTGTAGTTCTAATTTCTTGTGCATTGTTCAGTAGCTGTATTTGTTTCAAGTTGCTGTGATTTAGTAGTAATCTTATTTCATGTTATGTACTCGCTTCGGCGGTACATATACTAAAATTGGAACGATACAAAGAAGATTAGCATGGCCCTGCGCAAGGATGACACGCAAAATCGTGAAGCATTCAACATTTTTAGACACTTTTGGCTTCCATCATTGACTAGCAGTTTCACCGCGGAGCTGCTGGCTATATATATGTCCCTATCTGCCTTGGAAGAATCACAGATTAGCGAATCCATACTACTAGTATCGGATTCCATCGGAGTTCCCTAGAGAGTTTAAGATCGGCAAGGACAGTCCACCCTCTGGTCACATACATCAGAGAGATACAGACAAAGTTACAATTTAGGGGTGTAAGAATAACATACCTCTGGGTCTGCTCCCATAAAGGAATATCTGGAAATGAAAGAGCCGACCATCTGGCAAGTAGAGAAGAGGAGTCGATCAAGTTAAACGAACTGTTTAGCAAAAAAGATGCCAAAGTCTATATGAAGGCCCCAAAATAGGCAATTGACCCAATTAGAATGGGACCTTCTCATAAAAAACAATAAATTAGGGGAAGTCAAGAGGATCTTTTATTAATCTATAGACCATAATAACATGAGTAGTCGCAAGTCAAGCGTCCTTGCACGACTGCGAATGGAGCACTGTATACTGACACATGAATATTTGTTGAAGGGACAGAGCCCGCCCTTATGTGATTTGTGCCAGATTCAACTTAGCGTCAGACACATCCCATTGGACTGCCAAAAATATGATGATTTGAGGAGACAGCTTGAGATGCCGACAACACTGGAACAATTGGTCCAACCTGAGCAACTGAATCTGCTGATCTATCTAAGGACCATAGACCTACTTCAACACTTGTAACATGCATTTATTATTGTGTAATTGAAAAATTTTATTGTATATATTCTACTGTTGGGCATTTCTTTGGTTACGTATCGATAAGCATAATCGGATAGCATTCCGTAAGTGATACAGATTCTGTAACCAGTTTTTTAATTTTGAGTCCATCTGCTCTGTTTTTTACTAGTACCATTGAGATTAATGTCAAGTATTTTACTGATTGTGCTGGAGGAAACGGGCATTTCTCAAGAGATATTGTTCGGTTTTTGCCATTTCGCTGCGATGCAAAATTAACATGAATGGCCTTCGAGTTATTGAGCAATGCTTTCCAGTCTCTGGACCACTTGTGGATCTTATTGAAACGTCATAAATGGTCAGAATAGGTTTAGTTCGCGGAAAATATTAGTCGATAGATAATAAGATAGAGGAATGAACACTTTGTTTATTTGATAATATTAGTAATACTTAAGATAATGGTGATTTTTCATTTCAATGACTACTGCATAGTTACCAATTTGTTTCATTCTACGGCGAGTAAGTTTCAGTTTTATTAAATAATTAAAATCAAAAATATTAAAGATCAAAATAAGTGTACGATGAGCAAAGGGTGTTGCATAATACCGTTTGGATCCTACAACATATTTATTGGTGAGCATATCAATAACTATTTATACATACGCTTGTGTTTTATGATTATTTTATATTAAATTCAGCTTGTATAATACCATCAGCTATCATGAAAGTATTCAGTAAAGATAGATCAGATTAATTTGTCTTCATTTGTTTGAATTACAATTCGAATTTTGAGGGATTTTGATTGCTGTGATTTTACATTATTCTTTATCATTTTTATTTTTGGGTCCACCCAATAGTCGATTTATTTTTATCAATTGAAATACTATCTAATCAGAACACATGTCTTGTGAATGAAAAACTACTATATATAGTAATATATGTAAGTCTTTCGTGTAGGTTGTAACATGTGACCGGACGATATATTGTTACAAAATTGCATTTCTGCTTGTATAACGAACGATAGTTTCTGTTTGAGCTTTTAGTTCATCTTCTTGAAAATTTTTAGGTTGGGGAAGGCGTGTTTTTTTAAATTATATTACCACTCTTTGGCTGTTATAAAACAAAATATGTTGATTGAACTGTTGTTCACAGGGGGAAAATAGTTAATATATACAGTATATTGTCATCAATAAAAACATTAAATTATCGTCTATTATACCTTAATATATTTTTTATTTATAATTTTTAACATAATTTAACACCTGTGTGTGATTTAGTAACTCTAACTTGTTATATTAACACAAATAATTGGAAAAAAGTGGTTTTATGATAATTAGTTGAAAATTAGGATTCAATAACTAAACTTTAAATTGCATGTCTATGGTATGAAGATATTGAGAATTTATGTTGTAGCCATGTTCTCAGTTAGATCTTGTCTAATTTTGACGTACAAGATTGATATGTATGAATCTACATTTGATTTTTTAAAATTATTGCCCTTAGTGGCTCAGCAATGTGCCCAGTTGGCAATAAGTATTTCTTATGATAACTATTTTGTATAAAGTCGCTTCATTAAGTGATTTCTTGTGTATATTTATTTATTCTAAATATTGCTCTGAAGTCTATATGTCCATTAATCAAATCTGACGGCGTTGAATGTTTTATTCTACACACTGCTCTATCGTATTACATATTTGATGCCTTTAAACCTCCTTCGATGTACTTAACAAAATCAATTTTAATTACATTTTTATGGGTTCTAAAGAGATATTGCACTGTATCACTTCATTAGAAACATAGTACGGAGCATCGGCAATGACACGCAACACTTTTTTTGAAATCGTTACATCATGGCTATATTAGACTTTCTAGCAGTAACTCATAGTTGGATTCTATAAAACTAAATACGTTTATCTTTTCGTTCGCACAGCAACATCTTCTTGTCTAATAATAACTTGCATCTGCAATCGATAAGCTAATACTTTTGATACAGTTTAAGACCTAAGTTGGTTTCGTTTAGCAAGTATGTGCTTCTCCAATATTAGACGTCTGTTTAGATGCACTTCAAGATATTTAGCGTCCTCCGTCTGAGTTCATTAACTACTGTAATATTTACCGGAGGGCATGTTCTTTTATACAGAGTAAATGTTAAATGAGTATATTTTGTTTCATTTGGCTTAAATCTCCAACTATAGTTGAATTTTGTTGAGGCGTGTTTGGAGGTTCTTTGATTCTGTTATCGTCTGCATATATTGCCACGGTTGAGAGATCATTAGATCAGTTGTATTTAATAGATACAATATCGAGTCAGTACATTAGGAAATTAGAATTGAGCACTTGAATTGTAATGTATGATTACTTAAAAAAGTCATTTATGTTTAACAACTTGTTGTGATCCTGTAATAGGTCCTGTTTTTTCTGAACCGAGCTTTAGATTAACCAACTTTAGTGAAATTAATAGGCTATCAATCCTTAAAACGGTTGATCAGAAAAGGCAAAGTAATCCTTTCATAAATGGTAAGCCAGATGACGTAAATGTGGTGTTTTGATTAACAAATTCGCTGTATATATTATGGATATTTATTGGAAAGATTTTCTGAATATGGTCTGTTGCTCACGTAACTTGAAGATCGTCTTGAACTCGGAATGGAAAGTTTTCCTGTACATTCAATTCAATCAGACTTTGCCATATTTGACTACCATGTGTTTTGGTCAACGTAACACGCTCTCAAGGATTAGACAGTTAAGTTCGTGTGGTTTGCTTCACTTTGTTCAGTAACCTTATTCATTTAGTAACCTTGTTTCAATGTGAGATCTTGGATAATTTCGTATATCTATTGGATTTTAATACGATGAATTTCTTCAATGAAGAACTGCACGATGAAGAACTTTGGTTTGGCAGTGTTGGATTACTAGTCGGTTTGATGTTTTAGCAGACTCCCATATTTACACCAAATAGAGCAATATAGGCTTTATAATTGATTATAAACCAATCTTAGGTCTCTCTTTTGATCGAACATAATGCTTCCAATTTAATCTACTATCCAGATGGGTACTGGCGCCCATGGTTTATCTACTCATAGCTGTCGGAGACAATAGTGAAGAAGAACACGAAAATTACAACAAGCACTAACTATATAAATAATTGAATACAAGCTTGGAAAATAAAAATTAACGTAAGTAAATCTGTGCACCAATAACGTTAAATAAAATCATTCCATATAGCAACAACGCTAAGTATCTCGGAATGAGTCTTGATGCAGAACTTCGCTGGAAGGAACATATAAAGAAGAAAACAAATTAACTGGAATTGAAATACAGGAAAATGTATTGGCTAATTGGAAGAATCACAATTATCCTGAGAAGTATTGTGGGCGCACCCGAAAACCACAAAACTGATTGCCTACATCGATAACTTCAGATACCCACAGTCAGTCAGAAATCAAGAGAATTGCAAGGGGGCATGAGGAAAGACTCCATTCTCATGAGAATATTGAAGTATTGCAACTTTTGGATACCACCAGAGCAGAACACAGACCCAAAAGAATCAAACCATGGATGCATGGTGATGCATCACGATGGATCGTCCTAGTTATATACCTAGATTTAAGTTATCATAGAGATAAAAAAATTAAGCTGTATTTTTCAGCCTTTAGTCTATTTGTGGATTTTGATATTTGGTTTTTGCTTTTTCTATATCGCTAGGCAAATATATGGTTTTTGCCATAATGACTGTCGTCGGCAAATGTTCAAGTTTAAGGGTAAATGATGTGGCTCGGTGAATGGAGGTAAAACGAATTGAAACAGTGGTGTTTACATTATGTGACCGTTATTTATTGGCTATATAAAAATGTGAAAAATACAAATAATAAAACGGATGGCAGCGGTGTTACCTGATGACGAGGCTTGAGCAGTCGATGGTGGCACGTCTAAACCAAACGAGGGTTGAGCACTGAATGAATCGAAATACCCTTCAATAACATCCCAGATAAATGTCTCGGGGTTGCTAGCTATTCGTTATCGGGTTCTAGTTGGCGCTGCTGGCACCCCACCCGTTTTCAACATCTGGGGTTATATTTCTGGGTACTTTGTTGACCGTTATTCCACGATGTAAAATTCGACATGCCTCAAGGTCGCTACAAAGTGTTTCTTAGAGATGCTGTAACGTCCGTTTTTCTTTTAAAATACGAAGTATGTTTGCTGGAATACCTGCAATAGTAAGTCATATAAACGTATTTTGTGATCATAAACGATAGTTGTCGCGTATAATAAGCATCGTTTAAATATCAGGTCTAGTACGATTTTAAGGTTAGGTTGCTTAACCTTTAAATCCGAAAAATATCGCGATTTTAAGGTGTTCCTCGCGACCGTCGTCGTATATCCCGTCGCGTTTGACCGTTTAATACGTCCTTTATCATTGATACGTTAACGTCGACGGAGAACGACTTATTAATGGGTGGACAGTCAATTGGCGTTTCCATGTGGGCAGTACTTGAGAAAAGGAACAAAACACGGGAGGTAGCAAACGAAAATGGACCGTGTGGGAACGATGGAATTTATTTATAGAACGCGATCGTGTTTTCAGCAGCAGCAGCAGCAACAGCGGCGGCGGCGTCGAATACGACGTCCCCGTCGACTTAAGCCTTCTTCTCCACCTCGCGCGTTCAGTTTCGTCGTCGGCCAGTGGACACAATCGGTCGCGCATTTTCGCTTTTGTTCAGTGAAATACCGCCAAAAAGTACCGCCTCGAGCCGGGCCTCAAAATGGCGTAATCGGAGCACTTGGGTGCGGTGACGTGAAGAAGGGGGGAAAGGAACAGAAAACGGCGCGACCAGCGAATTCCTAAAGGACCGTTCGCCGCGTGTGGAGCCGAAAGGACGCTAAATGGTGAAACAATTGACGAGGATGTGTTTAAGGATAAGGCTGTTGTGCATCGACTGTTCAGGTTCGTTTTGTTTGTTGTGCCGGCTAAATCTGGCCTGGCCATCGTCACCGTCGTAGTCTGAGTAAACTTAGATCGCTGTTTCCTGTTTATGTAACTTGAATCCGACCCGTTGTACGTAGAACGTTGTTGCGGTGGGTTTCTAAGCACATGACTCTGGTTACCTCTACTTTGTTCTCGATTATTTATGTAGAAGCTACAATTCAGCTTAAGAACCTTTCGGTACGTTACTGTTTACCAAACGAGGATTCATGGTCATTTGTGTTTCGATTTATTTGATCAACGTTTTTACTTGTTTCTATTAACAATAGGACCTAATGCTATTAGGATCCAGATTCGATTAACGAACAGAGTAAAGATTTTTTTACTAAAATCCAACTGATGTTCTTATTATGATAGTCAAAGGATACTGCATCTAAAATACATGCTTTGTTTTAGTTAAAATACAAGTTACAAAATGCTATCTCGCATGTTTTAAAATACAAAATTCAAATTAGGAAATAGTTGGGTTTATGTAAATATGATAGAACTAATTAAGCCGAGCCTACTAATCGTTAAAAAAATCCTTTCATGAACATTTTTAAATGCACTCTGAGATAAACAGCCCATGTTAGAGGAAACAATCTTTTTATAAAACTTGATGAGCACTAACTTTTGTTATATTGTATAAACACATTTGTCATATTTGTATAGCGTTCGTGAATGCTAAGCATTTTGCTTTTATCGTTTAGGCTAACTACGTTTTTAATTAATATCTGTGGTTGATCACTGTCTCTGTACGCAAAACCAATAAAATCATTATCTTCTTTGCTAATATTGTTACTCCTGTTGCTCCTAATAATTATTTAATGTTTCCTGTAATTTGCCTTAGCCTATAAGGCAAATATTCATATCAATATTCATGCCTTGAATTGCAAGATTTTGCACTTTTTACCTATAATCTGTGTTTTCTGGCAACCATTGATGTATGATTATAAATATGTGTACATCGCATTGATGTGTTGTATTTTGTAACTAGGATGGTAGCGTCCAATATGGCAATTTCAGGTGACAGTTTAATAAATACTGATAAAATCTTCTTTTTAAGCTCTCTTTTAGTTGTGATGCAATTATAATGCTGTACGTGGTCCAATCTGATTCTTACAGGCATTAAATTAATCAAGAATTTGCCATAATTATTGGGTTGTAGCAATTGGTTTCAGGACTTCAATTGATTACTCTAAAATTTTCAAGTTTTATGGGCGAGGGGAAATGCTTGAACATGTTTTAAATTTACCTCTCATAAGTACTATGAAAGAGCTCCATTTTGTAGGACAGGGATATATTAACTCATGTTCAAGACTGGAGTACAATTGCAGTGTTGCCAACCTTAAAGATTGATATATTTAGCAGTTGCCATTTTGCTTACAAAAGCTATAAAAGGTTATTTTCTATAAATGCTTATAACTTTAACTATATTACTTTAACAACGCTTTTATTTTAATAAAAGGAGTGGCAACTTCTTAAGCGGTGATACAAAACGACACTGATAGTTCTAATTATTCTAACATACACCAAAAGCTTCTATGTTCAGATAGATTGCTTACAGTTCTAACAAATAGTTTTGCCAGTTTGACTTTGATGATTTTCTAAATAACACTGTTTTTACCCAAATTTCCATAGTATACCCTTATGAAATGGTTTCCCAACCTTTATCAACGGGCTAAGAGTATTTTTCGAAGCTTGAATGTTTCCTTGGAATAATGTATGGCTAGGCTATCTTAGAACACCTTCAGTACACCCGATACTATTGCTTCAACTCTTTTGTTCGGCTTGTAGTGTTTTTGTAGCCATCATAGCCTAAATGGTTCAAAGCAAATAGTTTCGCAGCATATATGTTCAGATATGTTCCGTCGAGCTCTGTATCAATATCGACACTACTCATTTAAAATTCTTTCTAAAGATCCATGGCTAATAAGGTGATTTGTATTTCAGAAATATGATGAATTCCATAGAAAATGTTAACGTTTTGGATTGGAAGGCTACCTCAAAAGTTACACACAGTTTCTCCAATCTCCTTGAAACCTTCAATGGCCTTGAAGATATACCTTATATGATTCTATCAAATTTGTCCATTGATTTGTGTGAATTTCACACTTTTCCTATCAGAAAAAAATTAAAATCAATACAAAAATGAAACAACAAAAATTGTTTCTAAACCGAAACTTCAAAAAAATCATTTATTAAAGTATTTTGAGTTCACAAAATATTAACATAATTTTAATATTTGTAAATTAGGGTGTTTCTAAATCTCAATATTATTTGCAGTTGATCTTAAACTGATATAAAACATTAAGTTGTATTTTTAAATATTTTTGTTGTTACTGTTTTTGTTAATATTTATCAATAACATCTAAATTTATTAAAATAAGTTGTAAAAGGACTAATATTTTATAATCATCTATCTTTCTATTTAGGAAAAAGGAAAATATATTCTGCTATTATCTTCATTTGTCAGATCTTTCCTTGTCGTATGAGAAATTACTGATTATTAATCTTATACATATTATTATTTATAATTACGGTTATAAATAGGATTTTTTTTTGTTCTACTATATATGTAATTTTATATTAGCATAATTTTTATTTGGCATCCTCTAATACGGAAATTCCTAGATGGTTTCGGCGTTAGTCACCTCATTTGTTTAGTAACAACAATATAATTTTGGACCAGAATCTTTCAGACGTTATACTTGGAAATGTAGTGACTCGTTGGCTTGTGCCGTTTGGCTCAGGTCGTGTTTTAGAACGCAACCGTGCCGACCTCGACTTTTACGATTCTATTTTTACTTTGCGCAAGACGTCCGTGGCTGCTTCCGGTGGCTGTACCTCATAGATTCGAGAGATGCCATCCAAGCCAGTGCCATCCCCGTTTTCTTTCTCTATATATCAATTATCGATGATAATATCGGTTTAATATCGACGCTACAAGGTGAAATCACAAGGTTATAACAATAACAATTAATTTGTGCTTATACACTTGATTTCTGGATTTTTACGTAGTTTCTAGTTTTATGCTAGTTGGTTTTACCTCTATTTTTCAATGATTATGGAGCTAGTCCTACTGTTTATTTTGTTCTTGTTTCCTTTAAATTAATGTACAATAATTACGTTACAATATTTTAAAATTTAAAAAGCTTATGACACATATTGCACTAATCATTACACACTAATTACACAAGTTTACAAATTCGGGTCCACTTTTGGACCCGAGCAGATGGGAACGATTTTTAAAGTTATTTGATACCCAGGTCTTCAATCCCTGTGTCAATATTAGTTCTAGTTTCCGAGTTCACGCATGGTGACGTCGCATTAAACGACATTTGGAACTTGTTTTTATGTTCGGAACGTGCGAAAATGTAGAGACAACGTTGCAAAGTTGATTCAAAGTGTTTGTATTGCCTTTATAGATGTTATAGGCTAAACGTGAAAAAATCATGGCAAATGCACTCAAAGATACGTATTGCGATGCCATACTTTCTGGTTTTTCTGTAGTAAAAATTGATAAGCCATGGATGCTGTGTGAAACTGTCATGCGCCAAAATCAGGACAAGAATATTTGTCGCATCTGATATTCTAAAACCAATGGCTGATGCAAAGTTTGCAAAATGTTTAGTGCCCGATCAAGCAGCAATAGGGGCATCGTTTCAAAGTTTTGTTCAGGTTTTCTCGGATTTTTCCACAAGATTGAAACTCGAATATCTCTCAAATTGCATTTTCTGCATTCACATCTGGATTTTTTTGCCAAAAAATCGAAAGGCGATACCAAGGAGTTTGGGTTGAAGGCATAATGAGCGATTACTGTTAGACCCTAATGCGCGAAATACATCCCAAACAGTATAAAAGACTCAGTTCAACTTCCGTTGATTTATACTTTTTAATTCCATAAATAGTCGTTAATGGTCAAAAATAATAAAACAATGAATTTATTCAATATTTCGAAAACTAGAGCCAATATTAAAAAAACTCTGCAAATTTGTCTCCTAAATATTATCTTATAAACAGCTTTTGGTTGCTTAGATCCAAAACCGTTTATACTGGTTTTTTTTAAATTTAAATGTGGTTGGGTAAGACCCGAGGGCCAATACATTTTCTATCCACAAATGGAGGGAGCCATATTGCCCACCATGACGAATAAAAAGAAAAATTGGGCGAAAAATACGCAGAATCGATTCCAGTTTTCACTTCTTCATCTTCTTCCATTTTCACTTTTCTTCTTCAATCAGACTCTATGAGCCCAACATTTACACAATTCTTTCATTCATACATTTCAAACATATTGTTCTTTTTTCCTTCTAGATTTTTGTACCTCCTTCGTTTTTGTTTTTTTGGCCAGAATTTAATATATTATTTTTCTCTTTGAATGCATCTTACAACTATTTTTTGGCGACAGTAAAGTAAGCAATGTCAATTATTAGCCTCTATACCTCGGTCAGTAGTTTTCCTAGAGGTTTTTTTTAGATTTTCCTAGATAATTGTTGGGCGTCAAAAAGAAAACTTTGGATTTCTTGCTAAATATTAATTTAGCGCAAATATGTGACCTCGGGGACCATGTTGGTCGGCCATCTGGAGAGTTATAATGGCCACGGGAACCTTTTTGATGAAATTGTTATCTAATGTAGAAACTAGTGAATTATATGCTCAAAATCTATCGCTATATATTCAAATTATAGGAGCCAGTTTTGCCAACTAGTCCATAATACCTATATTTCATGGAGATCAAAGCGTTACATTGGTTTAAACAAATTACAAACATTTAAACAAAAAAGTTATATTCTGATGATAAGGCACCTCTAATACAGTTTTCTTTTCTTCGTGCAGTTTAGCTCACAAATGTAAAAATATGGTGGATACGTAGATGTTAAAATAGGTGATCCAATTTAAAGAATTTTGTAGATATTTGACAACGGTGTCGAGCGATACTCACCATAGATGCTCACAGCAAACTCTACGGATTTCCATCCACAACTATTGTACAACGTGGGGCAAAAGTCCCGCTACTATTTTTATTGCTTATAACTTTGCTCAAAGAAAAGATAAGTAAGTTTGGTATTCATAAAAAGTTTATTTGGTCTTTACATTTTTTTTTGTTATAATTGGAAAATTATATGGGCTAAATGGTGACTGCTATTCGCTATGCAACTTTCGGCTCTTTTTAAGTCATTTTTCATGACATCCTGCAACATCTGAGGCTGAATTTCTTCAATTTCGTTGAATGTTGAATGTGGATACGTGGATGTTAAAATAGGTGATCCAATTTAAAGAATTTTGTAGATATTTGACAACAGTGTCCAGCGATACTCACACAAATCGAATTTTATATACTGATTCGGTTACATTTTAGGGTAAATTAGATGGCTCGGTGAATGGCGGTAAAACGAAATGAAACAGTGGTGTTTACATTATGTGGCCGTTATTTATTGAAGTAATATAAAAACGTGAAAAATACAAAATAGATAAAACGGATGGCAGCGGTTTTACCTGGAGACGAGGCTTGGGCAGTCGATGGTGGCACGTCTAAACCAAACGATGGTCGAGTACAGAATGAATGGAAATACCCTTCAATAACATCCCAGATAAACGTCTCGGGTTCTAGTTGGCGCTGCTGGCACCCCGCCCGTGTTCAACATCTGGGATTATATTTCTGGGTATTTTGTAGACCGTTATTTCACTATACAAAATTCGACATGCCTCAAGATCGCTACAACATATTCCGACGCATCAGACAACATTCTATCTCTATAACTAAGATAAAATTAGAAAGAAAAATCCATTCCGAGTTTAAAAGGAATTTAAAATTTTTACAAACTGCATTTCACAGTATATTCGACATCATCTATAACATGCATTAGCTGTTTTATTGGAGGGACTATGAATTAGGTGCTCGTGTAGAGTGTTTTATTATGAATGATTGGAAACTGGTCTTGGAAAGTGACTTCAAAAAGTTACAGCCATTTTGAAATCGAACAAATTGATCTAAAAACTTGACCGAAAACGGCCACTTATGTTGTTTTATTACCTGAGAGATAGTAACTGAATTCTTAAGTTAGTTGTTTTATAGGAAATAGATTTGCTGAAAAGTCTGTACAGATTAATTCATGCACCTAATATTTTTCAAACGGTTGTTTCTCTGCAATAACTGTTCCGTTTATAATCGTACAGAAACCGATCTGGAGCGGTCAAACACATTGAGGAAGCGATAATATATTTTGCAATCTCTTTCGGTTGAATGGATTTATAAATATTAATTTTGCACTGTCTCTTTAATTTTGTTCTTGCTTCGATGACCGCCGATTCGTTCTTCTTTTCCAACAGATTATTATTAGAAATTATAATTAGTGGCGTTATTTCGACGCTTTCACATCAGTAAATTGCATACTTATTTTTAGAACGTTTAATGTTTGGTTCTGTATTCATAAGATAGAAAGATATAATGCATTTTTGATACAGTGTGTGTAATCATACTGTTGTGTGTTTTTATAATTACAGGTGTCTATAGTTTAAAACCATTAAAGTTTGTTGTGGTGATTGCTCTTTAGTGAATGTTTTTTCATTGGGATTAACGATATCTGTGATATTACCTAATTATTACTACTAGTGATCGCTTTTGTTATTTTTTAACATCATTATTGGATAGATATGTATTAGATGTAATTAGTATCTATAATTATAGTTTTTGCATTTACTTACGAAACCTGATATGAATTAATTTGAAACTATTCCTAAACTTTTACAGAAAGATTTTGAATAATTACCTTTACGACTACCTTTATTACAATACTATACTGATTCTTCATATGATTCTTCTTATTTTCGAATTCTGTTAATCCTGTGATGAACTTTTGATATATTGCCTTTCGATAAATTGTAGACACATAAATTTGGTATCACTACTAAAAATGGAAAATATTTAAACTCTTTGTGATATTATAATAATTATAAAAGTTTTCACTCAGGACTTGCTTTTGTTTTTTCCAAGGCTCCAACAATACTGGAGTAATCAAAAGTAATACAAAAGCATAAACATTATTGAAACATAACAGTTTCATACAGAAACATCATAGTTTCACTCAATTACTTTTCATATAAAATTGTATCACTAGCATATATACATCAGAGTACCCATAAAAGTACTCATAAGAGTTTCATCAAAGAAATTAAAATTTTTGAAACGTCAGTGTCAATTTCTTTGTCAGATTAATTTATAATGAGAATAATGATTGTCTACTTCTTTTCACCATAGCAGCAATACAATAAACAACAAAATAGTAAGCAGTCATTAAAGACATGGCTTCTAATATGATTCAATGATTCACAAGAATAAATTAAGGAAAATAAAATAACGGACAAAATACGTTTAGGGTTTAGGTGATCACTTTTTATGTATCATTAATACGTAATAAAGCTTACCTATCTATTTTACGCAATCTTTAAAATAAATATGTACCTGCATACGAGAAAATCGTGCACGTTATCATGAAACCTAATCTGGATAAACAACTAAATGATGTCAAATCATAGAGACCCATTTTTCTAACGAAAGTTTGTGAAAAAATATTAGCCAATAGATTAAAAAGATCGGTAATGAAACTTAATAACTTAATCCGAGATTATCAGTTTGTATTCGGACAAAACACCATTGAACCTTCTTTGGAGAAAAAAACAAGGATCTGTTATCTACTCAGCTCTCTATCAGCAGCTCTCTATCTCTATATGGTATGGCAATGTCTGAGCAATTGAACCAATCCTAAGAGGTAACATATGAACTGAAATTTGCAACGGTTAATGCAGTGGTTGGATGGATTGTCACCATCGATGCTCACAGCAAACTCTACGGATTTCCATCCACAACTATTGTACAACGTGGGGCAAAAGTCCCGCTACCATTTTGATGGCCTATAACTTTGCTCAGAGAAAAGATAAGTAAGTTTGGTATTCGTAAAAAGTTTATTTGGTCTTTACATTTTTTTCTTGTTATAATTGGAAAATTATATGGGCTAAATGGTGACCGCGATTCGCTATGCAACTTTGGGCTCTTTTTATGGCATTTTTCATGACATTCTGCAACATCTGAGGCTGAATTTCTTCAGTTTCGTTGAATGTTGAATTCTTTGGGGCTTATTTACATAAACTTTTGATTTTAAAGAAGTCCGTAAGAAAAAGTCTGGTGCTGTTAAATCCGGAGATCTGGCATGCCGTGCTAAATCGCCACTTAGCGAAATTAGTCTTCGTGGAAAAACGTCATTCAATAATTGAATTGTTGAACGAGCTGTGTGTGCTGTGGCCCCATCTTGCTGAAACCACATGTCCTTTAGTCCTTGCTCTTCCGTTTCAGGCACAAGAAAATTTCGAATCATGCCTTGGTACCGTTCAGCAGTAACAGTAACACCTTGGTCATGTTTGTTCTATTCTGACTCTGTTCATGACTCTGTGTTCTCCAAAATCAACTATGAAAATGGGTTTCATCGCTTATTATTTAGACAAAAAATCTCCAATTTCACCAGACAGTCTTAGGATTGCATTACTGTACTCAACTCGTTAATCATTATCTATAGGTGGTAATTTTTGGACTAATTCAATTTCGCACGGAAACGTTTTCATATCCTGTTATTAGAATTATTCCATTAAAATTAAAACAACTTCTCCATTAAGTACAATGAAGATATAAATCCCAATACGATACATAATTATAGTTCATTTAGGCATGTTTCCAATAAGGACACTTATATTATCCAATATCATTTTATTAATATGATGTTCACCAAAACTGATAAACATAAAATAAACTAAATATAAAGTACAATTTAATATAATCTTGATAGTGTTTTTGTCTGATTATAATATAACGACATTCAGTTAATTGCTAATATTTATATCAATTAATTATAGCATATCATTTTTGTATCTCGGTTTTGTGGTTGAATCATTGTCTATTCAATAGAACTGTTTATAATTTAGTTTTTGGAAGTTTTTAGAATAGAACACATAAATATTTCACCAACGAAATTTGTGAAGGTCATCTGCTTCGCAATATATCATGATGATATATTTGTCTAAGTAAAAATGTTAAAAGGTTTTTGCAATGTTTTGTATTTATAACGAATTCTTCGGTTTAACATATTTGCTTCAGATCTGATGTCCTATATTGATTGTTCATTGTTCTCCCAGTTGGTTTCGGTTCAATTTATTAATATTAGTCGTTGGTATAATTAATGATAATTTATTAATTGTGTAGAAATCACCAGTAGACCTTTGTTTTGTTGATACAGTACAACACTACTAAGCAAAAGGTTAAAAGGCTTAAAATTCATTCATTTTGGAATCCTTATAAATCCTATTAAAATTTGTTTTTTTTTTAGTTTGGCAATCTTGTTTATATTATTAATATAAATATATTTGAAATAAATATATTATGTTGCTCAATATTACTAATATAACTTTTTTCTTCACTAAATAGTTTTTAAGCTTTTAACTGATGTACTGAAAACATTAATGAATACGAAATAAACGAAACGAAGTTGATGTCAAATATAGTATCTTTCAGTATCAAACAGCACCGATGTATTCAATTGTATATATTTACATTTTATTGATATATTTCCTTTGCATTTGGTTTCTCCACATCACCAATGTGCTTTACAAAAGGTACCTTATATGTATGGATTCTTGTAACTTTATATTTTTCATCTATTGGCATTTTTACATACCTCAAACATGTACAATATTGCCTGCAATAATGTCAGTATCTATTCCTTTTGTATCCTTATCAGATGCAGAAGCGTACACATCATTTTTTTAATAACCATTATGAAAAAAGACAATAACATTTATTATTTGTTTTTTTATTATTATTTTGTTATTATTTATTATTGTTATTTTAAATAACTTTTCCACATTCTCTGCTATTATGTGAGCTTTAAAAATTACCATATCCTGATAAATTTATTGGTATTGTCTCATATGTTATATTATAATTTTTGTTTATATTTTAATTTTAGTTTTTTGGCTTTTTAATAAATATTGCGCTTGTAAAATATAGTAAATTAACAGATATTTTCGTAATAATTTGTTCATTTACTCTAAATCTATTACCAAGTTGTCTGTTATCAGTATTTTGTAATTTTTTTCAGAATTTCATCGAATTTTCCGTATTAAAAAAATTCCATATTCTGGAAATGATACGTAATCCATTTGTGAAAACCATTTTTTCGATTATATCGATTATCAAAAAAAAAAATACGCATGTGGCTCTATAAATACTTAGCCTACAAAGGAAAAGCGAAAATTTGGAAAGGTGGCGATTGATCTCTCAACATAGTCTAAATAAAACTATAACATAGTCTCTGAAAAATACGTTTTCTCGAGGCCTGCAAACTGGACCTTCTTGGCGGCGATGACCTCCTCATTCGACTCAAATTTCTACCCGAAGAGTGACTTTTTCAAGTTCGGAAACAAGAAATGCTTTTCCATTTTTCTAAAATCCGCAGACACACCCGCTTCCACAAGCATTCAAAACAAAACTATGAGCCCGATAAGCCGTCTACGAGATACTATCGTGTAGTACACACACGATAGTAAATTTCTCTTGTGATAATGGCTATGTATTTATCGGACCGCCCTCATAGATGATATCCAATAATAGTTTATATTAATCTTATTGAGACTATTGAGTCACTCGTTTGAAAACTTATTGACTATCAAAAACTTAATCTTAATCGATATTAACAAATTAATATTACCCGACGAGAGAAACACAAAACAGTATTAAGTTTTCTATTAGTGCCGTTTAATTATCAATTAAAAAAAGCCGGTTTCGGTTTTGTTAGTGCGGGACGTAGTGTGTGTTGTAAAATCGACTTTTTGATTGGGCGGCGTCTAAAAATAGTCACCGGCGTCCTAATTAGAATTTGGTTAGAGACGACCGAAAGAAAATAATCTCCGGCAGGCCAGATGACGTTCAATTAGGATTCGTCGAGTTCCAGTCGATTAGAGTGTCGGCTACTTTATGACGAGGTTTACGATTAAGTGTAGTTTCGGCTGGAATATTTTACAATGCGATCGCACAATAGAACTGGGCTCGTAGAGCGCTAGTTCATTGTAGTCGCCAGTCTCTTTATTTATGAATAAAATTTTTATTGTTTAATTTTATGTAACAACTAGTTAAATCCGACAATGCTTTGCTGTATTAATTGTTAGAGGCTTTACGTTACTGTTAAATGTAAGTGTTGCGTCTTTATATTTTAAAGACGCTCTTTTATAGGGTGGAGCGGTCCCGCTACCTTTGACAATAATGGAACGATGAATTGATACATGTGGTCGACGGGAGAATTGACAGCATATTAGGTTAGGTAAAGGAAGTACGGTAGCGCTGTGGAAGTAGTACTGTTACAAGGAGGTGGAGAAAAGAGAAGACAGCGAGACGTCGTCGTGATGGTCTTTTATAGCCGGGAATCGCATGGTACCAATCCACCGGCGTTGCCAACCTTTGAACTTGCTGTAGGTGAATGCGTGGTGGCCTAAAGGGTCGTAGCAGTTGCTACAGATTTAATTCTAGTAGCACCATCTGTGTGTCAACCCGGGGAATTTTAAATTGACCTGTTATGGTGTATTAGGAATTGAAGTCGCGTGAATTCGAACGCCATATTTGTCGAAATAAGTGGTATTTGTAAAAGTAATAGTGAAAATAACACACGTACATAGCTGTTAGTTAGACTTAATTCGAGATCTGATTTTTTCTGAGCATTTTAATCTTTCAAATACTTTTAAATATTTACTCTTTATAGATGATGAGCTTAGGAGATTGAAAAGTCTAATCTTAATTTCCATAATGACGGTTACCATGATCAATTGTAAATAAATTTTAAACACGTAGAATTTTCTATTTCCGTTGGAACTTCCAAATAAAGAGTATCTATAAATATTTTTCTCCTATAATGCAATGTTATTTAAAAAATTCAAGTCATTTTATCGATTATCTTCCGAATTTTACATGTACAAACGTACAATTATTGATTTATACATATACAGATTAACATTTGAAATCCTTGATTTGGTTTATGTTTTACCCAAATTTATTATATCATCTTCAAAGTAAGCCTGTTTTAAAATAATAAACTTAAATAAAACTGCCAAACAATTATACAACCGTCAAAACATTTTTAGGCGTATTTTCCGGAATCGACAGTAGTTCTCGCTGCGTATTCTCTTTTATGTCTTCTGTTGACTGAAAACGGGATTTTGAAAGTGATGATTATAATTTTGGAAAAGGAAAAATGTTGATCGGTGCCATATCAGGTGAATAGTACTTGTCGAATGGCGTTTGTTAAGTTTTTCAACTTTCATCGAATTTACTCTCTTAAATGTCGCATAACGCTCAAATAACATGTTTTATTCAATTTTTTCTTGACTATAGCGATGTTAGTTTCAGTTAAAGACATTTATTGTCAACTATATATATTACATAGTCAATAATTGTGATGGTACGTTTAAGCTATTATTTGTTTGTATCATAGTGGCAATAATGTCGCGACAATTTGCAACTACTCTGTTGGAGTCTTAACTCAAAATTTGACGTCACTCTTTTGAATTTCAAAAAATAAACAAATAATATAAATGATGGGACAGTCGAAGGTTTACACTAGGAGCTTTTGAGATATAAACGAAAATAACCATTTCACTTTCATCTGTGATTATTTATAACTTTGAAGGCTATAGCATTATAAGTTAGGGGAAAATATATTTTCAAATACCTTATTATTTATGTACGACGTAGTACATAGTGTTAAAAACGCATATAACATTGATGCCAAACTTTCCTAATTTTGAGCGTTCTTTCTTCTATGGTACAGTAACAATTAGTACTAAGTACTTCTAAATATCAAAATTTCTTTATTACTTTTAGTAGTTCAACAATCTTCTCAGTGGACAATACGTATTTCTTATGATAAATTAAAAAAAATTCTTGTGTAAAATATCTTATTCTAAATATTATCTCCAAAGTCTATATCTATTAATCAGGTTGGTATACGTTTTACTGTTTTTCACTATCACCATGTACAGATGTACAGATGCTAATTGACTATATTAGGGTGCACTTTCCAAGTTCTTAACATTACACTTTAATTAATTTAGAGGGATATTGCGCTCTATCACTTCATTAGAGACGTGATATGAAGCATCGATTATGACACACAACACTTTATTTTGGATCTATTGACTAAACAATACAAAATCAACTTTTATTTAAAGGAAATATGAATAATTTAGAGACTGAAAAAATATTTTGGCTCAGAGTCTTCTTCTCAATTAGAGTTTATCTGGGTGGGCTTTGAATAACTCAGAAACTATTCCATAAGATATTTGGTCGTTGTCTTCTAGTCACTTTTAGCAACTTTGTTCTTGCCTTAAAAGGAAATTTGAAACCGTCTGTTTTGAGTAACCATATCGCTAACCATTACAGGTTAACATTTAATCATTTGTATATTTCCATAATTTTTAATACTTTCAAATGTTTTAAGCCAGTGACAGTTGTGTGCCCAGTGCCCATTTATATTTTCACTTTATCACTTTTACATGGTCAATGTTTCAAACTTTTCTTAACTTAAAATTATAATTACCCAATAATATTTTCTTGATATTTGTCATGTGTATTTCTGAATCGTTATTGGAACTTTTGTTTCATTCTAAAGTCGGTTGTATTATGAACACTGAATACCATAAACTTTTTCTCTATTTACCAGATCGACAAACTAAATTTATTTTGTATTAACGTAAGCTTCTTTTTTATATAATAATTTTCATTCGATAGGAATCGTGACATAGTTATGAGGTAGAAAACATAATCAGATACTATAAACAAACTGATCGAAAAAATTCCGTAATATAGCTATATCTAAAATTTTCAACAATTACGAGAAGATATAAATAATCTTGCATTTTTTTGTTGTATAATATCTTCGAGACTTGCGATAAGAGGCCCTCTCTCGTATAGATTAAAATTACTCTTTAATTATTTGCAAATTGCTCGTAAATTATACAAGTAACGGTTATAATATATAACGGATTTTGCAACATATGTTCACAGTAAATATTTCGAAAAATTCCGATGCCATTATATTATACAGTAGCTTAAAGGTTATCTATATGAAAGAGTTTAAAACAAATATTATTTTTCAATAATGTTTAAAAAATATAAGCACTATTTTAATTAGGCCGTGTTTTTCAGTGTTCTATATATACTAGAGATTTCAATTAATTATGTTTCATTTGTAAAACCCTCTTACTGTTGTATAGTCTAAATGAATTGAAAAGGGCATGTCAGTATACTATAACTTCTTTCTATGTTAAGTTAACTTTAAGTTTTGGACAGTGTTTTCAAGAAGCTTTCCTAAATTATTCAATTTAAAAAAATATTGCAGTATTCAAGTCGTGGATTCGAATCTCTACGAGGCATGGTTGTAATTTGTGATTGTCTTTAGCCAAGAGTATAAAGACCAACAAGGAAAGCCTTCCCAATGATGCCTGTAACCAGGCTAGGTAACACCGGATGATCTCTTTGTTGGATACTCGCAAGCTGGCTCGCAATACCTGCAGGCTTAATGCTGAGAACTGTGGTTCGGAGCTCTCGTTAAACTGTATGTCCTGTCCAGATAAACGCTAGTTGGTATAAAGGAGACTTTGAAATATTCAGAAAGTACAAATTTTATGATAATATTTTAGGAGCTTTGTTATTTTAAAAATATTAATATTCAACTATATTTTATGACTATGTTTTAAACTATAAACATAACTTCTGCAACTAACATAACCAAATCAAGATAGAGTTATTAGTATGTAACATACACATCTTGTTGTAAATGTTAAAATAAATTTTTCAGGAAGTTAGTGATGATTTGCCAATTAAACTTCACTGAGATACGAACGCTTAATTTTTTTAAATTGTTTATAAACATAGTTTTTCAATAACATTCGTATATTAAATATTTTTATCAAAAAGCATTTATTGTAGCAAAATTTGAAGGTTAGTTAAACTTAGTGTCTGAAATATCTCTATAATTATGAAAATATCAATAAAACAAATGAAAACTGCGAAAACATTTAGATGTAACAATTATGTTTACCAAGTACGTAATCTTTTTTTAACAATGCTACTATTAATTGTTGAAATGACGAATGAATCAGCAAGTAACATAGTGATTTCTATCTATTAGCGATATGTAACATGCGTATGACTTGTATCATACATTTTTTGTGGGCCATGTATGAACTTTGCCTGGAAAATGCTCTACCCTTAATTTTTATACTATCCAATTACCATTTTCCTATACTATCCGCTACCTCGTTAATTGTTTTCATCAATTTTTCGTTGAATGGCTATATTAATTCTGTTTGTGCTGATAATTTCTCTCCAGATATAGACAGCAGTCGATTTCCTTCTTTTCGGCATCATCTTTTAAATCGTTGTGGCTCACTAGCTACAACATTTTCAGTCTGTTTCAGTTTTAGTTTTGTAATAGTTCAGTAACAGTTTAATCATTTCTTTAAGTACTTCGCCTCTAATTGGGATATTAATGTAAACATTTCGATAATGTGAACTACATTTGGTTTGAGTTAGTTCACATTCACTAGCATCTGCTGTATTTATCAGACATTGCCTCGTGTATATATGACTTGTTCCTATAGACTGGTAGGAATTGTGATGCGAAAATGTTGATGACGTTCGACAGCACTTTAAAACATAATAACGTTTACACTTTTTCCAATAAAGCATTGGATTTACCAAAAAAAATCTCTGAAAATTAACTTACCGTCGTTGTATGTATTCTCGCCAGCCTATATTTTGTTTACCACCAAAAATTACAATTCGGTCTGGCGAATATTTAACAAACAAGTCTGGTTACATTACGACAATTTCCATATTGCCGTGCGAATACGAATCTAAACGTACGTATATATAACAACGAAGCGGTACGTATTGTTTACATTGTGGAAACTTCTGTTTATGCTTGCCAACGCTGGTCCCAGACTCGTAAACCATTTTTAACATACATTTTTAAAATCAGGTCGGGCCGAGTCCCGGGGTCAGATTCGTCGTCGGCGACTCGAACATGGAATATACTAGAGATGTCGAAAAAATATCGAATTTTACGCCGATATTTTTTTTTGTCCAAAATATCGATTTCTTTCAATAAAGTATCGATAGTAGTAAATGAGACTATGAAACTTTTAGTTGCAAATTAAAATATCGACCTAGCATTTTGTGAAGGAGTGGAGGTTTCGTCCCCTTGCCATCAGCACTCAGCAAGTGCATTTTGCGGAGAAAAATAGGGTTAGAGTGAACAAATATCTATATTATTACAAAGATAGAAGGCGATCTCCCGTATAGAAAATTGTATATAAATTATGCACCTCAGTACGACAGATTTCGCCACAAGCGTGATTTTTTTTAGCGGGAAATTAAAAAAATATATTTATTTGGTTTTATTTTAAAGTGTCCCGTTTTATCGAGTTTACAACCAGTGACCAACTTGGAGATCATCCGAGAAGACATCCGGTCTTACCCAGCCTGGTTACTGGCACTGCTGGGATTATTTTCCTTGTTGGATTTTACACTCTTGTATTTTAGACTATCACAATTATAAACAATCATAAACATGAATTTACAAGCATCTCCCAGCTAAAAAATACTAACGTAACGAAAAGTACTAACACTTCATTATAATATCTAAAAAATGTATTAAAAAATACAAGCTACTATGTATTTTTATACTTCAAATTCCATACTTGACAACAAGTTTGAAAATAATCTACATTGCCACAGTGAAAACTTATGCATCTGAATTGTTCTTTCTGAACCATTTTTCTTTCTTATATATTTGTTGACAGTATGTATTTGAACGCCATACATATATTTAGATTCTATAACAGTATCTTTTATCAGATCTTATAACAGTATCCTGTTCAGCATGATCTACTCAATTATAATAGAATTAATTGTATTATGTCATTGTAAAAATGTCATTCATTTGATTTGATGTTGTAAAATCTCACAATTTACTTCCTTACAATTCAACTAACCTCTTGACCTCTTTGGTGTTCATTGAAACTAAAATTTGATCTTGTAAGAAATTCGTTTGTTAAAATATAATCTATATAGAAATATCTAGTCTGTTCAAAGTTATTTTGTACATACGTCATTTAAATTTGTGCCAACAAAACGTTGCGATGTTGCTGTTGCTTCAACTCTGAGTTTTATTTCAGTTTGGCATTTCATTGGACATTGGGTTTCATTGAACAAAGATGTTATCGAATATAATTTATTTTAACATTGTAGTACATCTAAAAACTACGGTTAATTATACAGCCACAATAGTTTATAGGTTAGAGTTATAACCTCTTATCACTATTACTTTCAAGAATTTTGCATACCTCTGACAATCGGACGAATTTGACAGGATCATTCGTTTACGTGTTCGAACTTATCAGACAGCATTATTGTGTCTCTTTTTAACTAGAATAGAATGAGAAGGAAAATTTTGTCCAATTCTAAAACGAATTTACAAATTGCGGCAGGCAATACATTAAACATTTTGATGACGTACGTAGAAAGAACTTTGAATAGACTATATGTCAAATTGTTTATTTCAGTTTTAAAATCTCACAATTTACTTATCGCGTTTTAAAACATATTATTTACCTACATACTTCTAATTCTATTTTAAGATTTTAATGTCGCACGAATTTCTAGTGATTCCGATATGGGGCCTGGCACCATGTTTTACTTTCTAATCGGTAAAGGATTTTTAAGTAAACACAAACTGTATATTTCAATTTAATCTTCATATATACTATTAAAAGACTTACTATTTAAATTGCAGTTTAAATGCTCTTTGACATATAGGCCTATAGTCATTCAATTTGAAATAGGACTTTACAAGTTTGTTTTCAGTTTATTTTTCATTGTTGAATTTTAAGAGCCAATTCTGGCTTAGAACAGGGCTCTTTGGAAAACGATACATCTCATTCAAATCCTAACACTCTGGAATAGAACATATTTGTTTAGTTTTTACACTATTTTGCCGTAACTGCTGTGGAAATAGCGTAATGAAACAAGCTGTTATTTCCTAAAAACCTGTTTCCTGCAAAAACACTTTTAATATAAACACTCAAAATAATTTCTTAGTGAAAGTTGGAAAATCAATCGTAAACAATTAAAATTAATACCGGCCGACTTGGTTGACGACGGTCCACCTACTGTTGCGATAGTCGCGGGTTCGATTCCTGCTGAAATGAAAATGATCCTAGTCACGTCAGTAACCAGGCTGGATAAGACCGGATGTGTTCTGGGATGATTTCTAAGTTGGCCACTCGCCAGGCGGTAGACTTGGTAGACGTGGGCTCCGAACCGTGGTCCGAACCCCACGTTAAACTGTAGGTCAAGTCCAGATAAATCCTCGTTGGTAAAAGGAGACTTTAAGATATACAAAATAAAATTATTAACTAAAATACTAAACTCTAATATCACCAAGAATTACCGTATAAATATGCCCCAAGGTTACCTGTACCTTCTAAGTATAATTTTTGTATTGTTTGAAACACATTCTGTGTTCTATCCTGTACACCCCTCCCCCAAATCCCGATGCTGACTCGGTGACGGCATCTATATCACGTCCAATCTGGTTTGGAGATTGTTTATATCCATTATCTTCCAGACAATGTATATTTTTAGGTTTCCATTTCAATATGTAATAGGACTCGGAATATTTGATATTTTCATGTTTAAAAGATTCGGAATTAGAATAAACCGAATATCGGGGATATAGATATATTTTTAATGAAGTCTAATCAGAATGCATTAGTACTGTTCGGTGTACGGCATAAATAATTCAGTGGCTGACGTTGGAAGTAATTATTTTTAAACACAATCGCCGTTCGGAATATAGACCAAGCTAAACGAAATTTGGCTCAAGAGTTTTTTGTTCTTAATCAGTCTTTTATGGAAATTAATATGCTATAATAAATATATTAAATTTTCTGTGATGGAATTGAATTATACTTTAGTTCATTCATTAATTTTTGAGTTTCCTTTGATTAAGTGTATTTTATTGTGGGAAAAATATCTGGCAGTTTTGATATATTATTACTAGTAATTGCCGACTAACTTACCACTTATCTCTTCAGTGATTAAAACTAAACACTTATCGATTAGGTACCATCATTATAGGGAGGCCCATTAACCCTTACTTTAGCACTTTTCTATGTTTTACCACTAAGTGCACTTCACTATATAAATTCTCTTGAGAGTCTTAGCTCAATGTTGTACAAAAGTTGCACTTCGATGTTTACATGGGATTGAAGTAATTCCTCATGTCTTGTGAATCTCTTAAATTCCTCTATGACTGTAGAAATCGGAAGGTGTAAGTAATTATTCCTGTAGTATCAACAATACTTCTCACGACTTTATTTTGAAATACTTGTATTATGCTGATTTTACTTTGGTGCATGGTAAACACTGCAGATAAGACAGGAGATAAGGTATGGACTAGAATATTTAATCCAGTATAAACCAAGTAGAGAACCATTTACTGTAGAGGAACTAAAAAAATGTTAATGATGATGTTGATGAAATATTAATCTAATACTATTACTTCAACTATTTAACCTTATCATAAGGGCCATTTTTTCTATTGAACCATATTAGTTAAATATAATCGAGATAATCGCGAGATGATAGATCTGGTGAGTGTTATAGGTATGGAGGTAATTTTTATCCCAAATTATAAAACTTTGTCGTGACAACGACATAATTGTTCATGAATATATTGTTTTGATGGTAGAAAACATTATTTTCTACAGTATAATTAACACAATTCAATAAGTCCAATCATTTTAAGAGAATTTGTTAATAAAGTAATCTTAACCTTCTTTCCTGCAGTTTAACATTGGAAGAATCATGAATTACAGCGTTATTTAGTTTATGAACCGACATCAAAAGCTTAAGTTGGAAGAAAGTGGTGTTAAACAATGTGTCGACATGACAGAACTCTTTGTTCTTGGTACTGTTTGTATTTAAAATTATATTTATAGGTAATATCGCTATATTTTTATTGCTACTACTATTATTGATAAAACTTCTATGCGCATTGTCGAATAGTTGTACTTCTTCCATTGCGACAAAAACTGATTGTGATCCAGTAGTTTTTTCACCATTTTATGACAAATTTTTAATAACATCGTGGGTTCATTTGATTTAGAATTCATCATTTAACTTTTCGTTAGTAAAATAGCGAAAAACGATGGTAAGCAGTCGATAATAATTGTTTTGCTAATGTTAAATTAATACAACCTTCTTCAGTCTTTTTGATCTTAAACCAAACTAGACAATCTTCCAAATAACTACTCCAATTTAGACTACAATATATACGCTGGACTCTACTAGAATTGTGGATTCCTTAAATGATATTAGCATAATTAATAAAACATATGTCGAACTCTGAAAAAAGTTGTATTTTCTAGTCTTTAATCCAATTGTGGGCCTTGTTGGCTGTCACTGCTTTTTAAAAACTGGAAACGCTATTTCTGTCGTATTCGAGGCACTTACTCATACAACCTTCATACATAATTTTCATTAGCTGCAATGCCACCCACCATATTTAAGAACAAGCATCGAAACTTTGTGCCGACGATGATTGATAATCGGCAGGTTAATTTTAGTTTGTAAAAACACATTGACACATTATTCTTTTTTTACGAACTGCTACTAAGCCAAAAATCCATTGTATTTCGATCTTTTAATTGTAGCGTAAAATATTCAGCGATCTTTCTGTTTCACCTACAGACCTAGTAATCAATAAACTACAAAAAATGTTATGCCGCCTATGTAGGACGCCCGAATGATTCGAATGCCTGAACCTACACAAATACATGACTAAAATGTAGAGCGACTGGTTATGCGTTATGTAAAAGAAATAACAATTAAATCAGAAGAGGCTTTGTTTTGATTATTGGGACAATATGGGAAAGACACAGTTTGATCTGTGTCTTTCTCCTTATATCCAAATAGTAAGTGATCAAAAAATAGTAAGACTTTTAAAATAAGACAGTACCCTTATAATAACGAATTTATGTCAACGTTTATGATTCCCTGTCTCATAGTAGTCCTTATCCCTGTCGAAATAGTTATTTAATTTAATTTCTGGAATAGGCTTTAAAACATATTCAAGTCAAAACTATATATATCCTGGAAGAGTTTTTTTTGAGTGGAAGTTTTTGTTTGCAGTTGTTAAGTTTCACATTAAAATGTCTTAGCTTCCACTTGTTTACACTATGCTCGATTTTTGCACCAACACCATAGTTCTGAAGCCACTAAATTATGTATAGATTGCTCTTCTTAAGTCTTCTCCATATCTGGATGCGAAATGTCCATATGAGCCGAAGGATTTTTTTATACAGCAATATTTTATTGTATGTTAACAAGACAGAATTTCTTGTAATATCCTATATAATCTTCAAAATTTAATATCCAGTTCTAAATATTTTGCTCTTGTTAGCATATGGCAATTAGTTATTATTTATTATGATAGTGATGTTGATTTGTTGTTTTTACCTACGCCAGTATGGCACTATTATCAGCAAAATTAGCTACTGTGCTTTGTTGCAACTCTGCAATATGACCCATGTACATCAGGTAAGGGAGTGTTCCCAATAACATCATACTCACTAAATATAACACTGCACCAAATACAGGACAACGATTTCCTATACTTATAGTTTTATCGTTTGAATATTTATCTTTATTTATCTAGATTATTGAGTAGTAAATAAAAATTACGAAGGAACATAAAATGAAGAAATGGGTTACAGTTACAGACCACTATATTACTTATGGCGTTTAAAATGTAACGGCATGTTCACAGTGTTTTTCTTGCTTCGGTACTCGGTTTAACGCCATTAATCGTTGCTTATAATGTTCGACTAATAGTTTCACTAGATTTTAATAGCCAATAATCAACAAACGCCGTTTTAATATTGATATCCAAGTTAGCTATGAAAATAGTTGAACATATCAGTTCTGATTCAAAATATGTTTCAAAACAAACATATTTTTGTTGTTTTTAAATAATTTTCGCGTTTTAGGATTACCCGTAGCTTCCTAATTGAATTTCCCTGAAGACAAATTTGAATAAAACTAAGAAAAGTAAGCTTGACGGTAATAGTGACAAGAGTTTATATTATAAGCATTCGTTTGGATTAGAATGCGAACTGATCAGCCGTATTTATTTTATTTTTCTTGAAGTAAAAGCGAATTTTCATTCCTGAACGTATTAGTAGTAATTTTTCTGTTGAATTATAAAAAAACTCACAATATAAAAAAATAATAACACATAAAAGCTAAACATTTTGGTGAAGATAATAATTACTAACAAGGATGAACAACTTTTATAATAAATTGCATATATATTATATATAATAATGCCGTACATTATAGTAATATTATCATATACCTTTAAATATCTGCACTAACCATAAATCAATGTACGTACCTAAATTCTAAAAATATAAACGAGATCGTTGAAGTCACTTTTCACCCTGTCTGTTTCAAGGAATGTTCAGGGGAGATTGTATCCCCTTGGCATATAAATCGTTTCGAGTAGCACTTCAGCATAGTCTAGACATATAGTCATCAATATATCACCCCTGTTTCGATTGAAATTTATAGTATGTTTAAAAGGTGTATTATATTTTTTTTATTTACTGTGTTTCTTTAAAGAATAATACTACTTTTAGTTACCTATATTTTTGTTGCATTAATGCTTCTCAAGAGGTGTTAACTAATGTTATGATGGGGTAAAACGTTAAATAATATTGCTTTTTTACAAATTATACATACTTTTTTATTGTGTTTTTATGTATTTTATAGCTATTGCCTTTAGTTAGCGACTTCGAAAAAGGAGGAGGTTCTATATTCGGCTGTATATATATATTTTTAATGTATGTTCGTTCATTGATTTCTCCGTCAATTGTAGGCCGATTTTCAAAATTCCTTTTTTATTCGAAAGAGTACACTTCTGAGGTGGTCCCATTGCCACCAAATCGGGATCGGTTAGGGGGAATGGGGGGAAATCGGAGGTAACACTCAAATTTCAAAGACACGTACAAAGTTTTCATCTATTTTTTGATCTAAAATAATCAAATATTTGTGTATGATGTTATAGCCGAGCTGCTGTGACAGAAAATCGAAAGTCGTCCAGTGTAAAAGCCATTCAGTTTAATTTTTATGAACTGAAATATTGTAGTAAACTGCTTTTATGGTGTAATGGTTCAAGCGTTTAGCTCCCAAACTCGTTCGATTCCCAGCGTGGTCAGTAACTTTTGTTGTTATAGTTTAGTTAGAATATTTGTCAAATAACCCAGGTTAGGTAGCGGACTGCTGGGCCTAAAGCGCTCCTTATTGTCAATCATTGTTTCTTTATTCCTATTTTTTCTCATACGCACCTTTACTTGGCTTCTAAAAATAATAATATAATTTTGTGACATATACAAAAAAATTTAATTACCAACAAAACAAATCTAAATTATAACTTGAAATATATCTGTTTGGGTTCGGCACCGACTTCAAAATAGTTAATTGGTGGCAGTTTAAATAATATTGTAAATAGATAAATAGGTCTAGGTAGGTATTAAACTAAATCCTGTGTATATATTGTAAAATATGTGTAGTTGATAGGTTTGATAAAGTTTTTGATTATTTTTGTTTAGTTATTACGACAATTATTATGTACATATTTTATTTTAAAAAGCTTTTTTTGTGTTAAAAATTGAAGTTTGATTATTTTTTAATTTTTAGTGAGTTGTTTATTTATTTTTTGAAGTCGGTTCAATTTTTTGTTAAAAATGTTTTATGATGTATCAATTCCTGTTATAGTACTTAACATATTTACATATCTGGTTAAAATGCCAAACAAAATAAAATATGTTGGATAGGCTTTTAATAAACTATGGCACATAGGTTTGCAAGTTAAATTAAAGAAACTCCCAATTCATCCACATTTTCTGTTACTAAAATTTTACCTCACAGACAGACATTTCACTATAAAACAAGACGATGAACTCCTGAATTACATCCAATATATTCAGGAGTTCTCTAAAAGTGTTCTCCGTTCTAGAAAAATCGTTACTACGGCAATATATGCAGACGACGCAGCTATCTTAACATCTCATGAAACCAACAGCATCAAAGAACCTTTAAACGCACTTTGATAAAATATGAAGAAATGAATGAAGATATGGCATATTAAAGCAAATTAGTGTCAGCTTCTCCCAAGCCAAGGATGCTAAATATCCAAAACTTGTATAGGCATGGATGGCGAGGTCTTTTACTGTCGTCTCTTCATTAACCCTTAAAATACGTGTCATTTTCCTACGTATTATATTGCCTCAGAGATCAGATTGGCTAACAACTAAGAAAAGCATTAATTTACACAGAATAACAGCGAGAATTATTCAAACGCCAAATGTTAACGTGTTCATCGCTTATTACCTACAAATTCCCTTATGAACTATTTATATTTGGGTTAAACTGAACGTTTATTTAGACAAACTTCTCCTAACAATTAATTTAATTATCATAGTGCTTTTTAACTAGACAACTGACGAACTAATAGGATATAACACGCTAGTCACGCTGTCGTTATTGGCATTTGTAACGCACCAAAGTAAAAATGAAACTCTGATGGAAAGATAATCGTAATGAGCATGACCGCTGATTACCAGTTAATAACTAAATTATAAAAATTAAATTGATACAAAATAGATGTTTTTTCTCTCTTTCTCGTTACCAAATTGCGAAAGTTATTATCAAGTGGGTAGAATTTCATTTGTCTCTTTTATACGTAGGAGGTTGTTCGTTTTTGATCTAAAACGTTTTTTAATGGCACAACACTCGATATAAGCCGTTTAACTGACGTTGCGATGCTAATATCGCATGACCTCGGGTTTAAATGGATTTTCCTTATATTATTCGATTTTTATTTGTTTTATCTTTCGCATCGATCAATGCTGCATCGATCAGGTTCGTAGTGTGTCATAACAATTACGTTAAAATGTGACAGTAACGGATGATTTGGACAATATTGACAGTATAATTCATAATACTTGAAAATGTTTTGTTTTATCTATTATTTCTGAAATTATTCAATATTTCATATTAATAACTAGCTGGAAAAAAAGTGTTTCCGGTAAATAGGAACACAGCTGTGGGCACTATGGCTTAAAATTATTCTATGTAAGCCGAACATATTTTTAACGTCTACATTATTCTTATAACTAAAATAAATCACTTTTATGGAACCGATTTTCAAATGGAGAGCCACAGTTGCCATAGAGTGGTATTTTGCAGTAATTTAATACAATGCGTTTTGTACAAAAACATTTTATTATTTTACTAGTAATTTCATCATTCCTTGTTTGGACCTTTCAAACATAAATACTAAGCCGACGCTAATTGGTGATAGTATAGGAACCTTCAACATTAATATCTGATTGTTCAAGGTCAATACTGTATGAGGGTTGCAACTTTCTAAGAAGCTGTTACAATGAATGCCATATTTATTGATTAATAAATAGATGAAGGTGAATTTTTCACTTTTAGCAGATATTAACACTGCAACTTGATAAATAATTCAAACAATGTTAAAATTCGATACTGTGATATAGCAAACTGTATATATTACTTGATCGGTAGTTCTGGAGTAGAGAAATAACGGGCTCTTCAGGTCCCCGGATCTGCTACCTAGCCTAGGTGATTTGATAAATGCTCTAACTAAACTAGAACAACAAAAAATTATCCGAGCCGGGAATCGAACTCGCGATCTCCGATTGAGAGCTAAACGCTTTAACTATTACATCATAGAAGCATAACTATTACATGTAGTTGTCTACAATATTTCTACGAGGTCTTATATACTATAGTTACTGCTTAAAAAGCAAACTGAATAGCTTTTGCACTGAATAACTTCCAATTTTCCGTCATATCATCTTAGCAATAACATTATTCACAAATATCTGATTGTTTTAGATAAAAAAATATCTGAAAACTTTGTATGTGTCTGAAATTTGAGCGTTTCCTCCGATTTCAACCCCCTTCCCTCATGGTTCTAACGGGACCACATCATCTCGGAAGTGCACTCTTTCGAACAAAAAAATAATTTTAAAAATTGGTCCACAATAGACGGAGAAATCGGCGAACATACATTAAAAATATATATACAGCCTAACATAGAACCTCCTCCTTGTTTGAAGTCGGTTAATAAGTTAATAATGGTTTATTCTCTCATGAAGACCCCTAAAACATTTTCACTTTACATGGTCACGATATTGATAGAATATTAGCCACATGCCTCAAATAATGTTGCTCTTAGAATAATCTGATCTACAATCGAAGTCACCAATCCCACTGATCACTATATATATTTTTAATCACATTTTTAGTGATCAATGGAAGATAACTTTAATTTTGTTTCCACATGTAATATGTTAACGCAATGTTAACGCATTTTTGTAGTACTATTTGTCCTTTGTTTCAAAATAGGCCTCAGTTTCGGCGATCACCTCTTCATTTGACGAAAATTTCTTCCCAGCGAGATTTCTTTTCAGATCTGAGAATACGGTGGATGAGGAAGCAATTCGAAGACCAATTCATGGATTTTGTCCATCGTTTCCACTGACTTGTGACATGGTGCATTGTCTTGGTGAAGCAGCACTTTCTTTTTCTTCAAATGCCGCCGTTTTTCGGCGATTTCGTCTATCAAACGGTCCAATAACGCTATGTAATAGTCGCTGTTGATGGTACTTCCTTTTTCAAGGTAGTCAATGAAAATTATTCCATGTGCATCCTAAAATACAGACGCCATAACTTTGCAGACCGACTATTGCGTTTTTCCACTGTTTGGCCGCTCTATTGATCGTGTGCAGTCCACTTGGATGACTGTCGATTGGACTTCGGAGTGAAATGATGGAGCCATGTTTCCATTGTCACCTATCGACGCAAAAACTGGGGTTTATTACGCTTGATCATCTTCAAATACTGCTTCGAATCATCAACCCGTCATTGTTTTTGGTCAAAAGTGAACTCGCGAGGCACGCACGTTGCACAGAGCTTTCTCATACCCAAATATTCGTAAACTACGTTCACCGTCTTCGGTGCTCATTTCACCACATCTAAACTTAGCATACCAATCCTTGATAGTTGATTTACCAGAAAACTCGGCATGAAGCCAATTTTTTGCTTCAAATGTATTTTCCCTTCAAAAAGTAATATTTTATCAACACGCGAAATTCCTTTATCTATTTTTTCCACAATAACAAAAGTTGCTTCACTCAAAATGCTATAATTCACAAACTAATGATCGGACTGCTGTCAAACACGCATCTGTTGAGGGTTAGGGTTGACTAAAAAACATATTGATTTAATTCTAGTACCGCCATCTATATGTCACACCGGTTACTTTTCAATTGACCTGTTATAATGTAGTGTTTTCGTCGACCTAAAATTAGTAGTAAGTGAAGACATTTATAAAAAATGTATTTATTATGTTGTCACTAGTCATTTCCGTCACGTCACTACACTACACAAGATGACATTATTCAAAAACAGTTTTTATATTGTGTGGTATTATAAATAAAATTCTCAATGAAAAGTTTCTTGTCTATCTGAACATTTGATTTACTACAAAACATATGTAGCTGAATATTAGAGTAATTAAACTAGATTAGATTAATATTGAGTTATTATTTAAGTTTTAGTTGAATTAACAAAACCGACGACCATGACATAAACCAATAAAAATACGTTTCTCTTTCCAGGGAATCATGATAGCAACAAAGATGACAATAAGACTGACGATTCTCTCGTGGTATCAAGGAGAACGAAAGTATCCAGCATTTCGTTGAACATTCCAGCGGGAGGCCTGCCCAGCAGACCCGCATCGATCATCACCACATCGGACGAAGGTCAGTTGGATAAACGGCACGTTCCGTGCGAATCCCGTTCGCGTAAATATTTATCTCGACGCAGCTGATTTCGTCGTTGTTTTTCTCACGGCTATTTCAGGCGGATTCAACGAGCCGTCGCCGAAAATCGAAGCCAAGCTCAAGCCGCACGAGGACTCGCTGTACGATTTTCCCCTGAACGAAGACATCCCGGTGAAATACAGCGACAATTCGCCGGAGGACGTCAACGAGTACTCGGAGGGTGACGTCGTGCAGGAGATCAACCCCGTTAAACTGACGCAGGCGGAGATCGAAGCCCTGTACGCCGTTCCTAACAAGAACAAATCGGGCGTCGGTACTATCCCCGAAGAGAAACAATACTCGGTAAGTTGTTTTTAGTATCGGGCCTGCGCATTAATTTTAAATAATTTAGAACTTCACGTTGAAGTCTTCACTGACCGGCTTCACTTTTCAGTATGTGTTCTTTCATCAAAGTGTAAACCATAGTGTTAACTCAATATATATAATTTCAGAATTGTTTTGTATGGTTTTAGCAGAAAAGGTGCTGGGAACACCGTTTCCCTGCATTGTTAGGCATCTGCAAAGAAATTAATTTGTTATGAAGGCATTTGATTGGTCCTTAAATGAACATGTGTCGCATGACTAACCCCTGACGTCACATTTTATTGAGAAATAGAATTGAAATAAAAATTATATATTATATTTATATAGACAGATTTATGTTTACCTATATTACACATATATGTGTAAAATTACTGTCATAAAGTGTTGAGAACTATCGACTGAAGTAGTCGAAACAGTCGATTGTCGCGAAACAGTCGAAACAGTCGATAGTGAAAAAAACTAACGACTGAAAATAGTAATTACTATTTAATTATTATATTTTTACTATTTCCTCTTAAATAGCAATTATTATTTTCAGTCAAATGCACTGTCCGACTGTTTTTTTTTTCATTCCTGATGTCAGACGAAGATGTACAAATTCTTTCCTATATAAATTGTGAGAGAGGAAGGGACGGAGATAATTGCTTGGAGCAGTTTATTTTAAATGTGCTTATTTTATCTTTTTTCTATGATTTTATCTAACGATAGTATAGAGACGGGGATGTATACATTCTTTCAGGTACTTACTTTAAAAAAGAAAAGGAAAGAAACAATTACTGAATACTATTACCATGCAATCAATAATTTCATTTTAATGGAAGTGGAATTACTTTTATATTTAAATGTTCTGTGTATCTGTAAAAAGGAATTGAATAATAACCCCACAAACACTTTATCGTATTTTAAGAATATGTTAATTGCTATTTTTAAATAACGTACTATACTATAGGTAATACAATAGAACTTAAACAAAACCTAAAAACTAAAGATGTACGATTGTTATAAATACTAAATAAAAATTAAACATATACCTCTAATCATAGAAAATAAACTAATCCATGACATAACCAAAAATGATCGCACAATAACTACCAGAGCCTTTTTAAATAAAATAAATGCTTCATTTATCATTGAACAGAAGTATTTTAAATTAATATTCATACATACTGCTTAATTTGTAAGTTGTTATAGCATCTGGTCTAATTATTTCTTTCATTCTAGCTAGTTTTTTTTATCAAAATGTCTTCAGATGTAATACATTCTTCGAATTTTTGAGTTTTTCTATCAGAAAATGTATTTATTAGAAATATTTAGTATAAATATTGAATATAGTACCATAAAATAATATTATATTCTCTTTACGGTTAATATTTTTTAAAGAAATTTAACTACTAGTAAAATCAGTCGAAAAAATAACGACTGAAACAGTCGATAGTAAAAAGTAGTCAGTTACTAAATAGTCAATGGTCATTTTCAGTCGAAAGTTCCTAACGCTATTTTCATTATTAACAAGGCAGAATTTAAGAATAAAATAAAACCGATAGCGAGACCTGCACACAATATATTACATTACCGCTAAACGTTTATCTAATTTTGGTTACAAATGTATGCTACTTTAAAAAGCATATTTTTAAAGTGCAGTGTAATTTGACATTTTAGTATTCTTTCTCTCCTCATACATTTTAACCAAATGCTCATGTATATTCTGAACAATTATCCACATATCTATGCACATAAATCTTTCACACTCTACAATGTATATATGATCGAGGTCATCCAAATCAAAGTTGTTATTGTAGACAATACTTCTTTCCCCATATCCAGACAGTTCTTGCTTGTATACCCTTCTCGACCTGCATGTCTATTGTAATACTCTATTGTATTGTAGTCACACATCATAATTCTTTGTGACCATATTGTTCAGACATCTGATCTACCATGTATTTACTAAAAAAGCAAATTACATAAAACGCAATTAAACATTTCATTTATATTTAACAAGTAAGAATTTGAAATAGTTTACCTTTTAGCATGGTTTCTTCAAAACTTAATATATGTCTTCCAAGCCATTTCTTAATTGCAGTCTTTGTCGGTGCACTTGTTGGAATCTTCTCCACCAGTGTACCATGGTATAGTATATTGTTCAATTAGTTCAAGTTCCATCAGACCTCTTCGTGGATTAGTTTTGTGCCATTTAAATCCTTTATTACTCAGCAGAGTGTGAGTGTATGTTCTACGTCCCCATAGAGTTGCATAACTTCATGTTTATATAAAAAAACTACTCACTGTTTTTATTCATTTTATATATAAGAAGCAAAAACATCTAGATGATATCAGTTCACTGTTATTTTGAATAGGCTATAGATACAATTGACTATTTGACTTCCCCTATCAATGTCTCTATGTTCTATGGTAGCAAATCGCACTCAGTAATCTTTCAAGTACAAAAGTAAAAGCGCGTTTAACTAATAAAGCTGCTCAATGGGAACAAGTTATTTCATCAAGTTATTTCCCCACTACCCCCCATTAACAACAATATTTCAATCAATATAATATATTATATCAAGACTAAAGAAAATATATGTTTTTCTAGACCAATTATGATTTTTAATACTATATTCCACAGGTACCTGAAAAACGTACTTTGGATTTCGACAAGTCCGTGTCCCCGACGGACTCTGATGCGGATTACGCGGTACCCTATCGCTCTCCGACAATCATGCATCAAAAATCGATCACCTCCACGGACTCTGACGTTTCCCAAGTGACGATTGTACCGGCCCAGCAGTCGATAGACTCGGACATCATGTACAACAACCAGGCGCCCATACTGAACTCGGTCCTGACGGAGCTGGAGAGCCAGGAGAGCTTTGAGAATTGTCAGCGTCGGGAGATCAACGATATACTTCGACCTGAACCGTTCATCATAAGCAGGGAGGCGTTGCAGAACGACAAATACGTCAAACCGCCGGAAAATCAACATTCCGAGGCTAATATATTGGATGCGAACGACGTCGAGTATGCGGACGCCAGTGATACTGAATTAGAACGCACCTCCAAGGAAAAGGACCAAGCTGATGTGATGACACCAGACGAAGCGGAGAATCTCCTTAGCCAAAAGTAAATATACTAAAATCTTTTCGTTTTAACATTCCCCATTCTTTATAACCGACGATCAATTTTCAGATTTTTAAAAATATTTATTAGTTAATATTTGTTGTCCAGAAAAATCAGAAATTGAGACTATTGCAGTATTTTTTTATTATTTTTCATTCCAGGCACAAAACTTTTATTCATCCAAAATCCATTTACGATATAATTTAATGTAATCCTTTTATAAAACCTTATTTAATTGGTAACAAGTTAATATATTATGACTTTATTTGTTATACTATAGTCCCATGTCATAATACTTTTATTCAATTAAAAAGTCCTTGAAAAAATCTATTATATAAATCCATTTTAGTTTTATTCTTCTTTTAGGCACTATCATTTCAACATCTTTATTTTTAACATCCTCCATTCTTTATAACTGATAATCAACTATCAGACTATTTAAAATATTTATTAATTGATGTTGGTTGTCCAGAAGCAATGTTTAATGAAGAGTGCTCGATAATAACACACTAAATAACACATAAATTAGTTTGATGAACCCCTGTTCATTGAAAAATACCAGATACTGAGACTCTTGCAGTATTTTTTATTATTTTTCATTTCTGGAACAAAATTTTAATCATAAAAAATCCATGTATGATATAATAAATTAGAATGCTTCTATGAAACAGTTATTTATCCAGTAACAAGTTGATACGTTTTTATTTATTTATTATATTATAGTGTCATATTTGATGACATAATGGCTTTATTCCATAAATTTAATTTTATTCTATCAGGTATTTAGGTCTTATCAGTTCACTATCTTTATTAGATTAATTATATTATTATATTATTATAATTATTAATTAATATCTACCGATAGAGATATAAAATTATTCTTTCGTGGAAAAAATATAAAATGACAATGTATCGTTTAATATTTGCTTCATAATATGAACTATCGCATAGGAAAAACGCTCAGAAAGATTACTCAGTGATAAATATGTAATAAGCCGACTTAATGAGCCTTTGTTTACTGGAGATTACTATGAATTGTGGGATGGATTTTTTTAGAACGTTTTTATGAAATTTTATGTTTCTGTTTAAGTATAGCACAAAGGATTTACTTATTACTATCGCTTAAGTTATTAAAAATAATATGCTATTAATTAAATAATTTCCTCCCTTTATAGGCGAATTGAATTTTAATTTTAAGGTTAAGGAAAACCTCATTTTAAATAAACTATTAAAACATAGTAACTATTATTTCGTTCTTTTACAAAAGCTGTTCTCTTATTACAACTATTAACGAATTATTTTGTTCCATAACGCCCTGTTTTGATTAAAGAATTCTGGAGAAAAGAATTAGGTGAGTCTTTACGAAATCAAAATGGGTTATTGGTGGTTGCTGTCTTAATGACACGAAAACTGGATGGTCATACACTACTTTCAAATAACACGTTGCTTGATAATTGGTTTGTTGTTGGGTTGATCCATGTTTTTCTTCTAAATTGTTAGGATGAGGTCAAAAATGGTGTGTTGTTACGTTACATATTGTATTTGTGTCTAACAGTGGGCGGTGGGTACGTTTGACTGGAGCTATACTATCATCACTACAACATCTGAACAACAGTATACCGAGAACACAGAACTGTTGTGATTTTCGTTGGATATAAACATTTTTAATTGCAATTTTTAGACCGGATCTTTTATCTGACGAGGAAGCTCAAGAAGTTACGAGACTACTAAACACAAAAGACCCCAAAATACCCAAATGGTTACCAAACACTAGTTCCCTGCTACAAGACTCTATAACAGCATCTGTACATGATTCTTCGGGTCCAGTTTCCTTAAATGACAGCTTAGGTAAATCTCCGTACACCAAATACAAGCATTTTTTCGAGTTTTACCCCGAATTTAGGTCCACCATCTCTGCAAGAAGAATCGGCACCTGCATCTTCAGTTCCTGACATAAATGAATTACAAATTCAAAAGCTTGTCGATAATCAAGACAATAAAAAGGAGGTGGAACCTCTGTCACAGTATTATGAATCAACATCTAGCTTAGATATATCAACTCAGGATGAGGAAGAATTTATGAGTCACAAATTTGACGCCAGTGTCTCAGCTTCAGATTCTGGATTAATCGGTATATCATAAGTGTATATATACAAAATCAGGAAATTTTATACATTGTTTTTAGACTCAGTTACTAGTATATCTGACGCGAACAATGTTGAAACAGTCAGCGATGAAACGGATTACGTGCCAAAACCGATACCCATAATTGGTGTGGAACATGGAGTTCATTATTATGAAGATGGTCATTTCTGGATGGAGGTTCCAGGACTGCCACCAGAAGAAGAAGATGACGAACTTGATTACCCTATATATGTTCCTAAGCCTACCAAAGTCAATTTTTCTGTAGAGCCAATCAGAGTGTTTTCTACTTTTAGTATTTCCGATTACGACAGGTATAGTTCTTCAAGCATCCTTCTATCGAGTATTATTATCATATCCTTGCAGGAGAAACGAGGATGTTGATCCTGTAGCTGCATCTGCTGAATACGAACTGGAGAAGAGGGTGGAAAAGATGGAAGTATTCCCCGTTGAACTGATTAAAGGTCCCGAGGGATTAGGCCTAAGTATTATCGGGATGGGTGTAGGTGCAGACGCTGGTCTTGAAAAATTGGGGATATTCGTCAAAACCATTACAGCTAATGGAGCCGCAGCGAAAGACGGTCGTATCCAAGTCAATGACCAGATCATTGAAGTTGATGGTAAAAGTTTGGTTGGTGTTACTCAAGCCTATGCGGCTAGTGTGTTAAGGAACACATCAGGACTGGTTAAATTCAGTATAGGTCAGTTCTGTTTCATTTTAATTTCTTTGATAACTTAATATAATACTATTATCTTATAGGTAGAGAACGAGACCCAGAAAATAGTGAAGTTGCCCAACTTATCCGTCAGTCACTGCAAGCAGACAAAGAAAGAGAGGAACGAAGACAGAGAATGCTTGAGGCTGAACAGCAGCAAAGTGATGCAAGCACTGTTCAACTAACAGGTATGTTTTTAAAACATCATCGTTCTTTCATGAAAACGTTCTTTCAATTACAATAATATCATAGGGTCGACAAATACTAGTGTTAGTGATGGTCCAGTTAGTCCAACAGTGAATCAAGAAAGTTTATTTGATAACGAACAGGATACATCGGAGTCTTTAAGAAATCTCTTACAAGAGGTAATGTTAACATCTTTCATATCCACAATAATATTATATAATTTATGTGTCAATGTCTGTCCAGTTTTTTTCTTAATATGTGCATTATATGTAGAGTTATGTTCAATCTATAAAAGTGTTACATGTCTCTTTTGCATGATAAAATAATGCATTTAAAAATATCTCGTCAAGAATGATGTAGGAGATCGCGAGCAGTGATATTTTTATTCGCAATATTTTCACAATTTACATATAAATATGTATGTTCGTTATAACAATGTGTTTGTGTTGTGCAGACACAACGAAAGTTAAAGTTGTCTGAGCATGAGGTTTCACGCCTGAAGTCAAAGGTAGGTACACTTCAGTAGCTTTTTTTTTCTGAAACCGTATACGATTTTATTTCCTGCTTGTCTAGATTTCTTTGTGCTTAGAATTTGTTAGTCATCAATAGGCTCTGGTCTTTTGTTTTATAGGATTTTATCTACGACTATTTTGGTACTGTTGATTTTTTGTATTGGAAACTATTGTTTACTAATTAGTTAAAATTTAAACTAACAACTTGACTACTACTTTCTTATCATAATATTAGTCATTAAAATGTGATATTTGCAATATTAGGGGTAATGTATGAAGCTTGTATGATGAGTAAACTTGATGAGTACAAAATATATACTAATACTTGATACTGAGATACACTTCCAACCACACTACAGTCCAATTTTTTCTGTCATTTGTGTTATTCAAAATTTAGTTCAGAAATAGTCTTATACTGATAATGTCTGACAAGATATAATGAATGATTAATTAGTATTCAAGAAACTTTTATGGTGCGCCCGACATAAAATCTTTTGTCGAATGATTTATACAGCACTACACGAGTTTATAGTATAGTGACTATAATACTACATACATCTTAAAACACATCAACCATGAATTTAATTCCCTATTAAAGTCTTGTCTTTCATAGTAAAGTATTACCTCAAAAAATCCAGTATATGGATTAATTCTTGGCCTTGGATAACATTTCGAAATATTATTTTAAAGTTGTGTTTGTTATCACCTATGAGCAATCACATCCATTGAATGGAAAAAATCATATGTTTCATATTCACGTTAATTCAAATATTCTGCACCCATTCCTTAACATATTCATGGCTTCAGTAATGCTAATATTTTATGATTTTATAATGAATTTACAGTTTCCATAACCTGCATATATTAAACTAAATAGCAATGTACTTTATTAACACTCTTGTATGATTTTAGATGAATTAATCAATGATCAATAAAAATATCAGCTCTTTGAATATGTTCATTCATAGCCCAGTCATATAAAACAGGCTTAAATTACCTCGTAAAAGAAACACTCAATCCTGAAACTTAAATAATCACATTTATTTTCTTTATTACAATACCATTACCTAACGCTTATCTTGCTATCAGTTGTATATAACTACTAATTAACAGTCTTATTTTTATTGAGCATTAAGTTTTTATAACTTTTCGTTTTGATGATTTTCTACATACTTATACCATTTCATAACGTTTATTTGAGAATATTAAACATTATTTATTTAATTTGTTCGCTCATTAATTAATCTTTAGGCTACTGCTTTGGAATGCTTCAAGTATTTTAGTTCAGACTATGTTCAAAACAATTTTAGTTTTATGAAGAAATGTCCTGTTATAGATAATGGAACAAAATGGTATAAAGCCGGATGATTCCGAGAAGTTCGAGCAAGTCAATGCGAAACTAAAAGATGCCGAAAAGGATTTGGCCGTTACCAAGAAAGAAGTACAAACATACCAAAATATGTTGGAACAATCGCAGACTCAGTACCAATCGTTGGAAAAGAAATATAGCAAAGCCAAACTGATGGTCAGAGAGTTTCAACAGAGGGAATTGGACATGTTACACCGTGAAGACTTCTACCAACAGCTTTTACAAGAAAAAGATACCGAATACAACGCGCTAGTGAAAAACCTGAAAGACAGAATCATCTCATTGGAACAAGACCTATTAGACACCCAGCGAAAGGCGGGTTTTCCCATGGTCCTGCCTTACGACAGTATCAGCCTGAAGCAACTCACTCCTCAGATGTCCAGACGACAGCCGCCCAAACCACTGTTCCAGTCAATCAATCCGGACTTTTCCGATACTGAGGTGTCCGACCAGAGTCCTGACGAAGACAAAACAGCAACCGTCGAGAGGAAGTTGCCTGTCAAAGAAGAATTAGACCGTGCGGTATGTAACAGGTTTGGCCATCTTTGATTTTTATGGCTAACTTTCTAACAAGAGGGTTCGGGTTTGTTTAGATTGTTTGTAAGTTAACATAGTGTTCCGCAGAAGAATAACAAGTTTATTGTGCATGATTTTTTTTGATATCATTATGTGTTATTACTTTTAAAGAATTAGTAATAGTGGATATGTTGTATTAATTACGTACACGAATTGGAATATTGGAAAGTAATTTTGATATATTAGCGTTAAAATAATCATTTAAATATTTATCACCATCTAATTCAACAATCTGAAGTAGAATTATATAACTGTTATATGTGCTGGTTTAGTTGCTTAAAAATTTACAAAGTAATAGTTCTGTATTTTCTTTTGTAGTTCAGAATTGCTTTCTAAATATCTTAAGTAAAGCTGATGTTTTTTAGAAATAAAAATGTTTTACATTTGATTGACTTTTCATATAAAAACAGATCGAATGAATGCCAATTTTAGTAGCACGTAGTGTAGTAATCCATTATTATTAACTCTTTTGTTGTTATTTAGACGTAACATAATTGTTTCACATAATTTTGCACATTAGCACATATAATATTTAAATCCAGTAGTGTTGTGTGTGCGTGGGCAAGATATTAGAAATATTTAATCCATGTATTGTTTATATACACACCAACACAGCGGTTCCTATAATAGTCGTGTAATTAAAAAAAAATTGAACATTCTTCCCTCTTGTTCGAAGGCCAGTTTGCAAGTGTATTACCCGCTCCTGATTTAATTGATGTTGATTTCTTTTAGAAAATATAAAGTATTTCTATACTGTTTGTATATAGAAATGCTTTATATTGTTTATTATTTCCTTTTTCTCTTTTGTTTCTATTTTTCCTATTTATCTAAATGTTTCAACAAAGTTATATTGTTTTTTATTCCTTTTATCCATTCGAATTTCTTTTAATTTTTCCTTAATACACCTCATTTAGTTTCTTCTCCATTTATCTTGTTATTCATAATGCTATTCATTGTACTCGTAATCATCCAAATTAACAAGAACTCTTGCTATGTTACATAAGCAAAGTTATAACAATTATTTTGAAGCCGATATAGATTGTTGGAGATGCTACAGTTCCTTATATCGCTCTGCTACACTAAGTATGTGTCGAGTCTCCTTCCCTCTTGCATGCTTTTCACTTATTCTTATTTATACCTTCTTATAGGTGATAGGCGCTTATCCTTTTCTATCCCACTTAATACACCCTTGGAAAATCCTCTATCTTTTGAAAGCGTACTAGCTACTTTCATCTGCAAT
Source organism: Rhynchophorus ferrugineus (assembly GCF_030347505.1). NCBI lineage: Eukaryota > Metazoa > Arthropoda > Insecta > Coleoptera > Curculionidae > Rhynchophorus > Rhynchophorus ferrugineus. The sequence continues at coordinate 36,914,949 of NW_027472585.1, read as the reverse complement.
ACAAGAAAAAACTGGCTATCCCTTCCAGGTACCGCCCCACGAATTATTAGACATAACTGCGACGAAAAGCAAGGCGGAGCTGGCCACCCGCGGCTCTCTCGCCAATCGGCAGCTCCCCAGCACCAAAAAAGGTTCCCTAAGCAACAGCAGCTCTGATTACGGGCTCGACGAAAGTTACAACTCTGCCGACGAACTGACCGATTCCGCGTACTCGCCTAAGCCCAAAACCATTAACAACCCCGTAGGAGTCGCCAACGTAACGAGGCCCACATCATTAAGCACTAACTCTCATTATATCATTCAACCGGTATGTGGCGATTTAACTTGTTTGTGATTGGATCATACCGATGGAAGGTGCAATATTTACGATCCGGATTTAAAAACGACTTATTATCGGTAACAGTCTAAGATGGAAGTAAGCAATTATTACTATCTCTACTAATTTAATGGTGGATGCGCTGAAAGCTTATTGAAAAAATAAAATAAAATTGCTATCGATGACATAAAGCTTTTTTCGTCATAATATTTAACAAGTTATAATATTCCATGGACCTATTGTTTATTGAACTGTTAGTAATGAAAAAACGTTATTCGTTCATCATTAAATTAAGGATGCCAAATAGAAAATGTTTTAGTTACAGATAACTTTCAGTGTATCGACACCAGCCCACTCTAAATGTTAAATGATCTTGGGGACAGTGAGAGCAGCACGTAAAAACAACGATATGCAATTCTATGCACCCAAACTATTACTGCACTATATGTCTTCTTCGTATGCCACGGCATAACTTAACCAGGATCCCGTTCTCGATACGTGTTTATATATCATTACATAGATTTTTTTGCACTGTAAATAAACTGTTTTCACTGTAAAATTTTCAATTGTAATGGTATGGGACTATCTTTAAATATTGCACTTTTCTTCTTGTACTATTTGGAAGTGGGTCGTCCAATCACAAGGATTATGTGTTGTCAAGCACAAGTTTACAAACACTGACTAACTTGTAGCAATATACCTCCATCCAACATCAGCAAATGCGACAGCAACAACAGCACCAACAGTACGAACACCATTCAGTCCAATACACCGAAGTGCAGAAAAACAACACCCAATACACGTCGCAGGTAAGTGGAAAGACTCTTGCCTAAAAACCGGGTGTTCAAGATGAGTTGTGATTAACATTTCCGTTTTAAAAACGCCGGTGATTTTGAAAACTGGCCGACGCTAAGTTTATTAACGATTTCAGAATGTCATTAGCAGCCAGTCTTCCGGTGTGGTTTACGCTAGGCTGCAGAAAGAATCGCGCACGGACGAAGTAACGTGGACCGACGGAGGGGGAGGCAACAAGGGCGTTATGACGGTTGGACCACCACCGTCATTAGCAGAACAACTCAAACAAGTGAGTAGTTTTGTCTTTAATTGGTGTTGCCATATGACCAGTGGCGCCTGTTGCATAAGTGCAGAGCTCCCAAAAAATAATTTTGTAATCTCACTAAAATACTAAAATATTTTCTATTACTTACTAAAAAGCAAGTGCCAATAACCTACCGTTGGTAGGCTACCCACTCACGTTATCGCTATCGCTGTTATCACACACGATCGTGCTCTGCGAGATCTTTCAAACCCTCGTGTCCGTCCCTATGGTACAGAACAAGGTCGATATTTAAGTGGGGATTTCGCTGCATTTAGTCCAGCGCCGTACTGCCCTTATGTTATGCATCGGAATTTTATGCGACTTCCGACCAGTTAATAATAACAATATTAATAACTGTGACTATGGAATTTATCTTTAATTTAATTAATGTGAAGAAATTTTAAAAATATTCTTGCGAAGAAAAATTGGAATTTAAAGGAGAAGGTACATCATTACCAAATATTATTATTGAAAAATCTGGTGCTATAGCTATAAACTACAAGATATTCCTTCCATTTTTAATAATTCACTCAAACGAGTAGAAATGTTGAATAAAATTGTGAACAGGATCCTCCACGGCGCTCCAACCCATTAGAACATTAATATACGGACTATTAATGTTATGTACGAAAATAGAAACTATTTCATTGAGAGTACAGATGAAATAGAAATTCAATTCGCCATCAACACAGTCTGTAGTGCTGCAGCCTCTATTCGCCGTACATTAAATGATTCGATCTTCACCAAAAATTCCGACCGAAACCAGACCTCCACAAGGTTCTGCATGGAGTAACCAAGGTGGCAGAAAGCTAGCCCAAAAATTAGCCAGCGCTACCCAGCCTGCTCCAACTCAAACTCCTGCTCCAACCAATACACCGGACCTTAACTCCACAATGCAGGCGTTTACTGACCCGCAGGCTTTCCTACAAGTGATCGCCCTGGCTCACCAACTTGCTCGTCTTTTTCCAAATGTCGCCGCCTAAGCGGCAACACTTACCTGTCTCTATAACTTTCAGCAGCCTTTAACTCTTCGAAATGGCTGTTCCGAAATCTCTTATACTGATGACATGGAATGCAAATAGCTTACGCGGAAAGCAAGCGGAATTGGAGGACGTCATAACATTCTATGACGTCGACATCGTGCTCATCCAGGAAACTTTCCTGAAACCTTCGCATCGTCTCTCTTTCGAACACTTTTTTGTCTACAGAAACGATAGAACTCCGGGTCGAGGCGGTGGAACCGCCATTCTCGTCAGAAAAGGAGTCAAACACGAGCTCCTTCCATCGTTATCAGTAAACAACTTCGAAACAACCTCCATTAAAATCGATATCCAAGAACGTCCCTTCGTGATTACATCCCTGTACAGGAAATCTTCTGCATTCAACTATGCCGAATACCGATCACTCGTCGAAGGAAAATTTCCGAAAATAATAGGTGGCGACTTCAACGCCCACCACCCCACCTGGGGGTGTTCCAGAGCGAATCCCGCAGGTAACGCCATCGTAGCTCTAAGTGCAGATCTGGGCTACGGCCTTGCCTTGCCAGATGAACCCACCCATCACCCTAGTACAGTCTCTCAAGGCGCAGCAAGAATCCTTGATTTCTTTATTCTTCAAGACGTAAATCGCGATTCCGAAGTTCGAGTCCTTGACGAACTAGACTCTGATCATCGTCCGATCCTTCTCAAACTCGGAAACTGCGCCACCACTCAAGTCCCACTAACAAGATTCAGGAAAAAAACCGACTGGAAAAACTACCAATCTCTTCTCCTGAAATCCGATCCAATTCCGAAAATTAACACACCAGAACACCTCGAGGAAGCCGTACTCAAGCTAACTCGCGATATTCAGTCTGCTCACGAATCTTCCACAGTCAAAATTTCATCACAACCCCAGCCGTGGAAAAACAATCTTCCCGCTTCTCTTAAACGTGAAATTCGCATCAAAAACGGTTTATGCAGATTAGCTCGATTCACCCTTGATGCTGCAGACAAAAGGGAGGCGAACAGAGCATGCAAGAGGGTAAGGGCGGCCGTCTCGACTTGGCGAGCAATGAAATGAAACTCATTTCTCGCGGACCAAAGGCTGGATGGCCCCCCTTCCTTCTGGCGTGTCTCCAAATGCCTCGTGGGGAAGACGCACAATGTCATCCCTCCCCTGAAGTCAGCGGTTACAGGAAATTTTGCAGTCACTGACCAAGAAAAAGTCGAGCTCCTTGCAGAGACCTACGAAGCTCAAATGAAATGCCTCCCACCCGCACAGAACACTAAAACTAAAGACATTGACACTGTCATCAACGAATCCAACTCCGTCAAAAGACCAGTAACCCCCGCCTTTCTTCTCAACCATTTTGTATCTCCAAAGTCTCTACAGACTATGATCGGCAAACTTCAAACCAAAAAATCTCCAGGTTTCGATGGAATATCGATTACCCAGTTAAAAAAGCTCCCGCATAAGCAACTCGCAGAACTGGCAAACATTATTAACTCCATCATGAGACTGCAACACTTCCCGGCGTCTTGGAAACACGCACATATAGCGGTTATACCCAAGAAAGGAGCAAAATCATCTCCATCTGATTACAGGCCTATCAGCCTTCTCAGCGCCATTTCGAAGCTTGCCGAGAGGGCAATACTCTACGCTCTCAACTCTTTCACAAAGGAAAACAACATCATTCCAGATGAACAATTCGGCTTTCGTGCTCACCACTCATCCGTCCATCAAGCTTCCCGTCTGGCTGCACACATCCATCATGCTCTTGACCAACGTAAAAAGCTTGGGGCAGTTCTTCTGGACCTAACCAAAGCCTTCGACAAGGTCTGGCACGACGGATTGTTCGCAAAGTGCGTGCGGTTAGGCCTCCCAGAAGACCTAACCGCTCTCATCAAGTCCTATCTCTCGGACAGATCTTTCCAGGTCAAGATCAGGGCGTCACTTTCCAGTCGTAAACAAATCGATGCTGGCGTACCTCAAGGTTCCCCGCTGGCCCCAGCCTTATTTAATCTCTTTATTTCAGATATGCCGAGAAAAGAGCATATTGACGTCGCCTTTTACGCTGACGACACTGCTTTCTTCACGGCCGCCAGGTTCGAAGTTACAATTCATGAGCGTTTACAGAAGCAGCTCGATCATGCGGTCAAGTGGTTCAAATTCTGGAGGTTGCAAATCAACCCCCTGAAAACCCAGGCCATCATTTTCCACAAGAAGCGTTACGCACTGCGCGTCTCGCAACTTAAGATCGACACCGCAATAATTCCATGGCTGGATAACGTCACGTACCTAGGTCTTCACTTCGACCGGCGGTTCGGTTGGCATTCCCAAATCCAGAAAGCAATCCAAAAAGGTTCGGGGATAGCAAACCTGCTATCTCCTCTGATCTGCCCTTCTAGCAGGCTTCCCATCTCCATCAAATGCTTATTTTACAAGATGTTAATTCGGTCCGTACTCCTCTACGGATCTAATGTCTACTTCAAGTTTGTTACACCCAACCAGGTCAAACGGCTTCAAGTTTTCCAAAATAAGCTCCTCAGGAGAATATTAAACGCTCCATGGTTTGTCAGAAATAATCAAATCCATAGGGAAACTGACACTCCAGAAATCAAGCACTTCATATCTCAATCATTCCACAAACAACAACTCAGCTCAAGTTCTTCTGAAAACGCGCTTGTTCGCGAGCTGGTTGACATGCTGGGAGCTTAGCACCGCGTCACCGCTAAGCTCTCCCCCTTTTCCAGGCTGAAACGACCTCATCCGTCGCTACAGTCATAACTTTTGCCCCCATACAACAGTACCCAGTTGTGTGTTAACTCAGGTTCGCGAATCAATAGAATCGCCGGGCTCTCGTGCCCAATAACGGCTGCCCGATCAGCGGGTGCCATATCCCCAAATTTAATGCAGTAGCAGTAGTGATCCACAGGGGTCAACTGTGAGGCGGTTTCGGTTTAGTGTATTGGTAAGCCCAGAGGCAGTCCCACATAACCCGGTCCAACTTGTCACTCCAGGGCAAGTCTCCGCGACCAGGTATGCGTCATGCATTCCACCGCCTGGTTTTTAGGCCAGAACAAAAAAAAAAAAAAAAAAAGATTCGATCTTCAATTTTTGGCTAACTTTCTTCCATCATGTAGATATTGTTTTTAACCAACTGCAGCAACCAAAAATCGAACCTATTGGAATAAGAGACGCTATCGATAATTTTGATCGCAATATTGTTCAAGTTCGAAATAATATTGGTAACATCAGCCACTAGAAAATAAATGCAACCGTCCAGGTAACAGTAAATTTGATCACCGAATTTCTGCTTTAGAGGTGTGTGATGTTATAATAAATTGTGCAAAAGATCTATTTTATATTAAAGAAAATCTAGTAGTTGCATCACTTTTCTTTTCGGATTACTTTGGAGAGTATTGCGGTAAATTTCCTGAGGATAAACTCACTTCCATATGTTCATTTTATCGCGCACTTGAAGAACGATTACGAACTGAACTGTCAGTTAATTATTCGAAAAATGATTAAGAAGCACGTTAAAGGGTGCACTACCTCTTCTTAAATGTTTAGTAGCAAACAATCTAAGAGACACGTTGAAGGAGACTAGACAATTATTGGAAATCGTGGTAACAACTCCCATGACATCAGAGGCCGAAAGGTGTTTCTGAACAGTAAAGGGAATCAAAACGTTTTTCACAAATTTAATGGCCGAAGATCGTTTAACAGCCATTTCCATGCTATCTATTGAAAAATAGTTTATCCCGAAAATAGATAATTTTAATGACAAAGTGATTACCAAATTTGTGAATAGAAAGGAATGTAGTATAGACTGGTGTATATATGTATATAGATTTTTATTATACTACCAATTTTTTTTATAAATTAAGTTTTTTCACACCTTAAAATTTTTATCAGAAGCCGCCGCTGAAAAAACCCTGTACTCTCTTTTAAAGCAACATGTACGAATCGAGAATTGTTATCATGTAGTTTAATTTAATGTTCTTTATTACTTTCGCCATTTTTATGCCCGTAAATTCATAATAAAAATCCTAAAACGTTTCAGGTTTTGGCAGAACGAGAAAAACGCCTCGGTAGCGACAGTGTTACTAGTTCAATGGACGATTTAAACGAAAAGTCGAAAAACGACCCGGCTCATCATTTACTTGAAGAAATAAGGCAAGCAGTGAGTGAAGCCAACGCCAAAGGTAAGATTTTTTTACTCGAAACTTCGCTTTGCTTAGGAAAAACGTTGATATGCGCGAGATGAACAGGAGGGGTGGCCAAAACATTTCAAGCTTTTTGTACATTTTTACCGCAAATTCCAGTTCAATGATTTAATATTTTTATAGAGACCGGGATAAATAATAAGTCCATTGTGCAGGATCGAAAACGTACAATAGCTGATACCGTACAAACTGTTGAAACTGGTGAGTGATTTGTATGTGGCCTAGTAACGCCAACCTGGTGAAATATCCCTATTAACATCACTGACCGCTTCTGCTTAATTCGCTTTCTAAGATTATTCTTTGTTGTGTACTAAACAAAGCTTCCAGGTCATACAAACTAATGCATATAATTTTAAGAACACTTTTGAGACTATAAAAATTACCCAATATAAATCAACTACATTCACATCATTTAATGCAGATACAAATCACACACTGATAATATTACTTCTTATTAATGCACAGTTCATTTATTTTTTTATATCCCTATATATAGTTAATAATCTAAATAAAATATGTATTAACATACCCATAAAATTGCGCTGTTAAATGAACTGAATAATATGCTCAGAATGGTTTTAATTGTTTTGCTCTGAAAAGTTTAGGACTTCCACCTCCTTATCTAACAAATATAATAAGCGGTTTGGTAAGAAAGTAATTTTGTATTTGTACAAATTCAAGGTATTTATAATAATTAACAGATGGGCCAATATTTGCTATATAAGATACTTGAAGTAAAGAAGAGCAAGTACTTGAGTTGAATAACTAATATAACGAACACATACACACATATATGTTATCAGAAATGGGTTATAGGTGGGATGAGCTTAACAACTTTTTTTATGTATACCAATGACGGAAACTAAGTCCATTCATTTAAGATGGACTTAAGTCACTATTATGACTTAACTTGCTTGTGCATTACTTAGAGAGACCAATGATAAGAAACAGCCACCTATGGTACTATATTAATAAGTACTTAATAGATAAACATTAATCAAATGATTTTTATTATATTGTTTCTCAAAATACAGTAATGAATGAATAGAAGAATAGTGTGTATATCATGACTATTATTATTATATTATTAAATTGAGATATTTGTTTTATTTGGGGTTCGATACAACTTTAATGTTATCCAAATTGTTCCCATTGAACCAACAAAAATAAAATAATTTACAAATTTATTATCTTGAAGATTATAATACAATTAAACAATTTACTACCGTGAAATCTTCAGTAACATTATTTAAAAACTAACATTATAAATTCTATATCAAATATAATTCATAATTCTTGGATATTTTACATATTTTTATAAAACCCTTTATTTAAAGTTTGCACAAATCTTTGAATTTTAAACTATTTATTGTGAAATTCTCATGTGATTATTTAATGCCAAACCAATGACAAGTAAATTTTAAAGCTTGTTTGTATTTAAACTCAATATGCACTGTTTTACTCTCTCTTTTCTCCATGACTGGGTTGTTTATATTATTACTTGTGTGTTGCTGGTTACTACCTACTTGCTTCTTATTTATTGCCCCACTTCGTGTCATCAGCAAATATAGCCATGGTGGTTTCCGTTTGTGATATTTTCACTAGTGTAGAGTATATGTGACCTTGTGATAGAAACAAAGAAATGACAGTAAGTCGTAATATAAAAAGTATATTTAGTTAAACTCTTTTAAAAGAGCTTTATTTCACCTAACAACGCTGAAATCACTTTCTTATCAATCCCATATGTAATTTTTTCTCGATTGCTCAAAGTGTGCTATAGTAACCTGTTTGTTTCTGTGCCATATGTTATAGTTAAGAAAGTTGTTCCTGTTACGTTATCGCCCCCAGGTAGCACGCCTTGGCATCACCAAGGCAACACGTCTCCCGAGCCTCCCTCCCCATCTAGCCTCAGTTCTGGATCAGTGTCGCCGTCCAGACACGACACGTCGTGGGCGACCACCGATCTTAGTTTATCATCGTGTAGTATCGCTAGCGATAAACGCGGTTTCATGCACTCCACCCCGGTGAATGATTGGAATAAAGACCACGTAAGCTTACGTCTTCACTTTTCTTGTGATGACACATTCTAAATCATTGTTTTTTTACAGGTTTGCCAGTGGTTAATGCAAATCGGCCTAGAACAGCACATTACGAAATTCGCGGAGCTTCAGGTCAACGGCAACGCACTGTTACTGCTCACGTCGGCGGACTTCAAAATATTGGGTATCACGAGCGACGACAAAAGCCGGCTGAAACGGAAAATCAAAGAACTGAAAGTACAAGCGGAGAAGGAACGCAAACAGATGGAGCGCGACCGTAAAGAGAAGGAGAAACAACTGAGAAAAGCGGAGAAAGCCAGTAAAAAGAAATGAGGTAGCTTAGAACCAACGCAACACTTTCCCTACGTCTAAAATTCATTTCGAAATCGACTTCTTTCGAATGATAGAACTACTTTATGTTTCACCGCAACAGTAACTGTATCATACACTTGAAGTTTGAATGTGTACGAGTTATTTCGAGGCCATATTATTTTGCAGTAAGAATCCAACTTGTCTGTGTAAATATATAGATGTAATAACTGCGACTCAAAACGAGAACCGAGTGTTAGTGGATTTGACTGTGATGCAAATAGTTTTTAGAAATAAGTTGTTTTTCGTTTGAATATGAAATTATTTCCGTTATATCGTATAAATGATTTTTGTTGTCGGACCGGAAAAGTGTAACTAATCTAAGAGAAACATTTAAGCATTTATAAACGTGGTAGATATAAATTGGTGTGTCATTCTTCAAACGGTAAAGCACAAAATTATTTAAGATGGAAACGGAAGCGATAAGAATCCTGTCTTTATTTTTCGTACGACGTGCAATTTATTTATTTATTTATTTATTTTTTAAAATAGTTCACCCCTAAGGTTGTAGTTCAGTTGTATTTTTATAGAAACTCGGTTTAATCAATCCCTCTCCCCACCTCCGCCGTGTACAAGAGGATTTGTTTCTTGTAAAAACTGTAATCAAAAACAATTCGTGTAAGCATTAAGGTAGATTAACGGTAATTCTTTAAAAGTTTACAAAACTATATATATACGAAATATAGATGTGTCAAGTGTACAAGGTATTTGTAAATATTCATAATATTGTTTTTCTTTTTTTTTATATAGTACTTATTTGTTTTTTTTTAATTAATTTCCTATTTATTTGCGTTCCTTTTATTGACGATGTATGTTTCTGAAATCATACGGACCTTTCATCATAATCAAGAGTGTTAATTTAGATCCCCATGTATAGTTTAGGTGGTCGTAATATATATTTGTAATGTTAATTAGTATAATACTTGCCATATTTCCAGTTTTTATACATAGAGTTAGAGTAAGAACTTATCGAGTTGGCAGCTTCTTATTTTGTTTATATTTTCTAAAATTTATCTAAATACCAAAGAGGAATATATTTTTCATAAAGTTAGACTAGACCTAGAGGGTTTTATAGACCGCTAATTATATTTCTCCGGTGGCAATACTATCGAATTTCAGAAACATAAATGATCGCTAAATTGTTCACGACTATTAAGAATTTTTTAACGATTTTATTATATGTGATAATTTTCGACTTTAATTCGTTTTGTTGAAGAAAAAAAACTGATTGTGATTTCTGTGTATTTGTGTTTGTTTTAATTAAGCGAATCCTTCAGGCTTTTTAAATGATACATTTCTTATTATACCAGTACAAACAGAAATCAAATCCATGAAGGCAGTAAAACACCAAAAAATTAAATTTTTACAATTTATACAGGACCTCATCGATATCTTCACATTGTGAATACCATGAATATTATTTAAACTTAAATATAGGTAGGGTGATGATCACTCATTGTTCAACAAGAAAAATATTAATGCATCAAAAAAGTATAAATTGTAAAATAACCTGTTCACTAGCTCATCAGTCTTGTTTTAGTTGTGGGACCAACGAATCCTTTCATTTTTAATTTGTGCACGCTCATTGCTCAAATTTTCCAAGTTTGTCAATACCATTTGTCTTTGGAACCTACCGTAATTTTTTGTAATGATAGTTTTTTAAGATTACTTATTTGTGATTTGTTTTTAACTTTTTGTAAGTAAAAGAATCCGAATCAAATGTAGAACGAATAAACAATAAATCAATTGTATTTGTAAATCGTTTTCTTCATATTTTTACAGCCCTACATGCCGTTTTCATGTCATTCCAATTACATAACGCGATTAATGATTTCGATAGTACTGATTATTCAGATTTGCTCTTGAAAAAACAGTTCTTATCTTTGAATTTCTGTAGTACTGATGGTTCATCAAAACTAAAATTAATAAAAGATGAGATTAATTGCATTCTGGCAGGTCTTCAGGCTACTTATTTATGTAAGTTTTTTTTTGATACATTTCAAAGTTTCTTTTTTACCAACTATGGTTTATATACAGCTGTATGGACCTACTGTTTAACGTAGGCTCCAAACTACGGTCCTCGACATTAAGCCTACCGACTAGCCATTGACCTACTTAGAGATCATCCCAGAAGACATCAGGTCTTTACCAGCCTGGTTACTGGCGTGATTGGGATGGTTGTTCCTTGTCGGGTTTTCCACTGTTGCTTATAAAGACAATTACAATCACTGCGCCACCACGCCGACTATGTACATTTTGGTTTGTGTATACGAAACAATTTTTTTTCGACGATATTGTAATTGATGCGCTAACATTGTTCATTTTTTAAACTAAAAGCTTAAAATATGAACATTTGCCACCACTAGAAAAGGGACATATAAAATATGAATGGTTTAAAACTACATAACTTTTATTTTATGGAAAGAGTACCGACTTGTTGAACGGCAAGATACTGGCCTATAGATATTCTAACATAAACGAACCTATAATGTGACTGACTAGATATCTCACTCATCACATTTTTCAGTCTAATAAAAACACATCGTCTTTTTCATTCTTCAATTGAACTACAGGGCCATATCAGTTGTATTACATATCAATATATATACAGGGTGTTTTAAAAAATTCCATGCAAATTTAATTCATCCTAACACGAAAGTATTGTACCGTAATAGACCATTTTTGTTCCATCGGATTCTACGTGTGTTTATATACCATTGTGTTAAGTTTCGATTCTATGCTAACTCATTTTCTCGTCTTTTTGGAGTGTCAAACAAACGTAATGCATGGTAATAACAGGAAGATCACCAAAAAGACTGGTATAAGCAAGCCGTTGCTTCATCAAATAGTCAAAAAGGTGTTCAACCTCAAACTCCAAAAAGTTTAGCAGCGACAATGCGACTTGGACGTTCTAACAGGACTCCGGTCAGGCTCATAAAGCAAGAGCGACGCAAGACTGCTGCCGAGCCTATTTTCCGGATTTCATCATGTGGTTCACTTTAAAGGCCAGGGCCTGTGCTACATTCCACAAAAGTTTGGAGTCGCTGAAGCAATCGCTGCGTCGAGATTGTCGCCAGAAAACCTGCGGACCATTCCAAAACACGAAAACACTTCGAAACCAGCTGAGTATATAACTGCTAAAGGTCCATGTTATTGTTATTTATTGTTGTTTTGTTAAATTTATCTAACTTAATAAAATGATCGCTTAAAATGTTTTATTCAAGGAGATTTAGAGGATTATATATAATGTGTCGTCAGTTTTCTAGTCGTAGTCAATTTGCCTCACAGTTCAAGTATTTTCTCTGTAGTTCGAAATCATAGATCATTTTACAATTTGTTCATTTTTGCAATGAGCGAAGACTACTACTACTACTTACCATCATGACAAGCCACCTTTAACACCAGTTGAAACAGTATAAAGACCTGTCAAAAGAACTGTTGATCGAGACACAAAACATTAATGAATCTCTGGATTTATTGATCTGAACTTCCACTTCAAAACGTCTTTCTTTAGGCACCAAAATCGATGAAGTAGCAACATTTTTGGCCGTAATTATCTTCAGCAAAATATTTCAAGGGGTCTTAAAAGCAATTGCGACAACTGGACGTTTAATCACGCCTTTAATTGTTCATATTTTAGCAGCCATTTCCATTCACATGAATAAGCAGCGTTAAAAAAATAATGCACCCATATGAGCTTCATCAAGTGGCAATGCAGTCTATGTACCTCACAGTGGACGCTAGGATACATTTTGAATGATTTGAGAGATTAATTAGCTACGAATATCGTACTATTGGAGTTTTTTTTAATTGCACGTCTAGGCACCTAGTTCATTCAAATTCGGTCGAATATATGTGGCAGAGTTCCTAGATTCATACCACCAAGAACTAAGAAACTGCTCTAGATTTTTGAACATGTCATATAGAGGTCGTTTCATTCTATTTCAACATAAATTCACATTTATTTAAAAAAAAAACTATAGCTAAAAATCATGCTAGTGTTTTTTTGTGTGTTAGTATGTTTTTGAATATTTATTTTTCTAGTTATTTTGTATTGAGTGAATCTGTTGTGAATACAAAAACTGAGTAACTTAATCCAGGTTATTTGCCTATTTTTACTACAGAAGCCTACTTGATTATTATATACTGCTGAATAGGTCTCTCCGAAATATAAACAAATAAGAAATTGAGCAAGTAAAATAATTTATTATAATCATCTCGTTTCTTTAATGTAACACACATAAAGCACAGGAGACTAAAGAACATATAAATCAATGACTGTCCTAAAAAATCTAACACACCACTACACTCCGTGTGACCTAAACATAACAAAATACACCTTAAGTTCGTAGATTCTCCAGTTAGATTTCTTTAGTAAATATACTTTTATATAGAATATTGTTTTTGGTCTGATAAGATCACTAAAATCGAGTCTTTAATCTCTATGACTATCACTAGAAAAGATTATATTATTAAAAACTAGTAAGTGAATCACGATACGATGTCAGTTGCAATTCACGGAATAACAAACATTTTGGTGGGCGAAACGAACTTTCATCGAACCACTTCCCAATATCTCGATAGTTACAAAATGTTTATACAAATACATCAATCTATATATAATGAGAAACGGGGATTGTTTTCGATTTATATGAAGGAAATACCTTTATAAACAAAATATATATAATAAAATTTTATAAAATACATTTTTTTTTGAAATATTTAAAATTTATACAATACGGGAATGTATGTTACATATAAATTCAGAATATATCTTAATTTTTACAGTTAGGTAGAGTTAAGAGTCAATTAACATTATTGTACTCTTAAACAATAGCTTCCATAAATATTTTTGTCACAAAAAATTTACTATAGTTTTAGAAAATCTCAAATAATCTCGCCACGATCATAAAATAATCCCTGCTGTACAATATTGCTTTAAAATAAATAACAATGCTCACAATATATAAAAAAAACAAAATCAAATATTTAACAAATGCAGCAAACTTATTTTTCTAACAGTTATATTTCTGTTTCAGTGTGCGATGTAGTGCGACTACCTTCTCTGGAACCCTTAAAACTGCATTTCTCGTTCTCCCTGAAATTCTTGTATTTCAGCTTGCCAATCTCCACAGTCTTCATGAATTCACTCTCCCCGAACAGGAACCTTTTCACGTTCTCTTCGATCTCCTCGTACCGTACCCTATCCAGATTTTTACCTAGCTTCGGCTTATGGGGCCTCCTTAGATGGGGTTTCAACTCCTCCGCCCTAGAATTATCAGAACTACTGACGTTATCGTTTTCGATCGTTACTTGTACCCAATCCGATATTCTCTGTTGGTGCTGTACAGAATTTTCACTTACGACGCTAATGTGCTTGCTTTCGTGGCTAGACGTCGATTCGGTCTCCTGCTTGTAGTGTTTCTTAGCGATATCACAATATTTATGACTTGTCTAAAAGACATGGGTCTTTTAGGGGTTTTCTTTCACATATTTTCATGCAGAACACTTTAAAGCACCATGCAGATACAATAAACGATACTTAAATCAACTCTATATGATATAGCATGGATTTATTTCCATATATACACCAGATTTTTTTAGGTAACCTGACCTATTTTATAAATATAATGTATCATATACTTTCTAAAATAACTACATTAATTTATTACCATGCAATATTCAAGTTGTGCAAAATATATATAACCAATTTTTTTATGAAAAAAAACTTAATAATTTTAAATAATAGAATAATCATCTGGCTTTGCGAAAAGCCCTTTTAAATTTTAATATCAACAGCCTATGTTTTGTTAAAATGTTATAGCAACAGGACATAGTTATAGGAGGTTTCAACAAAAACTGGTCGATGTTAATGCCGTCTATGAGGTATTAACATCTCGCATTTTTAATTTGAAAGAATCAGATAAATGCTATTATTCAGCGGCCCTGCCACAAAATCAGCATCAAACACTATTTTTTTGTGGACTTCTCAGCACACACAAATTTTTTGTTGGTTCCTGTGCCTAATTGAAAAGCCATATAATTATTGAATCATTTGAACTACTGCTCAAACAATTTCAAAATGATACTTCTGAATTTTGGTAATCAAATCTCTTTCTATTCCCTCTATCTCCTGGTGCTGATAATAAAATAATTGTATAAATATATAAAAAAAAAGATCAATTAAATACGTGCAAACAAATATTTAACAAATAACAATGCTAAACTTATATAATGGTAACTTTGGCCACTAACATCGATTTTTAATTGATTTATAATTTTATGATCTATAATCTCATAATGCCCAACAATATAAGGGGACTGAGGTGTTTAATATTGTTGGTTCTACACACAAACATGCATAATAATTAAATATATAAACAAGTATTGTTTTAGCTTCAGGTCATACCTGAGACAGTGTGTTGTTCTTATGGCCTCTAGTTAGCAATACCGGGCCTACATTATTGTGTGCATTATCTAACAGAATGTTTTTTGAATTTGTGTGAATGCTCAGGGGAGATTTTAGGTGCGTCGTCATATCTCCAGCAGATACTTTGATTTTATTAGTTCCCGATCTCTCATTCTCTACTATTACTTCATCCACTATACTTAATCCTTGAAATTTGTGAAGTTCTGGAATATTATTTGTGCAGTCATTAGTATTTATGTCTTGAAAATCTATCAAATCACTAGATAAAACATTTGTGTTGACCTCAGGCACATCAACCATTATTAAGCTTGAATTATTCTTTGTTGAGCTTTTATGAATGCTGGTTTTCAATACATTTTTTTCTGATTCATTTGAGCAGGACTTTTCTTTATCTATTAAAAAATTATTGGGTTGTACTTTAACAATATTTTGCACGCCTTGTGTTGTTTCTAATGGCAGAGGAACAATTGTTCCTGAGTAAGAAGGTATTCTTTTAACTTTTTCATCAATAGCTTTCACTATTTGCAAACCTAGAAGCATTTAAAAATTCAGAGCATTAAAATACAATAACCATTTAAAACTTACTATTTGTTTGTGAAATTACTTCATTGCATTTTAAACATACATTTTCTTTGTATTCTCCAGTTTGGGTACCAACACTGTGATGGGTTACATCATAAATGATTTTTAAACTTTTTGCACAAGTACATGTATCACAATGTTTTGCTAAAGCTCTTTCTTTCTGTCTTTCTTCTAACACTAAAACATTTTTTGTTATTAACATAAATACAAAACATAATTAAGCATATATTTACATTTGTTGAGCGATTAAATTACTCAAGGTTAATAATAAACAAGAAAAAGTAATTAAATTAACATTTAACATTGATCACTTTCAAAGCAAATAAAAACAAAGCCTTGAAATAATACCTTTTGCCATAATTGCAGCTGAAACAATATCTACTTCTGGTTTTTCAATGTCATCACCAGTCCTTCTATCTGGCCTTGGGGATTTTGGTACTGAATAAACCATTGCTGTTGGAGGAAATGTGGGTATAGGGACTTTAATACTTTTTGGTTCTAATGGGATCTTTTTTTCTTCATTTGGTTTCCTTTTGTTATTCATATATGAAGAAACTTCTGTTTGTACTTCTACTGGTAACTAAATGACTTATTTAAGCAAATAATTTTGTTATGTTTTTTTTACTTACCGTATCAAATTTATGAGCAACAAAATTAGTTTGTTTGCATTGTAAAAATTGTACAGCTAGGCTGACATCATTCTTGTATCTTTCCTAAAAATATTTACATGTTACACTTTATATATATCACCAAATTATACTTTTTAGTTATCTTACATTATCTGTTGTTAATTTTTTAATGGCATAATTAGCTTCTGCCAAGTTTTGTGATAATGTAGCAACATCTTTTGTTAAAATATTTTTTTCTGTTTCACACATATCTACAAGCTTTAAAAGTTTATCTTCAAGGCCTTGGTTTACTCTTTGGACCCTTCTATGTGCTTCATATAATCTATAATTTCATATTAAATAAATGACCAATTCAATAAAATATGTATTAGTACCTTTTATATTTATCTTGCCATGTTAGTAATTCTTCTCTTAGTGCTACAACTTCTCCACTTGGAAACTTATTAGCCTCATTCAAAAAGTTAGTTTCCATCATTACTATATGGTTTTCTTTTTCTACTAATTTTTGTTTCAAATTTTCAATTTCTACATGAAGTTGAACATCATGATCGCTTGACAAACATTTCTTGCAAGTACAACCACATTCCTAAAAATATAGTAAGTGTAACATACTCTCAAGAAGTAGCATAAACAATAATACGTACCTTGCATTTATTATTTGCCATTGTAAAATATAAAGTCTTTGAAATCTGGAAAATATGTTCATATAAATTCTTTTATTGGAAAAATTGCAAAAAATTAGAAACAGGATGAACTGATCTAAAATGCCCTAAAATCAAATTACACAATCACTGATAGAATATTAGCTAATAAGCAAAAATTAATTTTATTTTCTTAAGTGATAACTTGACGTTAAAGAAACTAGTTTACATGTCACTTGAACAAAAATATGCAAATTGCGGATATATTTTACATGAATCATCAGTCAAGAATAGACAGGCAAGAGAACTGTTTTATCGATAGACACTGTATATTTAGTTGCCTGATTATAGGATTTTTTAAATCGAGAGGTCGGCAAACTTCGTTTGAGGATCCGACGGAAGCCGTTTGAATTTCAAACAAATGCCGGGCGCTGAACTTAGCCGGCTTGAAGGCACTTGGGTCGGGAAAAGCCAGTTTGGCGTGAACTTTCAAGGGTTGTGGAGTTTATCGTGGTTAATTCCGTTTATTTACGTTTACCACTAGACTTTGTATATTTTTCGGTTTTTCAGACTCAAATATGACGATAAAAGTGTCAACTCTGGTCGTTGTTCGTGTTGTGTAAATTATTATTATCTGTATTGGATAAATTATTCTAGTTTAACATGTCTGGAATCAATAGTTTTATAGTTCTGCTCGTATCAATAGGTTTGTATATTTTGTATTTATTAAATCGTATTAGTTATATAGTATAATATTGCTTTGTTTATATTGTTTTGAAAAAATAAATAGAATTGGTGAACCTATTTTACCAACAATAGGTTCGAAATGCATCCGTTTAATTTAAAAGATTATATTCTTTTACCTGCCTTTGGATCATTTTCAAAACCCCAATCATTAAGAGGTTAAACAGCTAATCTCCGGTTATTTATATGGTCTACTTGACAACTTTTGAATTATTCAGCTCTTTTTTGTTGTTCCCACGAGATTAAGGAATGTTTGTAAATAATCTTTAAAATCCATTTCAGGCGTGGATACGGCTAAAACGTATCTCTTTTTGAATGGAAAAAGGTTAAATCTCGATCGGTGTGTGATAGTAATGAGCCTGTACCGGTATGGCTAAACTCAAGATCAAGGTGCGCTCTTTCCCTGCAGACAAACCGGAATATTCACGACCATTACGGGCAGATTTGTATGTCTTGAATGCTACAAAAAGCTTGTACAGGGTGTTACGTCAACGTATTTTTGATTATATTCGATAATTAAATGGTGAATGCATTTCTACACGGTTTTTATTAAAATGAATGGATATAAAAAAGACATTTTTGAAGTTTTAAAATTTATTTCGGTTTTTAATATGTTCTAAAAATAAGAATTTCAGCTTGTGTGGTGTATTAAAAAGCTTATAAAAGGATTATTTGTTAATTGAAAATAAATTTTTATTTATTATGAATATTTTGTCTATAAAAACATCAGTAATTAATAAGATTTTACAAAATTAACAGTGTGATTATTAATTTTAATTGCTCCTTTCAGTTTTAAATAGCAAGATATTCTCAAAGTTTGATCTGGCTAGTAAATGTTTTTATTCCAGGAACTATTAGTGGTTTATCCGTTATTAAGTATTTGTACCAAGTGTTTTATGCAATTTTCTGGAATGTACTGGGCTGTGTGAGTGGTGTTTCATCTAGATAGAACGATCTTTTAGGTTTTATTTTTACGTATGTTAACGAGAATTACCTTTTTTTCTCCCACTAATATTAGTATATGCAGCTTTATATAAGTGTGCATCTTTATATAAGTATGTATTACCCTTTTGATTATTTTTGGCAATCACTATCGCTTTTATCCCTTTATTTATGTTATCTGATTCTGTTTGGAAACATTTGATTACTCTAATATACTAATTGAATGAATACATTAACACTATTCTGATGTACTTCTACAGTGTTGTTTACAGGTTTGAGCAATATCTCAAATATTCGTAATTAAAGAATGTCATTGCAATACAAATGCATATTTGGTATTTGTAATTCATATACTCATCATATACTTCTCATCATTTAGCAAAATATTGAAGTCATTATCTTGGACATGAGTTAATATATCCCTGTTCTTCAATACGAAACTGTCTTGACAATCTCATAGTACAGCTTATGAGAAAAAATCAGTAGAAATTAAATGACTTAAAGTTCGTTATAACTAGTATACTTAGAGGCATTCATTGAATTGTATTGAAGTATTAAAGTATTGAAAGCAGTTGCTACAATATTGTTTCATTTAGACCTTCGATCTGCTTACGAGCACATTTTATCTTCTACGTTTAAAAAATTGCCTCTTCTGAGTTCAGAGTCAGAGCCGGGTGACTGTCATGTCGGCGTTCGATGAGTTGAAAATCAATTCGCATTGTATGCAAATGAGGATCCGTGATATAATTATACCACTAAACACATACAAAATTTGTTATTATATGAATGACAGCAGAATAATAATGACCCACTATTATTTTCACTTAAACGCGTTGAATGCTAAAGATATATAACTTTTGACTTAGTTAAATATAGAATTGATTAATATAATGTATATATAGAATATTAAATTGACAAAAATTACACTAAGAGATATGTGAAAGTTACGGAAGAGAAGTATAGCAGAACGTGTCTAAATTGGTTCAACGTGTAGAAAATAAGCTTAATGATGTGATCTGTTGCTAAAAATTCAGTTTTCTGTCGTTATCAACATTTTGAGGACTTAACTATTTTCTGTGAGGTAACATTTCGATTGGTTTTCTAGTGTTATGGTCAGCATTGATGGTGATCTTTTCTGGTAGAGCATCATCACTGACCACTGACTGATAATGTTCATGATGTTTCCACCCTTTTGTCGCTTTAACTACCCACCCGGAACGGTAATAACGTCAAATTTATCACAGTTGCGGTTAATTATCGACTCAATTAACTGGAATTTATTTTCCGCGAAGCAATAGATTATTAGCGGCTTTGTGTCGGTATTCCTATCACAAGAAATGATTAATCTAGTAGGCATAGAGGTCGTAAATAGTCGTCGAATCAATTTCACGGATCGGTATTACTCGTCGACAAAGAGTTGTACGTCTTTTGTTTTATTGGTTGTTGTCAGAAAGATTTACGTTATTCTATTTAACGTGTTTGTTTATTTTATTTTTTACATAGGATATAAATATTAGTGATTTAATTGTTGTACTCGATATTTTATCAGTAATTTGCTCAGAATAATTATAAAAACAACTTTTATTCATTTTATTAGCAAAATATCTCAACGTTTGGGATATTGATTGAGCTGGGTTTTCATGTAATAAGTCTTGGAGTTCATTGTCTTCGAGTGTTTTTATCATTCAGGTAGTTTTTTGTCATTAAAATAAAAATACACCACATTTACTTCGTTGAAACGAAAGCCAGCAGTTAGAATATGACGCAGCAGCATCATCATCATATATTTCTAAAAGGGTTTGATGGGCTTCGGCAGAAGATTTATTAAAATAAATCTTGCGATATTTTCAAAAATTTCTTAGGGTTCAATAAAATATTTTTAACAAAAAAATTGAATCGACTTCAAAAAATAAATAAGGAACTCGCAAAAAAGTAAAAAAAAAAAACAAACTGATTGTTATCACAAAAAAAAGTTTTAAAATAAAATATGTACATAATAATCGTTGTATTAACTAAATAAAAATAAACAAAAAACTTATTTAACCTATCTACTACACGTATTTTGTATTCTACTATATACACACAATTTAGCTTAATACCTACCTAAACTTATTTATCTATTTACAATATTATTTTAACTACTTATTTTGTTAAAAATATTTTATTTTTCTCTTTTTAGTGTTAGATATTTACTCAATAAATTACCCAGTTATTTTATTAAGTATTACAATGAATAGCCCAAGTAAAGTGCAGCTCGTATGAGGAAGAATAGGAATAAAGAAACGATGATTGAAAAATGAGGAACGCTTCAGGCCCCGGGGTCGCTACCTAGTTTAGGTGATTTGAGAAATGTTCTAATTAAACTATAACAAAAAAGATTGCTACCCCCGTTGGGAATCGAACACGCGACCTACGCGTGTGGACTTAATGTTCTAACCGTTACACCATAGAAATATTTGCTTACAATGTTTCAAAAAGTGCTAATATGATATGGTTAGTGCTTAAAAAGCTGACTGAACTATTTCTGATTTTTCATCACATCAGTTGAGCAATTACATTATACACAAATATCTGATTATTTTAGATAAAAAAATATGTGAAAACTTTGTACATGCCTATGATTTCCCCCCATCAGATCCTAACTTGGTTCCAATGGGACCACCTCGGAAGTGCGCTCTTTCGAATAAAAAAAGAATTCTGAAAATCGGTCCATAATTGACGGAGAAATAAGCGAACATACATTAAAAATACATATATACAGCGGAACACAGAACCTCCTTCTTGATGGAAGTCGGTTAAAAATAAGGAAATAAATGTTGAAAAATAAGAATATAAGTTAAATATCTCTTTTTCCCCAAATATTTATCACCAAAATATCATTCCTGTAAAGTTGCATAATGCAGTTTGTATACGGTATTCGATTAGTTATTTATGGAAGTTATTTATTCACATTTTCTCATCTCTAGTTTCGTTTAAAGTATAAAAATATATTTTAAAGTATTTAAACATCACTAAGCATTACTAATACCAGCTATTGAAAATCCTCCCCGATTAAGTATCAAACCTAATAAGTTGCGAATCGGATTTAATATATGTTATATAGATAACGAATCAGGCGTTGGAACTACGGATCCTTCCTTTGTCTTTCTTGCCTTTGTCCCTACTGCGATTACCGCTTCAAATAGCCTACACAAATTCAACTAACTGTCAAGTTTGGTATCGATTCAAGCTACAGCTAAGCTCTCTAAAACTCGTCAGTTTTTCGTTAAATAATTAAAGGATTATACTACATTGGTAACCTGAAAAAAAACCTTTCTTAGAGATTTTTATTAGGAAAATATGTCGATATTTTTGACTGATATTTTCGATTTTGCTATATCGACATTTTATTCGAACCAATAACCTATTTTTTATCTAGATAACTACTAAAAGTTATTTTATGTCTGTTCTGATGTTATATCAGTTGTGTGTGTATATCTGAAATGTTACAATATCCTGAATTTACATTATTGTTCATATGGAAATAACTAAGTCTGTTTCTAAATTTAGTTTGAAAATTCTTTTATTTTTCGAGTAAAGTTAAATCAAATCAAGTATTCAAAATGTTTTTATTATACGAAAACTATAAAATATAGGTTTACCAATATTTTTAGCTGTAACGTATATAACATATTGGTTTTGGAAGAGATATAATTGATTGACAGGTAATTATATATTAATATAGCTTATATCTATATATAGTCTATTTAAAGTTTATTTGTATATCCGTCATCAAGATATTTAGTGTATTGCCTGACGCAATTTGTAAATTCGTTTTAGAATCAGTCTTACGTCTGACAACTGGACAACTTTGACAGGCTCTTTCATTTACGTGTTCGAACTAATCAGATAGTATTTTTTCTTTTTAACTAGAATAAAATGTGAAGGAAAATATTGTCTAAAACGAATTTACAAATTGCGTCAGGCAATACGTTAAACATCTTGATGACAAATAAACATTCAATAGAATATGCTTTTCCAAAAAAAAGGCGCTTAAGGCAAACAGAGTTCAAATCATTGAGTTTCCATTGTCAGTAATAATTCAATAACTATAATATCAGTACGAGAACGCAAAAGAAATGAACTATTTTTGTATTCAGATAAGTTATTATCAATCATATATTTCCTGTTGTTCTTTGTTTTTCCGTTGTTGTTGTTTATTACTTTTTCCTGCCCTCTTATTTCATCCATATCAGGACGGGATAAAGCCGGAGTCAAACTATAGTTACCTTTATAACGGGGACGTGCTGAAATTACCAGATACGCCACAATACGTCACCGTTTCCTCGCAGCAAAGAGAAATCCCGGCTAGACAACGGGGCCAATTTATTTGATTTATATTTTTGATATTTTTCCAGTTATCTGGGCACGTTTCGCCATGGGTTATCTAACGTGTTTGTTTTTCACGTTCTTCTGTTTCAGCGTTGTTCGCGTTCTGTTCGACCGCGGAGGAACCGTACTTCTCGCGGAGCCCCGAGGAGGTGTCGGTGAACGTCGGAGCTTCGGTGACCCTACCGTGCGAGGTGACACCTGGAAATGGCATCATCTACTATTGGGAACTGAACGGTGAGTGTTATATTTTATGATTCGGTGTTAAGAAATGTTGACACCACTTTAAAAATACATTATTTTAACTAAATGATAACGCAAGTGGAGCGACCTTGAGGCATGTCCAATATTACATCTTAGAATACCAGCCAGAAAGTATTATCCCACAGGTTGAATACATGCGGGGTGCCAGCAGCGTAGACTAGCAAACACTTAAAAGATCTGGCAACCCGCAGAAATTAATCTCGGATATTAATGAATGGTAGATTGAATGATTCAGTCGCTGACCATCATTCAGTTCACCATCGACTGCCCAAGTCTCATCTTAAGATAAAACCAGCGCGGTTCCCTTTTATCAGTTTGTATTTTCTTAATATTTTATATCGTCAATAAATAACGGTCACATAATGTAACCATAACTGTGTAGCATTTCGTGTAACCTCCATTCACAAATATCCCCAAAGAAGTATACACAATTTTGGATCTGGTCAACCAAAAGCCGACCGAGCATGATCGGTTTTTCTAACAGATGTCGCTAGGCTTAAGTATACAATGTTATGATTTGACGCATATGTCATTTTATTCATCCTACTGATATCACGCTTCAAAGTCATACATGTTAGTTATTTTACGAAAGTAACATTGTCATAGATTTATGCGTCTTTGAAAATGTTAAGTTTCGTGACTGAAAACCTGCATTTGCGATACGCATTAGTTCTCTTATTTACTAAAAAAAACAACCAATGCGAGTTATCGTATGTCTTTTTTCGTTTCTTTGTGGTTTTGGGAATTCAAAAGTAGCGATTTCGATGTGCCAGACAAAGAACGTTCTCGGTAGACCGAAAAAGTTTGAAGATGCGAAACTGCAAGAGTTATTGAATGTAAATCCAACCCAAACTCAAAAACAATTGGCAGAAGCGTTATATGTGCACATCAATTAAATGACAGGCAAATGGAAAGCCGAGAAATTGTCCCCTAAGAAATCCTAAGAGCCATAAATCACGGTTATCAACTGGCGAAGGCGTCCGATCAACTCTAAGGCCAAATCGTTTTGGTTGCAAGAAAGTGCTCTGTGTTTGGTGGGACCAGAGTGGCATGGTGTATTATGAACTGTTAAAACCTAGTGAAACAGTTAATAGTTATCTCTACCGAGAACCAATGATGAATTTGATACATGCATTGACCGAAAAACGTCCAGAATAGGTCCGAAGACGCGGTAAAGTGATTTTATTGCACGGTAATGTGCGTCTTATAAGGCAAAACCGGTCAAGGAAGTATACAGATAAGTTATTAAGTTATATTGTGTCTACTGTATTCCCCAGACGTTGTCACGTCCAGCACTTCTCTAATTTCGAAGAAATTAGAAAATGGTTCGTTAAATAATTTTTTACGATGAAGTCCATAAATTGGCCAATACTTTTTTGAAAACGATGTAGTTTTATTTTGACGAAAAAACAGTAATAACTTTCCGGTATGCCTTGTAGATTAGGGGGAAAGATCCAAATAAGCAGCCCGTTTTTCGAAATAGCTTCTAGTTTTCAAAATGCTCAATAAATTAATTATTTTACTATTTTGTACCATTAACGGCCATTTATTGCTTTCAAAATATAAATCAGAAATTAACAGATATTGAACTGACCCTTTTGTACTGCTTGGGACTTGCCTCACTCATTACGGTCCAACAGTAACCGCTCATCATGCCTTCGTCATAAAATCCTTGGTATCACCTTTCGATTTTCGCTATATCTTGGTGTAGTTTCTCTCCTTGCTCTTAGCCTAAGTCTTATGGGAAAAAATCAAGATATGAATGCAGAAAAGGTATTTTGAG
Organism: Rhynchophorus ferrugineus; assembly: GCF_030347505.1. Classification (NCBI taxonomy): domain Eukaryota; kingdom Metazoa; phylum Arthropoda; class Insecta; order Coleoptera; family Curculionidae; genus Rhynchophorus; species Rhynchophorus ferrugineus. The sequence continues at coordinate 36,889,533 of NW_027472585.1, read as the reverse complement.
AGACGTTGGAGCTCTAATCTTGTGGTAATTTTACAACAAATTTTCTATTACGTGCTTGTAATCCTGTGATTTGTGCTTATCGAGTAATTTGTAAACAACATTTTGAAACAATGTCCATGCTGCTGCTTCATTAGATGTTAAACATTTTATAAACTTTGCGTCAATCATAGGTTTTTGAATATCAGATCCGGCAAATATTCTTTAATAAATTAAATGCTTTTCTTCCGTAACGAAATCGCTTTCATTGCTCGCCGGCGATGAAAAAGTTCTTAGGGATTTTTTTGCACTTATGCCTGAACAAATTATTATCGAATCACTGTCTATTTGCTGAATTGGTTTCGACAGTGATGATATATTGAGATATTTATATTGTGCTATATTTGCATTTATACCGACGATATTCATGGAGCAAAAGTAGCAATTATCTACATGGTTTTTCTGTTCTCTTCGTAACGTTGGCACAGAAAATAAAAAGTATACATTTTCATCAAGTCACCGTTAGTACGGTTTTATTCTGCACGCGTTACAAAACAATTTCGGCACCGATGGCCTGTCAGTGTATATTAATACACATCTTTGAATGTATTTTCCATAATTTTTCCACGTTATCAAAGTTGCCTCTGCGTTTTCACACGTTCCAAAGCACAAAAACAAATTCCAAATGATGTTTAATGCAATATCATCGCCTGATTACAGTCGTTATGAGAGTGCAGTGTTGCCACAATACGGGAATTCGAAATCTAGAACCAATCCGAACAGATTTAGGATGCCGTGAATTCAGATTTTCAAATATCTTTCATTTTATCATTCTTATTCATTATTTCATACCTTCAAATATCGGATCATTCAAATAACATTTTAAGAATCGTTTTCATCTGTTCGAGTCCAAGAATTAACCCGCATTTGCAAACTGCCTAATTAAATACTAATAATTTATCGCACAAGGCATAGAGAAAATAATATGAACACCAGAAAACCTGGAAGAATGTGATACAGTTTGATCAATCATCATTTACACTACAGTTACAGGCCGAGTTTATGTATGGAGATACTACCTGCTTCCTACAGTCAAGATGGACGGTTATATCGTAGTATTCAGCTCTTATTCATAACAGGTGAATTGAAAAGTCCCCGGCCTGACGCATAGATGGCGCTACTGGTATTAAATCCATGCGTTTTTTACTTAGCCTTAACCCTCAAAAGATGCGTGTCTAAATTTGACAGCTGTCGGATCATTAGTGTGTGAATTATAGCATTTTGAGTGAAGCAACTTTTGTTATTGTGAAAAAAAATTGATAAAAAGGAATTTCGCGTGTTGATAAAATATTGCTTTTTGAAAGGAAAAATACAGTTGAAGCAAAATCAACCATCAAGGATTGGTATGCTAAGTTTAGACGTGGTGAAATAAGCACCGAAGACGGTAAACGCATTGGACGCCCAAAAGAGGTTATTACCTACGAAAACATTAAAAAAATCGACAAAATGATTTTGAAGACCATAAATTGAAATTGAATGAAATAGCAGACACTCTAAAGATATCACCTGAACGTGTACATCATACCATTCACGAATATTTGGGTATGAGAAAGCTCTGTGCAAACTGGGTGCCGCGCGAGCTCACTTTTGACCAAAAACAACGACGAGTTGATGATTCAGAGCAGTGTTTGAAGATGATCAAGCGTAATAAACCCGAGTTTTTGCGTCAACATAATTGAACCGTTGAGGAGAGTTTTAGAGCACAGAGTTAGGAGTAGATTTCCTTCTCCAACATATGATTTGCGTCTCCATTGGATATTTTGGATACCAGAATGGGATAATGTTCTGTTGAAGGCTTTCAAGTGTTTCTCATTACCAAAGTTCCTTCTAAATATTTGCCAGTACTTGTAATTTTCTGTAATTTTTATGTTTATTATTAAAACAATTTGTTCCAGGCTCCAAGGTGGTGAATACGACGAGAAGGTTTATGAAAGGCAGTAACCTTCACATCACGAGGGTTGACCGTGAACGTGACACGGGCGAATTCACTTGTATCGCTGAAGATATCACCCAAAATAATGCTGCTATCACCAGTTCACCAGCTTCTCTGCTTATAGAATGTAAGTACTAGTTTTCACGATATTTTTCATTAATCCATATTAAGCAATATATGCTACAAATTCTATTATTACTTGAAAGAAAATCAACTGTTTTAATTTTAATATCATTATTCTAAATTCGGAGAACTAATTCGGCAACATAACGTGTAATTAATAAAATAAAATTTAAAATAGATAATAAATAAACGTTGGAGCTATTAAAATTTATCAAAATTGTTTAATATTATACAAAAAATATTTTTAATATAATATTTACCGAGATTTATTCCAAATTATTGGATAATTCTGTGACAATTTAAACACGGTAAAACAGAGTTTCTAATAATACGAGAATTTCATTTTATATTTCATTGATTAAGTTAGACTAGTACTGTTATTTGCAACCATTTTTTTAAATATAACGTTTTTGGTGATATTCATACTCATGGTGTTTTAACGTTGTTTAGCGTTAATTGTTTGTTATTTTTTATTATATTCGACTTGGATTTACTTGTCAAAAGGAAAGGATCTTTAATTAAATTTTTAATGGCGAAGGATCAAAGTCAGAATGAGAAAATCAGAATCTCAGTTCTTGCAGTGGTTCACTTAAACATCAAATATTGATGATATTAGTGAACTAATGCTGCAAAATTGTCAATTTATTCATCATTGATAACGATTGAATATTATATACTCTAAAGCACCAGTCCTAGGAATATTCTGTAGACGAAATCTTGAAATCAAATTAAATAGACTGATGATTGGACACAGCCACTTCACATATTTCTTCCGATAAACCATTATGCGCCATTGTGGAATCCCCCTATCAGTTTCCTAAATCCTCTCCACTTGTGTGTCCCTATTTCCTACAAGACTCCTTAACCTACCTGCTTCTCTAGAAAATATATTCCCCCTTAACTTAAAAAATGTCTTATTTAATTAAATTAAATTTCTAAAGGAGATTGGCTTGTAGCCTAAAATTTAATTTTAACTGTGTATTTACAGCTTTGTGTTGATTTTACTTAATTTTGTGTATGTATAAATTGTTCTGTTTTGTTCTGTCCTATATCCGAACGTTTTATTGTTGCTAAGTAGGGTTTAAATCCTCTTTGTAATAGTAATGCTAATTTACACAGGTCGACAAGTAAGCTCCTTGAGCATTCATAAAAAGCTTTTTTTAATATCATGATTCAATATTTTTGATATTTCACGAAGCAGTTTTATTTAATATGCTTGTTTATAGTGCCTTAATTGGTGTAGAAAAGTATTTTGAAAATTGGTTCAGGCTAGAAGTTTTGAAACGCATCATATTAAGGAGTGCTAAACACAGAATATTATGAAGAAATCTTATTCTTTATTGAAAACTTCCTTTTCTGGACTTAGGAGGACTTAAATTACTTCTGCTATATATTATATCATATATAACAAGTCAATTGAAAAGTCCCCGGCCTACCATAGTAAAATACATTTTCTTGGCAAAGTTAGTTTTTTTTTATTCAACGTAATTCTCACCCACTCGTTATAGCGACCCTCTAACTTTTCGATACCATTTTTGTAGTACGATATGTCCTATGCTTCATTCGACGAAAATTTCTTCCCAGCGAGCATTCTTTTGAGATCTGAGAACAGGAAACAGTCGCTGGGGGCGAGATCTGGAGAATACGGTGGATGGATGGATTTTGCCATCGTTTGTCTTGGTGAAGCAGCACTTTCTTTTTCTTCAAATGTAACAGCGATTTCGTCCTTCAAACGGTCTAATAACGCTATGTAATAGTCGCTGTTGATGGTCCTTCCTTTTTCAAGGTAGTCAATGAAAATTATTCCATGCCCATCCCAAAATACAGACGCCATAACCTTGCCAGCCGACTGTTGCGTTTTCCTACGCTTTGGAGGGGTTCATCGTGTGCAGTCCACTCGGATGACTGTCGATTGGGGTTCGGAGTGAGATGACGGAGCCATGTTTCACCCATTGTCACATATCGACGCAAAAACTTGGATTTATTATGCTTGATCATCTTCAAACACTGCTCCGAATCATCAACTCGTCGTTGTTTTTGGTCAAAAGTGAGTTCGCGCGGCACCCACTTTGCACAGAGCTTCCTCATACCCAAATATTCGTGAATGATATGATGTACACGTTCAGTTGATATTTTTAGAGTGTCTGCTATTTAATTCAATTTCAATTTACGGTCATTCAAAATCATTTTGTGTTTTTTTTAATCTTTTCGTCGGTAACAACCTCTTTTGGGCGTCTACTGCGTTCACCGTCTTCGGTGCTCATTTCATCACGTCTAAATTTAGCATACGAATCCTTGATGGTTTTTGCTTCAATTGTATTTTTTCCCTTCAAAAAGCATTATTTTATCAACACGCGAAATTCTTTTTTATCCATTTTTTTCACAATATCAAAAGTTGCTTCACTCAAAATTATATCTAAATTATTCGAGAAGTTATTCTTAAAATATCTCAAACTAATCATCGAAGAAAAGCAATTCATTCGGGCTCACCAGTTTGGATTTAGAAACAAACATTTGACTATTGATTATAGGTACACCGTATACGGTTGTAATTGAAAAAATATATAGAATAAGGAACCATATTAATTTGTCATCTAGTGTCAATTACAAGACTGGCGGGTTGTTTAGTTTCTTGTTGGTAAAATTATTAGGAACATAGCTCATTTAATTTTATTCTCCATTGTTGCAGTATCATCCACAAATGTAGCTACCGAGTTTTAGTATGTCACTAGTATAAGGCAGATAGAGGATAGGGCCCAGAATGCTGCTGCCTTGAGGCACTCCTGCTTATATTTCTTTTAGTTCAGAATATTCTTCTTGTTTAATTCTGAAGAGTCTATTGGATATATATGATGTTAATATCTCTACGTATTGCTTTGACAGTATTTTGTTTAATTTATATATCAGTCTTGTGCCAAACTTTATCGAAGGCTTGTGCTACGCCTAGGAAACTTGCAGAGTATATTTGATTTCCAAAGAAGGCTCAATGATGTCCGACCTTGTCGATTATTAACTATTTTTTTCGGAATCTAAACGGATAGTCCGAAATTAGGTTGTTTTGTTTTAATATTGGACTTATTCTCTGGAGTAATATTTACCCGAAAAGTTTCAGCACAAATGTAAGTAGAGAAATATGTCTATACGATTTGACATCATTAGGTTACCAGGCTTTGGTATCATAATTAGTTCCTCCACTTTCCAATATGCAGGCACATATTTAACTCTAAAAAACTGCGTTAAAAATATTAGTAAGCTTTACTATGGCTGGTCTAGGCAGTTATTTTAGGATATGACCAGTGATACTGGTGACTTTTTCGGTTCGGCTTTATTCTTATCTCATTGGTTAGTTCTCTTGGGGTTACTGAGATTGTTACTTGTGACTTCAAGTTACCACTACTAGTTATGACAAGGTTTTTCTGTTCACGGTTGGAAGTCTAGAATTCGACTAGATGTTCAGAGCTTTGCTATTTGTTTATTGTCTCTGGCCCATGGTCCGTTTTGACTATATGTGGTATAGATGTTATATGCCTCTTAGTTCTCTAGATTTCTCTCTAAAGTGAGTAATCGGCCTCTTTATATGCCGGTAGTCCTTGAATATAGGTGTTTATTGAATCTTCCTTTAGTTTTTGGATTTCTCACCTAAGCGTTTGAGTTTTATTATTTAGTATTATCTTATCTGTAGGACCCCTAGTTTGTTGCCAACTTCTTCCGACTTCTCTTTTTTCATTAACTAGTTCTCGAACTTCCGCTGGGTAATTTGTACCTTTAGTTATGTGTGTACTCCAAATTCATAAGGCTTTCAGCTTCTTCCTCCAATTGCTCTAATGTTTTAAGACGGGTTTTCAGGTTGAAACAGACGGGTTGTTCAGTAGTTTTGTTAGTAAGGATGCGGCTTGGTATCGTTTTTATATTATTTCCGCTTAGAGAGTAACACAATGGCTGAATGATGAGAGTTGAGATCAAAGTTCTCTTCTATTTGTATAAAATTGGAAGACACTTGTTATAAAAAGTCTAGCAAGAGCTAACCACAATTGAATACTCTTGAATCCTGAAAAATTTATAGGATACAGCTGGATATCTTAATAAAAATAATGAAAAAATAATTTTAATATATAATTTGGATATACAAAATTCTTGTAATACTCTGCATTTAATGCTTTTCAGCGGTCGGTGTAATTTTAATGACAGTTTCCCTTATAAAATCCGGCGCCTTTTTTATCTCGACTCTTTATATACGTCTAGAGGAAGCTTTTTGTAGTCTGCTGCTTTTTAATTAAGAGAACTTTCTTATATATACGTTTAATTACTATTCCGAGACTAAATGCGCCATAAAGCGAAGACAGTAGCCCGGTGCGCACGTGTGGGGTTTTAGTAATAAATCCAAACACATCTCAGAAGGCCTATCACGTTTCAAAGGAGCGTCGGTACCGACGACGGTGCAGTTCCAACAATAAAATTTCGTCTTTGTTTAGGTTTTACTGCCGTTTCGGTGGAAAAGCCGCGGATGTGTCGTGCTTTTTGTCGCGCGGAACGGCCGAGACGTCATTGGATTAGGCGGAATTGCTTGTATAACGTTCGGTTGGCGTCCCTGATGACATCCTTCCACGTTATATCGATGGAAATGTCATAAAAATGATGATTTCTTCGTGTAATAATTTCATTCAGGTATAATTGTTCGTTCATTAGGCACATTTTTTAACTGAACTAGATTTTTTTTTACTTATATTACTAAAATTTGCTCTCACAGTATTTTTAATATAAAAGCAGAAATGTATTTTATATATAACATTATCACCTATCTCAAGAACTAACATTCACTAACCTTTTTTGAATTACAATTAATTAAATGTTATTTCCATTGAGTTTCAATAATCAAATCAAGTCAATACTTGATTGTTAAGTTACTATACCGCTGAACATTATAACAAAGTATCATAAGTAAGATTATTTTCAGAACTTCAGAGCCTCAAATATAAGTATACATTATCTTTCTTTACTTGTTATAAACATAAATATAGAATAATGAAGACCTTAAGCAAACATAATTTCTCTTAGGTGTTCTGTGTTACCACCAGAGATTAAATGGAATCAAAAGCTGATTTCGAAATTGAAAATATCTTGTAAACAATGACAGACAACTCTTGTTATTTTCGAATTTTGTTAATCTACGTTGGGATGAAATTTTCGCATGTGGGGTGTTTTCTTTCATAACTGTAGATATCTTCCGATAAAGCGGACACATTCATACAAGACTATACTATTCTAGATCTAGATACTGTTCTTAATCGTTTTTTATCCCAACTTGCCATAACTTTTTAATATTTCTAACGATACGGGAATAACCGAAAATAACACAAAACCTTAAATTACACTGTTTAAAATTAAATAACTTTGTTTGCCGATCTGGGATCAAATATCTAGAATTAAAATCCTAGAAGCCGACTATGTTTTTCTGATTACAACAATAAAATATTCCTAATAACCCTTTTTAACAATATTTTTTTGTGTCACGCGCCAGGGCGTGATCGGCACTGAGGTCAGATTTTATTGCCGATGGTTGTATAACGCACGAGCGCGTGGTGAATTAAAATGGACAGAATAGAAATAGGTTGTTGATTAGAAGATATAAATTAATATACGATAACAAAATTATATATATATATATATATATATATATATATAATGGGAATGAATCAACTACTAAAATAAGATAAAAGTAAACAGTAACCAGGATTTTGTCTTTTTTTTTGTTAATAACAATTTTTCTTTGTTTTCTCATTACGTTTCCTGCTTTCTTCTCCTCTCGTATAGTGCCTTTTATTTTTTTTGTAAATAGCAATTTTTATATTGCTTTCTCATTACCTTTCCTGCTTTCTTCTCCTCTCGTATTTTCAAAACATATTCACTGATAACCGCTCTCGAAGTAGGTTTGGACGGAGGCTTTAGTAGTAACCTTTTTATGTCAGACAAACAAAAGTCGTAAATTGTAATACGATTGCCTGAATATTTATTGTAAAGTTAGGGCACGTTTCATATCTATTTTTCACTTTTAGGACTAGAGTACTATCACATATCGATATTTTTTTCCCGTCATACGCAATTCTGTAATTCATATGAATCAAAAACGAAAAATTGTAACCAAGCGCGGAAATGACTCACCTATATTTTTCATATAATAACGATACAACTGTAAGGGCACACTGCTACTGACGAACTAAAAACAAGGCTTAGAAATACCATTTGGCGTCCAATGAAAGTTTTCCATTACGCGCTAGCGCGTTATTGGCAGCGAACGTGTTAATAATGGTCACTCCCATTTAAGATTTGTCTTCCAACATAAAATTGCCTGCCGACATTTTCCGGTACAACTTTGCCAGATTTTAATTTTTAAAATTACGCGTCCGTAGTTCGTTTACGTACAATAGAAACGACGAATAATCTACCGCATAAGCTGGTAGCGCGTCAGCGAAAGCCTAAAATAGGTGTTTATATATTTTGTTTCAGCGACCTGACGGCTATTCCTGGTTGCTTGATTTGGCCGTATTTTGTTTTATTGCAATTTATTTATTGGTAGCGCATATATACACTTAAGAGTTATGTGTTAAAATTTTGTCGCAGAGTGTATATTAAATGTAGTTCAATGTGTCCCATCATTTCATTTTATATAATTTCGTACGAAAGTGTTACATCACACGGTTCTCTGGACCGAAATCTAGATCGTAAATCAGTATTAATGTTTTATATTCATACAAAAATTAGCATTTCAACGGTAGTGTGATAAACAGGCTGCGACTAACAACGATAAATTTTGTCCCGAAATATATCGAAAGCCCCTTAGATTCGCTTTTTCCAACTGGGGAAACCGAACGAGATTTATTCAACGTTGTCGCATGTCGAGACCGCCTTCTGCCTCCTCTATACGATGCAGGGAAAAAACGCAGACCGCGGCGATTTCGTCGATTTTGAAACGCTCGCATTTTTCGATGCTCGAATGTCTGACGTCTCGTCTGACGGTCCTTTGTTTTTGTTGATACGTCTGGATGGTAAATCAGGTCCGTAGACGGCCGTGAAAGCGAAAGCGAAGTCTGTGTTTTTACGGATTTACTGATTTCAGGTAGGACGAGATCAAAACTCTGAAGGTTCAGTCTTGAATTATAGTTGTAATAATAATATACTATAGAGCGTTTATTACAAATAAATTTATTTTAAAATTAAAAGTGAAATTCTTACCAATCAGACGAGCTACGAAACATTGACGTCCTTACCGTTTTCTGCCCTTTTTTTCCGCATTCCAATGTTCGATTTTATTTGGATTTACTTTGGATAATACCATTTTTATAGAATTGATGTGAGTAAATAATCCAAACACATTAAGTATGAAATGTGGTATAATATTGAATAACATTAAGTAAAAATACTATACAAGAAAATTAGTATGTGCAAGTAATAATTCTAAAGAGTACCCAACAATAGCACAATCACCAGTTGGACACAAAAAAGTCGATCAAAAAGGACCCAATAGTTGCCAAGATAACATTAATGTAATCAAAATTATTTTTCGGTTCATCAATCAAAACTTTGTTCTTTTTACTTAAAATAATAAACAATCTTTAAATATAGAGTTCCAAAATACTGCTATATTAATATACAGTATATTGTTATTTGCAATCATACTACGAATGAAACATAAAACCATATATTTTACATATAAATCTGTATAAGCATAAATTATTTTGAAGATTGTGGGAGGAGGGCAAAGCCAGAACGGTAAAAATTAGTCGAATGAAAACTGAAAATTACACGACTGTAGTCGATAGTAAAAAGTGGTAATATCAGTCGGACCGAAAATATCGATGAATCAGTCGATAGTAAAAAGTAATCAATTACTAAACAGTCGATAGTCGTTTTCAGTTGATTTTTCTCAATAATTGCCTTTTTAACACGTTCGCTGCCGAACTAAATCAAATACTTCCCTAGAAGCCGACTACGTTTTTTTTTATTACAACAAAATATTCCTAATAGCGTTTTTTAACGTGTATCCAGTCTTTTAATATTCTTTGATAAAAATGTATTTTTTTGTGTCACGCGTCAGAGTGTGATAGGCACTGAGGTCAAATATTATATAACTCGCCTTACGCATTACGCATTACGCAAAAAATATTGAGCGAGCGAAAAACGAGAAAAATATTACTGAGTAAATATGGCTACAAACAAACAAAATTCTATTCTAGTCAATTGAGAATTCAATAAAAATAAATGAATGACCACAAGCTAATACAAGCTTTTCACTAAAACTCACAAAATAAATAAGAACCGTATTCAGATAAATCATAAGAGGTCACTCAACAGTAACCAGGATATCCAGAATATGTACTGCATACATAAATAGTGCCTTTTATTTTTTTTGTAAATAACAATTTTTATATTCCTTTCTCATTATCTTTCCTGCTTTCTTCTCCTCTCGTATTTTCAAACCATGTTCGTTGATAACCGCTCTGGAAGTAGGTTTGGACGGAGCCTTTAGTAACCTTTTTAGGACAGACTAACGAAAGTCATAAATTGGAATACGATTGCCTGAATATTTATTGTAAAGTTAGGGCACGTTTCATATCTATTTTTTCACTTTTAGGACGAGAGGGCCATCACATATCGATATTTTTTTCCCGTCATATGCAATTCTGTAATTCCTATGAATCAAAAAGGAAAAATTGTAACCAAGCGCGTAAATCACTCACCTATAGTCTTCATATAATGACGATACAACTGTAAGGACACACTGCTACTGACGAACTAAAAACAAGGCTTAGAAAGATCACCGCACATACAATACGCTGGAGCGTAATTGGCAGCGAACGTGTTAAGTGAAAAAGTGACCAGAATACATGCAAGCACCTAATAAATATTGTCAAATATATCATAAAAAAATATTCAATTAAAAAAAAATAATTCCAAGTATTATTTATTTAAACGAGTCAATACAATTATTTGGGGGGAGAAAAATGGCTGTCTAAAACCGACCGCGCTCCGAAGGAAATAGGAGCGGCCGCAATTGTTCGACTGTTTATTTTTCGAAACCGAACTTATCCCCGACTGGCGTCGGCCGGCCAAAAATTCGGAACGAGGGCGGTTGCGCCCCCTCGCATTATCCCGATCGCAACCTCGAAGAACAGGGGTGGCTAAATGCATAAATTAACGTGTCTGAAATCCACCCCGGTGGCTTGTGCGGGCCCCGACCCCCGTCGTAATTTCTGATTCTTGACATTTATGACCCAGTGCCGTTAACAGGGAGTAGTTTCCCCGACCTCCGGGCCCAACAACCACTATTTTCAATCATCAACTTTTCTGGCTCGGTGGTATTGCTCTCGAGCTATACCGCAAGACTCAAACGTTTTAACGAACGATTTTAACTAGCGTTGAGGACTTTTGACTGAAAACGACTATCAACTGTTTAGTGATTAACAACTTTTTACTATCGACTGTTTCAGTCATTATTTTGGGTTTGACTGATTTGACTACTTTTTAACCGACTTTTTTAATGTATCTTCGACGATTTCTCCTCCAATTGTGGGTCGATTTTCAAAATTCTTTTTTTATTTGAAAGAGTGTATTTCCGAGGTAGTCCCATTGGTACCAATTCAGGATCTCTTGGTGGGAAGGAGGGAAATAGAGGGAAATGCTCAAATTTCAAAGGCTCGTGCAATTTTTTCACATATTTTTTTATCTATAATAATGAGATATTTGTGTATAACGTTATTGCTGAGTTGATGTGACAGAAAATCGGAAGTCGTTTAGTGCAAAAGCCATTCAGTTTGGTTTTTAAGCACTATACACCTGCACTATGCACTATGCACTATACAACTATAGCGTATATGGCATCGTAGAAATAATGTACATAACTTCTTCTATGGTATAACGGTTAAAGCGTTTAGCTTTTAGTTAATTTTTTGTTGCTGCTTAGTTAGAACATTTGTCAAAACACCGAGACTATTAGACCCTTAGATTAATTGAGTAAATATCTAACACTAAGGAAAAAAAATTGTAAGAAAATTAAAAAATAATTTAACTTAGTTTTTATTATATTTTTATTAATATTTATTATTTATCATTGTTATTACTTATTTTATATTCTAATATATACACACAATTTAGCTTAATACCTATCTAAACCTATTTATCTATTTACAATATTATTTTAACTACTACCAATTGATCAGTTTGAAGTCGGTGCCGAGCCCAAACAATACAAAAATAATAATATAATTTTGTGACATATACAAAAAATAAAATTGCTAAGAAAATGAATCTAAATTAATATAACTATTTGGGTTCGGCACCGACTTCAAAGTGATCTATTAGTAGTAGTTAAATTAATATTTTAATTAGATAGATAGGTAGGTATTAAGCTAAATTGTGTGTATATAGTAGAATATAATATACGTGTAGTAGATAGGTTAAATAAGGTTCTTCTTTATTTTTATTTAGTTATTAGGACGATTTTTATGTACATATTTTATTTTAAAATATTTTTTTTAAAACTAAGTTTGATTATTTTTTAAATGTTTAGTGAGTTCCTTATTTATTTTTTGTTAAAATTATTGTTACTATCGACTGTTTCTGTCTTGTACTTTTAGTTACTATTTTCGGACGTACTAGATTCATTTAACTGATTTGTAAAGTTCTGGCTTTGCCGTCCTAGCCGCGACCTTGAAATTAATGTGCCGAATTTATGCTTACATAGACGTATACGTAATAAAAATAGTTTTATGTTTTGTTCGCAGTATGATTGTAAATAACAATATATTTGTTGTTATTGGCCTCATCGTTTGCTGGTGGAAACTGACGATGAGCATGCTCTAACCTTAAAAATATGTTAGGCGTGGCTTGGAAAATTGAAAAGTGGTGATTTCGATCTGCAAAACTAAAAACCTTTTGGTAGACCGAAGGAGTTATAGAATGAAGACCCAAATCAAACTCAAAAACAATTGGCAGAAGCGTTAAATGTGACCCAAGAAACGATTAGCGACCGGATTGGACCTAATTGGATTAACGACAAGCAATGTGGAAAATCCAAGAGATGTGTGGGTGCCACATCAATTAACATGACAAGTAATTGGATAATCGAGAAATCGTCCACGAAATGCTGCTTCAAAGGCATGATCGGAGGTAATTTCTACATCGAATAGTAACGGGTGATGAAAAGTGGATTTATTTAAAATCCCTAAGCGCAAAAAATCATGGTTATCACCTGGCGAAGCCGGCTTATCGGCTCCAAAGCCAAATTGTTTTGGTTGCAACCGAATGCTCTGTGTTTGGTGGGACTAGTGGCGTGGTGTATTCGAACTGTTGAAACTTGGTAAATCAGTTAACAGTGATCACTACCGACAACACCTGACAAACAATAAACAACACGTAAAGGAATTTTACAGCACTATAACGCGCCGTATCATAAAGCAAAACCAGTCAAGGAAGCGTTGAAAATACTTGGATGGGACATATTATTTCACCCGCCATACTTTCCAGACCTTGTCCCGCCCGACTACCAACTTTTAGCATCAATAGGACATGCGCTCGCAAAGCAGCACTTCGCCAATTCCAAAGAAGTTAGAAAATGACTGATGAGTGGTTTTACTCTAAGGTGAAACATTTTTTTTTGGGATGGCATCCATAAATTGCTTGGAAAACAGGTATTACTTTAGCAAAATATAACATGTATAGTTTCGAAAACTTTTTTTTCGGGGGAATATATCGTTTGCTGGTGCCATGGCGCATACAGGAGACTTTTTTTCGCCTATTTTTCGATTTCAATTGTCCAATTTCCCGATAATTGGAAAATTCCAGCGTGCATTCTAGATATCTGACTGATGGGCGATCCCGAATTGGAAATTGAAAAAAGGGAATTGTCAATAAAGCAGTCGGCAATGGAATGGTGCAACGCGGCGGCGGCTCATGCTGTTTTTTCGTTTTTTTTTTTCGTCGGTTGGCGTTTCCCGCGGCTATTTGATGTAATGAATGACATTCATGCATTCTCTTAATTAGTGTTGGTTTATCAGTAATATGTTGAATTTAGTGAAGCTATATTAATATCGTAATTTTACTGCTAATATTATTATTCGTTTGTATGAATTTAATTTATACTTTTTCGTGCTTCAATATCATTTCAATTTCACATACTGTTAGCTGTTATAAAAAACGAAAAATTGTTAATTATGAAAATTACTTTAAGTTTATAAAAACTGGACTGAACTCACTGCTCAACGTGCCTAAAGAGGTATCCGGGCTTACCTAATGTACAGGGATATACAAAAAAATAATGTGTGAACCATAACAGCTCAATTGAAAAGTCTCCGGCCTGACACATAGATGGCGCTACTAGAATTAAATTCATATGTTTTTTAGTTCGCCCTAACCCTCAAAAGCATGTATAAATTTGGCAGCTGTCGGATCATTATTTTGTGAATTATAGCATTTTGAGTGAAGTAAATTTTATTATTGTTAAAAAATATGAATAAAAAGTAAAGATAAAAATGATTTAAAAAAACTTTTGACCAAAAACAACGACGAGGTGATGATTTGGAGCAGTGTTTGAAGATGATTAAGCGTAATAAGCCCGAGTTTTTGCGTGGCTCCTTCATTTTACTCCGAAGTCCAATCGACGGTCATCCGAGTGGACTGCACACGATGAACCCGCTCTAAAGCGTGGGAAAACGCAACAGTCGGCTGGCAAGGTTATGGCATCTGTATTTTGGGCTGCGCATGGGATAATTTTCATTGACTACCTTGAAAAAGGAAGGACCATCAACAGCGACTATTACATAGCATTATTAGACCGTTTGAATCCATCATACCTGGTGATTGAAAGTATGTGGTATGGTTCGATGAATCATAGATTACATTGTTTCAAACAAATGGCCTCATGCCGACTTCATGGGGTAGGTTTCGTTATGGTTAGGGAAGAATATCGTGGTATTCAGCTGGTGATCGTGGATTACTGTGATCTCCTTGTTATATAGCATATTGCTGTCAAACACTGCCAAATTCCAAAATGAGAACGAGCCCATACTCACAGCCAAAAAGGTTCAGTCTTGGTTAGAGGAGCATCAGACTATCATCAACTGTCTTCCCTGGCTAGCATAATCGCCACAACATAATTGAACCATTACGGAGAGTTTTAGAGAACATAGTGAGGAGTGGATTTTCTTCTCCAACATCATTGAAGCAGTTGGCCGATGTTTTGGTATAATAATAGGTCAATATGCCCTTAGAAAGTATTCAGACACTCGAATTGCTCGAAAAATTATAGCTATTTCAAGAGTAAATGGAACGGCTTGGTTGGCGCAGTGGTAACGGCGTAAAACTTACTGTTGCGATAGTCGCGGGTTCGAATCCTGCTGAGGCATGGTCGTAAATTTATGTTTGTGATTGTTTAATATTTGTGCTTGTCCTTAGGCAACAGTGTAATATCCGACAAGGAAAATGTTCCCAGTCACGCGTAACCAGGCCGGATAAGTTAGGTGTTCATTATTTTATTCATTCCTTTCAGTTTCGAATATGACAAATTGTTGTTTATTGCTCTTAACTCAACAGGATTTCCAATTCTAAGACTATCTGTAGGAAGATTGTTGTTGTTGAAGGTTGATTGTTGACATTGTTTCGTCCTCATGGCAGTTACGCTATCATGCGTTTTTTTTTTCTACTAAAATCTTAGTAATTACACTTACAATTTAAATACAAATGTTTTTTTAAGAATTTTTCTATTGGATATTATTATCAATTATCTATTTGGGTTATTTGAATGCTAATTTGTCTCGTATTATCTATATCATTTCAGCTATACTTGTCTGTTATCACTTCACACTATTACTGTTATTGCACTGTCTTAGGTATTATGAGATTTTGGAAATGATGACTCTTAACCTCTTTTTGGCCAACGTGGGAACAGTTAAGTCACTGTAGTAGTTTCAGAAAAAGTTTTTCTAAATTTGAACTAGTGGCTTCCTAATTGAAGTTACGTTTATTGACTAAAGCGTTCTAGTCGACGTTTCACAATCGTTACATATGCATCTTCGGCTCAATCATTATTCACATTTTTCCCATCGCCGTTTCAACTTCGCGATTTCATTGCTTGCAAGGCAAGAAGAAGTTTTCTGTATTGTGAATGGCGATGAAAAGTGACTGGTCTGGGAAAGTAATTCACACTGACATTCACGTAACTAACATGTATCTTTTAGTGATAGCTATCATATATCTGAGTTTTTAATTATAATAATCCATTTTAATCGTGTTTCTTTGATTTAGTCCTTCTATTTCGGCGAAATATTAAATATTTGCGTATAAAACAAAGTAAACCAAAGGTAAAAGGGCATGTTTTCACATTTTTAATGTCAATGACGTGGTAGAAGTTACTTTGTCGGTGATTAGTACTGTTGCATTATGTAATGAGTCCGAGCAGGACCGAATACAGCGAAAGAGGGCGTCAAAATGCAAATACCCGTCGAAGTTCCGAATCAGTTTGACCTCATTCGAGTCAACGACGCCGAGGCCTCCCATTAAGAATTCGAAAATTTGAAATTCAACCCGGCATCTGACAAATAAATCGTCATCCGAGAGAATCTCCTTTAAGAGTATTTTATTCAAAGACCAAAAAAGCTTGCTTTACTAATTTTTTAAAATAAATATAGTGAAATATTGAGTTTTTTTGATAATTCAGCCATTGGGACCTCATCTTTGTTGATCTCTCAAAGGAAGGTTCTCTCAGTGTGGTCGGGATAACTCATGGTTCATGCTTCAACATAATTCGTTCAACGTGTTTCGTAAGATGTATAAAGCTCGTACTCAAATGAAGGAAAATAAATTGAAATTAGGATTTATGATGGAGTTATGACGGACCGGTTTATAACTTTTTGAGAAATCATGTCCACCGGCTTCAAAAGTAGAGTTTCGAGGAAAACGCGAGGTGACGCGAAAAGTCATTACAGACTAACCTGCAATTTGTCTTTACGATAACTTAAATCTAGGTATATACCTAGGAGTTTCTATCTATTTTAGTTTCTGGTGTATTAGTGTTTATGTATTAACACTGCTGTTTTCTATGGTTTGATTCTTTTGAGTCTCTGTCCTGCTCTAGTGTTGTCCAAGTGTTGAAGGTCTCGGTGTAAGTAATCAATCTTGTAGTTATCAGGGCACACCTACAATACTTCTCAGGACTTTGTTTTGGACAACTTGTATTGTATTTATATTACTTTTCTCTGAATATCTCTATAATTCAATTCCATATGTCCATATAGGTTATACAGTAATAGAGATGTAACTCAATAGGGGACTCTGGCGAAAAGTTTTGCTTTTCCCAACATCCAGAGAGCGTCATAATTGGCCATTCAAGCAATTTAATTGGTCAATTTAAATCTCCTTCATAGACACCTGTAAGAAAAATATTTAAAAAATAGTTATTTCATTGGCTCATTAGTAATGTTCAGCACGTTACAGCCTTAACGTCATGTTTAATTGATCAATAAAATTTAAATAAAAAACAATTTTTTTCTGAAATTAATTTATTAAATAAAATTCAAGTAAATATAAATAAAAATATAATATGTAAAAATAAATAAATATAAACATAATCTATAGCAATAAATAAATATAAATATATAATGTAATGTCTCTAAAATCTGTCTTTTTTAACATTTGACAAAAATGTTGTTATATTATCGGCAAAATCGCGGAATAAAATAAAACATATAGCTCCAAGATATACTGACAGTATAATAAAACATTTTGTTGGAGTCTGGGGCATGAGATATTGTCTTGCCTCTATAAAATCAGTCTCAATTTGTGGGTCTACTTTTTTCTTAATTGTATGTAAACAAAAATCACAATTAATTTCTTTTTTCAAAAGTTTTACTTTTAAACAACAACGTAAAACTTTGTTTGCTCTTATAGGAACATTTGGAGCTGAAGTTATAGAGTCAAGTAATTAAGGGTAAGAATGAACAGAAAGGGGGGTTGAAGAACTGGCTGAATTAATACAAACTTTACCATTACCTTCTGGAGTTTGTTCAAATGTCGATGACACTTGCTTCGAACACCCTGGTTGTGGGCCTGGATCGATGGAAGTAGTAAGATAGTTTAGAAACTAATGATCTACATGTTGGACGTCGCGAAACATTTCCTCAAAATTTCCTATAAAGTTAAATCTCTATTTCTCTATGATGGTTTCAATACTCACTTGTATAATACGAATTATGTACTGATAATTGGGATTTTGTTCCAGTTAATCCATACATTTTCCTATATTTTCAAGATCTCCAGTTCTTTCCTTTTCTTTTTTACATGTTCCTTGCGTCAGATTTTTTCGGTTATAAAAATACGGTTCTCTTCCTTTTTTGGGCATACTCGTGACTGTTTCGACTAAATTTCAAATCTATATCGTACATAAAACGCAATAAAGTCGAGATTCCTTCGGTGAAGATGTCATCGGGAAGTATTTTTGAGATATTTTTCAAAATTAACTGGTTCTAACCTTCATTATTGTTCTGTGTAAAGTCACCAACACTCCGCTCCAACACTCGCAATTTACGGTTTCCATCACCAAATATTATATCTTTTGAGGCTATCTACGAATCGACCCACTTTTTGGTATATTCATAGTCTTACACAGGTCGGAACAAGTAGTAATCATAGGGAGCAAAGTATGGTGAATACGGCCGGTGTTAGCAAGTATGTTTTTACCGATTTTGCGTCATGTGGTCGAGCGCTGTCAGGCTGAAGATTAACATTGTTGTCTCTTAGCTCGTGTAGTGTTCGGCTCAAACCCATTAGTGTGTAGGAATGTTCGTCTGGTCGGTTGGTCGGTATGAATGTGTGGCTGTTGATGCGATTGTTTGTCCGAACACTCACTACTATTTTTGGAAGGAATGTGCATAGGAACTAAAAACATCGCATGTGGTCGACGGGAGGAGATGTCGTCGTGGTGATCTTGTAGAGCCGGGAAACGCATGGTACCAATCCACCGGCGTTGCCAACGACCTCCATTGATGGAGTGAGTCAATTTACCTGTCAGTGAGGCTTCAACATGAAGTTGGTTACCAATGTATACGATGCGATTTAATACACAGTAACACCATCTGTTGCAACAGATTTATAAGTCCATACCATCTTAGATATTAGTTAATATATCCCACTAAATGGAACTCTCTTTACTATCCCTTTGCTGTATTGAGGTAGGTTGTTTGCAGGTTCTAATTACACATCTAAATACTCTAAACCGAACTCAAAAGATAGTAAAAATAGCATACAGTAATATTCACCAATTCCACTCACATTTTTCTGTTATAGCTGTGGTAGGACTGTTTCGCTTATAAAAAGAAACCAGACAAGATGAATATGTTTATACACTATACTTGATATGATTTCCAGAGCACTGGCAATTAAAACATTTAAACATATTTTTCATTTGTAGCATTACCCTACTCGGCAGTCATTTTCGCATATTGCACTTACCGAAACTACGTCACATTGCTCAGTGTTTTCATATTATTTCACGTAGATAAACGTTTGTTCCTTAGCAATCTACAAAATTAGTGTTACTAAATTATGATATATTAACTATAATTCATACTTTACACGCGTATTGCTAATTTGTTGCTTCTAATTTTCTCTGTTAAAGTAAAATACAATTATGTACACAACTCCAGGAATAATGTAAAAATAAAATTAACAAAAAAACACCATCTAACCACTATTCTCATAAACAAGAACGCGTGGGCATTAGGCAGTGAAATTATAGGCAGGAATACAGGAAATTTGGAAATATTTGTGAACGTCCAAGAGTATGGGTCGGTGGGGATTACTGTATAATAGTAAATATTATGTCACTCAGGTTGTTTTTGCTATCTTGTTGATTTATCTGTGTTGTATTTGCCCGAGACAATTTTATTGAGACCAATTAATAGGGGTCCGTTGGAAAAACCTTTATGAGGGATGATATTTCAATTAACGACCTCATCATTTACATTTTTAACCTTGTAGAAAACCGAATTAACGAAATGTGAGTAATTAAAACAACGACCCGATCGTTCGTGCCAAATCAACGCCTATATCTCACCCCCCTTCCCCGACGGGGTCGGTCCTCTTACGCCGTCGATACGTTTCTAATTAAGGCGAAGCTAATCAGAAAATAAATTCGCAGACTGGTCTCGTCCGTTAAATCATATCCCGGTCGGGTTGGCGAGCGCGGGGAAGGGATGGCCGCGACGGCGGCGAGACGGCGGAGGGGGTGGATATGTCCAGCACTCCGGCAGGGCCGAAATTTAATACGGTCATAAAACGGTCTCTGAACCGGATCGGCACGATACGGTGTTGTCGGAGGCGATCCGTCCGCACGCCAAACGAATTTTCAAAAACTTTCGGCGCTTTTATTATCGTATTAACGGGCGGCTTCTCTTCATGTCCATCGGGAGAGCGAGTCAGTCTAAGGGGTTAGGTGGGTTTCAAAATGTCAAAAAATGTGTTTTTTAACTTTTTTAAATAGTACAATATAGTCTATAGAAGAACTTAAAAGTACAATTAACAACACAGCTATATAATAGTTTGTTTTGTTTACAGTGGACTATTTTTCACACCACCCATGAGGTAGAGTTTCTAGGCGCGTTTTTTATGTAGTGGTTTCCCCCTGGAGGCCTAATCCACCTAATTAACAATTGTATATCTGAGAAACGTATTTTACTTTCATTCGAGAGCATGTTTACCTTTTTACGTTTAGTTCTTGTTTCCTTCGATGGTGTGTTTATTTATCAAGTTATCTTACTATCACTGTACATTTTATTTCTTCTGATACTATCTGTGTACACCATTCTTCATAAAATTAATCACTGAATTCTGTCTAATGCATTTACCATATCTACAAAACAGTTAGAATTCATTCTCTCCTCATACGTTCTAACTATTAGGTTAGAGCATTACTCGTGTTTAATTTTGAACAATTACAATCATATCTGTGTACACAAATCTTTCACTCCCTACAATACCATTTTCTACAATTATATTCAATTAATTATGTGCATACCTTCAGTTGTTTCCACTCTCATCACTCTGTCTCAGGAATTTCTAGCATTGCACAGCATTATCACATATCCTGAAAGTTTCCTTCAGTCCCTTTCCGACTCCAATTCAATCACCAAACTGTTAATTTCTAATTTGCCTAATGTTCACGATTCCACCATTTATCAATTACTTCCTCTGTTTGTCTTGTCTAGTTCCAAAATCCAAAACCGAAGGTGTTTTGGTTGACAATGCATCCTTCCACATATCCAAACAGTTTTTGATGGAATATCCTGATCGCCCAGCAATATATCTTCAATTAATTATTAATAAATATAATGACCAACAACACCTAATCGAATGCTGTTGTAACTTTTACCTTTTTCCATCAATTTTTGTTGTTTTTACACTTTTTTTGTTACTTTGTTGCCAAGAGTGCCACAATGAATTTTGAAATATTCAAGTTTTATCGATCATTATTTATAGTTTATCTTCCTTGGTCTTATTTTATGTCTTTCAAAATTTCATTCTATTTAAGGCAATATCTGGAAGTTCCATTAAACCTCTCCGAAGGTTATCTTTACACTATTTAAATCCTATTCCCTGTAAGAGTGTGTGAAAGGATGTCTTACATTCCTCAAAAAGCTACATGTCCCTAATTCTTTTATGTATACTTTCCAGACAGACAATATTCTCTAAAATAATTGTATTAAATTATGTTTATATCGATAAAATACTTTGTGTACTTACTGCTCTTATACATTTCGTATATTTGGTCTCGAATAGAGCCAATATCAAGATGGTCAAGATTCGTCACCCACTTTGTATGTAGACGGGTTTTCTTGGGTGAATCTAACGTATTATTCTTCATTGTGCAAGCAAAGTTATATATAGCGAAGGGCTAAAATAATGTTTGCCGGTTTATGACTTGTAGTCATTATAACTTATATTTTGAATAATTTAGCGTACATCTGACAACCGGACAGCGACCGGCTGTCAGACGTTTGCTAAATTCTTGAAAACTCAGTGTTGATGCGGCAACATTGCAATGTTTCGACGTCCAAATATCCATCTCGCATTACTAAAGGAACTTTGAAAAGACTATATATAGAAACACATGCATTAAATTTTTCATTTAAATTTTAACATCTCACAATTTGCTACACAACTTCTGGTGATCCCGATAAGGGACTTGGAGTCATGTTTACGTTTCGGATCAGTAAAAGATCTGTGAATAAACACAGACTGTGTATTTCAGTTCAGTGTGCGTAGACCATAATGAAAGACTTACGCATATATAGTAAGAAATTGCATTTTTATTGAACAATACTCTTCCAAATTTAGGTCTACGGTCCCAGCGATTTGTCATTGTTGACGTTGACATTAAACCTCAAAAATGCCATGATAAACAAGCTGTAGGTTCCTAAAAAACCTACTTCCTACAAACACACTTATTATATTTTAATATAATAACGTTCTAACAATGAATAATTTCACAACTTACTGCTAGAAAATATAAGTAACAGCCCTCACAAGAAGTACTATATATACATAGTAGAAGCAGAAGATATTTTATATGGATTTAAGAGATTTTATTGTTGAATATTGTATATTATCTGTATGTATTTGTCAATTTAAAATTAAATTAAGCTACAGTTTAAAGTAATATTTATACACTATACAAAGTTCGTGTGGTTTGGTAATTAATCAAAGGAATAACGTGATGATATAAGTATATATTGAAATAAACATTTTTTTTCGGGCAAGTTGCATGAGAAAATAAAAATTTCAAGACTAAACAACAATGGTCTCAAAAACATTATACATTAGATCGTGTACTGTTATAATGTCAACAACCGAAAAAGGTAAACAGTGTGGTATGATGTGACAACAAACATATTATTTTTAAATACTATTTAATTAATTAAGATTTAATTTAGATTCAATCAACTAAAAAGAAAAAAAATAGTACGACCGCCACGAGTGATTAAATTGCATTCAGAGAAATTTCCCCCATCTTGCGCAGAAAAGAATACTGTCGAGAGCAGATAATAGTTACCGATTTTATCTACATTACGTTCCATTTGGAAAATGAATAAATATCATACCATACTATATGTATTAAAGGGAAAGTCTTCTTGCTGCTGAACAACTACAATGGACCTTTCCGCGGGGCATACCGAAGAGAACGCTCGATGGAGCCGGTATTTGTACATGTATGTGTGTATATAAATAACTGTTAGTTAATGGTTTGGTAAACAGAACGTCTAAAACGCGTATGGTGGTAGCGATAGTGAAACTGTACCATATAAAATGCCGGTTTGATGCCCCTATATATTTTTTAAATACACAATAATACCTAAGAGACTTCTAACGTTTATAGTTGGATTTTATAGGAATAATAATCATTCTAAAAAGCTTTTAACAGTTTTACGACTTTGAAACTGTAACAGAAGATGTATTAAAGCTTGTCATGCAATGTATCAACGGAGAACATTGTAAAATTTTAACTACAACTAATCGTATATATACGTATAAGAAAAATGTAAGGAATTTTTAGATAATATACAGAAATGAAACCTGATATTTCTCAATACAATAATACTTTGTGGCCGGCTTGGTTGGTGCCGTTGTAAAGGCGACAGGACGGTCCACCTACTGTTGCGATAGTCGCGGGTTCGGATCCTGCTAAGGCACGATCGTAATTTACAAACATAAATTATGTTCCGACAAGGAAAATGATCTCAGTCACGCCGGTAACCAGGCTGGGTACGACCGGATATCTTCTGGCATGATTTTGCCAGTCTGTCTACGTTAAACTGTAAGTCCAGATAAACAGTTGGTAAAAGGAGACTTTAAAATATACAAAAAAAATGCTTTCTTAAGTTTTTCTATTAATTATTTATTTTTATAATATTGTGTTGGTATAGAATAAAATACCACGGTTTCAACTCACTAGGCATGATGTCTGTTATGAAGTCACAAAAATATTGATTTATAATAATATATAATAGACATATTCTAAAAAATGATTTATTTTTAAATTACGTGTTTTTTTTAATTAAGTGTAATTATATCTATATATATTATTACAGTGAAGTCCTATGAAAAAAATCAAAATTATATTGATGGCAAACCTTTTGACAAATACTATGATAATAAATTGAAAATGCAGATGCAAATCTATTTGACAGGGCTACCAAAATGTTAATTTTACATAGTTGATAGTAACTACAATATAAAATATTTTAAAATTATATACACTTAATGATGGATGTTTGATTTTCTTTAACTTTTTTACACTCTGTGGGACGAAGAAGTGTATGCAGTATTACATTGTAATATTTCGGAAAATAAAATACACAAATTGAAATTTCAAATTCATTTTAATAATAGTTTTACAAACTTATAACCAAATGCTACTCCAATATTTCATCAAGTATTGTTCAAAATCTCTGTTTAGATGTGCTTTAACATATTAAATTCTCCTATGAACAGTTAAATTAAATCTCTTACTTTACTTCTTTGACTTCAGTGATAACATTTGTGTTCATACATGCCCTATACGTAAGTATTCGAAATATTTAAAACTCCTAATACCACGCTGTACAAAACATTATTCAGCTGGCTTGGTGGCGCAGTGGTAAAGGCGATAGGACGGTCCTCCTACTGTTGCAATAGCCGCGGGTTCGAATCCTGCTGGGGCATGGCCGTAAATTTATGTTTGTGATTGTTTAAAATTTGTGATTGTCCTAGGCAAGAGTGTAAAATCTGACAAGGAAAATGATCCAGTCCAGATAAAGCTCAGTTGGTGAAAAGAAGACTTTAAAATATATTTAAAAAAAGACATATTAAATTGTCCTATGAACAGTTAAACTAAATTTCCGCTTATTTTGTTTTACTTTACTTTCCTTGACTTCAGTGACAACATTTGAGTTCATATTCCTGTTTGCCATAACACCCAAATACCGCGCTAATAGAAACCATTATTCAATCAAATACGTATCAAATATGTAGTTACCCTTAACTGTTTACTCTAGAAATAGAAATAACTTTTATTCCGGGTAAAATAAACACCTGTAGTTATTCGTTCACCGTACCCAAATGATCAAAAAAGATCCTTGGTCTGGAAAATATATTTGGATCTGTTGAGAAAAACATCATTTTATAACGTTTTCTATATTGAGAAAGGATGCTACTTTGACACTTTCAAAATAATTTCTGGATTTTTTAATAGTTTTATTTGCATTTGTAGAATACCAGGCTTTTGATGTTTTTGTGCCTAACTTCATTGGTTGTTTATTAACTGTATACTATATACTGAGTCCATAGCATCCTGACGTTTTGGCGTTTTGAATTTAAATCTTAAAATAGAAAAAAAAACGTTTGAGTCAAGTTCAATAAGTTTTTTTAACTGTTTTAAGACATATTGAATATACATTTTGTTATACAATACCAATTTGTCGAACTGAGAATTAAGAGTATCACATCACAGTAATATGTAATAAACATGGACAGTAATACTTCCATAATAAATTGAACCATATGTTGATGAAATACACAGAAGATTTATCAATAAATTATCGAGAAACAATGCACGATAATTCACTCCACTCATATTCTTAATAAATTCACCTTCATTCAACAAAGGCGATTGAAAAAATGAAACCGGAACTATAAATAGACACCCGATTCATAAATCAGTTATGCCTACCCATTATCACCCATACAACATGGATCTTTTTCGGGATATTTTCGGTTATTTTGCTCCAAGACATCCTATTTATGTTTCCTCATTTATACAGAAGCCCGACGACAGATGATGACGATATTTTTTTTTTTTTAAAATATGAAACCACAGGGGATATCACGAAAAAATTCGACATATAATAAATAGCTGATGCTTTACTCTAAACTGAGTTAATAAATTGCCTGTTTTTATATTGTTTAGCATCGTTTTTGAATTTTTGATATAGCAAGAATGTGTTTTCTCTTACGTCCATATTTTGAAATTATTACAAATGTGTACGCACATATAACTACTGCTCGATCAGTTGAAACTTATTTTATCGGCTTAATAAATACCTTGTATAATTAAAATTAATACCATATATTGTTCCTCATTGAATTATTCATAAATTCACCATTTCTGCAGGCTATTTTTTCAATATTTAATATTTAACGTCGACGTTTTTAAAAACTTAACGTTATATAAGGTAAGCTTTATATAATATAAATTGATGTAAACAAGAGCTGGGCAAAATACATACTTTGTCTTTAAACAAAATACAAATTCTAGAATACAGTCAGGTGTTAAGTTATATAAATAAAATAGATCTAGTCCAACCCAGCCTGTTATTCAGTAAAACATGAATTTTCTTTCATGAATATCTTTCTGGTAAATAATGCTTTTCGTAACTAGGATTATTGTCAATTATTCGAATATTTGATTATTTCAACCATAATATAGCTTTAATTATTAGGCGATCTTGATTTGAGATTTCATGTTTTGCTTTGATCACTGCATATTGAATAACAAGTCGGTTTACTTTAATTTTTAATAACAAGTAAAGAGAAATTCGCAATTAAACGCCACTCCTGTTGATTTTAAATAGTATAACAAGTCCTAAGCTGCAATAATATTTTAATGCTATAATATATTTTGTGATATCCAACCCATTACATGCATAAAGGATAACAAAAAACTATTCTCTATCAGTAACAAGGAACAAGATGGGCAAAAATGAATTCATGATGCAGTCAAGATTGTCTCGATGTTTTGTTCACCACTTTCCATTCATTTTTAATACAGATAAAGAGAAATTCGCAGTTAAATGCTACTTCCACTCCTTTTAAATGATTTAGCAAGTCTTAAACTGATATAATGTTTTGTTGTTTTGTTATCCAAGAAGAATAACGAAAAACTATTCTCCACCAGTTAAAACACGGAACAAGATGGGAAAAATGAATTCACGATTCAGTCAATATTGTCTCGATGTTTTTTTTTCACCCCTTTTCACCTTGAGCCACCTTTCGACGGAAGAGAGGGGAACAGAGCACTGTTATGAATACCTCGCGTCCTATTTAACAGATGCTCCCTTATATTTGAATGTTGTCGGGGGTACGCTCGACTCGACAGGATGTTGGTTTAATATATATATTTTTTGCGTCCTGTGAATCGTAGAGTTGGGGTTGATATTAGCTCGGTCCGTTTCACCGTGTTCTCTTTGATTAGGCAGATTCGGTGCGTTATCCATTCGGTGGAGGATGTGATAAATTATTTTGGTTAATTAACTTCAAAATAGTGTTATTTCGAATCGTATTTTGAACATTGAAAGTTACTTTTATATAACTTTATGCTGTCTGATGCGTCGGGACATATAACCGAATCAGTTTTTAACATTCAATTTGCGTTGATACTGGTCGTCACATTTTTCAAAACATCAGTGTTAATAATTAGAGGTTATAAACCGGCAAAAGTTGTAAGCCAAAACTCAAATTTTATGCGGTAACATTGTGACGTGCTGATATCATACATTTTGATAACCTTCATTGGCTGTATTATTGTATGTATAAATATATTTTTTTGTGTTGATCTTTGCTTTCATTCTAACAACTCCGTGATTCCATACCTATTAATTCCTTCATTCGAAAAGATCTGTGACAAGTATTGTTTTTCAACACAGGTAGTGTCATTTAAGATCTGTATTTACATAATTTATTTAAGCAACAGTTGTTTGATTCTATTTAAAATTGTTTGGACATAGAATGCGATAATCTGGTTTGTTAGATAAATAGTGATTACAGTGTGGAAGATAATGAGAATTTGTGAACAACTCACTATATGAAAAATAAAATGAAACATTCACGAACATTTGCAGCTGCATTAAATATCTAGAGCTACGAACATAATTCAGAATCTGGGAGTAGAATGTTCTTTCAAAGCCTTAAGAGAGTCATTTTTACATTGAATTGTGACCGATGATAAAAGCAGTTCTGTTTTACAAACTCAGTTTTTCATTAAAAGAAGCACATATTTACAAAATGAAAGGAACTTGGATTTAACCAATACAAAGAATTTTTAATAAAGTTATTTATCGCTATATCTTCGAGAATTCATCCATCATAAGTCTAATAATGTTAAATGTGTGTAATGATGGTGAACATTGACGCCATTGATCTCTCAACGTTGACAGGAACAAACGCTAATCACTTGGGCCAGGCCTGGACTATAAGGTGGATGGATAAAAACCGTCTGGACTACAAGAAATGCATAAGATATAATTTGGCCTCAGTGGTATGTTATTATATGAGTTGAAACATATTGTTAGGCACTGTCATATTTATCAAACATCATTCACTCACATATCAACTCACTAAAAAATTTCAGTTAGTAGCTTATAAATTCTATATTGATAATTAATTGATATTTATATGTAATTTTATGATCTAAGTTTGTTCAAAATGTTCACAAATAATTAATAATTAATATAAAAATTTTGTATTAATTTACACAATCGTTTAATATTAAATACTAAGTTAAATTATTATAATATAAATTGCGTCCTATCTCTTTTGCTCTTTTGTATTTTTACCGAGTGGTTAGATTTTACCGAACATATGGGCTTTCGGCAATAATAATTATAAGGGCATCTCTTAAGCTTTGTCCTTTTGAGTGGTTTTACACATAGTTGATGATTAGTTTACGCTTGAATAGTTAGCCGATACCTGTTTGTGATCTTTAGGGCCTACCTGAAGTCCTTTACCCCAAAGATTCGAGGAATTTCTAGTTGATTTCAGTATATTTTGTTGATAAATGTAATTCATTTCGATAATTTAGTTCATTCGTGGTAACATTTCTTTGGTTTTTATATATACAAGCATGCGTATTAAAATTAATGTAGATCAATTGTTACTTTGCGTAATTCTGAAGGAATAAAATTGTTTGCAAGTTTATATCTATATTAACTTATTTTTGTAAAATAATATATCGTTACTAGTCGTTGTCGAATAATCTATATTTTGTTTTTACCATAACTTAAAAATTAGTTATATATCTAAGAGAAGCCGTTGGTCCTTAGTCTTCATACTAACAATCTTTACATATTGATTAACATTACTGTTTTATCTGTTAAATACATTTCACTGTAGTACAGGATCAAATGATTTTATTATTTTGAGTATGTTCCTGCTCGAATACTATCCAAGAGTTCCAATATTTCATTATTAACAATGAAATGGAGTTTTTCAGTATCTGAAGGTCTCGGTGCAAGTAATCAGTCCTGTTCTGAAAAAACTAGTATTATCTTTACCTTGCTTTTTGCGAAACATCTCCATAAGGATTATGTATTTCCATTCTGATTCCATAGCTTCACATTAGTTTTAAAATTTGCTTATCCAACAGCAAGTTATTATATACAAATAACAGATATTTGATTCCAATCAATCAAAACATTTGTTTATATTTAAAATGTGGTTATTTTCTTTTTAATGTGTCTTTATATATTATTTCATATATCATTAAAAATTCTTTTATAAGTCCGTTATTATAATTGTTTTCAATCATATTAATACTTTAAAAAACTTTTAAAAATCTATTAATGTTATTTTTGTTTGTGTAGTAGTTAAATTCATTCTGTGTTGGTTTTAGTAACATTACCACTCATAATCCTCAAGTTCTACACTTAACAGTTTCTTTTAAATCGAATAGAATTATATCTCGCAGCCATCTGCTTGTTGTAAACATATGTTTTAATTAATTTACTTGTCATAGTGACTGGCAATTTGATGTAAACGTTCCCACCAGATGCAGGGTTTTTCACAAAAAGGGAGAATAATGCTCACGGACCCCAAACAACTATCCAATTGAAGGTCATAAACATTATAATGTTTACTAAGTTATTCAAAATAATGCTGGTTAGACTGGTTTTTTAGTTAAAATAGAAACGGTGCAAATAAATTGAGTGTTGTGTATAATTTTTTTTTAATCAAAAATAAGGATTCTATCCAAAAAACCTGTTAATAATTGTTTACATTTTGGTTAATAGAGATATTAAAATGGAACATTTAAGATATAATTTCATATTTAATTCATTTTTATACGCCTTTAAGGTTTCTGTTCATTTATTTGTTTACGAAATATTGTGGGATCTATTCTCAGTATTTTTTTTTCATAGATTTTCAATTGGATTTAAATCTTATTTCTATGGTCGTCATATCAAATTGGTGCAAGAAACTCTTTTTTAATTTAGTTGCATATTTGAGTCAATAAATACTAATAAATTTTCTTGTTTTAGTTCTAACACATGCATATTTATATTGAATTTCATTGAGTTCCTTTCTCAAGTATTCTCGAGAATTCTTTTCTCTTATGTGCTTTCTATTGGATAATAATTTGTTTAATGAGAACATTAATCATACTTGAAACATCTGTTATCGTTTTATTCAAACATATTATATTACCATCGATTAAGAGGATTTTCAATGTAATGTTCAATGTTTGAATAGTCATTTTGAATCACTTGACAGTGTCTTTTTAAATGTATTAATGGATTAAACATAGAATACAAAACTTATAATACCAAACCAATAACTGGTATGAACTGATTGAAAACTGATCAAAAGGATGTGAAATAATTATATTGGATTCAATAAAAATTGTGTTTTAATATATACAATGCAATTGAAATGTTTAATTTATTTTAATGAAGATGTACGTTACACATAGGTAAAAAAAAATGGCGAATCAACATGTAATATATACATATATCGATTATTTGTACTATTATCGTTAATTAATCAAAAAAATTTATAAAAAAGTGACTCCCACCGTGACAATGTTTGCACATTGCCGTGACCAGGATTCGAACCTGGGTTACTACGGCCACAACGTAGGGTCCTAACCACTAGACGATCACGGCTATCGGGAGATATGAGGTTGGTTTGTAATAGACCAACAAATGCTGTAGTATTTTTTTAAATATTCATTAATTTTGTATTTATATATAAAAATGTAAATTCGTTTGAAGTAATTCTTAAACGGAAGCGCCAGTTGTACAAAGTTAAAACAAATTCTAATTATTACTCGGTTTTGAAGCGTTACGCTGTAAATTTCATTAAGAAAATTACTGGCATTGATCTGAAATGCCGGGTTTTCTTGGATTAATTAAGTTCTCGTACAATCTGACGCCAGGGAAAGATAGAGATAGGGATACAATAATATCGGAAATAAATTGATCGAAAAGCCCGAAGAACAATGAAATTTCATTTTATAAAACCCGGTTAAAGCGATGGAAAATTGCGTTTTCGGTTTAGCTCCGATGATATTAATGCCAGCGAGAGGATTTCCAGAGGACGGAATTAAGATGGGATATCGAGAGAGACGGAGGCGGGCCTTCCTTTTTTCTGTCGTCGGGGGTAGTGATGGGACCGAAGTTAACAGCTCGTAAATATTGTTCGGTAGGCGTGGAAATCTTATTAATATTTTTATAATTTCGAATAGTCGGTATCGATTAATGTTAGGAAAAGTCCGATTTAATTTTCCTGATAATTTGTCCGTGGATATTGGATTTAAATGAATTTAAGATGCTCAGAGAGGGACTGTGCGAAATTCGACGACTTTCATTGATTCAAGTACATATATTAATATGTTGGTTGTCATTTATATTTTGGGATTATGTTAAATTCGACCAATTTTGTTGTTTCAAATACATATATTATGATGAAGGTTGTCTTATATATTCCGGGATTGTACAAAATTCGACGGTTTTCATTGATTCCAATACATTAATTTGTATGTTGGTTTGTCTTTTATGTTTCGGAATTCTTCTAAATTATGTATTCTTCTATGTATTATGATATTTGTTTTTTATATTTCGGGATTGTGTTAAATTCGACAAATTTAGTTGATCCAGGTACACATATTATTATGAGGGTTGTCTTGTATACTTCGGGATTGTGCTAAATTCAACAAATTTCATTGATTCTAGTCCATGTATTATTATGAGGGTTATCTTTTATATTTTGGGATTGTGCTAAATTCGACTACTTTTATTGACTTAAATACATATTTTAATATTTTGATTGGCTTTTATGTTTCGGTATTGAGCTAAATTTGAGGATTTTCTTTGATTTAAGTATACATATTATTATGAGGGTTGTCTTTTATATTTCGTGATTGTACTAAAACAAATTTCATTGATTGCTTGCATTATTATGAGGGTTATCTTTTATATTTCGGGATTGTGCTACATTCAACGACTTTTATTGACTTAAATACATATTTTAATATTTTGATTGTCTTTTATGTTTCGGTATTGAGCTAAATTTGAGGAATTTCATTGATTTAAGTATACATATTATTATGAGGGTTGTCTTTTATATTTCGTGATTGTACTAAATTCAACAAATTTCATTGATTGCATGCATTATTATGAGAGTTATCTTTTATATTTCGGAATTGCGCTTAATTTGACAGCTTTCATTGATTCAAATACATATATTAATAGGTTCATTATCTTTTATGTTTCGGGATTGTGCCAAATTTGACGAATTTTGTTGATTAAAATATACATTTATTATGAGGTTGTCTTTTATACTTCGGGATGGTGCTAAATTCATCAAATTTGTATTGTTATGAGGGTTGTCTTTTATATATATATATATATATATATATATATATATATTAATATGAAGATTGTCTTATATATATCGGGCTACCCATGGTTTTATTGTAATCTTGATATTTTTGCGGAAGTACATAATCAGAAACTGGGAAAAAAAGTTTAAAAGATTAGTTTATTTTTTCAAAAATTCCTTTTTTTAGGCACGGAAAGGTTACAAAATATCCTGACTGGTGGACAAGTTTTATTTTGTATTCCATAGATACGTTTTTATCGTTTGTATTCGATCTTTTGTATTCTATAGTCAATGCAGTATAACAAATGGATGCTAGTTTAGAGGTCTATAAATTGCGAAATAGTTAAAAATAATGTTAGGCATTACGGATTTTTTTACTGACAGAGAAGGGGTCTTCTGGTTTAGATACGTAAATTTTAGGAGCTTTCACGGTAGAATAAAAAATAAAATAAAAATATTTTGAGTGTTTATTTTCTTTCAAGGTATTTATTAGACATGGTGAATAAGTATATCCTATTGGACATCTTTCTAATGTTTGTAGTGCCCTGTCTATATTGTATTTTATGTATTTTCTAATATTTTTAGTTTTTTAAAAGTTTCGAACAATTCTAATAGTGGTAGCTTGATTCGAACATTGATCCTTCTACTACAGAATTAAAATGTTCTCAAGTTCTTTGAAGTATGCGAATTAATTTGGTTTCTTTAGAAAAAACAGAACCGATTTTTTGCCTCGGAATAAATGTTAAAAATATGAAAAATATATTAAAAAAATAAGTCCAAAATATGAACTTACTAATCTTGACCCACCTCCTTTATATACAATAAATATCTAAAGATTTGCAGCAGTGCTAAATAGTTCTATGCGATAATACCGCCCTTATGGAGAAAGAAGTCAACAATAATCCTCTTTTTACCAACTAGGGTTTATCTGAACTGGACCTATTGTTTAACGTGACCTCCGAACCTCGGTTCTCAGCATTAAGTCTACCGACTGGTGAATGACCAACTTGTAAATTACCGCAGAAGACATCCTATCTTACTCAGCCTGGTCACTGATATGACTGGGATCACTTTTGTTATCGTATTTAGTAATTTTGCTTTAAGAACAATCAAAAACATAAATTTACGATTATGCCTCAGTAGTATTCGAACTCGCGACTATTGCAACAGTAGGAGTACCAATTTGATAAAACTGTTCTTAGGCAAGAAGCTCTTTTTTACTTTTGCTGCCTATTGAATGCATATTTGAATCAATACTTATTAATACATATCCTTTTTTTAGTTGTAGAATTGTATAAATGTTCTTCTGCAAATTTATATTGAATTTCATGGATTGGTTGTCAAGGTTTTCAATTTATGTACTTTCTGTTGAATCATAATTAGTTTAATGAGATATTTGATCATATTTGAAACATCTGTTATGGTTTCATTCAAACATTGCAGATTATAGATTTACACATGTGCTGACATGTACCGGCCTAACACATAGATGGCGCTAGTTTTATTGCATTCACCGCTTGTTCAATTGGTACTAACCTGCAAAAGAAAGCTGTTAAAATTTAATGATATTCTACTCATAAGTTTGTGAGATATTGTTCTAAGAGTGACACTACTTTTGTTATTTTCAAAACAATCGATTAAAAACAATTTCGTCTTTTAATTTTACACTGCTTCTTGATGGAAAAAATACCGCACAAGCCAAGCAATGACTTGAAAAGTGTTTATCGTTATCTCCGTTCCATCAGAAACACCAGTAAAACGTTGGTTTGCTGACTTCAAACGTGGTCGTAGAGACACCGATGATGCAGAACGCAGTCCATATTGCATTGATTCAAATATACATATTATGAGATTGTCTTTGATACTTCGGGATGGTGTTAAATTCATCAAATTTAATTAATTCAAATTGTATTGTTATGAGGGTTGTCTTTTGTTGTCTCATTTGACTATGAGAGATCTCTGTTCAAAGTGGATGCTCACTGTTGACCAAAAACAAGAACGTGTTGTTGATTCTGAGCAGAGCTTGGCAATGTTTGAACGTAAGAAACCGGAATTTTTGCGTCGATATGTGACAATGGATGAAACATGGATCCATCACTTCACTCCGAAATCAAAACGATTGTCATCTGAGTGGACAGCAACTGGTGACAGGCCTATTTTGAGGCAAAATATAAATCATCCTACAAAAACGGTATTTAAATGTTAAAGCTGCACTGGAATGATTGAGTGGCTTTTGATGGAGATTACGCTGATGAATAAAGGCAATTTCGACCAAAAAAAAACGCGTTTTCTTTGTTACGCCCGGGACTTTTCAGCCCATGTGTTAATTGGCGGAAAAGCTTTACCTTTCCTTTATATACAATAAATATACAAAGAACTATCGGCAATGCCAAATAGTACTTAGGCACGTTTCTTGTATATTTGCGCATTGTCCTATCGAAACATGCATTATTTTATCACGTACCGTTATTCCAAACACTACAAGAGAAAGCTTTCAGTCAGCGGCATCAGTTATTTTGGACCGCCGCGCTCCGTTCTTCTGCTCGTCGGTTGGGCGGCCGTCGCTTCCCCCTCCCGCATATCAAAGGCTTCGCGGCGCGTCAAGATGCAGAAGAAAAATATTTATGTTTATTTAATGTTGTACGTACCATAAACCTCGTCTATCGACGGCTCATCACTGCCGGGAGATTAAAGTAAAAAAATACAGCACCAACGCCGCTGTTTATGGAAAGGGTGCTAAAATATAAGAACCATATTCGTCGTCGGGCTTTTAAGAGTGTTCAATAAAAATCGTAGATATTCCTCGATGCGTTTTGTTTTCGTAAGATTTGCCTTAAAATTGGTCAGTAAGATATATTGTATTCTGAAGGCAGATATTGTTCTTCTTTTAATGGGTATTTGTAGATCTCACATTTTTCGAATAGTGTTGGTGATTACTTCAACAAGAAGAAAATGTCGTATTTGTCGTTGCTTTTAAAAAGTGTCTCAAAAAAGCTGTATTGCTTGTTTCGTTTTGTCTTCGTAGAATTTGGTGGATTTTACAGAAGCGAACTTTTATTTTTTCAATTAGTGGTTACAGATCTCCAATTTTTGTAATTTGCAAACAAAGAAAGATCCTAATCGATGCTCTTTTTTTATAGAATGTTGTCTCGAAGGACGCTACAAAATTATAGCATAGTTGGGTGTATTGGGTTAGAAAAATGAGAGAATATAAAATGTTTCATATAGGATTTTAACATAATCTTAATCTTACACTGTGCAGCTTTACACATAACACTTAAAGTTAATTGATCTGTTCATAAATCATGATAGTAATACTTATACCCATCAGGGCCAACCAAATAGAATTTCCTTTCATTCAAAAAATGTAACATGGTGCCAGTTTTACTTCCATGACATATATTCTTCGGCGAAATATAAGCGTTTTTTCCTTATGTTTTTCATTTAAATGTGAATTATTTCTTTCTTCTTAAATGTCTGGCATTTTGACGTTGAACATTTCTTACATCAGATTTATTTAAGTCAGATACAGAAGCGATTTCGTTCGTTGCTAACATAGAATTTGAGAATACATTATTTATGAAATATCTCATCTCATATTGGGCTCCGCTTATTATATACTGCTTCATTTACTTACTCCTCTTTTATATATAAATTATTTTTTTATAAATAAATATACACAAATTTGATAATAACTAACACCGAACATTTTTTGAAATAACACATATTTTAAAAATTATTGAATAAAATGAAATAATATAAATATAATTACTACATGTCTAGCTTTTCTATTTTTATAAAAACACCATATATAACATTTAACATTGGACATGAACTCCAGGAACCATATGCCAATATGCCATATGAAATCCAGCCAATATAGTTAAAACCAAACGAAAAAGCAACCCCTATATATGAAA
This sequence comes from Rhynchophorus ferrugineus, assembly GCF_030347505.1. Taxonomy (NCBI): domain Eukaryota; kingdom Metazoa; phylum Arthropoda; class Insecta; order Coleoptera; family Curculionidae; genus Rhynchophorus; species Rhynchophorus ferrugineus. Next base: position 36,852,849 of record NW_027472585.1, on the reverse strand, counting down.
GCAATGAAATTTTTCTTAATATTCTTGATCCAGAAATCCCTTCTCTGAATTTCACATTCTTCGACTTTCACTGTTACCAAATTCCAGCTACATCTCTCATTCTAGCTAGTTAAATAATTGCTAAAATATATCAGTTTAAAATAAATGTCTAATTATTACCAGTTGCTACAATTTTTGCTACTCTTCTTATTGAACAAACCTCATTAATGAATTGACTACCTCTAACACAACATGTTCTTCTCTGTTCTTGTTATTGTTAAATATTGGTATATGTTGATACCTATTCAATGTCAATGAAGTTGATGTAGAAATGTGGCAGCTACTATTCCCACTATAAACAAAATTCCTGCTGTTTGGATTTTATAATTTTTAAAAAGTTAACCTTACTTTCTACACTACACGCTTGTTCTTCCATATTTTAAAACCAATGTTTGTTAAACCACGAAGAATAACAACAATTTAATTATTATTCCTATAGAATTATTAGTGTAACACAAAATGTAAATATTCTATATAATATGAATAAATTCGAAAAGAATGTACTGCCATTAGAAAGGGAAGACAATATAGTTTCTAAGGTCTTTTCTATGGTTTTCTATGCAGGATAGTGCACATGCGCCAAATTCGTTACATCCGAGATATTTGTTAAGTAATGTATCCTTAGAATTTTAAGCAACTCGCAAAATTGCTCGTCTATCTCTATCATTTAAGACACTTGGCCGGCCTACTGGATTTTTCTAATATAATTTTCCAGATCTTTTAAATAATCCATTAATAAATGTCTAGATCTATTTATTATACTTGCAATGTGTGACACATTAATTTTTTGACTTCTTTATTTTATTGATAATATTAATTTCATCTGTACATTCTATCTGTAATAATATTATCTATGCCTGTAGATTTTTTCCGCGACGTATGATAAAAAAATAAACTGTTATTTTAAACAACACATTCAAAAATAATATGTATTAATAATTAGCACGCTGAATTGTGCTATAGTTTTATCGCGTTGTTCTTGCGATCTTAAGAGTTGTAATCAAAATGTGTAGAGTGTTAATGTTTTGTCGCGTAACTCTGAAAACATCCTTAACAAATTTCGAAAGATTTTTTTTCCAATTTTAGTTACAATAAACAAAGATTGTAATTATTGTTATCAAAATTGTCGACAACTATTGTATAAAAAAGCCACAAACTTGTATAAAATGGAGAGAATATCTCCTCAGTCGGAATTTATCGTCTTAACCCAATAGTCCTGAAAAATTGCCTCGGAAAAAATCGAGGAGTATGAAATAGGTCGCCGATAATGGACAGCGAAAAGGGTGTAGAGAAATTCCGACGTTATGGGGGAAACAAGGAAGTCCGGGGTGAGAAGCATAAACGTTGCCGGAGAGTTATAGTGATTGGATCAGGCCCAAAAACTGCTAATATAAATGCGATCGAGGACAGTTATCTAAATTGAATTTTCGTCATTGAACAGCTGGAACTTTATGTGGCTCCCTCTTTGTTTTTTTTTGCCGGTGTATAACACAACACTTCAATTTATCCGATCCTGTTCGGCGTCGTATTTAGTAATATGAAAAGTTTTCCTTTTCCCAAAATGGAAAGTGAAAAGTGTTTTCTTATAAATTTTTAAAAAAGAGTCAGTAAACAACAGTGTTCATTCACTCTCAAAAAATATATCAAGGAAGATGATGTTTTTGTTTTGTAAGTATCTTTGTGTAGTAAGTCTTTTGGAGTGAAAGCACTTTCACGAAGAAAGTGGAATTTTGCCTTAAAGTTATTCTTAGTTAAATATTAAAGCAGACCAAATGCTGAAGAATTAGACAAGAGCGATTATATCAGTTATCTCTACATATATTAACTATCTTCACATTTGGAACCAAGAAAATGTTTGAGCATCCATCCTGTATCAGAACAATTAGCGATAACACAATCTGATTTGGTCTTTGTTAATAGTATGATATTGCCCAGGAGACAAAAGGATTTTACAGAATTATAGAATTCCCAACAATAAAAGAGAAAACACCCAAGTACCGCCATCAATCAAGGAGACAACGATGGGGCTAGTATGTCTCTGAGAGGCAACTTGAACTACTCCAAGTGTTCCATTGCGAAAAAGGTCGCGCGTTACTCAACGCCCCCTGGTTTATGAGAAACGTCAACAGTCACCTTGAATCAGACATGCCGTTCGTGAAAAGTTTCACGAACATGCTCAGTGTATGGTTCTCATTAGGCGCCTTTGAACATGATAACACCTTGATAAAATCTCTACACATCAACAAACCCCGATAGATATGCCACTACGACAATCCCAGTCGTAACCCAGGGTCTCTGTCTCCCACTAAACACTTCTCTATCCCGAACACGAAGCGATATCAGCAAAAGACCATTTGGTTCCAACTGGTCAATCTAGTATAAGAAAAAAACTCGACGGTCTCTTCTTCTCCAGGCTCCCTCAAGCTCCCTCCTAGCTGTATCGTCAACTGTAAATTATCAGTATCGCTTCTCCAGGTGGTCGTATTAAATTCTCACATGTATATAAAGTTTCAAGAAAATCCAATTTATATTGTGAATTTATATCTAGTAATTACTATTCTTGGCGAAGTATACAAAATGGATCAAACTTATGTGATCTCAATATCCATCTAACATAAGCCAAGCTAGAATATATTCTGATTTAGTTCGCTACGTTGAACAATAGCTCCGAGATAAATAAAAGAGTTAATAATGTGCTACGTTCTATATTATTGAAAATTATAAGGATATATATAAAATAGAAACAAAAGCAACATTGGGATGATTGTTGAAGTAACGACGGCGATCGTGAGACCACAATTTGAGAGATAAATTGAGATATAAATCAAATGAAGAAATAATCAAAACAATTGGCTGGAGGGCCTCCAAAGAAGCCGACATTTTTATAGCTATAATTCGAATTGCTTTTTATTCGCCATTTAGGGTGCTTAGATTATTTTCTCTTTACTAATTTGAAATAATAGCTCATTAGAAGAATTGAATCTAACGTTGTTGTCGGTTATTATAGAAAATCCGCTTTCTCACCAGACAGTACAACAAATGTGTCGATGAAAGTTTATCGCTTGGATGTTTTTTGTTATTTGATGATTTATACCCAATTATTATCACCTGCTATCAAAGCAATTATATTTATAGTAACGTACAAGTAAAGTAGATATTCGTATTTTTATTAACTTGGTTTATTCGCTAAGAATCAACTGAACACCAGAAATAAAAAAGAGAGAAACTATTTAGCTTTTATCAGATACATTTTTGGAGAAATTACCTATTTGCTTAATAACAATTAATTTTTATACTACATTATAATGAATAAGGTCGATATAAGTGAAAAGGTTGGTAATACTGTAAGACTGTAATACATACATACATACATACATATATATATATATATATATATATATATATATATATATATATACAAATTTAGTGCATGGGAACTTATTAACAATGCCAAGGAGAAGTCAACACACCAACAAGTCAACAGTCAACAACCAAATATGCAACGAGTGAGGTAGGGTGTTCACCAACTAGCAAAAGAAAAAAAATAATAATAGTATGGTACTGGTAATTGCGTTCAAGAGACTGGAAATTAAATAGTTAGGCTTAGAATGCAATGAGTGTGTGCAATTCAACAGACCCAGAACTCCTGTGATCCAGCAACGAACAGAATTCCAACTCCATCCGAAATAGATTATACTGCCAGTAAATCAATTACAATTGGGGAAATGAATGTTACGTTGTACTGGTGGAAAAGTAAGATTTCAATATTGTAGGTATTTTTTAACCAGTACATCGATTCGATAACTTGAAAATCGAATGGAAATAATGATAATATGAAATAATGAAATAATATATATATATATATATATATATATATATATATATATATATATATATATATATATATATATATATATATATATATATCATATTTACATATTCATATAGCAAATTATAATCTATTATATATAATTAATAAGGGTGGTAGAAAATGCAATTTATAATACAAATAATAGTTAATTGTGATACTTATCTTCTATTAGATATATTTAACTATTACAGAAACTGAGTACATATACCCTCCAACATTTAACATCATTAATTCTTTAAGATAACAGTGAAAACCTCGAGAATTTTAAATGATACTCGACAAAATTTCAATCAATAAAAAACGATAATATAAAGAAATAATACGTCAGTTTTTTTTACCCCTTTTAAAAATATGTTATATATCGCCCAACAAAACTTATTATCAAAGTTCCTTAATTGGAAACTATATTTTTTAATTGGTACTTGGTTGAGTTGTAAGTTGGAAACTATATTCTACCAATTAAGAAAAGGGCGTATCACATCCATATTTCAATTTACCGACCGTTCTCTATTGCTCAGTTATTCAAACATGGTGGTCGTGTGAGTCATATTTAGGACCGATTATGGTATAATCCCTTCGAATGACTGCGCAGTATGTTCGCTTTATTTGTCCTCTTTTTTCAGTTACTTTTTGTTCGTGGTGCTTGTAATGATGTTAATGAGTGGTTAATAACGATAATTCATCATCATATTATGAACTAATGCAGTTAAGTAAAGTAAAAGAGGTTTTACTTAATAATATAAGTTTCAATTTACTTATTTTGACAATATTTCCCCCTACTTCACTGACGTTGTTTGTTTATTATGATTTAGTTTAATACGTTGAGTTTATAGATAGATATTGCTGACCAAAATATATGCAAGCACCAAATATATTGTGAGATGGCACTTCTATCCTTATCTTCATCATATCATCTATATTGTTATTTTTGAGTTTTGGGCTGTTGTATTGAAAGATGTCTGTAGTTGGTAAACATTGAATGCTTGTAAGAGCGTATTGAACAACTTTCTTGAGTGTGTGCAAGAAGAGAAGGAACAATAGAAGGGCGAAAGTGTGCGAAGAATCACAGTTGAGCATTCATACATAAACCATCAAAGTTCGCTGTAGATTGGAAATAGTGTGTTTGAGCTGAACATTAGAAGATAAACAATCATCATAACATAAATACAATTTAGCGGGCTTGGTTGGCATAGTGGTCTAGACGATAGGACGGTCCTCCTATTGTTGCCACAGTCGCGGCCTCGAATCCTGCTGAGGCATGGTCGTAAATTTATGTTTCTGTTTATTATCGTAACACCAAGTGTGCAAAATCGACAAGAAAATTGATCCCAGTCACCCCAGTAAGGCTGGGTAATTGGATGTGTTCTGGGATGATGTCTAAATGGATTACTCGCCAATTGCAAGACGTAATGCAGAGGACCGTGGTTCGGAGCCTACCATAAGTCCAGTCCAGACAAACCCTAAATTTAAAAAAGTCTAACGAATGATATAATATAAAAATTAATAGAAGAGAGATACAACAAAATATTCTCCATCATTTTTCTAACTATCCAATTTCATATTTCTTCAGCATTATGGAGGCGTGTAGTCTCGAGTCATGCTACATCGATTTGAATAAGTGAAAAATCAAAGGGTGTCTAGTCTGGTGCGTACGTTGAGTACGTGAGAACTTCCGTTCGAATTGCAAAAAGCGTTGTTAAGCTTCACTGGCATTAGAGTTATGTCCAATAGATCCTGATAACGATTAATTTCCGGTCTTGATACGTGAGGAACAATAGTTCAATTATGTTAATTTGCAATTCCAATTAAAACGTTTCTGCCGTTCTCGTCGCCGCAATCTTATAATCGTAAAAATTCCAGACTGGATTGCGTTTCAGCTTTAGTAGTTTTAATAACGGTAACTTCGAAAAAGTTTCGTGCTCGGGCGCTGTTAGGGACCACGAGACGTCGGGTAGTACTAAATTTCAATTTGTCCGCCTGCAAGTTGTTTATGCCCCAATAAATCGGATCTCCAGCACAGACAATCTGGCGCCTACCCTACCGTTCCCGAACTTACCCCCAGCCGTCCCCTCTCGTCGGGCGGCCGACCCCTACCCCCCACGCTCATTACCCATTATACAGATTAAACACTCGCTTTTTTATGAACCGTGACTCATCTCGCCCGTTCCGAGGAAAATGAAAAGTGCAGATTGGTCGGTGTGTTTGTCTGAGTGGGTGCATCTCGAATCGTTTTTCTCGTTTCAGATAAATCGACCCCTTTCTTTTTTTTTACTATAGTAAATGGTTTGCAGTCATCTATTCCGCAAAAATTGTATATATAGTCTATTCAAAGTTATTTTGTATATACGTCATCTAAATATGTGACGTCAAAACGTCGCAATGTTGCCGCATCAACTCTGAGTTTTAGTTCAGTTTGGCTTTGACATACAACAAAATTCTAATCTAAATAAAATAATTGAACAAAAATGTTATCAAACATATTTAGTTTATTTTAACATTATAGTACATCTAATTCATATATTATCGAAGGACTTAAAACTACAATTAAGAACACAGGTATAATAGTTTGTAGGTTAGGGTTATTTTATTATTTTTACATTGAACTCTTTTCGACATCACCCATGAAGTAACAGGTCAATTGAAAAGTCCCCGGCCTACCTTAGTAAAACACATTTTTTTGGCTGATTATAGCGAGAGATCTGAGAACACGAAATAGGCGCTGGGGACCAGATCTGGCGAATACGGTGGATGAGGAAGCAATTCGTGCATTTTTGCGGCCGTTTTCACTGACTTGTGACACGGTGCATTGTCTTGGTGAATCAGCACTTTCTTTTTCTTCAAATGCGGCCGTTTTTCGGTGATTTCGTCCTCCAAACGGTCTAATAACGCTATGTAATAGTCGCTGTTGATGGTCCTTCCTTTTTCAAGGTAGTCAATGAAAATGATTCCATGCACATCCCAAAACACAGACGCCATAACCTTGCCAGTCGACGGTTGCGTTTTCCTTTGCTTTGGGGCAGGTTCATCGTGTACATTCCTCTCGGATGACTGTCGATTAGACTTCGGAGTGAAATGATGGAGCCATGTTTCATCCATTATCACATATCGAGGCAAAAACTCGGGTTTATTATGCTTGATTATCTTCAAACACTGCTCCGAGATCATCGATCATCAACTCGTCATTGTTTTTGGTCAAAAGTGAGCTCGCGCGGCACCCACTTTGCACAAAGCTTTCTCATACCCAAATACTCGTGAATGATATGATGTACACGCTCAGTTGATATCTTTAGAGTGTCATTCAATGGTGGCTATTTCATTCAATTTCAATTTACGGTCATTCAAAATCATTTTGTGGATTTTTTAATGTTTTCGTCAGTAACAATCTCTTTTGGGCGTCCACTGCGTTCACCGCCTACAGTGCTCACTTCCCCACGTCTAAACTTAGCATACCAATCCTTGATGGTTGATTTACCTGGGGCAGTGTCCGGAAACTCGGCATCAAACCAAGTTTTTGCTTCAACAGTATTTTTTCTCTTCAAAAAGTACTATTTTATCGACACACGAAATTCCTTATTATCCATTTTTTTCGCAATAACAAATGTTGTTTCACACAAAATGCCATAATTCACAAACTGATGATCCGACAGCTATCAAATTTATACACGCATCTTTTGAGACTAGTAGCGCCATCTATGTGTCAGTCTGGGGACTTTTACATATGCTATACAGCCGAACATAGAACCTCCTTCTTTTTTGAAGTCAGTTAAAAAATCACAAACATACGTTTACGACCATGCCCTAGTAGGATTTTATTTTCGTTATTTTACGGTATTTTTTCCCATGAAGAAGCAATGTAAAATTAACATACTAAATTGTTTTTGATTAATTGTTTTGAAAATAACAAAAGTAGTGTCACTTTCAACTTACAAACTTATTAGTAGAATATCATTAAATTGTAACAGCTTCGTTTTGAAGGTTAGTACTAACTGAAAAAGCAATAATGCTATGCGTTAGGTCTGGGACTTTTCAGCCCATGTATTTGAACGATTAATAAACAGCAGTGAAACAAATGTTATTATTTCGACAGGGAAAACATTTTTAGTAATATATATTCTACCAATTGCTCTGAATAGATGCCTTCTTAAAGTGAAGATGATCAGAATACATGCAAATACGTAATAGCTCCTATTTATTTAATTCTTAATTTTATATTCTTCTGAGCAATCTCTGTGAATTTAACATCTGATCTTTTTGTAGCGAAAAATTATCTCAAGAAAGTCCACATAGTCGGTTGTTCACCCTTCGTTTTTTTTTTAATAAAATTAATTCTATCCTGAAATTTCAAGCCATCGAATAAAATATAAATACGCTCATCAAATGAAATATTCAGAAGCCCAGAGATCGCGCAGAGTAGATGGCGAGACGTGGTAGCGCCGCAACAGCTCCAACTCGTCGATTCCGAGAAAAAGAAAACTTCCAACCGTTCCAGCCGAATCGGTTTTCTTCGATGGGGTTTGTCTAGTTTTGTTCCGGATCCTTCTCGAGAACTATCGCACGGAAACTGTAATGCATTTTATCCATTTATCGACCTTCCATAACAATAAAAGTTAAAACTACTCGGGAACTTCCGGATATTCCACTAACTATGGATAAGTTCGGTACGTGGCCTGTCGGAAACAATCTCCTTAGTCTCGACACAATGCGGAAGTTTTGCAGAGTCAAAAGCGCAAAAGAGAAAGAACGAAGTAAGGACGGAAAGAGATGTACCGAATAAGACGTTTTGTTTGTCGTCTACGGTAACAGGAACCTCACTTGAGATAAAATCGGACGTCGGAAGTGTGTAACAACTTGTACGTTTTGACTTTACGACTTATCTGTTATAGTTAAATGTATTCCTCGTAATATATTTCATCTAAACTTTCTCAACTACCAATTATAAACGACATATAATTATTGTACGGGGTAATATTAAGTTCAGAAAGACGTAAAATGTTAATATAAAACTTTTAGAATGATTATATGACAGTTTTATTTCAATATTTAACCGACTTCGAAAAAGGAGAAGGTTCTATATTCGGCTGTATATTTTTTAAATGTATGTTCGCCAATTTCTCCATCAATTATGGACTGGTTTTCAATATTCTTTTTTTATTCGAAAGAGTGCACTTCCGAGGTGGTCCCATTGGAACCAAGTTAGGATCTGATGGGGGAAAAGGGGAAAATCGAAGGAAACCCTCAAATTTCAAAGGCACGTTCTTTAGTCCTATTTTTCGTCATATGGGCTGCACCTTTAGTTGGCCTACTCATTGTAATACTAAATAAATGTTGTGTTTTAGAAAACATACTTTTATAATTTATTGTATTTTTTATTTTATTAAAAATGTATCGTGTAAGGAAGAGGAAACGTATTTATGAAATATTTTGCTAACAACTTAGTTGGTTTCGTAAAAAACAAAATCGTTTATAATTAAATGTTGGCTTTTCCTATTGCTCCACAGTTAAAAAGTGAACGAATCGATAGGGGATGGAGTTGTCTTTCTTTTAAAATAGAGCGGTTCGTTGCAGAAAACGGTCACGTTCTTCGGCAAATTTGAGTTGATTATCCCTCGACGCTTACGATGAACTAAAAATAATGAAAATCCCTTAATAGAATTCCAGCCCGAGAAAAAACGAAGACTCTATTTGAGACAATACACCGAGACAGCGGTGGAAAAACATTATATTTTCGTCTTACTGTCGAACTATCACTAATTTTCTTGCAAAGTTTTGAAATATAAATTCGAGCCATAGGGTGGATCAAAAGTAATTATATTATTTCAAAAAAATTATATATTGTATTGTATTTGAAATTAAAATTAGGTTTTTTTTTATTATATTACAGTTAAGTGTCAGCCTTGCTTATTTCTACACGCCTGTAACAGAGAAAAGTTTTTATGACCGCCTGACAAAAGATTAATTTGCTATTTTGCATTAAACTGTCTATATTTTCTCGGACTCATTAGAGGTTTAACATATTATCTTGTTTTGTCACAAATATGTCATAAGAATATATGAATCAACAGATCCTTTCATGTATTGGATGATTGACTTTTGAAATTTCAATTGCTGGTTGGTTTTATTCGGATATCTGCAATTTTATAGTGTAACAAGACTAGACCAATGAGAATCACTAATTACACTCACTACAACATGAATGTGTTTACACACTATACCTTTGATATTATTTTCATATGTAGCCATTATACAAATTTAAACATATTTTTTATTTGTAGCAGTACCCTGTACATCAGTTCATCAGTGTTCTCATATTATTTAACGTAAATAAACTATTTTGTTCCTTAGCAACCTACAAATTTAGTGTTACTAAATAATTTTAAAAGTTTTACCTGTAAGTCATACTTTACTCGAGTATTGTCTTCTACTAATTTTCTCTGTTAAGTAATAAATAATTATAGGAATTGTGTAAACATAAGATTAACAAAAAAATATCGCCTCACCACTATTTTCAAAAACAATAATGCGTGGGCACTAGACACTGAAATGATAGGTAGGAATACAGGAAATTTGAAAATATCTGAGAATGAGCAAGAGTATGAAATCAGTAAAGATTACTGCATGCTGAATTCCCCTTATTAGAGATTATTAGAGATCATGTTATTAAAGCTTGGAAATTGGAGGAGCAAATGCTGAAGAGTTCGTCGGTATACTGAAGTCTCTTTGCATAGGAACTAAGTTTCGATGACTGTATTGTTTGAATTTACCTATGGCTGTAAATTAGACTTTTGTATAGGGAACGAGTTACATGAATGATTATGCTTATTTTATGAGACTATACCGATTTCGAATAGACAGACGTTCCTTTACCTTTTGCCTTCATGATATCCTGAGTCGTCTTGACTCGAATAGTAGCTGTGTTAAGCCCGTCTTATTCGAGATTCATAATAAACGAATCTTGTACCGATCCGAGGTGTTCTCCGATCTTTCTCGTCAAAATCAAAACATAATAAGCTCCCCATAAAATTCCATAATAATACGATGACTTTTCTCGGCAGTTTTCTTCATAAATAAATATGAAATGTTAATCCCCACAAGTACATTTTTCAGGAATAAAAATTGACATCTTAATGGACAAAACAGTTATGTTAATATGCTCTTTCAAAAGGTAATACACCCCTTTTGAGCATTACATTTGACATTGTTTAGTTTAAAAACAGAACATTTTGGGGTTAAACAATTAATTGAAGGTGTTACTTTATGAAGACAACTTTACATCAGAAATAATACATGAGAGAAAGAGTGCAAGAAGTAGTGACTCAGTTCTTATAAGATTCTTTAAAACATAATTGTCTACAAAATGGGGCGAGAATTTATTTAACTTGATTAAAATATCTGAGACAACTTAACTAAAATAAAAATATGAGAAAAAATGTAGATCTGACAATATCAACAAGTAGAGTACTGCAATTTTCAAAGCTCACATAATGCTAGAGAATGTATAGTCTGTTCAAAGTTATTTTGTACACACGTCATTTAAATTTGGGACATCAAAACGTCGCAATGTTGGCGCATCAACTCTGAGTTTTAATATACACCTAAATACACAAATACACCAAAATTCCAATCTAAATAAAATAATTGAACAAAAATGTTATCAAATATAATTTATTTTAATATTATAATACATCTAAAAACTACAGTTAATTATATAGCCACAATATAGGTTAGAGTTATAACCTCTTATCACTATTGCTTTCAAGAATTTTGCATACATCTGACAACCGGACGACTTTGACAGACTTATTCGTTTACGTCTTCGAACCAATCAGACAGCATTGTGTCTCTTTTTAACTAGAATAAATGAGAAAGAAAATATTGTCTGATTCTAAAACAAATTTACAAACTGCGGCAAGCAATACGTTAAATATCTTGATGAACAAAAAAACTTTGACTATAGACACCAAATGTCAGTAATACGCGAATTTGAACTGAATATATATCGATGTTGTTACTTTGGTATTGCAATATGCCATATCAATTTTGTTGTATTTCTTTCATTTTCTTTAATTATTTCATTTATTTATAATATTTTTATGTATTGTTACTTGTAGTTTTTTAAGAGTGGATTTATCCTTCGCACTTTATCTTAATTAAAAATGAGATAGAATACCAGCAACCGTTAGTCTCCACACCCTGTGCGTTCAGGTATAATCGTTATTGCCCTTCGGGTATAGTCGTGTACTAATGGACGATCAATTTTTTTGCCATATGGTCGGCATTTACGATGTAGCATCGGAGAGAACTAGATCGTTGAGGTTAGACTTCTGGTAATAAAAGTTGTCTGCTGTTTCATAATTTTTTTCTCTGTTCATTATTGGATGTTGTGCGTTTGTATTAAAATAATGTGAATATTAATCATCTTTGAAGAAGGAAAGAAGGACATTTTTAAATTAACTACTTGGTTAGTTGTTGTATTTTTAAGTAAAAAGTGTGATAATTTTATTGAAGAATGTTGATGAACAATTTTGTTGGAGAGATTATTTAAGGTTAACCTTTTGTTTATATCAGTTATGAACTAATTTAGTTGTAAAAATAACTTATTAATAGTGACTAAATTGGTAGAATTAAATATAAGTAAATGTATGCTATATAAAATCAAAACAGTGAATTTAAATGTGGTGGCAAAAGTAACATCTTAATCTGATTTTATTTAAATATGTTTTTGATTTATACATTGACATGAAGACCAATAAATATGTCCAATTATTAGTCAAGACATTACTGTACAAAACATGAACTCACTGCCTATTTTATTTTAAATAGAAAGGCTCCTTGTTCCACTTTTATACCTTTAGAGTAGTAGCTGTTAGATCATTAGGGTGTCCGTTAACAATTAATATTATGTGTTTTTATGAAACGATTTGTCCATTCTTGTCAGCACATTTAACCTTTTAATTATTATATAGTATATTCAAGGGATATTTTACCTAAAATAGATGTTATTACATATAAAGACTAAAATATACTTGTAATTCTTACCAGTCAATGCAATTTTTGTCGTTATTCTTGACAGACAAACTCCATTAATGAAAAATATTAATCCTTTAGCTGGTGGATGACGTACTGTAGATGTTTTTTCATAATGTTAGTTGAAATAATGGATTATACCAGGAATATTTTCTTGCGAAATTGACACACTAAATTTTCTCTATAAATGTAATATTTATTTTAATAAATTTATTCAAAATAATTTAAATAAAATCAATGAAAAAATCAAAGGACACTTACTTTTGAACTTCCATTTTTAAAACGAATTGTTATGGCTTTTATTATCAAAAATATACCCAGCGATCTAATCCATTCGCAGGCAGCGTCAAAAATGGCGATCGTCCGGCGATTATTTCCGATTGCAAAATCCTAATTTACCCGAACGCACAGTGTCTGTAGTTTACAGAATACTGTCTGATGTGTCGGAACATGTCTATAAACCGAATCAGCCTATAAAATTAGTACTGGTTGGTCATTTTACCAAATGTCTAGAACATTATTGAAAGCGTTAGTGGTAATAATTATAGGTTGAACGTAAAACAAAGTTTAACATCAGCAAAATGCCCATTCTTAGTCGTCAAGTTTTCCTTCACCCTACGTTACACGCATATCATACTTCGACGAAGACGAAACAAAGATGGGGCCTGGCAGCGTCCGAGAAAGATGACGACCGCGATGCCGGTTTTCAAAGGCATTCCGCCACGGATACCGGCGTGAAATTATTCGAAACGAGCGGGAGGGGCGGGGGAGGAGGATACGCGGACGGAAATTGCCGCGAAATGAATTCGACGGTCTCGTCTGGAAGGGTTTTCTAGAAGAAGAAGAGAGCGGCATACAATCGGATTGAATGGTTTCGTTGGCACCGAACGGAAATGGGCCACTGCCGTGTCGGCGGAACGGTACGTGAAGCCCTTCGGAAAACAAAGGAATGCGAGGACGGATTGAAAAGCGCGATAGCTGCCGTATTTTGTGTGTTTTAATTGTACCGGGAATAAATTTTCATCTATTTTTTCTGTTTTTTCTTTTCGGTGAAATACGACTTTCATTATGTACATGACACGGTGATATATAAATAGGGCCAAATATAAAAAGAACGACCTCATTCTATGAAAGGCAAAAGTCAAAGAAGTCAAAGTCATTTTGTTCTGGAAAAATTGTATTGTGTTTATATTACTTTTCGCGAAACATCCCCATAATTGAATTCCATATATCCATATAGGTTTATACTTGCTTGTACAATACACTCGTACCGATAATTGTGATTTTCTTCTAATTAACCAATACATTTCCTATCATATTTCAACTCTTTCCTCTCTTCCTATTCTTTTTTAAATGTTCCTTCTTGTGAAGTTTTGCATTAAGATTCATTCCGAGTTACCTAGCGTTATTGCTATATGATAGTATTATTTATTACACATCGTTAATTTCTACTTTACAAATTTGGGTCCAATTTTTTATATTGTCACTTGCCTGTTGTAATTTTCGTTTGGCTTCTTCGTTGTTATCTCCGAGAGCAAGAATCGCGGCGTCATCAGCAAATGTAGCAAATTCCATTTGTGGTATGCCTGCTTTAGCTTCTTTTATTATAGAGTAGGCTGGATTCCTCTTGTTCGACTCTAAACGTTCTAGCTGTAATGTAAGTTTTTTAATAGTTTAGTGTACAAAAGTACTATTTTCTGTAGCTTAACAAGGCTAGTGTTACATTACATTAAAGTCAAATATCGTCATTATATTAAAGGCTAGTATTACATCTAAGAATATCGCTGAACATACGTTTTTACCTTCATAAGTTATTTCAATTACATCTGTTACATAGAATGCACCTGGTCAGTTATTGAATGTTTGTTAATAAACCCAAACTAGTGTGTCGGTATTAGGTTTTTTCTCTAAATTTATGAAAATACTTTGTATCCAATGAAAGGTAGCAAAGATTAGCAGGATGATAAAATAGTAATATGGAACCAAAATGTACTTGTCTCTATCAGTAATTAAGTCATTACTAATGCTCAATAACATTTTGATGAGCACTATCGATATGATGTTTTTATTATATTAGGTGCTTGTTTGTAATCTGGCCAAAAAATCTGGCTTTTAAAAGACATCTATTGAGAGAGATTGGCACGATATTTATTAATCAAAATATTCTCCATCATTTTCTACAATTTTTTTCTCATCTTTCGTGCAACATGACTATACGGTGTCCAATTAACGATGTTGATTTGGCAGCGATCAATTTTCACAATTTTTCAGCATTTCGAATCCTTGTGCTGGCCAAGCCATCATTTGAACAAGCGGTATTCAGAAGACGTCTTCGATGTCTTATGAATAAACTGAATGCGCCAGAACGTCTCATCGCGCGTCAACTCCTACAACGTATGACAGATGCAAGAGGATGACTGCGTTCGTTACTCACTATTCAGCCGTGTTAGACAAAAAGCCTAGCAGATCAGACTCACTATTAAATAACTTATATTACAGCCAGAATGTAATATCCAGACCGCAAAGCAACTGTACTGTCATCACTCCTTTTACCACTTTCTTTAGACCATATATACAGAATTTTTAATCTTATCCAGAATTTCAAACATGGGTCGAAAATAAAATCTTTACAAAACAACGTGACGATAGATTTTAATAGATACCATGAACTTCATTGAAATAAAATGAATTAAAAATTAATTGTAAGGAAGCTTTAAAGACCCTTTAAAACATAATAAACCAGGTAAAAAAATAGCAAAAAATATCTAGTATTTATGGATTACAAGTGATCTATGGACTTAAATTTTCCAGGGATGCTTCATTTGATGAAAATCGCTTCCCATCACTTATTTTTTTGAGCCGGAAATCAAAAAGCATTAAATCTGGCAAATAGGGTAGAAGTGACTAGAACTCATACATTCATTCACACTTTTTGCAATGATTTTTAAGATATTCGAGAGAAGTTTACCTTAGTTAAAAAAACTTATTCTCCATTTACCATTTTTAGATGTAGTTCATGAATTACCCCAATCTTCTACTAAATTTCTATTGGTTAATCGAAAATGTTTATAATATAAATCAGTAAATAAATAAAACTCTTTTTGTACACAAAAGAATCTGTTATTTAATGAAAAGAACCAAAAATTAAAATACATTTAAGAAAAGTATTTCTTTCATTTTCCTCAAATTTATGTATAAAAAATTTGGAAAAATCATTGACTTTATTCTTCACACTATATAAGATGAAAAATCGAACACTCCAAAACGCCAATTTTAATAAGGACCAAAACCTTCTCGTGAACGGCGAAGTTATAACATATACCGATAGCGGTTTTTGCCGTTGAGGCTGAAAATTCTCCGACAAATTTCAAATGGGGTGGAAGCAACTTTCGTTGTCGATATTATATTTCCCAAATATTGTCGATATAAACATAGGTTATACTAGATATTTTCCAGAATTTATGAGTTCATCACCCCTTACTTTTTGCTCTTGTACCGATTGGGATTTTGCAAATCCATAGATAAATTTATATTCGAAAGACTATTTTGAATAAATATGGGAAATACGTTTTCTGCCGCTGTAATACACAGTTGGACTCTTTATGGTGAGTCGTGTTGGTTTCAATTTACATAAACGTATATTGATGAAAATTGTGTTCTACAAAAGAAACGAAGTTATTTCTTTCATCTCGACGATCATCCACTGTTCCCACATTTATTCTTTAATTCGTCTTTAGTATTTATTACAGTTTTGACGGATTATTTTGCGGACTCCTTCGCTTCCAATATTTTTTTTTTTTTTTGGTTTGGAAGATTTGCATTTGATGATTTGTGTGCATGTGTCAAAACTCGGTTAAAAGAAGTTAATTAAGAGTTTCACTCGTTTTTGAGTATTCTGATTAAGGTTTTTACAAAAATTTAACTAGTTTCGTTGGTGTTAACGGTTGTCAAGTCCTCTTTATATAATTAAGGATTTTCGTGCAACCTCAGACTATTTGATTATTCCTCTTAAAACTAGTACAAAAAAAGAAAGAAAAATAATCTCAAAAGCAACTCATAATGGAAGTGATGTTCATAACTGGATATCTTCCGAGCTGAAAAAGGTGTTTACACTCCATCAAAATCTATTTAATATGTGTTTTAAGTCTTCGATGCGATATAGCATACATTTAAATTTAAATTAAAAGGCCTCAAAGTATTTTTATTTTTTGGTACTTTATATTATTTATTTATTGTAATATGGACTCAAATTTGGTACAAGAATGGGACAACATTACGTTGGAAACTATTCAGATACTCCATGAATCTATTCCGAGAATTGCAGTTGTTTTAATAGCAAATGGTTCTTGTAAATGCCGAAAAAACATCGATATATCGATATATTTTCAAAAATATAATATATAAATTTTTGACACTTAATTTTAAAAGTTCAGGGCCGTTTTGGTATTTAATTGTATGGGTTTATGACGCTTACCAGTTCTTAATTTTACAGGTTTGTTAAAAATATCTCTCTGTAAAAAATACTTTTATTCTCCTATATATCGATATTTTTCGCCGCCGACATCCCTTGTCCATCTCATGTATTTAGGTGTTATTATATGTGAGTGGAGGTAAAACGAAATGGAACCGTTGTATCATTAGTTTGTGGATTATAGGATTTCGAGTGAAGCAACTTTTGTTATTGTAAAAAAATTGATAAAAAGGAATTTCGCGTGTTGATAAAATATTGCTATTTGAAGGAAAAAAATACAGTTGAAGCAAAAACTTGGCTTGATGCCGAGTTTCCGGACACTGCCCCAGGAAAACTAACCATCAAGGATTGGTATGCTAAGTTTAGACGTGGTGAAATGAGCACTGAAGACGGTGAACGCAGTGGACGCTCAAAAGAGGTTGTTACCGACAAAAATATTTTAAAAAACCTCAAAATGATTTTGAATGACCGTAAATTGAAATTGAATGCAATAGACATTCTAAAGATATCTACTGAACGTGTACATCATATCATTCACGAATGTTTGGGTATGAAAAAGCTCTGTGCGAAAGTGGTGCCGAGCGAGCTCACTTTGCTCACAAAAACAACGACGAGTTAATGATTCGGAGCAGTGTGCGTAATAAATCCCAGTTTTTGCGTCGATATGTGACAATGGATGAAACGTGGCTCCATCATTTCACTCCGAAGTCCAATGGACAGTCATCCGAGTGGACCGCACACTATGAATCCGCTCCAAAGCGTGGGAAAACGCAACAGTCGGCTAGCAAGGTTATATTTTCATTGACTACCTTGAAAAAGGAAGGACCATCAACAGCGACTATTACATAGCGTTATTGGACCGTTTGAAGGACGTTTGAAATCGCCGAAAAATGGCCACATTTGAAGAAAGTGCTGCTTCACCAAGATCAAACGGACCAAACACGGCCTTCATCGTGTCACAAATCAGTGAAAACGTTGGCAAAAATCAATGAATTTGGTTTCGAATTGCTTCCTCATCCACCGTATTTTCCAGATCTGGCCCCCAGCGACTAGTTCCTGTTTTCTGATCTCAAAATAATGCTCGCTGGGAAGAAATGTTCATCGAATGAAGACGTGATCGTCGAAACTGAGGCCTATTTTGAAGCAAAGGACAAATCGTACTACAAAAATGTTGGAGGGTCGCTATAATCAGTGTATCACTCTTGAAGGGAATCATGTTGTATAAAAAACTAATTTCGCCAAAAAATGTGTTGTACTATGGTAGGCCGGGGACTTTTCAATTGCCCTGTTACATATAAGGGAGTGACGCAGTTTTACCTGAAGAAACTGTTGGACAGTCGGTGGTGGCACGTCTAAACTGAACGATATTCAGTGATTGAGTAATCCAAAGTACCCTTCAATAATATCCTAAATCAACATCTCGGGATTGCCAGATCTTCGTAATCATTTACTAGTTGGTGCTGCTGGCACCTCACCCCACCCATGCTCTACATATGGGATTATATTTCTGTTTTGTAGACTGTTATTCTAGGATGTAAAATTGGACATGCCTCAAGGTCGCTACATATGTTAGCACTTCCGCCATATTTACCAGACATTGCTTCTTCTGATTACAAGTTACGTGTTTTTACATTACACTGTATCTCAATTGCATTAAAAGATTGCCCAATAGTATCATTTCAAGATTCTAAGAATGTTAAAATAATCGTATTGTTCTCACAACATCAACAGATACATTGTCGCATCCAGCGCCGCCTCAACCATCACTTAACCGCAACGACAAAGCTCTCATTTCATTGTTTCCCCCGTTATTTATAGCGTATCGCATAAAAACAAAAATAAAACATGTGCCTCTCCTTCCCCTCGACGGTTCCGTCGCCCCCTGACCCCCGCCCCGCGCGTCTTCGATATCGGATGGTCGGCATCGAAAACTCGAGTGGATCCGCGATAAAAACCCAGACAAAAACCGTCGACCCCGCCGGGACGAGAGGAACCAGTCGCCGGCTCGCCCGTCTCGGCCGATCTTCGTTACAGTTTTCTTCTTTCTTCGCGATTAGCGGCCGGCATCAAAATTCAGAACATGTCAATCGCCGTCGTACACTCGGAGGCGGAATTGGCGACTTATTATTGGCTGGTAGCACGTGCTTGTCGGCGATACACAGAGATTTTTCGACGGAGTGTACCGCGGCGTCGGTCAATTGGACTGGGTCTTTGCAATTTTCTCCAGTGTTGGGTCTAAGAAAATATTTTAAATATTATAAAGATTTTCTTCTTAACAATAGTTTGTTGTCATCACTCTAAAATAGCTTTCTATTAAATAAATATTTATATTGTTTGATGGAATTTGCGG
Source organism: Rhynchophorus ferrugineus (assembly GCF_030347505.1). NCBI lineage: Eukaryota > Metazoa > Arthropoda > Insecta > Coleoptera > Curculionidae > Rhynchophorus > Rhynchophorus ferrugineus. The sequence continues at coordinate 36,833,094 of NW_027472585.1, read as the reverse complement.
AAAATTGTACACTACTGCGCTGAAAGGATAGTAAGACTTAAAAAAGTATTTATAAGTGTAAGATACTCCCAACTTGACGTAAAACAAAGGAGATTGATTTAGCAATCAATAATAAAGCCCATTTGTACCATGCAAGAAGGTTACTTACTAAACCACAGTAATGTTGAAGCAGTACGACAAATGAGAATATGTGGGATGTAAAATGTTATTCTTAACTTTAGAAGTATTGAATAATTTAATTTTAGTTCGGGAAATACTGATGTATTTATCATTCAATCGTTTTGCTTGTGTGTTGATCTAACCACAGCATAATAATAGTAATAAATTAAATTTGTAAATTAATTGTATTAAGCGTATCCAATGTAATAAAAAAATTGTTAACACGGTTTGTTCGACGAACTTCACTACAGACCAATTACTGTTTTTTTTTTCATTATAATAATGCTCCTTATCACAAATTATGTTTTTATGACTTTTTTATAAAATATTAATTACATCTTCTTACTCAGCTCAATGCAGGCGAACTTCTGATTGTCCTTAAACTGTCGTTTTAACCAGGCTAGTCTAAAATCTTAATAACTCAATCAGTTCAATGGTTAGCCACCATCATCTTTCTTATTACGTTATTGAGGTGAACCAAACCATGTGAATACATCACAAATTTGTGGCGGAGCCTTATTGAAAAGTGCCAGATTATCTTAATTTAACATAGTTCTATTTTTGTATTGACCTATTATCATTTAATACTTAAGTCAAGAGTTTCATTAATAGTCACAGTTTCATTGAATCTTGATTCCAATTGCCAATTTTTTTTGCTTTAGTTTCGTCGATTGAATCACAAATTTTAAAACAAGTTTTGAGGCACAGATATCTTCCAAGTATATTTAATTTATTTTTTTAATTTATTCATTACGTTGTTATTAATCGTTACCGATTAACCTACAATTTGTCTTGTGTACATTAACTTAAATCTAGGTATATATATAGGAGGACCCATCGGCCCTATCTTAGTCCCTGGTGCAATAATGTTAATGTACACTACTGTTTTTCTATTAAATACACCTCAACACGTTACACCATTCTACAAAGATCAAATAGTTTGATTCTTTTGGGTATGTGTACTGTGCTGGTGTTATTCAAGAGTTGTATTACTTCAATATTGACATAAGAATGGAGTCTGTCCTCATATCTCCTCGCAGTTCTCTTAATTTGTGACAGTCGGTATCTGAACTGTTGGTATCTCAGTGTGCCTACAATGATTCTCAGGACTTTGTTCTGGTAAACTAGTATTGTTTTTATTTTAATTTTTTTCGGAACATCCCCATAATTGAATTCCATGTGGCCATATAGGTTTCAATACTTGCTTGTATAATAGCAATGGATTAAGTACCGATAATTGTGATTTACTTCCAATTAACCAACACATTTTCCTATATTTTGAATAAGGATTATTGTGAGAAAATTTAGACAGCTGACATACATCTAGTTCCTAAAAGCAATAATAAATCATTATAACTCATCGAAATCAAGAAAATCAATAGTTAACTGTGAACAAAGAGTCATGAGCCAATATATACTTTCGTTTCCGTAAATCATTGGTGGTACTTCTTTCTGATCACATAAAAATTCCTCAAAGAAACAACTATATCTCCCTTTATTTTTTGTCAAAAGGATTTATTTGGTTTAGAAGATTGCTACTTACAGCTTAAGCTAAAAAATTACATAATTTTTTCGAATCATTTCTTACCAAAGGATTTTGCTAATAGCTTTTTTATATCATCTGGTTCTCTTTTCTAATATATACTTAAGGACTTATATGTTTAAATAACATTTACGATATTTTTTATTTATCCATTGACCCGCTCACTTAAAAAATGCTGTTGCTGCCACTGATTTTCATCGAGTGGTTCATCCAGAAAAAGAACCTATTGATTGTTCCAACTTGGGTCATTGCAAAAACATGAAAAAGCGGTTTTGCAATATGATTACCATCAATTATAAGCTGCGAAATCACTTAAAATCACACCCACAGCCCTGATTGAAGACCTATCGCAATCATCGTTTACATCGTTACTGCTTCATCCAATCCATCCAAACGGCTTGACATCATGGTTTTTTCGATTTAGAGCATCTAAACGCTATCAGAAAGGTGTGAAAAGTACTGGTTAACTGCAGATTACACTTAATTTAAACATTTTTTTCTGGATAACTTATGAAAAATTAATTCACATTCCTGGTAATAATATTTTATACTTATAATTAACAGCGGCATTTACATTCTAATCTGGCACCGATAAACAAGAAACCCGACGTCGCCAATAGACAAAACGGAAAAAAATTAATTGGTTCGTGATGACTTCTAATCAAGACCGGGGCTTGTTGACGTTATCGACCGATAATCCCGACAAAGTCGCGACCGATTGATGTCTATCGGCGAACGCGCCTGTCGAACGATAGGTCGTGTTGACTGTCGTCCAATGCGCGTTGTCCCTGGCAACGGGTCGATGCCGTGGTCGTAAAGTTTTACGGTCTCTGGAGTGGTGCGATGCGAACCGACGCTCAGATTGGACGCCGGCATGTCTGCCTCGACGTCGGTCGTAAAAATCAGAGACGTCGGTGGTGCCGGGTACAACGCGAAAAATGTAGAAAATCGCTTTACCTGGATATAATTCGGTAGTGAGTTCGTTCACTGGATGTCGGGGAACATTTTTATACTCCCATAGAATTATTGAAAAGATACATCATTTTTTTATTATATAATTATATTTTCCATTACATTTACTTAATACAATCTTAACTTACAAATAAATTTATTACCACCGTTGTACTTGCATCAAACTACTTAAACTACAGTTAAAAGTAGTACGCGTATTGTCCAGTAGCTGTATTGCTATCACGTTGCTCTAATTTAGCAACCTTATTTCATGCTTTAAGGCGAAATCTTGTATAAATTCATAAATCTATTTAATTTCGAGGTCATCGTGCAGTTCTTCGTTGGTGGTTATGTAGCGATGATAAACATTTATAAGTAATCGTAGAACTTAGTAATTTTGGCAGCGTTGGATTGCTAGTCGGTTTGACGTTTTAGTGCAACCAGATGAGTGCAAATTGGCTTTATGATTAAACAATAAAAAAATCCATTCGAACTAACTTTTGGATTCAGAAAAATTGATTAAATTGAAGTGATAAAGAAAATGTCTAACTTTTGTGTTACATATGCCCACACCTAAAATGTGATATTAGAGAAAATGCAGGGCAGATCAGACTCAAAATCAAAGATCTGTACTGCTTAGTCGGATGATTCTTCCCACCACAATAAATATGATAAATCAGTTAATTGTAAAGCTTATTTGGCTATTGTAATATACATACTATGCTATTATGATTTCGGTTAATAAAACAGTGAACTGACGTCATCTCATCTAAATTTATGACGTCAAATGTCGCAATGTTGCCACATCAACTTTTGCTTAGTTTTAGCTCATTTTGGTCTTGGTTTGGATATGTAACAAAATTTTAATCTAAATAATATAACATTCTTGTAAATTATAATTGTTAACCCATAAAATTCCCATTTTAGTGAGCAAATATCATATTAATGAATAAATAAAGTACATCTAACGCATCATCTCATTTCTGTTCGAAGTAAGTGATTGGAGAACGTAATCTGTTTCTCACTCTGGCTATCTAATGGCTTCGGTGTCTTCAATCAGAGTAACAATAAGCAGCGATTTGAAATTTATTCAAACAAGCAAAACGTTAAAACGTTTGCCGGTCTAAAACTTGTAATTATAATCAATAATGTTTTAAAACAAATTTCAGAGGTCTGACAACCAGACGGATTTTATACACTGACACGTTTAACAGGTCAATTGAAAAGTCCCGTCCCCCCGAAAAGAAAAGTAAGTGAAGGTAACAACCTCTTTTGGGGGTCCACTACGTTCACCGTTTTCGGTGCTTATTTCACCACGTCTAATTGGTTGATTTCCTGGGTCAGTGTCCGGAAGCTCGGCATCAAGCCAAGTTTTTGCTTCAACTGTATTTTTTCTCTGTAAAATTAATATTTTATTAACACGCGAAATTCCTGTTTATCCATTTTTTTCACAATAACAAAAGTTGCTTTACTCAAAATGCTATAATTCACAAACTAATGATCCGACAGCTGTCAAATTTATACACGCATCTTTTGAGGGTTAGGGTTAACTAAAAAACATGTGGATTTAGTTCTAGTAGCGCCATCTATGTATCAGGCCGGGGACTTTTTAATTGACCGGTTACATATTCGAATCCATCAGACTGCATTATATCTCTTTTTAAGTAGAATAGGATGAGAAGGAAATATTGTCTGATTTTAAAATGAATTTACAAATTGCGATAGGAAATACATTCGACATCATGATGATGTTATTTTGAACAGACTAGCTTGACCTAACTAGATATTAGTCCATATATTTCCTTCCATTTGTAGTACATTACATTTGGTATATTGGTATATTTCCAAGAGCATCAAGCACTCCTTACAGATCATAAGAACCTATTCATAGGGACGCCTGACATACGCACTAAGATTTGATATTGCCACGTTTCCAATTTTTAGAAATTATATTTATGTAAAAAAAATATATATAAAATATATTTTCTTGGACCTTAACCAAAAATATTCCTTTAAATTCAAGTTCATTGATACAAGCGTCATCTTCCTTAATATATTAATAAAGGTAATACCAACAACATTTTATTAAAATATTTAATTTTTCAATATAAAACAATATGTGCCATAAAAAATATAATTTATTTGTCGACGCATAAACATTGCATTACAATGTAATATGAAAAACTTACTAAACATTAAATGAAAATGTGTGAAAATGCCAAGGTTTACCGAATGTCTGCTGGGTATCTCTCAGAGTAGACTTTCCAAGTCAAGAAATATAGAAATATTGCAAACCAGCGTCTTCAGGAATAAATAAATATGATAACAAAAATAAACTTGTACCAAAATAATGTCCGTCTTGACAAGAGGCGTCAAATTGCATTTCGCGAGGAGAACTCTTAACTGAGCTTCCACATTATCACAGTTTCTAGGATATTGTTAATCTAATTTTTATAACAACCTAAAAAAATATTCAACATCATCTAAAACAAAACAAAAAAAACCTATTGAAGTACAGAGTTACGCTATGGAAAAACGAGTTTTATCAGTAGTTCTTTGTTTCAAAGTCTCCTTTTACCAACTATGGGTTTGTCTGGACTGGACCTAAAGTTTAACGTGGGCTCCGAACCACGGTCCTCAGCATTAAGCCTACCGACTGGCGAGTGACCAACTTCAGAAATCATCCCAGAAGACATCCGGTCTTACCCAGATTGGTTACTGGCGTGACTGAGATCATTTTCCTTGTCGGATTTTACACCCTTGCCTAAGGACAATCACAAATATTAAACAATCGCAAACATAAATTTACAACCATGTCCCAGCAGGATTCGAACCCGCGACTATCGCAACAGTCGGACCGTCCTGTCGCCTTTACTATTGCGCAAACAAAGCCGGCGTTGTTGTTTTTTTGATTCAACAGTTGAAAATACATGTGTATAGCCAATTTTGGAGTTGGAAACATTATTATTGTTAGGTAGAATAATTTCAATTTACAATATATGTAAAGGTTTAAAAAAAGTTGCTTCCACCGTGACAATGTTTGGATGAACATTGCCGTGACCAGGATTCGAACCTGGGTTACTACGGCCACAACGTAGGGTCCTAACCACTAGACGATCACGGCTACTGGAAGCTTGTCAACTTTTTGTATAATTTACGTTGAAACGATCTACTTTCATTTTAATGGGCGTGATAATTTGAGCGTTTAACTGAACCAATTGTTATCGAGACAAAGCTTTCAAAACGACGCGCCAAAAATTTTTAGAGAATTCTGTTATATATTCATTTATTTTATTTTTATAGGGTGATGATTTTTAATATTCATTTCACATTTTCTATTAAGATTTATTGCCCATTAAATCTTTTTAATTATTTTTAAATTAACTTATTTAGCTATGGAAATATATCTTTTAATTATATTAAACACTTCATGAAGATTTATATTTCATAGAATCTTGTAAATTATGTAATTAATTTGTAGGATTTTGAAAAAATAATAAATGAGAAGATTTTTATGGAATTTTAATTTGATTTGATTATTTGATTTTTTTAAGTATAATTCGTCATGTAAGATCTTTTGACATATGACTCTTTTTATGAAACATTGTTAATGAACGGTCCAGAATTATATAAACAAAGAAGTTAATATTATAATAATAGAATAATAGAATATAATAAGAATATAACATTAATACATAAGGTAAAATCAATACATTTCAAGAGCCGGCTGTTACGATAGTTGCGGGTTCGAATCCTGCTGGGACATGGTCGTAAAATGTGTGTTTGTGAAGGTCACAAGTCCAGCCACGCCAGTAACCAGGCTGGGTAAAACCGGATGTCTTCTGGGATGATTTCTAAAGTTGGTCACTTGCCAGTCGGTAGGCTTAATGCCGCGGACCAGGGTTCGGAGCCCACGTTAAACTTTAGGTAGTCCAGATAAACCCATAATTAGTTGGTAAAACGAAACTAAAATATATTTAAGCCTACCGACGGGCGAGTGACCAACTTCAGAAATCATCCCAGAAGACATCCGGTCTTACCCAGACTGGTTACTGGCGTGACTGGGATCATTTTCCTTGTCGGATTTTACACTCTTGCCTAGAACAATCACAAACATAAATTTACGACCATGTCCCAGCAAGATTCGAACCCGCGGCTATCGCAACAGTAGGAGGACCGTCCTATCGCCTTTAACACTGCGCCACCAAGCCGGCGATCCTGAATTTTAAATAACTTGTTCGTCTGAAAAAAAGTTTTCCCAATGAAAACACTCTAAAAATTCATAGTGTGATACAAATGATTGTAGTGGAAGGGATGTGGTCTCTTTACCCCCATTTACTTCCCTTGAATCCGCCTCCGTATCGAGTAGAATTGTACACATCCAATGCTTCATAGCTTCATAGAGATACTTTCAAACCTGCTAAATCATTTGAAGTTGAGCTAAGATCATTATAATTTCTATTGTGAATTTTAAATTCACTCAGATATACAAGAACACTACAAGGTTTAATAAGTGATTTTTATATACTGACATTGAGTGTTAAGATAATATATTGTTGATATAAATTGTAAAACTGATCCAATGAATAGCTGTATATGATTTTATATTGAATTTAGTTATATAACAAAATAAATCAAGTACGTAAAACACTAGGTCTAGCTTTATTCTAATAATAATAAAATATCTAGTAAAAAGTTAAATAATCAAATTCTTAAATTTTATGAGAATGGGCTAATACTAAAAGGCATCCCATAATATTTATGACATCATATTATTTTATTTAAAATGTTCATAAGAGCACAAATATACAAAATTCATTCAATTATTAAAAACTGATTTTATTTTGACTGCTTCTAGTACAATATAATCAAAATGTAAAAAGTGAAATGAGATCATGTAAATGATGAAATTATTGCGGTTATGCCATTTTGCCAAAAGTGTTTGGATTAAATATATTTAATTTTAAAAGCAAGTGGGACGTATATAACGCATTATCTAGTTTTTTTCCTTATATTTATAGTCCAGTACCATTTGATGTATATAATAGGGTCACTATTTATATTTCGGGAATAGGCAAAAAAACAAATAGTTAAGCTGCGAATATATTTTTATTGTTTTTCAAAGTACTCGCCACGATGATCGATACACTTTTGCACACGCTTAAAACAATTTTCAAAGCATTTATTCCATTCCGAATGAGGTATCTTCAAAGAATGATTTTTGAACGCTTCAACAGCTTCTTCGGGCAATGAAAATCGTTCACCACGCAGTTTATTCTTCACGGATGGCAACAAAAAGAAGTTACTGAGTGCCAAATCAGGGCTGTACGGCAGATGTCCCATCAATTCGATGTTTTGAGTGCTCAAATTTCCCGAAGAAACAGGCCACCATTTTCTTTGAAGCGCTTCGTGCGCGAACAACTTTTGTTGGATTTGGTTCATCTTGGAACACCCATACAGTCGACTGCTGCTTACTTTCGGGCTCATACGAATATATCCATGATTCGTCACCTGTCACGATTTTATAAACGTTTTTCGAAGCAACGGGATTGAATTTCTTAAGCATTTCTTTGCACCAATCGACACGAGCCCTTTTTTGAGCGATTGTCAAATTGTGTGGGATCCAACGCAAACATAACTTTCGCGCAGCAAAAGTAAAAGCAAAAATGTTAAACTTTACGATGGAACCATCAGCTGGACTCACATGATAACAGTGCTGCCAATTCCCGAAATATAAATAGTGACCCTCGTAATCCCACTGGTGCACACCCGCAAGTTAAAATACGGCACAGTTTTGATTTGACTGTTTAGATCATAGTGATATTGGATTTCTTTCAGCAACACCACAGTTGCCCGTCGTAGGTCCATACAGGCTTTAAAATGTGTTTATATAATGACAACTTGTTATGTGTTTGTTTATATAATGGAAACATGATTATTTCGATTACACATTCGCGTGTTCATTATTTGACCACATTTTTTTTGAACCTCATATAAAGTTCTACTCGTTTTTTTCGTAACATGTTTTTTCCACTGAGCTGAATGTGCCATGTCTAAATATTTTAAGATGTATTCTCATAGGAAACTACTCTAGAACCAACTATCACTGACACTACCTTTTTTCATTTAACTTTATTCGCCATTTCTTGAAAGACAACGAATGGGTTTGTTGGGATATTTTTAGTTCTTTAGGACAGTTTGACGACGACCAGTGAAGTTTTGTTGGCATTCGTTTGCAATCCATAGAGTGTCGGTAACATTAAAAGAAATGAATGGAATCGACGTATGCGGTGTGGATGATAGACACTATAATCGCCGCCGCCTTTGAAAAATACGGATTCACGCCCAACGAACGACAATGAATGTTCGGTATACAACTCCGAATCTCATTCGTTATCCTAAAGTCATTGTGGTCATTCCTTCACATTTAGAGATATATTGGTAAGCAATATTGATCTAAGGGCACTACCTTGTACATCCTCATAGATGAATATTAGTCACCGTATCTTATTCTGAACTGACGATTAGAAATATAGAATTTGAATGAAATTTTTGAACATATATTTTTAAAAAAATTGAATTAATTAATGTTGGTTAAAAATGGCAACACTCTTTGTAAACCATGCTTGATAAAAAATCCTCCCGCAGTAATTTGCCAGCAACTTTCTCGATGTTTTTATCGGCCGAAATTTATCATCCTTTACGAGCCGTAACTTCTTAGCCTCGCGTCGTAAAAAAGAACCTAATCGAAAAAATGAAACAATCCCATCCACATCGTTTCATTAGCTCGGAATACATCAACTTTTTTCGCCTCCCTCTCGTTCTCGTCCCCCTCCCCCTCACTCAGTTACTCCACGTATTTATTACCTTCGTAACAACAGTCATTCAGAAAAACAATCTACCCGTCTGCGCCCGCTGCCCGTGCCACAGCTCCGGCCAACTATTTTTCTCCATTTTCCTTTATCGGCCCGAACAGCCCACTGCCACTGACAGCTTCCCGGCAGGGTAGTAAAATCCAGTGGCGTAGTCGGTCCGCTGGTTGTTACGACGCGAGCGGGGTCGGGGGGTAGGTAGTTTACGACTTCGACCGACGGGGGTCGCTGTGGTCGTCAACCCCTTTAACGCCGGTTTGTGGAGTTTTGCTTCGAAATGCGGGGGTATGGCGATTCGAACATGGAGAATTCGTTTCGATTTTTTTTGGTCTAGCGGTAACAATAAAAATAGTTCGACGGCACGCGAATTTCGTTTAAATATCGAAAGAATTTCCTTATCGGAATTTAGAACGAGTTCATTCCCGGGTTTTTTTCGCGAGTATATACATTGTGTAAATTGTTGGAGTTTCAAACGCAAGAACTATTATTCATCGAAGAAGGGGCGACCTGTTGAACGGCGTTACAAATCGACAGTGAGGCTTTTTATCTATAAAAAAAAACAGATCTAACCCATCCCACCCGTTATTCAATTTTAAAACACATGGTCGCTATTTTTCGAATACAGCGCACTCTGTAGGGACAACATGAAAGTAAACATATAGCATATGATTGGTTCATTCTGTCAATGCGCATTGCATCTGGTATATTTACTAATTTTGGGGTTATGTTTATCTTACTTGTTAATCTCTTATATATGCTTGCGGAAAATTCACGAAATTGAGATAAAATAACAAGACACTAGTTTTTCATTGATAATCAAAGAAATTAACAAATTATAGCGAAGATGAGGCGACACATTGAATGTATGAATATATATTAATATTAATCTCAGTGTCTATTAGTATACTATACATTACTAGTACAAAAAAATGTGATCGAAAAAGTAACTAAAATTATAAATGAATGAAACTTATAATATATTCTAGATGTGACAATATAAAGAAATACCAGGATATGGTAATTAATAAAGCTCACATATTGTTCTTGTTCTTAGTCGTTACTAAAAAATATGCTTATATATATCATATATAATATATATATATATATATATATATATATATATATATATATATATATATATATATATATATATATATATATATATACTAGCGACCCGCCTCGGCTTCGCACGGGTGCAATGCTGATACTTAATTAAATACACTACAGAAAAAATATGAACGTTGTATATAAAAACATAGCGGCCCGCTCCGACTTTGCACGGGCATAAAATATATATGCCTATGTCACTCAAGGAAAACATGATTAAAATCGATCCAGTATTTTTGGTTCATTCATTACTGCCCTTGGCCTGCACGCATTAAATTTGGAGTAAAACAATTCCTCTTCCCCTATACTTACTATGAAGATATCCTGCTATCTTTGGAATATCTAAATTCATACAATTTTTATTACATTACACATTTTTAAACGCAAATTTTAAATTTGTAATATCTCCGAAAATATTTGTTTAATTTACATGCTGTAAGGAACCATATTGATCTATATTAATTGCACACTGTATTTAAGGTACTTAATTCGATAAGGATTAATGCCGTATTGCTTAAAATAGCTTCGTAAATAAGCCATTTTCTCACGTAAAAAGTAAACAATAAAAATGGTTAATGTGGGTTATCCCTAAAAGATAAACATATACCAACGCGGACTTTTTTGTAGACCTTTTTATGGTGTACAATACTGTAGTACATTAATTTGATCTAAATCGTAGGGTTAGGCAGCGTTTTTGCTAATTGCTAAATAAGCCTAAAAAAATAGGTTAATTTACGACATCACGTTAGAAACCTCTAAAATAATGCAATGTTGCCTTAGTATATTATGCATGTATTATACATATAAACCTTCCTCTTGAATCACTCTATCTATTGAAAAAAACCGCATCAAAATCCGTTGCGTAGTTTTAAAGATTTAAGCGCACATAGGGATATAGGGACAGAAAAGGCGACTTTGTTTTATACTATGTAGTGATATATATATATATATATATATATATATATATATATATATATATATATATATATATATATATATATATATATATATATATATTGATAATATTGCAGATAATACTGTACATGTTTGAAATATGCAAAGTACATAGATTACATTATAGAGCTACATGCGAAGAATATCTTTAATAGTCCCAAATTATTGATAACTGTAGTCGTATAGTCGTAATTTTTTAAAGAGAACATATTCAAAAATTAATTTATAAAAATAGAGACGTAAATAATGAAAACGTCAAAGATGACTAAACTAAATTGAAATGTTATTTATTTTATTGTGCCTAACTAGCCAGTCATATATTGAATCTTGTTCATTTCCTTGTAGTCCAGTCCGTAGTGTAGCTTAAAATGCTTTGAAAGCAAAATTGAATTACTATATGTGAAAACAAGTCGACGATATACGCGTGATTTTGATCAGTGGCCTTTTTTGGATCTTCTTCTGGTAGAAATTCCGAGATCTTTGAACGAAAAATTAAACCAAGTGATCTTTAAAATTTTTTTTTGGAGTCAGACCTTACGCCATTAAAAGAGTTTTTTCAACCAACTGCTCTCAAAGTTTACTACTAAATATTTCGGGTGGGGGATTACCCCGTTAGTGTAAATTATCTGGACTTGTGGAAAAAGACCACGATCTTTTTCTCATGTTTCTCATGTCATACATCATCGCCCGTAATCACTGTCTTCAAAAATAGTTCGAAAAACGTAAAATATGATAATCTCTTGGATGGAATCTCCATTTTCAAATCCGATAACGTTTGACTGAAGTACATTTATGTCTAGAATGTTTTATACACTTTTACCCTTCAAACACACTGCAATATAACTTTATTGATAAGATTGATTTCTTGAAATATGTTACTTAAAACAAAGCTATCTGTTAAAGCCGATTTCAACAATATAGTCCACTCTTTACAATAAAAATTATTAACACTATGGTCCGAACAGTATTAGAACTCATAATATTTTAGAGACGATGACACTGTTGTTATTATTTCCATTTATTTATGAATCAAATTGTTATCTATATATTTATTATAAAAATTAAAACTAAATAAACATTAAAAATTAATCTGAGACTAAAAAAAGTTGCTTCCACCGTAACAGTGTATCAACCACTGCCGTGACCAGGATTCGAACCTGGGTTACTACGGCCACAACGTAGGGTCCTAACCACTAGACGATCACGGCTATCGGAAGCTATGCGTAAAGGAAATTATCAGTTCTTATGTTGTAAATTATACGGACTGATCTACTTTCATTTTGTAACAAAAGGCGTGGTATACGCATTGAACCATGAAAAAGACTTGTACTTTCTATATTATGAGAATTATTAGAAAAACAATCTGTTTGTGATCTTCAGTTCTGCATATAATTATAGAAGTACGATAAATTTGAACATGTAAATTACTTACTTATTTACTATAAATACATCAATATGTTTTTCCAAATTAAAATTAATTTAGATTGCTTAAACTAAAATTAAGATTAAACAGTAACAGGTCAATTGAAAAGTCGCCGGCGCTACTAGAATTAAATCCATATGTTTTTTAGTTAGCCCTAACCCTCAAAAGATGCGTGTATAAATTTGACAGCTGTCGGATCATTAGTTTGTGAATTAGAGCATTTTGAGTGAAGCAACTTTTGTTATTGTGAAAAAAATGGATAAAAAGGAATATCGCGTATTGATAAAATATTGCTTTTTGAAGGGAAAAAAATAGAGTTGAAGCAAAAAACTTGGCTTGATGCTGAGTTTCCGGACACTGGCTCAGGAAAATCAACCATTGAGGATTGGTATGCTATGTTTAGATGTGGTGAAATGAGTACCGAAGACGGTGAACGCAGTGGACACCCAAAAGAGGTTGCTACCGACGAAAATATTTTAAAAATCCACAAAATGATTTTGACTGACCGTAAATTTAAATTGAATGAAATAGCAGACACTCTAAGATATGAACTCGAATGTATCAACTGAACGTGTACATCATATCATTCACGAATATTTGGGTATGAGAAAGCTCTGTGCAAAGTGGGTGCCGCGCGAGCTCACTTTTGACCAAAAACAACGAGTTGATGATTCGGAGCAATATTTGAAAGTGATAAGCGTAATAAACCCGAGTATTTGTATCGATATGTGACAATGGAGGAAACATGGCTCCATCATTTCACTCCGAAGTCCAATCGACAGTCTGTCATTTATATCTGTCAAGAAAAATTTTTGCTTTACATCTTTCATTTGCTTACATATATTTTTAAATGGTATGCGACTTTGTTTAATTGCTGAGTTATTCTCGATTATACTTCAGCATGACAGGTTTCAACGACTTTTGAAACAATTAGTAATGATTCACGAGATTGAAATAAAAAACTGTTCTGAACGTATGGAGTTTCAGTACTGTTTCATTAGTAAAAAGATGCATTATTACATTGTAACTACAAAAACTAAATCAAGATAAGTATGATGCTGACTCTTGAGTTATCTCAAAGTACTTATTATTTTTCTATTCGTTTAATTAAAATATTGCCAGAAAGACATAAGTTACTAGTGGCTGACCCTTGGCGATTTAAACGAATTTAATAATTACAAGAAACTGCATATTTATTTTCGTATCAATAAATATTAAGTGTATTAAAATCAATTTTATACTATTACAATTATGTTTTCGTTATGTTATCTGTTAAGCCTGAAAATCATCGCTGACGTATCAAGTGTCACTTGTATGAGGTGACCGAAAACATGTGGATACGGCAACTTAATTCCTTGTCCGAGCCGTTGTGGATATCCCCAACAACAAGAGTCGTATTCAGGTTGTTAAGTTGTTATTCTCGGATTACCCCATATAACCAACCCCATTCTTTTAATTTACAAGTTACGTAGCTTCTGGTGCTTCCGTTGAGGTATCGAATTGCTAACGAGGATTAAAATTAGTTTTTCTATACTTTTAACATGAAAAAATATTATTTTTAATTCGTTAATAATATAATTAATCAGTGACTGCTTAGGATACGTTTCTATGTCCAAGTAAAATGTTTGCATTTTCCTGACAAAATGAACGTATTTTATAAAAAAAATAAAGCTCATATTTGTCAGATGCTTCTCCCGACCATCATTCAAACATTTTAGAGTCATATATAACTGAACGACACTTCAAGCCCAAACAAGAGATGCCTATTCTGACTTCTGTCGTTTTGACACAGGGAAGTTTATGGGGACCAGTCTTTTTCTGCCCCAGACGTGAAACTTGCCTACATTCAATGAAAATGTTTTAGAGATAACAACAATCAATCAACCGAAAAGCTGCCAAAGCGTTCAATGCTGGAGATAAAAATCGCGCATCAAAATAAATCAATGTATATTGATTTGATGAACAAAATAATCAAGTACAGGCCAATATATATAAATCAGCAAGTAGTCCATAAGTAGGCAATTATGTTAAACTCATGGGTAAGCCACATGTTAAGAAAACATGTGAATAACTCAAGCTGAAATATAAAAAATGTACTGATTACTGCAAAACCATAGAAATACCATCGGAAGATTCTAATACAAGGTACTGCGAGGTATTGGTGATTCTCCACGCTATATTCGCAACGACAATCTGCATAAGGACCTGCAGGTAGAAACTGTCGATAACGTCTTCAGGGACAATGCCCAAAGACACGAAGAGAGGCTCCATCACTCACATCAATGTTGTGATCTTCCAGCTCCTAGATAATGATGACAGTCAGAAGATTAAAGTAACATTACTTTTATATGTTAAGAAGCACCATATTTTCAAGTTATTATTAATTAATATAGTTTTCCAATTTCATTTCATAATGAACTAATTAATTAGTTCAACAACGAATTAATTAATACAAACAAAAAGTTATAATAAAATTAGTTTAAAATTAAAATACTTTCTATAACACGATATAGCGCATTGCTATATAACTGATTTGACTATAATTTATACAAAAAAATAATTAATAACTATTAAATAAGTTTAAATAACAATCTTAATGGATCTAAATTATTATTATCCAATAAAAAAATAAAAAAGTGTCTCCACCGTGACAATGCTTCGGCATTGCCGTGACCAGGATTCGAACCTGGGTTACTACGGCCACAACGTAGGGTCCTAACCACTAGACGATCACGGCTAACGGAGACACGTCAGGAAAGTTGCAGTAAGCTGTATAGATATTTAAAGTTGAATTTATATTTTAACTAAACGAAATAATTATAACGAATTATGAATAATAATGCAGTAAATGTAAATTTCATACTAACTGGCATATGTAGTAATGTTAATCGTAAAATTAAGATCCATTATATTTATTACTAGCTGTTAAACATATATCTGAGCAAAATAATATTAATTTTCTGTTTATATGTCATTAATTCAATAATAAAAATTAAAAAAATTATTATTTAGTCACAAATTAATTCGACAAAGCAATATTTTAAATTATTTTTCTTTAATTAAAAAAAACAGCTTCCTCCGTGACAATGTTTACACATTGCCGTGACCAGGATTCGAACCTGGGTTACTACGGCCACAACGTAGGGTCCTAACCACTAGACGATCACGGCTATTGGAAGCTGTACGTCGCAATTTATTTTAAAATCAGTGTTACGCACAATACAGAAAATGGACTACTTTCATTTTTATAGGCGTTGTCTCGCGTTTATTAAACTATTATAATGAATTAAAATAACTTTCAATGTTACTATGTTACTAGAGTTGTGGGTATGAAACCCTAGCACTTTTAAATTTGTAATTGCAGTTGAATAATTGTTATTATAATTTTTTTTGTATGTATTTTAAAGTCTCCTTTTACCAACGAGGGTTTATCTGGACTGGACCTACAGTTTAACGTGGGCTCCGAATCACGGTTCACCACCAGCTGGCGAGTGACCAACTTAGAAATCATCCCAGAAGACATTCGGTCTTACCCCGCCTGGTTACTGACATGACTGGGATCAATTTCCTTGTCGGATTTTGCACTCTTGCCTAAGGACAATCACAAATGTTAAACAATCACGTAAACATATATTTACGACCATGTCCCAGCAGGATTCGAACCCGTAACTATCGCAACAGTAGGAGGACCGACCTATCGTTACCACTACACCAACCAAGCCGGCATTATAATTATTTGTTTTATGCGTTTAAAAGTTGTTATGAATATAAGATATGATAGATATACTGACATATCGTTATCAGAATGTCTGCAAGAGCCAAAACAAAAGTCGTCTGTTATTCAACATATATGAGCTTTTTGCAGTAAAAAGAGAAGTAATTCAAGTTTGTTGAGACTTGCAGTGATTATAATATTTCATGTTGAAAAATCCACGTCTCTCCAAGGTATCTATAATGCAAGACTGCTTATTTTTTAATTGAAAATTATTCCGTGTTTTGTATGTTTTACTGTTTTCTTGAGTGTTCTTCTGATTATCATCAATTAAGTTGAACGAACTTAATTGATGATAATCAGTTGTCCAACTTAATTCTTTATTCTCTATCAAATAAAATATAAAGCTGTCTTATGAATAAAAAAAATAATATTCGAGTGCTAGCAAATATTCCCTTGTAATTTGACAAATAACCATTGGATATTTCTTATTACTTGTATAACGTTACTTTTGCTTTTATTAATAAGAAAATTAAGTGGACATTGATGGCGTTACACGATTTAAAAGTGTTTTGTATTTTGTATTTTAAATATGTGGGAGATTAATTAAAATAAAGCATTCACTTTTCCCAGCTCTGCTATAGTATATGAGTATATCTACGATACATCTTCGAACGACTGGATTGATGATAACTCATATTCATAACAGGACTTTGCAGACCCACATCGGTTTTAGAATTTGTTCATACAATAGTACATTATGTACGGAATATTGAGGTTTTCTTCTAATTAAAGAATATTTTTCTTTCTTATCTATTCAATCATTTTATTTAGTACATTGTTAATAGTCGTTGCCAACTAACATACAATTTGTATTTACATTAACTTAAATCCAGGTATATATCTAGGAGGACTCATCGGTCTAGGGTGTAATAATGTATATGTCTTAACACTACTTTTTTTTTAAATTCACTACACCTCACACCAATACACCTCACTACACTAACAATCGTCGAATGTTTGTTAACAGACCCAAACTGATGTATAGGTATATTAGGTTTTTTCTCGTTATAATTAGAACCTAAATGAAAACTATTTTGAAGGGAATTCCAGAAATGTTGGAATAAACGCACTTTTACACTTGAAAAGTCCCCGGCCTACCATAGTAAAACACATTTTTTTGGAAAAATTAGATGTTCTTATTCAACATAAATCCCATCAAGGGTGATACACTGATTATAGCGACCCTCAGTTTCGGCGATCACCTCTTCATTCGACGAAAATTTCTTGCCAGCGAGCATTCTTTTGAGATCTCAGAACAGGAAATAGACACATCTGGAGAATACGATGGGTGGGGAAGCAATTCGAAGCCGAATTCATGGGTTTTTGCCATCGTTTTCACTGACTTGTGACACGGTGCATTGTCTTGGTGTCTTGGCTTTCTTTTTCTTCAAATGTGACCTTTTGTTAGGTTTTTTCCCTCTATAATTAGAACTTAAATGAAAACTATTTTGAAGACAATTCCAGAAATGCTGTAATAGACGTTGTATCCAAGATACTTTATATAGCTATAAAACTTAAAAGGGAACGAAATACGTTTGAAAAGTAACCGCATCTATGGTAAATCAGTCAGGAATAATTCACAGCCCTGTTAATGCAAGATTCAAGAGGAAAACTGATACGAGTCTCCGGCGACATCCTTTCCAGCTTAAGCAAGATAACAAAACGTTCGCGGGCACCGAGAAAAAACAACGGCAAGACCGTCGGGAGGGACGTGACGTGTTCATTTTCGCGGCCGACATCTGTAACTCGCGTTCGTGCCTTTTATTTATTATTTTCCATTATCTCTGCGCCCCCTTCTCTCGTCCGGACGGCCCACGTCGTCGTCCTCGTGGTTGTTTAGCGGAGCCTCCTTGAGGTTCCCGTCCGTAGTTTTCCGTGTGCGAATTTTCTTATTGGATAAGTTAATTTCGCCGAAGTCTCGGTGGTAATTTATTTGGGGCCTCGTGGAGTCGTATGAAAGACCGTGAAGGGAAAAGGAAAATTCGGTTTCGGCCTCCCGATAGAATTTTCGTCGCGTTCCGCCGCGCTCTCGTGACGTTTGTTTCGGTTGGTTCTTCTTTAACGCGAATGTGTTTTCGCCATTATTAAATATTCGTAATTCGTATTAGACAATAAGTTTTGCATTCTATAAGATATCATAGTCGTCAATTGACTATTTTATTGCTCGTCATAGTCGATGTCAAAGTATATGCTATGAACCCGGGGTACCTTGACGTTGATAGAGTAAAAATCCAGAAATCAAGCAAAAAGTTGTTACCCTTTTTGGGAACAGAATTTTGTTAGCCTTCTAAGTGGTAAAACTCAATTGTTATTTTGATCTTTTCTACTAGCTAGATGTCAAAATTCCGCCAGTAACATCCCTTCGGTTCGCCAGAGTTAGCCGCCTCCGATTTTTGCTTACTCCCACATCTCAACAAACTAATGCGTGGAAATCGATTTTCGAAATGAAATCCAAAAGTGACAAGTTTGTAAATTTGTTGATTGATTATGTGATTGTTCGTGGCTTTATTAGTAAGGTACTAATTAATTTTGAGGACCTTGACGCGAATGAAAGTCTAGAAATCGGCCAAGAGGTTGTTAGCATCAATCTTAGAGATGCAAACAGAATTTTGTTCGTAGGTGATCTCCAACTTCGCAAAACAGTACACTCAAATTGTTAATGTGATCTTTTACTAATTAGACCTAAAATTTGCCCAGTAAATCCATCCATCCAGTTCACCAGATTTAGCTGCCACTGATTTTTTTTCCTATTCTCGTATGTCAACAAATTAATGTGTGGAAATCCATTTTTAGAAATGATATATCCAGTGACAAGTTTACTGAAATAAAATTATAAGTTCTTTGATTGACTATTAATTGTCGCGTTATTAGTAAGGTACTAAAAGATGGTGCAATACGAATAAAGGTCTAGAATTTGATCAAGAAATTGTTATCATCAATTATTAATGTAATTGTTATTATGATTTTTTGGACTCACTAGGTGTAAATATTCCCCCAGTAACATCCATCCACTTCACCAGATTTGGCTGCCTCTGATTTTTGAAATAACAATAAATAAATAACTTAGACAATTCGATGAAGATAAAAAGCACTTTGATGCACCAATAAAGTTTGAAGGCGCTTAATAAGCATGATGACTAACTCTGAAAAACTGTTTTAATAAGGGTTTTCAAATAGCAAGCTTTTTCCGTTTTCAGCGTCCGGTTTTGACGTTACATCTATGTATATTAACTGTAAACATTAGGAATCTAAGCATCAAAGTGTAAAAGTAGTATGCGGTCGTTCAGTGCATCAATAAGATGATGCTGAGTGAGTCAATAAAAACTCCTAAGAAATAATTTGTTTACCTACCACAAGTGTCAATGTGACAGTGTCAATGAAATGTATTAAACTTGCACGAAAAGATGTAACCGTAAACAAAAATGTGAATGTTGTTCGTAAATTAGCTCCAATTTAACAAAATAATAAACTCAAATTGTTATTGTGGTATTTTGTACTAACAAACATGTCTATAGAAAAGTCGCCGGCCTGACACATAGATGGCGCTACTAGAATTAAATCCATATGTTTTTTAGTTTGCCCTAGCCCTAAATATTGCTTTTTGAAGGGAAAAAATACAGTTGAAGCGAAAACTTGGCTTGATGCCGAGTTTCTGGATATTGTCCCAGGAAAATCAACCATCAAGGATTAGTATGCTAAGTTTAGACGTAGTGAAATGAGCACCGAAGACGGTGAACGCAGTGGACGTCCAAAAGAGGTTGTTGCCGACGAAAACATTTAAAAAATCCACAAAATGATTTCGAGTGAGCGTAAATTGAAATTGAATGAAATAGCAGACACTCTAAAGATGTCAACTGAACGTATGCATCATATCATTCACGAATATCTGGGTATAAGAAAACTCTGTGCAAAGTGGGTGTCGCGCGAGCTCACTTTTAAAACACCAAAAACGTAATAAACCCGAGTTTTTGCATCGATAAGTGACAATAGATGAAATATGGCTCCATCATTTCACTCTGAAGTCCAATCGACAGTCATCCGAGTTGACTGCACAAGATGAACCCGCTCCAAAGCGTGGGAAAACGCAACAGTCGGCTGGCAAGGTTATGGTGTCTGTATTTTGGCTAAGTAAAATTCTACTCTATAAACAATAATTAGTTTATAAAATTAATATCTAATGTTTCATATTAAACCAATATGTATATAAATAAAATTATCGATATATATTTAATGATCATTACAAATACATTTAACAATTTTTTTACAAATAATCCTTTGAACAAACTGTAATAAAATTATGTATCGAATATTTTTCATTCAGAAATATAATGTTAGCCTGATCGCAAGTAACTGAATGAACTAGAGCGTAAATATCAAAATATTTATCCGAGTCAATCTCATACTACTTGTAAACAACTCTCCGTTAGCCGTGATCGTCTAGTGGTTAGGACCCTACGTTGTGGCCGTAGTAACCCAGGTTCGAATCCTGGTCACGGCAGTGTCGTAAAAAGCACTGTCACGGTGGAGATAACTTTTTTTATAATTTTTGTATATAAAATATTACGTTTATTATCAATTGTTTTTTTTATTGCACTTTAGCAAACATTAATGGCAATGACATATTATTGACGATATTCATTTATCTTCATACCTTTCTTAAGGTATGTTTGCTCTTTTTTTTTTCGAAATACGTAAAAATAGTTCTCCATTAGTTAAGAATTCCTGCTAGTAATTTCGATTTAATTCAGGTGTTGCTCTTTCCTAGCCAATATTTTCTTTAACGACTTGTCACAGGTTTGCTAAAAGTTTCCTTTCTTTTTATTAATATTTGAGCCCCTCGTATTGTGTAATCAATTCTAAAATTATTCTAAAAGTAATTCTAAAAGTATTTTTATGGGTTCTAGAAACAAATGTATTTAAATCAAACAACAAAAACAATGAATGTCGAAAGTGCAATTATGATTGTCCCATGAC
This sequence comes from Rhynchophorus ferrugineus, assembly GCF_030347505.1. Taxonomy (NCBI): domain Eukaryota; kingdom Metazoa; phylum Arthropoda; class Insecta; order Coleoptera; family Curculionidae; genus Rhynchophorus; species Rhynchophorus ferrugineus. The sequence continues at coordinate 36,811,336 of NW_027472585.1, read as the reverse complement.
TACCGTCTCTATAACAATATTGAAAGGATCTGAATAAACTTCTTTAACTACTATTTCTTCTATATGAATTGTTAAAAAAATTGTACACTAATTTTTGCTATACCATATTACATTTAGCTTAATAAATAAATCTAATTATGTTCTATCTATCTATATATATATATATATATATATATATATATATATATATATATATATATATATATATATATATATTTAATTATTATATATATTATCTTTTTTGTGTATTTATAATTATAACAGCTATTAGGTTATTAGTACTCCATTCATTGTAAATACCTCATATGTAAATATAATCTACACCAACATCGAACCATAGCAATTTAAACGCTAGATTAATTGTGTATTAGAGCGTGAATATCAAAATATCTATCCGTATCTATTTTACTTCTCTCTCCGTTAACAGTTCTCCGTTAGCCGTGATCGTCTAGTGGTTAGGACCCTACGTTGTGGCCGTAGTAACCCAGGTTCGAATCCTGGTCACGGCAATGTTCTCCGGAATATTGTCACGGTGGAGACTACTTTTTTCAGATAATTTTTTGTCTTCAGTAATCAATGAAACAATAACATTATGATTGATAATTTTAACATAAATAATTATACTTAGACTAAACAAATTTTATTATAATCAAACCATTACAATTTATGACACTTAACTAAAATAAGAATATTTAAGGGATTATTTTTTAAATTTGAGATTTATGTATTAAAATAGTTTTTCACATTATTTTCGTTATTTCACGACTCGAATTTTGACACTTTATAACCAAGGGTTACCAATTTATGCTGACTATAGATCTTAGTAAGTAATACATAATAGGAACGGAATAAGTGTTTAATGATCTAATGATTGTCCGATTGTATTAAGTAGATACACGCTACACAACATTGAGACATTATATTTATAATTTACGTTAATATATTACGATTTACAGAATCATCAACATCTGATATTTTATTAATTATTGATATTAATTTGAGAATCCAATGATATAATTCAATCGATCGACAGGAGAATGGACAGGATATTAGGTTAGGTAATGGACGTACGGTAGCGCTGTGGAAGTGGCACTGTTACAAGGGGGTAGAGAAAATAATAGAGAGTGAGACGTCGTCGTGGTGGTCTTTTATAGCCGAGAATCGCTTGGTACCAATCCACCGGCGTTGCCAACCTTTGAACTTACTGTAGGTGAATGCGTGGTGGTCTAAAGGGTCGTAGCTGTCGCTACATCACTCCCCTCCTAGAGGAGCTGCCGTGGAACGTACCTCTATAAGGTGCGGAGTCCGGAGTGCACTCGCAATCACGCAATCAATCGCCCAGGGACTGCTTATGAGATGGGGATCCCAACCTGAGTGAGGAGTTTTACAGGAACAGCTGGCATCGAAGTTGTAGCAGGACGTCGTTCGTCTTGGGGCGTTCCGATCTGTTTGAGGGTACCTATAAGTGTGGTGACTTACGTGTCCCGTTTCGTGAGGCAAGGGTGTGTTTTCGTCCATCGCGTTAGTCTCGTGGGATAACGTCGACCATGTGATGTTGATGGGTTTCGTTCCTCGTGTATTCCTTCTATGTATGTGTTCAGCATATGTGGCTTATGTTGAGCTGGTTTATCTGTTAGGCACTTCGCTCACGTCGGAGTCACCACTTTAGGGTTAATGATATGGCTCAGTGAATGGAGGTAAAACGTTTATTTTAAACAACGGTTTACGGTTTTATGTGTACATTATGTGGCCGTTATTTATTGATGATATAAAATATTAAGGAAATACAAATAAATGAAAGGTATCGGAGCTGAGTTTATGTCGTCGATACTGAATGATCGAAAATACCCTTCAATAACATCCCACATAAACATCTCTGGGTTGCCAGATAATCGTTTTCATTTCATAGTTGGCGCTGCTAGTGTTCATCCCGCCCGTGTTCAACATCTGGGATTAGATTTCTGAGTATTTTGTAGAGAGTTATTTCACGATGTAAAATTTGACACGTCTCAAGACCAGCTTAATAAATTTCGGCAGCCATATAATAATTTTAAAAATAAATCGATTTCAATCAACAACGAATTTCAACAAAAAAAGCGAGATTATGAAAAAATATATCACGTCTGTTTTATCAACAGCACTCCACTCCGGCTGCAAATTTATACGACGACCAAATTGATTTCATTATTGTGCCCGCTCAAGTATGCTCATCCTGATCCGCCACTAATTATTTTTATACATAAAAATCCCGTCGGGGGATCACGATGCGAAAGGCCGAGCGGAGACGTAAAGGGAAACCTCCACGAACACCGATGCCAAACGCCATGATTATTATTCGCATTTTTTTCGCTACCTCGCGTTTTGTAAATCAGATTTCCTCATTATGAATTTTTTAATATATTCAGATCAAAGGCGGTCTGATTACCGCGCGGATTTTGTTTTGTTTCCGTCGAGTGGGGTGCTCCCGAGCTGATAACACGGGCGATGTTTGTGACAACGCCAACTTGATTCGTATCGTTATATTTCTCTATAGGATTTTTTTATTTGCTTTTAATAATGGTCTCGTTGGCGTATATTAATGTTTCCATCGTAACCATTAATTTTTCATAAACTCAGAGAGATTGGTACACTTCTATTTTGCAATTTAAACTTATCCTTATTAATATTGCTGTTCTTAACAAATGCACTGTAACATAAATTGTGCTAATTGTTCTGAATAAATGCCTTCTTTAAATGAAAAAATGATCAAAATACATAAACTCTTAATAATATCAAGCATCATATTTCCATAAAAATTTGCATTGATGTTCCAACAAATTTACCCATACACTAGCAACATTTCAAAATGGTTTAATACAACACCTCTGATATTTATGACAACGTTGTAAATTAACCTCTCCAATTATATTAATATGAAATAACGTTTCCTAATTTTTTATATTCAAGTCATATTTATAGGAAAGAATATTTAGAGCAAAAAAATTAATACTCACAGTAGAAAGTGCCAGAATATTATGATTAGAAATATTGATATTGGGGTCATTTATTTGGCTGCGAAATGTTTTTTTAATATCGATTTTGATGTAGAAACCCCAAACTAAAAGTTCAATACTCCCCTTCAAGGGCCCTAGGTTTTTAATATCCATATTTTACTATTGGCAACTACAAATTCAATACTCCCATTTACAACTATCGATAATACAAAAAATATCGATGCTGTTCGACATCCCTAGACAAGAGCCTAGTTCCCAGCATGCGCTCAAGGATTGTTATGTTGAGATCCAAATTAATGTTTTGGTATATTTTTTCTATTTGAAATTTTGTATAAAATTACTCAATAACATATCTTGCACAGTACTAAAAATACTTTCATTGATTATTCAAATATATATGCATTAAGCCTGAATGTAGAATATTCACGTACACATTCATGGCTATATTATTTAACATTTCATATTGTCCTTCATTCATCATGATCAACATGAAATCTTCTTTTTTTAAAGTAGGGTAAGTACCCAGAAACTAAGATTGAGGCTTATATGAAACTCTGTATTTTTGATATTATTTACACATGTTTCAACACTTTTAGCGTCACTTTTATGTTTTTTACCTGTAGAATTACATTGGTTTGCTTGCCGAATGTTATGTAAATCTTTATGAGTCAATAAATCTAGGCTTTTCAAATTATCCTTTGTCTTTTCAATTGTCTTAAATTAGCTCGTGTTTCATCCAATTAACATCCATTGGAATTTTTGGCGGCTGGTTTGATACACTCTTATGAATTCCTGATCGATCATACTCAAATTTAGAAGTAGTAATATTTTTATCAAAATAGGAACCTTCCACCTTAAAAGTAATCAAGCGAGTCAAATTTCAATGTTTCTTGTTCAATTTTAGTGCTGTTGATGGACTATATGATGAACGAACTGTGATTTTGATGAGCTATACTCACATAAAGAACATGGAGTCATATTTATCGGTACTTTTACTTTCGCTGGGTCAACTATGCCTAAAATATAATGAATTTGCTATGGAACTGAATCCAATTTGCAAAATTATAGTAACAACTGGATGGAATGACAATATTCAAAAATCGATGATTTTACTGTGTATAATTTATAATATAATAACGGTATTGTATTTATAATGCACTAAAAAGAACAAATGAACTATAAACAACAGAACTCCTAACCGTACAAAAGGTGTTGTACATTGGATTATAAATCTTAATTGCTCGTAAATGGCAACGTCGCAAAATCTAGGGATTCTCCAGAAATAGTCACTACTCATCCCTAGAACCTGGGTCACTACGGCCACAATATAGGGTCTTAACCACTAGACGATCACGGCTAACGGAGAACAATTCTAATCTTGTATCATTTAAAATAGGTAAGTAATCTTTATTTAATTATGAATGTAATAGTATACTTTACAGAATTAGTATTCTTGCAATCTGTGTACTTGTAATAATAATCCATTGTATTTTCCTTGTCATTAGATCATTAGGGTGTCATAGGTCTGCTTTTGTTAACAAATTTAATTATTTCAACGTATCTCACTGTACATTATTCTTATATCTTAGCAAAATGCTGTCTAATTTCTTCTTCTCAGATTCTCTGAATTCCATATTCTTCGACTTTTATTTTCAACAAATTCTAGCTACACTTAGCTATAAAATAAAATGTAAGTCATTACTAAAATATGTTATGTTTAAAATAAATATCTAATTATTACCAGTTACTACAGTTTTCGCTACTATTCTTGGTGGACAAACCTCATTAATGACTTGACTGCTTCCAACACAACAAGAATCATTTTCTTCCCTGTTCTTGTTATCATTAAATTTTGGCATGTTGATACCTATTCCAGGTGGTTGAAAATCATTTTGTTATAAATTTGGCAGGTAAAAAGGTAAAAAGGAAAACGGTATAGTTTCATATAGTTTATTCCTTTCTATGGTTTATTATACGAAGAAGAGTGCGCATGCGCCAAATCCGGAGATGTTGTGGAGCAATGTATCCTCCGAAACTTGATCTGTGAAACACCCGAACTCACGGTAACTGTAGCCAAACCCACGCCGTTTTTGTTTGTTAAAATTTATGGCGGCGGTCCGAAAGGAATGATCTCTTGCGCGTGTCCAACATCAACACTACTTCGCCTATGATTTATGTTTATATCAGTGCGAAGGCGTGAACGTCAAGTAGATGTATCCTTTAATCTACGTCTTTACCGATTTAAGCCACATGTTTCGGCCAAATATTTGAGTCTCCGCCATCGAAAATGACTGATGCCGGGATGTTTGAAAGCGGCCCGCACCGGCGATTGTTTGTGATAGTTCGGGTATTTTTAGAGTTGCATCCAACGTATACGGACATAAATTTAGACGAAGGCCCTGTAATATATACGATTCGACAACACAAATAATACATATATATAAACAACGTCAGATAACTTGGTTTCCACAATAATATTTGATAGCGGCATTTTGTTTGATGATTGTGGTTATTGGATAGAGATTGGACCGTCGCCTAAAGATCTAGAAATCTTCTTTAGAATCGGCATAATCCTTTCACAAAGCTCTTATAGTTACTAGTTCAAATTTTAAAACTTTAATGGTTGTGTTTTTATATATACAAGCCGGCTTGGTTGGCGCAGTAGTAAAGGCGACAAGACGGTCCACCTATTGTTGCGAGTTCGAATGCTGCTGGAGCCTGGTCGTAAATTTTGTTTTTATTTGTGAATGTGCTAGGCAAAAGTGTAAAATCCGACAAGGAAAATGAAAATGGTAAAATGGAGACTTTAAAATAAATATATATATATATATATATATATATATATATATATATATATATGTATATATATATATATATATATATATATATATATATATGTATATATATATATATATATATATGTATATATATATATATATATATATATATATATATATATATATATATATATCCACCACTGCGCCAACCAAGCCGGCTATTTGTTATTAGTGTGATTAAAACCATATTTTGTTATTTCAGTTTGGAACCCATTTTCATTTCCGATTAGTAATACAAAAAGATCAGTAAATAAAGACATGTTATGTATTTAAAATCAACTACATACATTTACCATAATGAAGGACTTTCTGTTGCCTAGCTTGTCTAAAATACAAAGCACAGACCTAGGTCTCACTAAAGCATTTGTAGAATAATGTATCTTAGGGGTATTGGTCACCGAAAAAAATATCGATATTTCGATATTTTTTCTGCATCCCCAATGTATCCTATTCGAACCACTATATCTTAGAACACAACTCATAACTCTTTAAGCTACATTCTAAAAAGTGCTGAAAATTGAGGAAAATGTAAGAAATGGTAATATTTAAACATTTTAAGAAATACTACTGAATATATTTAATTACGATAACGTTCCAAAATTCCAGTATTTCCTCAGTCGAATAAACGGAAATTTGTTTACTTTCTTCCTCGTTTTTGTCAAGCGACAATTAAAATATATTTTTCTCATAAAAATTGAGCGAACTATCATATATGCTAGTTTATATTATAATCAAATTTTCTTATTTGTGACATAAAATCCAATACCAATATGATATTCTCATCTAAATTTTATTTCAGAACATAATATATTCGTTACTACTGCATCTATATAAACCCAAAAACTTTAAACTCACCAACAAAATGAACTTAAAACATAAAGTACAAGATATTTTGATATATTTATAACTCCAGAAATACAAGCAGAATCTATTTTATTTCATAGACGGTGTTGAATAACGAGATTGTCAGTAGACAGTGGTGTATGAAACACCCGGTATGCAATTTTTAAAGAGTAAACGACGCCATAAACGTTTTTCTTCGGTGGCATTTACGTAAGAACAACTATAGAGATACTTCAGGCTTTAGGAATAGATTTAGTACACCAGCATCCTGTTTAGGGGACGTTACCATCTAAAAGAAATTTATTTCAAACCTCTTTTCAACAATATTCCCAAGTAACTTAATTTAGCTTCTATTTTTTTAAAACAAATCTGGACTCTATAAATGTTTGGTGGAGTAGTCATAACGTTAAAGAAGTTCTTTTACTGCCGGAATTCTTGTGATCATAGATGTAAATCCGACAAAAACAACCATGCTAGAGAGAGATACCATTAACCAAAATTATTTTACTAAAAGCTAGGTAAAGACAAATATATATAATAATCATATGGAAGACATTTCTGAACTATATGCGGTTGCAGAAATCCTCTAATCTACTGTTTTCAATTTTCAATCAATTTTCTTTAGAGATATATGCTCATACGTTTTCATGAAATATCAAGCATTATCACAATTGAAAAGTCCCCGGCCCACCATAATAAAACAAGGGTGATACACTGATTATAGCTACCCTCCAACTTTTCGAAACCATTTTTGTAGTACGATTTGTCTTTTGCCTCAAAATAGGTCTCAGGTTCGTCGATCACCTCTTCATTCAACGAAAATTTCTTCCCAGCGGGCATTTTTTTTGAGATCTGGGAACAGGAAATAGTCGCTGGGACCAGATCTGGAGAATACGGTGGATGAGGAAGCAATTCGAAGCCCAATTAATGGATTTTTGACAGGGTGCATTGTCTTGGTGAAGCAGCACTTTCTTTTTCTTCAAAGGCGGTCGCGATTTCGTCCTTCAAACGGCCCAATAACGCCATGTAATAGTCGTTGTTGATGAAATGAAAATCATTCCATGCGTATCCCAAAATACAGAGGCCATAACCGTGCCAACCGACTGTTCCGTTTTCCCACGCTTTGGAGCGGGTTCATCGTGTCCAGTCCACTCGGATGACTGTCGATTGGACTTCGGAGTGAAATGTTGATGGTGAAATGATGGAGCAATATCATACATTGTCACATATCGACGCAAAACCTCGGGTTTATTACGCTGGATCATCTTCAAACACTGCTCCGAATCATCAACTCGTCGTTGTTTTTGGTCAAAAGTGAGCTCGCGCGGCACCCACTTTGCACAGAGCTTTTTCATACCCAAATATTCGTGAATGATATGATGTACACGTTCAGTTGATATCTTTAGAGTGCCTTCTATTTCATTCAGTTTCAATTTACGGTCATTCAACATTTTGTGGATTTTTTAAATGTTTTCGTCGGTAAAAACCTCTTTTGGGCTTCAACTACGTTCACCGTCTTCGGTGCTCGTTTCGCCACGTCTAAACTTAGCATACCAATCTTTGATGGTTGATTTTCCTGGAGCAGTGTCTGGAAACTCGACATTAAGCCAAGTTTTTGCTTCAACTGTATTTTTTCCCCTTCAAAAAGCAATATTTTATCAACACGCGAAATTAATTTTTATCAATTTTTTTCACAATAACAAAAGTTGCTTCACTCAAAATGCTATAATTCACAAACTAATCATCCGGCAGCTGTCAAATTTATACACGCATCTTTTGAAGGTTAGGGCTAACTAAAAAACATATGGATTTAATTCTAGTAGCGCCAGGCCGGAGACTTTTCAATTGATCTGTTATATATTTTACTTTTTCGACAATTTTTTCACAACCTACTTATTGTTCATATCTTTTACATAATACTAGATACTAGATACAAATCGATCAATTAATGGGTTCTTTTTATAAGTTGACGATGATATTACTTACGTTTTTTATGTTTTATATATGTATGTTTTTCCCATTAATTGATTTTGTAATTTTTATCAAATTTTAACGAAGAACACTTGACATAGGCTTTCATTGCGAAATGCATTTCTAATTTCTAAACTCATAAACCAAACAATGAATTAAACCAAATTAGTGAGATATCCATATTCCATTTTCGATTTGTAATAGAATGTAAAAAGTAGTCCTTAAATTTCAAGAAATATAAAAAGACCGCGGCTTATTTTGTCACACCTCTGATAAATGTAAAATGTATGTTATCAGTACATTACATATTATATATAGTCTTTCCAATAAAACAGCCAATGCACGTCATAGATGACATCGAATATATTTCCAATTCCAATGTGTTGCTGATGATAGACATTGTGGTCAAATGGCTGCAAAATGTTTCAAAACATTAGTAATAATAATTAGAGGTTACAAATCGACAAACGTTATAAACCAAAACTCTCGTTAATGCGGCAACATTCCAACATATTGACGTCACAAGTTTTGATGGCGTACACTGGCTGTTTTATTGGATAGTCTATATATCAAACTCGAGGCCCTCTGAAGTGATATCCTGAGAGTGTTAATTGGTTCTAAAACATAATAGATCCAGTCATGGATAATGAGGAACATTTTCAAAAAATTGTTAAAAAATTTCAAAGCAATGTCTACACGTTAAATATAACTTCAATGTTAGTAATTAGGTAACATCTTTTTTTTTTTTTTTTTTTATTATTACTCTTCGTGAGTCCACAATCTGCCCTATTGGCAATAAGTATTTCTTCTGTTTATATTATATATACATGGCATGTAGAAAATCACTTCATTAAGCAATCTTCTGTATAAAATATCTTAATTAATTAGTCTTATTCTAATGCTTATTCTAAACTCTACATATGTCCAGTAATCAGATCAGATGGTGTTAAACGTTTTAGTCTACGCACTTCACTATCACGTCGCATATTTAGCTGATTAGCGAGTACATTGGGATGCACTGACACTCTTTCGAAGTACTTCACACAAACACGTTGGATTACACTCGTTATAGGTTCTAGAGGAATATCGCGTTGTATCACTTTATTTGAAATATAGTACGGAGCATCAACAATGGCACGCAACACCTTATTTTGAAACCGTTGAATGATGGATATATTGGATTTGCTAGCGGTACCCCATAGTTGAATTCCATATGTCCAAATGGGCTTGAGTATAGACTCATACAGCAATACCTTGTTATCTAATGATAACTTGATCGTTGAATGATGGATATATTGGATTTGCTAGCGGTACCCCATAGTTGAATTCCATATGTCCAAATGGGCTTGAGTATAGACTCATACAGCAATACCTTGTTATCTAATGATAACTTGGATTTGCGCCCAATGAGCCAATACATTTGATATAATTTTAGTCCTAGTTGTTTCCGTTTAGAGAGTATGTGCTTCTTCCAGGTTAGGCGTCGATCTAAATGCATACCAAGATATTTAACATGGTCTGCTTGGGGGAGTTGGCGATGATTGATATTTACTGGTGGACATGTTCTTCTACGCAGGGTAAACGTTATATGCGTGGATTTTGATTCATTGGCTTTAATGCGCCATGTCTTCAACCATAATTGTATTTGCTCCAGGTGGGTTTGTAGGTTTATTGATGCTGTGACTGGATCTTCATGGGATGCTAAGATTGCTGTATCGTCTGCATATGTTGCCACAGTAGTTATTTTTGTGGTGGGCAGATCAGCCGTATACAGAAGATACAGTACTGGACCCAGTACACTACCTTGCGGAACTCCTGAATATATGGGATTTAGTTCGGTATGTTCATCGCCTTGATTTACAATAAAATGTCTGTCAGTGAGATACGATTTTAGTAGCTGATAGTCCGGATGAGGGAGAAGTTTCTTTAGTTTAACCTGCAAGCCCGTATGCCATACTTTGTCAAAAGCCTGAGATATGTCTAGGAAAGCAGCCGAACAATATCTTTTGGCATTTAGGTCAGCGTTTATTTGGTTTACAAGTCTATGCACTTGTTCTATAGTCCCATGCTTATTGCGAAAGCCAAACTGATGTTCTGGAATAATTTTTCTTTTTTCTATTATATAGTTTAGTTTTTTTTATGTATAACTTCTCGAAAACTTTCGAGATTATTGGTAATAAACTTATAGGTCGGTAGGAGGTCACATCTTCTGGTATTTTTCCTGGTTTAAGTATCATTAATATTTTAGCTACTTTCCAGATACTAGGGAAGTAATTAATTCGTAGCATAGCATTAAATATATATGTTAATAGTTTTATAGCCTTTTCTGATAGTTCTTTTAAAATTTTGCCAGTAATTAAGTCATAACCAGGAGCTTTTTTAATATTAATCTCTCTCATTATTGTATGTTTAACTTTTTTGACCGTTAATTTCTCGTGCGGTAAATCCATTTGAAATGGCGAATCTAGAAAGCTAGTAATTTTATTTTCGTCATCTTTATGTAGCTGAGACTGGAAAGGTTTAAAAACATTTTTTAAGTGTTTTGAGAAAATGTCGGCCTTCTCTTTATTGCTTCTCGCCCAATTATTTTCGCTTGTTTTAATAGATGGGTTATGCTGCTGGGATCTCCTAAGCTTTTTTGTTGCTTTCCACAACGAATAGTCTGTAGCCTCAGTTGATGTCAAGTTTTCTAGGTATTCTTGAATGCCTTGGTTCTGTTCGATTTGGATTAGATCTCTCAGCTCTTTTATGGCCCTATTAAATTTTCTTTTATTCTCTTCAGTCCTTTGCTGTTGCCAATTTCGTCGTAACTTTCTTTTTTCTGCTATCTTTTTCTGTATTGTACATGATATATGTGTATTTTTTCTTGGAAATGTTTCAATGTTGGGAGTCGCGGAATATGCTGCCTCCTGTATATTTTTTGTAAGATTTATTGCTGCTATTTCTATATCCATTTCAGTTTGTAACGGTAAGTTTAGAGAGATATTTTGGTCTAAGTTTTCTCTAAATGAGGGCCAGTTAGTTCTATTATTGCACAGAGAAGGGGGTTTATCTTTGATGGTAATTTTTGAAGAAATTGTTACTATTATTGGTGAATGATCAGAAGACAGGTCGAAACATGATTCTGCCTGACACTTTTTTGGATCAATATTTTTTGTAATACAGAAATCTATTGTATCTGGTTTTTTATTTCTGTCTGAAGGCCAATATGTTGGTTCACCAGTAGAGATATGTTGTAAGTTATCTATCCTTATGGCTTTGAGCAGTTCTCTACCTTTTGAGGTTATTATTCTTGAACCCCACATTAAATGTTTTGCATTATAATCTCCTCCTGCTATAAATCTATTACCTAGCGTACGGAAGAATTCTTGAAATTGTTCTGCCTTGTTGTTATGTTTGGGTGGGCAATAAATCGCAGAAATTGTTAATGGTCCATGGGCTTCCTCTATGGTTATACTGGTGGCTTGCAGGTAGTCTTTGCGGAATTTTTCTTTTTCGAAATGCTTTATATCATCTCGAATTAATATGGCTGTACCTCCATGTGCTTTATCATCAGGGTGATTTGTATGATAAAGCTTATATTTAGGAACTTTCAAATAATTTTTGTCCGTAAAGTGTGTTTCGGAAACCATCATAACGTCAATATTTTGTTCAATTACGAACATTTTTAGTTCCCTGGCATGTTGTTGGAGCCCATTGGCATTCCAGACGGCGATTTTGTAGCTATTGGTTTCAGGCATTAGGCAAGTTTGCTTACGACGGTTGTGAGTAGACCAAGCATCGTACTCATTTGATCCATTAGTTTGGCCATCATATTTTCTAATCTTGAGATGTTGCTAGTTTCAGTAGGTTGAGATATTGTCTCTCGTTTTTGTGCTGAACCATTTTCAACTATTTGGGCATAAGTTATGTCTGGTTGACTTGTTCTGGTGGGTAGTGGTAGATTGGTAGTAGTGGATTGTTTTTGTTGATGCCTTTTTTCCCTTAAGGCAGGATAGAGTTTCTGCTGTAGTTGCTTGTGAACTGCGCAACCCTTGTAGTTCGCTGGATGATTTCCGTTACAGTTGACACATTTCACTTTTTCATCGCGAACTTTACGAGTACAATCTCCTGTCTTATGTTCTCCTGCACATTTTACGCATCTATATGATTTGCGACAGTAAGTCTTTGTGTGCCCGTGCGTTTGACACCTTGTGCATTGTGGTATAATTCTTTTTATATGTGGTGGTTCGCATTTAATAATATTATTTTCCAATTTGGTGATTTCATACACCGCCTTATTGTTTCCATTAGGTTTTATGTCTATATAAAACATAGGCAGAGGTTTTTTTGTCGTGTGATGTCGTATATTGTGAATATTTACGACCTCGTGGCCTTTTTCAGCTAGTGCTACCTTGATGGTGTTAAAGTCCGTCCCGTGATGTAATCCTTTTAATACGAATTTAAATGTTCTCTCGGATTTTGGCCTGAATGTATGGTATTGGGTGTTTCTTTCATCTAATTCTTTTATAAGAACTTTAAAGTGATCCGCTTCGAACAATTGGATTTTAATTGTTTCATAGCTCACTGTTTTAATTGTGTAGTTCGTAGTAATGGTTTTTAATAAATCATGGATGTTTTTTATTATTCCTACCTTATAGACTGTTATTGGTGGTGGTTTGGGAACAACTTTTTCAGGGCTTGGTTGTATGTTCTCTTCAATTTCTTCCGACAGGTTGCTAAAACTGTTTTTTGTCTCTATCGGTTTCTGCAACCAATAGTCACTGATTCTTGTTTGTTTCCTCGCGATTTCTTCTTCTGGACTTCTCAATCGTTTTTTGTTAACGACTGTAGTCCATTCTGATGGTGGAGTTTGCGTTATTGCTGTTTGTTCTAATCTTATATCAAAGTGTGCAGGTGATTTGGTTGAATCGCTATTGTTTGCCATTTTTTAATTTTTAATATTTTATTTAATTTACTTCCAGAGGATAAAAAAAATAAAATAAATACATTGTTTATTTCACGCACTTCATTTTTCACTTACGTTATTTTAGCACTAGTTTTTTACTATAAATACTATAAATGAATTTCAAAAGGACTGTTGTAAAATAAGATGAAATTATTTTAAACACTAATAAAAATGAGATGCAGTCCTTTTGTCTGGTCACGTAAACACGTATTCACTACACTTTAGGTCCACTGAGAGACGGATAGCCGCATCTGTTATGCGTTTTTAACAGTCAATTAAATAACCGTAATAAAATACTGGGTTTTTTTAAAGAAAGGTATCTTTTTATAGCTTGGACCGTATTGAAAATACGTCTTCACCCTACGAAGGTTGGAACTGAACTGATTAGGTAACATCGATGATGCAAGAACATCTACTTCTATGGTAACGCCCCCGCATTCACTTGCTCTTGCAATATGAAATCGAAAAAGTTCCTTCTAGACTTCAAACGAAGTAAACGGATAAAAAAAGAAGTCTTACCAGTACCACATCGACGTGGATACATCTATTTGGGTTTTATGAAGCGTAAATATAATGTACCTGCGATAAACGGAAATGGGAAATAAAAGAAAAATGAAAATAGCGTCGGAACACATCTCGCAAAAAACGATACGATCTGGAATTCAATAGTGTTGAAATGTGTGTAATCTTTCATCAAAAACAACACAAATGTCGCCCTTTGATTTAAAATATTTGCGTATGGAGAATAATATTTGTTAAATTCTGATGTATTGTTTGTTATTGTTGCTGAACTGTAATTGATGTGGTTAAACGCATATTGTGTTAATTCAGTTAAGTTTGGAAACTCTTTCTATTACCATTAAAAAATATGTTTGTATCGACTTCATACTAATGTAGATAGAATTGCTTCTGCTAATGCGAATGTTGAAGTTGTAAATATAGAAATATTATGTATTTAAATTCCACAATACCATAATGACGGACTTACAGTTGAAATTAAGTAGTAAAAAGTAGGAAAAAGACTTGAAGGAAGTTGAAAAAAAAGTAGTAGATTCATCTTTGTTAAACAATCGTCTTCCACCTTTGGCTTTATAGTCAGTCTGTCTAAAATACAAGCTACAATCCTATCTGTTCTTACTTAAGTCTTTGGAATAATAAATCCTATTCGAACCACTATATTCTAGAGCACAACTCATAGCTGTTTAACCAACATTCTAAGAAGTACTGAAAATATTTAAAAATTCTAGGAAATACTAATATTTAAACATTTTAGGATATACTACAGAATATATTTAGTTACTGTAACTTTATGAAAATGTAAACTTTCTAAATATTTGTTAAATTAAAAAGCCTGCTGCCTTGATAATAGTTAAGGCAATGGAATCAAGTAAATTCAAACAAATTTTCATTCATAAACAATTACATTCTAAATAATACATAGTCTTCTTTTGTCTACCAAAGCTTACTGCGCTTTTCTACTATGTTGTTTTAATTTATAGGTCACAATATTCTGGAGGAGTACTTGATAAAAGTTTTTAAAAGGTGATAAAAGTTTTTAATATTGAATAGCTTCTCCTTTCTTCATTGTCATGTCAGATTTTATGATGTGTAGCCTTCAGCCAACTGGCATGAAAAGCAAATGTTTTTTCTTTGATCACTCTCACAACATTACAGTACATGTTTTGCAACTTGTATACCATTAGTGTACTACTGTACCGACAATACTATTTCATCACATTTTATGGTTATTTTCCTAGCATAAGCTCATTAATAGTTTTCATGATGATTTTTATCATGAACAGATGCAAGAGAAGATGTTACTCTCGTAGAAAAATCGATTCGATGCAATATTGGTCGTTAGACATGTTTTTGTCTGAGTAATATTGAACCTAAATTTAAGTGTTCTGGTGAAGTAGAATCTATATAGCATGGTTGATTAGGTTACTAACATGTAAAAACATCCAAACATTTCTATAACTCTTTAAGGGCCTTGCAAAAGCCAATCTTAAACAAACCAGCCTTTTAAGCAGGATCTTACGAAAAATATTAAACGTTATTTTAAATGATTCTTAATATATTGATAATGATGATGAAACAAATTGGTAGTTATTAGTTTTCTGTCTGTCGAACAATGAACCTTACTTCGTTCAATTGGATAATTTTTTGCAATCTTCTTAAGCAGCGAATCTGTCCTGATACATGCGAAGGACATGAGGGGCCAGTAATAGTCGGACGATGGTAGATCTGAAGAAAGCCGAGTGGATTCTTTCATTTGAGTATTTCCCAATATTATTCAAATCCAATATTCAATGTCTTTCACAGTATTTTGACAGTTTTTTTTGCTTTTATGCACACTTTAAGCGCCTCATTAGTGGGATTTTTTGTTATGATTTCATTTAGTTTTAGAAGTTAATCATTAGATAGATAGTAAGTTAGATAGTAAATCATACCTTTATACTCCCACCAAATAAAACAGATTATATTTGTACCTGTTGTTCATGGTTTACCGACCTTAATACATGAGTTTCTACATCAGTGATCTTGTTGCAATCGTTTTTTATAAAACCTCTTCCTGTTCTTGTAACTGAAGCAGCAGGTCACAAATGAAAGAATGTTTCTCAATATCTCTGGATTTCAAGTCGTTAAGAAGCTTATTTCATTCTATATCTATCATCCCCAAGGTTTTCAAGCGTTCGTTTATCAGTAAGTCTATTCTTCATGCTTTATGGTTGGTAATTTTTGAAATGTCACACCATTCTTCATCGAACTGAACTTTGTGAAAAAGAACTTTATTGAAATATGATCACTTTCGCCAACACTTTGTTCACACTGAAAGTTAAGTAAAACTCCTATCGGAAACCCTTTTTTTCCACCAAAATCCGACCTTATTTAAGTTATTTTTATTCATGTTAAAGAACAGACATACCAGTCAATATTAACACTTGTCTTCCGTCCTCCAAGAGGATGGTTGATACAGGGGTGGAAAAAATATTACGGTATATTATGATGAACACCTGATATATACACAATATTTATAAATTAATAAAGTGTTGAACGACCATTTGTTTTGCATTTAGAACAACTGCATTTCGACGTGGAATGCGCCAATTACTTCAATAATGCTAAAAATGGAAATATACTCCTCACTCTCTGTTCTTTCGTAGTAAACCGTTCAGTCATGTGAATGAGAAGACCAGCGGAATACCACGATGTTGTCACCCAAATCATAACGGAATCTGTCCCATGCTTAACTGAATAAGATACATATTATTTATTTTATACTAAGATACGCAAGAAATCCCGCAAAAAAAGTCTTATTTATGCCAATAGAAAATAACAGGTCAATTGAAAAGTCCGCGGCCTAACACATAGATGGCACTACTAGAATTAACTCCATATGTTTTTTAGTTAGCCCTAACCTTCAAAAGATACGTGTTTAAATTTAACAGCTGTCGGATCATTTGTTTGTGAATTATATAATTTTGAGTGAAGCAACTTTTGTTACCGTGGAAAAAATGGATAAAAAAAGAAATTTCGCGTGTTGGTTAAATATTGCTTTTTAAAGGGAAAAAATACAGTTGAGCAAAAACTCACTTTTGACCTAAAACAACGACGAGTTGATTATTCGGAACAGTGTTTGTAGATGGATCAAGCGTACTAAACCCGAGTTTTTACGTCGATATGTGACAATGGATGAAATATGGCTCCACCATTTCACTCCAAAGTCCAATCGACAGTCATCCGAGTGGACGCCACACGATGAACCCGCTCCAAAGCGTGGGAAAACGCAGGCAATGTTATGGCGTCTATATTTTTGGATGCGCATGGAATAATTTTCATTGACAACCTTGCAAAAAGAAGGACCATCAACAGCCACTTGCACACTATTACATAGCGTTATTGGACTTTTTGAAGGACGAAATTGCCGAAAAACGGCCGTATTTTAAGAAAAATAATGTGCTGCTTCACCAAGACAATGCACCATGTCATAAGTCAGTGAAAACGATGGCAAAAATCCATGAATTGGGCTTCGAATTGCTTCCTCATCCACTGTATTCTCCAGATCTGCCTCCAGCGACTATTTCCTGTTTTCAGATTTCGAAAGAATGTTCGCTGGGAAGAAATTTTTGTCGAATCAAGAGGTGATTATTGAGAAGTTGGGGGGTCGCTATAATCAGTGTTTCACCTTTAAAGGAAATTATGTTGAATAAAAAAAATTAATTTTGCCAAAAAAATGTGTTCTACTATATATTACATACCAGTATTTGCAAAACGCTAGGAAATATCTCAAAAATTTTAATATTTTAAAGATAATAACTACAAGTAAATTTATAATTTCTCTATATTTTTGTGTCAAACCCTGTTGCCTGTTTTATTAATATCACGTTAGATTTTCCTATATTTTACAAAAACCTATATATCAAACGCGTTCTGAACAAAAAAAAACGAGTTCCGTGCTAACTGGCGCAAACTTACAACAAAAACCCAGAAGGCGAACAGGGTGTTACGGAGTATTCGCGAATTTATGTCGCTTTTTTCCTTTCGGATAGCGATTTACCCGAACGATTTATTATCCGACGTATTCCAGCGATCATACCCGCAGAGAGAGATTAAAATTTAAGCGCGCTTTACAGTCTAAGAGAACCGCCGCTATCCGTTAATTCGGTTGAGGATGTGCAAGAGAAAGTTCAAAAAACTCATCAAAAGATGGATTTGGTCGCGTCTCCAGTTTGCCGATATTAAATATGCAGTTTCTTTTCGGCCGAACCTTCTCTTTTTTTTTCGTAAATTTCATTCGCATTTCCTTCTCGTCTCGGGAATTTTAATAGCGAGGAATTTTATAAAAATCCTTTTAGTTGGCCTTATAGAGTGGCTTTATGAATAACATTTTGTACGGCGTGAGGCAAAAGTCCCGCTACCATTTTGATTGCCTATAACTTTGCTCAAAGAAAAGATAAGTAAGTTTGGTTTTCATAAAAAGTTTATTTGGTCTTTTCGGCTCTTTTTAAGGCATTTTTCATGACATCCTGCAACATCTTCAATTTCGTGACGAATATTGTCTTCAAGAATGTTGAATCGTTTGGGGCTTATTCACATAAACTTTTGACTTTAAAAAACCCCATAAGAAAAAGTGTGGTGCTGTTAAATCCGCAGATGTGGCTGGCCATGCTAAATCGCCACTTAGCGAAATTAGTCTTCGTGGGAAAACGTCATTCAGTAATTGAATTGTTGAATGAGCTGTGTGTGCTGTGGCCCCATCTTGCTGAAACCACGTATCCTCTAGTCCTTCTCTTGTATTTTAGGCACAAGAAAATTTCAAATCATGTCTTGGCACCGTTCAGCAGTAACAGTGACTGGAACACTTTTGGGGCCAACTGGGCCATTTTCAAAAAAATAGGGACCAATAATGTTTCCAGCATGAATGCCACACGATACAGTTGTTTTTAGTGGTTGCAATAATGTTTCATGAATTAATTGAGGACTCTGTGTTCCCCAGAATCGACTATTCTCTTTATTGACGTGGCCACTGGCAAGAAAATGGGCTTCATAGCTCATTATCAATTTAGACGAAAAATCTTCAATTTCACCAGACAGCCTGGTAGCGGAAATTTTGCCCCACCTTATATATTCGGGATCAGTGGCATATGAGTTGAAGCATTGAAAGTCGGATTCGAAAATTCCTCCCAAATTTTTTTATGTTTTTTAAAGGAAATGTTTCATATAAATTTCAAATATTAATCAACTTACAGCTCTATCACAAATTTATTTGAGAAACTGCTATTAAAAATATTAAACCACTTATAAAAATACCAGGTTTCCTGTTTGGATTTCGAAATCAGCACTGAACAATAGACCAAGTGCATAGAGGAACTAGGGTTATCGGAAAAGCGTCCAAAGAAAAGAAGTACTGACATTTCACCAGCTTTCTCAACACTTAAGCTTGTATCCTCTACAGTTCCACAATGTAGTATTTTGAAATCATTCCTGTATCTGCTCTATACCGCTGATATCCGAACAAAAAAAGTAACAGTACTTGGAACATTTGCCCACAATATATTTCTTATTCAAAAGGCTCTTCGTAGGGCTATAGAAAAGGGCAGTTGTAGTGACAAATGGGCTAGAGATGGAAGAATACAGTTTAATAGTTCGAAATCTATCCATTCCAATTTTATATTTCGGCGAAATGTTTCGATAAAAAATCTGATTATATCACATTAAGGATGTCCAATTCCTCAAGCAAAATCAGCGAAATACCTCGGCATTCATCTCTATGATTAATTTGAATTGGAAACATCGCGTTAGACCAAAAGCAGATCATATCGGACTCAAAGAACTATACGGGTTAGCCGGAAGATATACCCAAATTTGGCATAATATCGAAAATATTGGTTCATTAGTCAATTATAAAACCTATTTAGACTTATGGAGTGCGCTAAAACATCACCCTTGAATGAGAGTAAATAATACAGTACTTTTGGAGAGGTGATTGTTTGTGATTGGAAATGTTTTATGTTGAAATGTTCAAAATCAAGCAACCGTACTGATTAATCCGAAGCTCCCAACTTCTCTCAATCAGAAAGAGTGGTTGATTAGTCAGTGCAAATATGGGGTTGCACTAAAATATCAAACCAACTAGCAATTCAACTCACTCAAAACAAAGTTCTACCATTAATTACCAACACTTATCGCTACGTAACCAACGAAGAATTCTTTATCCAATTGTCTATATTATTTGTAATACTTTCGAAACCGATTACTCTTCTCCTAATAATTAAACCGGTATAATTTGTGGTTTGTTGATGTCAGTTTTGATTTAGTTTTAACGTTGCCTTTACTGTCTCCGTTGGATGTTTGTTATTCGTTTTGAACATTATTTACTTTAGTGGCCGAACAGTCATAAATTCGACAGAACGCAGACACCTTTCGACGCTTTCTAAAAAAGCCATAAAAGCGTCCGTTTATAAGACGTCGACTGAAGGCTTAGCTGCTGTAAATCACCGATAGTACCGGCCCAACCAGATAGGTGTACCCGAAATAGATAGTCGGGTTATTTATTAGTCCTGCTGGGTTCTTATATGAGACATTATATCACTAGCGCGACGTTATATAATTTTCCGAAGGAATTTTTGATTTTTAAAATTATGTTTACATTAAGCCGTTGTGTCGGCATATAAGTAATGTTTTAGTATTTTTAGAAGTACTCATTTCATGGTAACGGATCTTTAATAAGTATACCAAGTGTATCGGAAAGTCATTACTGTTTTTTTTTTTGGAAAAAACCAAATATTTTTCAAGAAAATGAAAAAACGTATTTATTCCAAGTATTGGCCATTTTATTCTATACTTCTTGTCCATCTTTCAGGCAATTTATGAATGCCCAAAACAACTGTTTGTCCTTTGAGTCTTCGAAATTGGCAAAGTACTGCTCTGCAAGTGCTTGTCCCATTGAATCTCTCGCCAGGAGAATACGGCGGTTGCCAATATGTCCAATCCAAGTGGTTTCAACCCTTCCTCGACCGGTTTTGCTTTATGAAACGACACATTACCATGGTGTGAAATCTCATTACGGTATCTTCGGCCGTTCTGGAGGTGTTTCACTCAGTTCGTGGTTGAAATTCATCATTTGTTGTGGGTAGGGATCGCTATTAACTATTTTACCAGGTTTTAACGGTTCGTAATACACCATGCCACTATGGTCCCACCAAACACAGAGCATTGTTTTGCGGCCGTGTTGGTTTGTCTTTGGAGTCAAAAGGCCGACATCGCCAGGTGATAATCATGATTTTTTGCGCTTAGGGTTTTCAAAATAAATCCACTTTTTATCATCCTTCACTATTGGATGCAGAAATTATTTCCAATCATACCTTTGAAGCAGCATTTCACAGACGATTTGCTGTCATTCAATTGATGTGGCACCCATCCACCTACCTTTTGGATTTTCCCCATTGCTCGTAATCGGACGCTAATCAACGCTTCTGGCAATTGTTTTTGAGTTTAGGTTGGGTCTTTATCCAATAACTCTTGCAATTACGCGTGTTTAAACTTGTTAGGTCTACCAGAACGATCTTGGTCTTGCACATCGAAATTACCACTTTTGAATTTTCGATATAAGGGGTTTTTAGGGTTAGAGCACGCTCACCGTAAGTTTCTACCAGGAAACGATGACTATTAGCGACTTTTTTCTTCCGCAAATGTGCGTTTTCAGGCCCGGATAGATCTATGACGGTGTTATTTATCGCAAAATAGAACATGTATAGCTTTGAAGCTTGATGTCAGTAGAATAAAATGACACATGTGTCAAATCATAACATTGCATACTTAAGCTTAGTTACATCAGTTAGAAAACCAGGTAATGAGCATCTTGAAATTTACAATGTGTGCCCAAACGACATCAAATTGGTCTTTTCGATTTTTAGAATCGCAAATCTCAGAAACAGTAGTTCTTAGGAAAAAAGCTATAAAAACTATTTTTGTAGTCTATAATTTTGGGCTGAGCTATTTTTTTGAAGAACCGTTGCATTTTTAGCAGACGTGAGATCAATGGGGATTTCCTTTTTTTATAGTGGTGTATTCAAACACTCTATCTAAAGTCAGCTCTGTCGGAATTTTTATTTTTATGGCTAAATTGGCCGGCCTATAATCCCAATCGCCAAACTTTCGAACCCTTCTATATTCAAAAAAGGTAGTCGAATGAAAATGCATGCTTACGTTTTTTGGTCATGAACTAATTTTGAAAGAAAGAAAGACCAGAGTTGCCAATGCTAATTTATCAAATTCCTCAATAATCCAAATAAAATTCCCCTAATTGGAGAGAAAAATTTACTTATTCCTTCCATTTCCTTCAAAATATAGTAAGAAATGAAACAAACCTCAACAACAAAATGTTATCTTCATGAAGTTCAAGCAAATATTGATCAAAAACCAGAATAGCACGGGCTCGCTCTCGTCATCTAATTGTAGCACTTACCTTATCTTTAGCACTAGCACCCGTTATTTAATTGGTAGGTCTTGAACTCCCGATGGATCTCTAACGGATATAAAATAAAATAAAGGATCGCTGAAATCAAATTGCTTGGTGAAGACATGAATTCTAAATTATCAAATTTTTTATTGGAAACGTCACATGCAGGCTAACATATTTACTATTACCATGACTCATAATATAAATTGCAACCCTCGTAATATTTCGTGAATTATCTGGAAATAACTTAAGTATACTTTGAATAAACGATACTTTGAAAAATAATACGTATCATTGTATAAGAAACAAATAAAGGCATTTTACTTACCTTAGTTTAAAGACGTAATCTTACTTGCGCTTAATATATTAAATTTTTTATCATTTATCAACAATAATCAAGGCTAAAATGAAAATCATGGACAATAGTCATTTACAATAGTGGTCTTTATTAATAAAACATATAATGATAAACAAGTAGAAATGGCATCCAGAACAGATTATTCGAAATCCATTTTCCGCGATAGTTATTGCGAAAGCATAAAGCCGAGTTTATTTCCAACGTTAACATTCCGTTGAAACGGGACTTATTCATGATGGTGCCATTACGAGCATCATGCCGGCAATCTATTTCCTTTATGATATCTAAACCATTTCAGCACAGCTGTGAACGTACATGCACACAATACGAACACATAGCCGCACCGAGCCTTGTTCCATTAAAAGACGGTTTAAATTCTATAGCGTAGTAGTATCAGGCACCGGATTTCTTGCGGGTTAATGATAAACGCCATCTATGCTGTTTGATTCATACGAGGGCTATTACAGTTTATGGCTTTTATTCTTCGATTTGAGATTAATGCATTGATCAGCTCCTAAGTATATAATCACAACTGAAAATTGTTTATTCAGTTCAGTTCTAATGATGATTTCAGTCGTGTTTTCGTTATACGAGGTGAGGTTATCAAATAACAATATGAAAGTTGTAAATTGTTAATTGTTTACATGCATTTCGCGGCAAAACTTTAGCAGGCTACAACGCTACCGTGGGCTAATGTTTTGTCGCGAGGTATACCTTCAGTATTCACTGCTTTCGTACCTTTACAAGGGCCCATCTGATTAGAAACAATAAGGAATAATAAAGTTATTCTACAATGCAAAATATGAAAAAGATACGAACACAGAAAACAAATTGTGATAGAACTTCAACCTGTTTTAATAAGCTATAAAACATCCTGCTCACTATCAGGAGAAATTATCTCTAAATGCAGAATAGTTGGAGTAAAGTCAACAAAACACTTAACCATTTGGGGGAAAGATTTATTGTTGACAACCTGACAGTCCTGAATTTCACGAAGCTTCTCCAAAAAGAGCCTACAAAAACACCAAAGTCATTTCACACTTAACTAAAGGTACAATCTACCCAGCAGTGGTATGAGAACCAGTCAAGGAAGAAAACAACCTGGGGATCCTAGAGACAAAAACGTGGTTCCCAATAAATCCAAAAGCTGAAAGAAGAATCAATGAACTTCTATCTGCAAGAGCTAAAAGCTTATAAATTATTACACACTCTTGGGGCAATCAAAAGGATTAAACTATAATCTTCCTGTAAAAAGCAGCAATGACCAAGAAGATAATAAGAAGCTAGAGCTAATAAAATTACTAGTCTATTTAACGTCATCTTTAAACTGAAACGTGTACCTTCATAATGGAAAATAGCAGAAGTTATTATAATATTAAAGTATCTGGGTCGAAATCTGTAGAGAACATATTATTCAAGATAATGAAGCCAATAAGAAAACAGTATATCCAGACAAAATACTCGACAATCGACCAGAACCATAGAATAAGGAACATTATTGATGATTTCGGGACTGCAGTTTCCCTAGGCTTAGTTTCGACAAGAGACAAACGAAAGAAAAAGAAGCAGTGAAGATCAAATGAATAGTACAAAATATTGGTACCTCCACATAAAGTTCTTTCTCCACCACTGCACATAAAGTTGGGATTGATGAATCAATTTGTAAAATCACTTCCCAAATATGGAGATTGCTTCAAATACTCAGTTTGAAAGATTCATTCAGAGGAAAGGTGGTTTTGTCCGACCAAATATTACACGACGTATACCTGACTCACAATTCATCACCACCACGACGGATCTTCAAAAAGAAGGGTGGATTGCTCTTGAGGAGGTCATAGAGACATTTTAGGCAATCATAAAGACTCATCGCAATCATTTCAAGCTTTAAATTGTTTAATGAGTCTAAAAGTACATTTTCTTTATTATAACCACGACTACTTTCCCGAAAGTTTGGGAAATGTGAGTGAAAGGTGACATGAACGACATTAAAGAGGTGAAAAAAGATACCAACGAAAATGAAATGTCTCGATGGTATCAGACTACTATTGGACGCTTCAAATAGATCTTGCAAATGTTTCCCATAAGCGAAAATGTACAGCAGGAGCCTCACTGAAAAAAAAACGTTTTAGCGTGTGCTAGTGAATATATATTAGATGAAAAATATACATCGTTGATGATCTGGCAATAAAATAATACTGTTCAAGTCTATTCACTTTTTGTTTATTTTTTATTAATAATTACATCTTAATTAATATTTATAAATTGATTTATTTCTGCTGTTCTGTTGTGCTTGCATTGAGCAAAAGCAAAAGCTTTGCATGGAGCAAAGCGAGTACGAGATTAATACATCAGTATGTATTTCCCAATTTAAAATAAAACTGAACTACTTAAACTAAAGTTGAGAATACACTAAACAAGTTCGTGTGGTTTGGTTCGCTTCGTTCCTATATCCATTTGATTTCGAGGTCATTGTGCATCTCGTCATTGGTTACGTAGCAATAAATATTAGTAATTAATCGTAGAACTTTATTTTGGGTGCGTTGGATAACTACTTGGTTAGATGTTTTAATGCAAACCCATAGGTCCTTGGTTAGGCTTTAATTGGTTTTATGATTGACTGAACTGAAACCAATCTCTTTGATTTTAGGTCAGGTTGAGAACTTTCTTAATACAACAGCTTTTTTAGCATAGTTACAATTGTCAAGAAACATGTCGTCCTGTGACAAAAAGGAAATAATTTTGGGATTCACCACACCCAAAAACATGAACATTACATCACAAAACCCAGAACAACCTTAACAAGAAACGTTTTAACCGATAATACAGTTTACTATGTTAGCGAGTACAAGTATATAAAGTAATATCATTAAATCTGACCTCGTTTTTAGCTCCCTTTTTCCCTTTAACAAATATATCCCTTTATAAACATAAGACATTCATCGTCAGTAAACAAACATTCATTCATTCGTTCATGAACGGCAAAAAAATAAACGGGGAAAAGAAGAAAAAAAACCTTCTTGATCTGGAAAACGTCGAAACGGTGATAAAATTAATGAATGGTGCATACTAATTATTCAAAAGGGCGTTTTAATTTGTCCGGGCCGGAGATCGCAACACGAAGCGCAGAATAAGAGAAAATGTAATTTCTTAAAGGTCCGGCCTTTAAAAGTTTAGGGGGTGTGTTTTTTCCGTTCGAAAAGGAAAATAATTAGTGCGAGAAAAAACAAGAACCGGAAAAAAGCGACGGGGAAGGGCAGACGGTTGGGCCAAGTTGAAATATTTTCGGGTTTCGAATATTTATGGGGCTCTTGGAAATATCTCGAGCGCAGTCGACGAAGACGTCTTAATGAAGTTATTATTAGTTTGGTGAACAAGTTTACGATAATTATCAAGCATATTTAATTATAGTTTTTGTTAATTTTAGTAATGACACCATCAAAAGCTTTTTTGTACTTCACAAAGTAATCTTTACAATATATCAGAGATAACCTTAATAATAAATAGACTTAAAAACAGTCCAAAATAGTAACCTTATAATTTAACATTACTATATATAGTTCTTCCGATAAAACAGACAATACACGTCATAGATTACATCGAATACACTGCTAATGTAATTTTTTTTATTAATTAATTATTATATTATTATTGGTCCTTTCCGACTAATCTACAATTTGTTTTAACTACAAGTCAAACCTAGTCATATATCTGTGTAACCTCTCATCTCTAGTGTAATAATGTTTATGTTTTTTTTGGGCCTGATTTACCAGCTGAAGGTTTCCTTGCTGATGTTAACTCAATTTATAAGAGAGAATTGCCCGTGAAGGCGCTTTATTTTGGGGTATGAGAACCCTTAGCGGCACGAAGAACCGTTTTTGGGGGATAGTCTTCGGGGTTACCTGATTGGGAACACCTCTGACAGAGATCTGATGTGAGAATTGTTGGAAAGAGCTGAGGTTGCATGGAATTTCTTGTATAAGGAGAAAACGAACCGTCTTATTTGTGGTATGTCAGTTTCCCGATGAATTTGGTTTTGTTTGAAATGTTTATGTATTAACACTACCGTTTTTATATGAAATGCACCTCACTACAGGTCAAATGGTTTTCTTCTTTTGAATCTATATCCTGTTCTGGTGTTATCCAAAAGTTATTACTTCGATATCGACATGAGAATAGAGTCTGTCCTCATATCTCACTCCAGTTATCTTGATTTTCTGAGTGACAGTCAGTATCAGTTCACGGAACATCGTCATAATTCCGTATGTGATTGTGATTTTCTTCCAATTAACCAATACATTTTTTGACTATATTTTAACTTCAGTTCTTCTCTTTTCCTTTTTACATGTTCCTTCCAGCAAAGTTTTGCATCAAAATTAATTCCGAGATACTTAGCGTTGTTGCGATATAAAATGATATTATTATTTATAGTTATGATTATAAATGAACATGCACAAATTTACTTTTGGCTAATTTTTATTTTCCAAATCTGGGTTCAATTTTTTATACTGCCACTTCTAATTTGCCTAATTTTCATATGGATTCTTCACTATTGTCTGTGACAGGAAGAATGGCACTGCCATCTGCAAATGTAGCTATGTGGTATTTTCCATTTGTGGTATATCACATATGTAGAGTAATTAAAGAATTGGCCCCAATACACTTGCTTGTGGTACACCCGCTTTAGCTACTTTTATCGTACAGTAGGTTTCCTCGTGTTTAACTCAAATTATTGTGACTATAATGTAAGATTTTAAGAACTCATTGTATTGTTTCGGTAACATTTTCTGTAGCTTATGAATACATGCCATACCTTATCGAAGGCTCGGGCCACATCTAAGAACAT
Source organism: Rhynchophorus ferrugineus (assembly GCF_030347505.1). Classification (NCBI taxonomy): domain Eukaryota; kingdom Metazoa; phylum Arthropoda; class Insecta; order Coleoptera; family Curculionidae; genus Rhynchophorus; species Rhynchophorus ferrugineus. Next base: position 36,783,581 of record NW_027472585.1, on the reverse strand, counting down.
ACCTTTTTACCTTCATAGACTTTTTCAATTACATTCATTTTAAACAAAGTATATTCACCGATCGAAATAATCAGAAGAGTATTTTTATCCAGTCAGGGTCGTTTTTATCCATCTAATGCATTATTCCGCCGGCGTTTAGGATCTTTTTTTAACTAGGCCACGGTCCTTTAAAATTCTGCTAGGGTGACTTAATATAAGCGAATGCCGATGCCATGCAAAGTAGAGATATATTAGGGAATATCAGTCTTTAGGTTTTCACAATGCGATGTATATTTTGGACGTTTGCGGAATTCGAATTTACGACGGGCGAGACCTACGGGTGGGCGAGAGGGCTAGCCCGGGGAGAGAGACGGGGATATATGGGGAACGGTGCTTAGCGAACGAGAAGAAAATACACAATTTCGGGCGGTCAAATTTCGAAAATTGCTCCGAAAAATTTGTATATGTTGCCGAAAGGCGCTTTTATCGTTCAATCGACCGATAAATGTATTTTCATTTCGTGGATGTGGAATATTTATCCATACGGTCTGAACAAGACCGAATGTGCGCCTTCGCCATTTCGCTCCTTCGCCATTTTATTAAACAATAAGTTAGAATATAGTTGATTGTGAAATTAAAAATATAACGTAAGTTTTGTCTCATTTCAGTTATTGAGGAACCGGAAGTGGTGTTGCAGGAACCATCCAAGTCTGAAGAAATTCGCAAGGGTGGTGAGGTTGTTCTGAAGTGCCATCTGGAAGCATCTGGAGATGTCCACATCGAATGGTTTAGGTAACGATAATTAGGATAATTTAGACTAATGGCCTTATAAAGTCAATACATCTGGTTCAGTTTAAGCCCAAATTTGTTATTATTACATTCATACACGTTACATACTGTACATTACCTGCTTGTAAGAGTGCGTTATTATTAATATTTATTATGAGACAAATGCTTCTACATAGAATGCACCCCACGTAAGTAGATTTTGTCTCATTCGTCTTTATATTCCATGTTTACAACCTCAAATGGATTTTGTGGAGATCAAGTTAGAGGTATACAAGACGTATAACAATAGATCAAAGACACTGTCCTGCTGTACACCTAAATATATTGGATATAGTTCAGTGTATTCGTCACTCTGTTTCATAGTAAAAAAAACTCTGTGGTATGATTTTAGAAGCTGGAAATGGGGGTGGGGCAAAAGATTATTTATTTTAACTTCAAGTCCAGTCTGTCACACCTTATCAAAAGCTTGAGATATATAAAGAAATGCAGCAGAGCAATTTTGCATCAATTTTAATCTTTTAAGTTTTTATTTGGTTGGCCAATCTGTGAGCTCGATCTATTGTTCCTTGTTTGTTACCGAAACTAAATTAATGTGATTATTTTGATTTTGATCCTCTTGATGTATAATTTTCTCAAAGGCTTTGGGTGTCACAAGTAACAGACTTATCGAGGACACGTCTTCTGATTTTTACTCAGGTTTCCAAATGCTTAGGTAATAACCATATATATAAATTTTATTTTAGATCGCACCTGGGAAACATATTTTTATCTTTACGCAGTTACTGCCACCTAACAGTTTCCTTCTTTGGAAATATTTCGATCGATTTATCGATTCTCAATAAAAATTTATCGCTTCTTATTTCGTAAATCCGAAAAGCCGCTCCTATCAGCGCACCGAAAAAAAAAAGATAAACAGTGTTTGGGTCTGCGTCCGTTATCAGTTATATACTTGTTATACACAACAATTTCTTATCGGCGTTTAGAGCACAATAAACGCTATTTTAACAGCTTTTAAAGAGGCACGTCACCGTGCCCACTAAAAGCGAACGGAAAACAGAAACGAATCCTTCAAACGGGCCTCAACCGCTTATTTACGTCAAAAACTGGAGAGGGTCATTAATATGGTCGTTTAGTTTCGAGCAGTAACTAATGCCTTCATGAATACAGCCGATATAATTATAAACAAGGTTTTTATAACGTTAAAAATTACCAATTAAGTTTCAACAGGGCAACACTTGCGAGAACCATCATCGTTCCTTCGCTTGGATTTTAATTCTGTTAAATCAACTTCCAATAATTTAAAAATACTTGAGTTGGTTTAATAATAATCCGCCAATTCTTCACTGATTGATCATTGTTATCAATTGGGTGTACTCACTTTAAAAAGTACTATAAATGTTACACTTTAAATTTTTGACACTATGAAATTTAATTACTGAAAATCCTCTACGAACGGATTATACAGCCGGCGGCACTGTATGGAGCAGAGATATGGGGCAGACGAGACAAGAATAAAGAGAGATTTGTCCAGTGCGCAGAAACCGCTCCTGATAGCCATAACGGGTGCTTATAGAACACATATTTGCACACAGAAGCACAGGTGCAGGCCACTTTGAGCAAACGATATGGTTACCCCATAGGCCCCAAACCAGTTTATCCAAAATCCGAACCGTGGCCACGGAACACTACCTGAACAAACATGGAACTAGCAAAATCAGACACAACAATACGCTAGTGCTGGCTTGGATGAAGTAGGTGTTGGCATGTTGGAAAGGCCAAAGAATGGACAGGAAACAGCATATAACATTAAGCTAAATGGCAGCATTAACGCGGGGGTGACGGTATTCGTCGCCTTGACACTATCGGTGAACGTTGTTAACAAAAATAAAATAATTGGCAAGATAACGCTATGGTGTGCCGAACAAGGTTGGCAAAGGAAGAATATTACATAGACAACCTCAGGACGACATTGAAAAAATAATTGGCAAGATAACGCTATGGTGTGCCGAACAAGGTTGGCAAAGGAAGAATATTACATAGACAACCTCAGGACGACATTGAAAGAGCTGAGTGAAATTTTTATTAATATAAACATACAATGGACAAGGGGCCAGTCTGCACTAGAAATGAGAAGGGTAGACAGATTGGCAAAGGATGCAACTAGAAAAGTGATAGTAAACATGGATAACCAGGGATGAATAAGTAAGAGACAGATCAAATGCGAGAAAAAAAAGCGAAACAATCGACAGTTGGCAACTGGCATAGAACAACTCAAACGATGGCAGAACTCTCCATGACTTCTGCGAGAGGGTGGGATGCAAGAGGTTGAGCTTAAGCAAACCAAAGGAGGGACATCTAACAACAGGATACGGAAATATAGCTGCATACATCAGCAGATTTAGATTAAGGGAGAGTGAAGGTCTGTGAGAATGTGGTAATGGTGTGGAGAACACGAAGTATGTTCGGTCATAATGGTCGAATGCACCCTGGACGAAAGAACAAGGGCCAGAAACCTGTACAATAACAGTTCAGATATAAACTTGATCAATAACTGGGCGGAGGTAGCAATTAGGACACACTGAGGTAGATAGATCAGACGGGGGAGGTGTCGATAGAGGCATAAATAATGAACACAATCAAGTACAGTTTGGGTATCTGGACCTTACTTGGAAATTAATGTTGTCGTAAATACACAAACAAATTATAATAACCAATTGTCAATGGCCATTATTCGATAATTAAGGAGGGCAAAAAGAAATAAACAAATTGACGGGCACTGAGGGACAGACAACTGACAGTATCCCGACAGAATTTAGATAGCTGGGCCAAAGTGCAAAGGGTGAAATCACGTTAGGACCACTGGAAAAATGGCCAAAAGTATGAAAAAAGTATACTAAGTAAAAACCTTTCAACAAAGCAGGAAAGGAAGTATTGACCATTAAACTAATATAATCACTATAAGATTTCGTCTAGTTCTTTTGTTCATTTGTCGTTTTTTTATATAATTTTAATTCCATTCTGCCTGATAATTATTCGTTCATTATGTTCCAAAATACTATAAGATTGTTTTGTTTATATTTATACAAGCATTATTGTGGTAGAGTACCTTATGGTAGTTCACCCGGTATGTTTTTGATACTGTTTTAAAAATATTGTCTACCAACACAAAATATAGAGAACGAAATGCTATTTATCAGAATAATTGAACAAAATGTGTGAAGAAGGATTTCTCTTTTGAGTGTTTTCAAATATTTTAACCGGTAACAGCGCTGTGTGGTATTACCTACATTATCTTTTTCTACTATCCTGTAGCTCATAAGTTGATCACATCCTCCAAAATGCTATCGGAGCCTCTTCGATAATAAAAACGTTGCTATATTTATATTTTAGGGCAATTAGTTGATTTAACAGGTCAAATGAAAAGTCCCCGGCCTGACACATAGATGGCGCTACTAGAATTAAATCCATATGTTTTTTAGTTAGCCTTAATACACAAAAGATGCGTGTATAAATTTGACAGTTGTCGGATCATTAGTTTGTGAATTATAGCATTTTGAGTGAAGCAACTTTTGTTATTGTAAAAACAATGGATAAAAAGGAATTTTGCGTGTTGATAAAATACTGCTTTTTGAAAGGAAAATATACAGTTGAAGCAAAAAAACTTGACTTGATGCCGAGTTTCCGGACACTGCTCCAGGAAAATCAACCATCAAGAATTGGTATGCTAAGATTATACGTGGTGAAATGAGCACCGAAGACGATGAACGCAGTGGACACCCAAAAGAGGTTGTTACCGTCGAAAACATTTAAAAAATCCACAAAATGATTTTGAACGACCGTAAATTGAAATTGAATGAAATAGTAGACACTCTAAAGAAATCAACTGAACGTGTACATCATATCATTCACGAATATTTGGGTATGATCATATCATTCATGAATATTTGGGTATGAGAAAGCTCTGTGCAAAGTGGGTGCCGCGCGAGCTCACTTTTGACCAAAAACAATGACGAGTTGATGATTCAGAGCAGTGTTTGAACATGATCAAACGTAATAAACTCGAGTGTTTGCGTCGATATGTGACAATGGATAAAACATGACTCTATCATTTCACCCCGAAGTCCGATCGACAGTCAGAGTGGACTGCACACGATGGACCCGATCCAAAGCGTGGGAAAATACAACAATCGACTGGCAAGGTTATGGCGTCTGTATTTTGGGATGCGCGTGAAATAATTTTCATTGACTACCTTGAAAAAAGAAGGACCATCAACAGCAACTATTACATACCGTTATTGGACCGTTTGAAGGACGAAATAGCCGAAAAACGGCCGCATTTGAAGAAAAAGAAAGTGCTGCTTCACCAATAAATGCACGGTGTCAAAAATCCATGAATTGGGCTTCGAATTGCTTCATCATCCACCGTATTCTCTAGGTCTGATCCCCAGCGATTATTTCCTGTTCTCAGATCTCAAAGAATGCTCGCTGGGAAGAAATTTTCGTCGAATGAAGAGGTGATCGCCGAAACTGAGGCCTATTTTGAAGCAAAAGACAAATCGTACTACAAAAATGGTATCGAAAAGTCGGAGGGTCGCTATAATTAGTGTCATAATCACCCTTGAAGGGAATTATGTTGAATAAAAAAAACTAATTTTGCCAAAAAAATGTGTTTTACTATGGTAGGCCGGGGACTTTTGAATTGACCTGTTACACATATTAATATTAATAAAAAAAACTTTTTAACCGACTTTAATTATGGTGATTTGAAAAACATTATTTTATTATACCTTGTTACGTCTGGCACATAATTTAAAACAATCCTGTTTGATTAAATTCTAATAAATTCAAATTGTTTATTAAAAATAGGTTGAACATTAGAGTTATTCCAGTACAATGAACTAATAATGTATGTGGACTGCATAAGGTACCTAGAGAAAAAAACACCTATATAAAACATTTATCTGCATATTTTAACTCTTACTAATATAAAAGAAACATTAAAACTCGTGATAAGGCTCCATTCGTCAATGTTATCGTACTGCTCGTACTTTTATGGTTTTGAAAAGATAGCTCGTCTGGTTTTCCAAAGTCATAATGGATTTGATTCAGTGCTTTAGTATATAATACTATTAAATTATTGGAATTTTTTTTCTTTTACCACAATTAAAATTTACAAAATCTATCCAATATTTACAATATCATCAATAAATAATGTAGTAATAGTTTCTTTTTAACCGACTTCGAAAAAGGATGAGGTTCTATGTTCGGTTATATATATATATATATATATATATATATATATATATATATATATTAATTATATAGTAAAATAAATAATAAAGTCTCCTTTTTACAAACGAGAGTTTATCTGGACTGGACCTACAGTTTAACGTGGGCTCCAAACCACGGTCCTCGGCATTAAGCCTACCGACTGGCGAGGGAACAACTTAGAAATCATCCCAGATCTTACCCAGCCTGGTTACTGGCTTCACTGGCATCATTTTCTTTGACGGATTTTATACTCTTGGCTAGGACAATCACAAACATAATAAATTTACGACCATGTCCCAGCAGGATTCGAACCCGCTACTGTCGCAGCAGTAGGTGGACCGTTCTGTCGCCTTTACCACTGCGCCAACCAAGCCCGCTTCACTAATTTTGACGCTGATAAAATACATGTAAACACCTAATGTACAACAACTACGGTGTACAAAGAGTAAGCTTCAATATATTGTATACTTCATGAGTACCAACTCACACATTATTTTAGTGATATTGACATTGTTTCATCAAATACTCTTTCATCTCTTTTTAGAATTTTTACTTTTTTCTGAGTGTTTAACTGTAAATATTTGCAGGGTTTTTTTCTGTCGGAAAACAGGTTTTTTCAACATTAAATCCAATTTACGTCCTCACAAGCGATTGTTGGTCTTCGTCGTCCCTTTCAAACGTTTCGACACAAAGGGTTCCGTAAACACGAAGGAATCGGTCGTCGAACACGGTATTTTCGTCCGTTTACGGCGATCTTTGACGACAACCGCCGGTGGTAGTTCAAATAAAAGGAGCGTTTTTAACGCCTTGAATAAATTTTCGACTAATGTCGCCGCGGAACGATGTTTATCGTGTCGCCCTAACATGGATATGGAAGAGATGGAAACGCGAGATACATAATGACGAGTATCATTTTCGGTTACTTATGTCATAAGGTGTTTTTGATTTATTTCTGGTAAATTTTTAAAAAAGGTATTTGTAAATTACATTTAAGCATCAAAAAGCAGTTTATAAGGTGAATGAGGGGTTGAATAAAAATCCCAGGTAACCCGTTTTTTTTTAATTAGTTCTAGTTAACGATTTAAAAGTTCTACTCGAAATATTCAACATTTAATGAACTAAAAAGCATAAATGAGAAGTGAACAGGTATTGAACGCAATCTTTTATATTGCTTGCGATCTGTTTTACTTATGGGAAGTCCAATAGTAATCGCTCATCATGCCTTCGTCCGAAAGTCCTTGGTGTCGTCGTTCGTATCGCTCAAGTTTTGTAGGAAAAAATCAAGATTTGAATGCAAAATGATCTTGTGATAATTTTTTAATAAAATATCGATTACGTACTGAGAAAGTTCTAAACAACACTTTGGAACGATGTTGCTGCATCAGGCGTTAAACATTTTATAAAATGTACATGTTAGATCCGACAAATATTCCTTACTTAGTACATTGCTGCTTCTGGCTTCGACACTGATGATACATCAGGATATTTATACTGTGATCTTTATCGAACAAAACTAGGAATCATCTACATGATTTTTGTATTCTCTCCATTTTCACTTAGTGACCACTTATACGGCTATGTTCTACTCGCATTACAAGACAATTTCGGTACCCATAGTTTGTCAGTGCCACAGCAAAATCAAAGTGTTGTAGATAGACTTTAGGCATTTGTCTTATTTTTTCCACGTTTACCGAACATATAACGTAACAAAACTTTGAATCGACTTTGCAACGTTGTCTCTACATTTTTACAAGTTGCGAAGTACAATCACAGCACAAGTAGTAATATCTTCCGACTAACCAGTATAGTTGTTTTATTTTGGTTCTAATGTGTTTTGCTTTTTGTCTAACGTGATGCTTCCAATTTAATCTACCGTCAAGATGGATTCCAAGGTATTTTGCTGATTCTGCTTGAGGAATCGGGCATCCATTGAGTGATATAATTAAGTTTTTATTATTTCGCCTTAATGCAAAATTAACGTGGACAGATTTGGAGCTATTAAGTTGAATTTTCCAATCTTTGTAAATTTTGTTGACTGCCACTTGCACTTTTTCTATTGCCCTAGGCAGAGACATATCTTTTGCCATAATAACTGTGTCATCAGCAAAGGTTCCAAGAAGTGTTTCTTTTGTTGTCGGAATGTCAGCAGTGTAGAGCAGATACAGGAGAGGTCCTAAGACGCTACCTTGTGGAACTCCAGCCGAGATATTTTTAAATGTCGAGAACGCCATTTCGTGCGATACTCTAAATTTTCTTCCGAATAAATATGACTCCAGCAATTGACAATAGTTACGCGGTAACAGTTTGCTCATCTTACAGATTAATCCCAAATGCCAAACCCGATCAAAAGCTTTTTTTAGTTATTGAAAATCTTTAGTTTTTAGGTTTTATTTAAATTGTATTATACTATTTATATTTATTATGCTGTGTTGTTTAAAAATAGCAATTAATATATTAAAACACCATAAAACATTTGTGGTGTTATTATTCCATTCCTTATTACACATCCACAGAACATTCAGTATATAAGTAATCCTACTTCTCTCCTTGTATTTACTGCAATCCTGCTCCAAGCATTTATCTCCGTCCTTTCCTATCTCACATTTTATACAGACAAGAATACGTACATCTTCGTCTGACATCACGAATGGGAAAAAAAGTCGAACCGTGCATTTGACTGAAAATAGTAATTACTATTTTCAATCGCTATTTTTTGACTATCGACTGTTTTGCCACTATCGACTGTTTCGACTGTTTTCAGTCGATAGTTCCCAACGCTAGTATTAAGCTAAGTTGTATGTATATAGTAGAATATAAAATATGTGTAGTAGATAGGTTAAATAAGTTTTTTTTATTTAGTTATTACAATGATTATTATGTACATATTTTATTTCAAAACTTTTTTTTGTGTTAAAAATCTAAGTTTGATTGTTTTTACATTTTTTGAAGTTATTATTTTTTTGAAGTCGCTTCAATTTTTTTGCTAAAAATATTTAATTTTTCTCTTTTTGGTGTTAGATATTTACTCAATAAATTACGCAGTTATTTTCTTTAATATTACAATGGGTAGGCCCAGTAAGGTGTAGCCCGTATGAGGAATAAGGAAACAATGATTGAAAATAAGGTACGCTTTAGGCCCCGGGGTCCGCTATCTCGTCTAGATGAAATGTTCCAAACAAACTAGAACAAAAAAAGCTGCTGCACCCATTGGTAATCAAACCCGCGACCTCTGCGTATAAGCTTAATGCCCTAATCGTTATACTATAGAAACAGTTGCCTGGGATATTTCTACATATGGTCTATATCATATGGTTAGTGCTTGAAAAGCAAACTGGATTGCTTTTACACTGAACTACTTCCGATTTTACGTTACATCAGCTCAGCAGTAACATCATACACAAATATCTGATTATTTTAGATAAAAATATATGTGAAAACTTTATACGTGCCTTTGAAATTTGAGATTTTCACTCTTTTTCCCCCCTTCCCCCATCAGATCCTGACTTGGTTCCAACGGGGCCACCTCGGACGTGCACTCTTTCGAATAAAAAAAGAACTTTGAAAATCTGTCCATAAGTGACGGAAAAATCGGCGAACATATAATAAGTAGTGAAATCATTCGTACCGAAACAGTCGATAGTAAAAGGTGTCAGTAACTATACAGTTGACTCTCATTTTCACTCGATAGTTTCCAACGCTATATTGCACCACTTGTCTCAATTCCTGTATAGCCTCACAAAATAAAAACATCAAAAAAGAACCTGCAGTAAATATCAATTGTGTAAATAAAACATAAGGCCTTATTCTTTCTCAATAAATGCCCAATTCTTAAGAGATTTAAAAAAAAGCAGTTTATATATCCAGCATAAGTTAAATTTAATGAAGTCTAGTTAAAGGGGCCTATATGTGTGTGTGTTCATCAAACGTGAAATGATGCAAATCTGTAAAACTGATAAGTGTCTTTTGATACGGTCCTTTGCCATTCACTTAACGCAACAAAAGGAACAAAAAGTCCTTTATTCCGCCATGGGTCTGAACCGAAACTTCTAGGAAAGACTGATAAAGGTTAAAAGGTTACAAAAGCTCGCCGAGACCGATTACCATTCGGCCAGATGATGCCGGTTTCTTGGGGGACATGAATAGTTCGGTGCCAACAAACAGTTCATTGTCTCATTTTTAATTAATGGTCGCAATTATTGGCCATTATGGGCCTGATAAAAACCAGACATCATTGTATGAAAAAATTACCACTAATAATAAATCAACAGAGTTTGTTTTGATGTTTCAGCGTCAACTAACATAAGGACGTTATAAGTATTCTTATATCTTTGATAAACAAACAATTATCTTTAACCGACTTCGAAAAAGGAGGAGGTTCTATGTTCGGCTGTATATTTTTTTTAATGTATGTTCGCCGATTTCTCCGTCGATTGTAGATTGCCAAAATACAAAAATATTAATATAATTTTGTGACATATACAAAAAATTAAATTACCAACAAAACAAATCTAAATTAATTTGGCTACTACACTACTAAACTGCTAAAAAATCAGATAGCAAAACTAATTACTGTTTGGGTTCGGCACCGACTTCAAAAAGTGATCAGCTAAGTAGTAGTTAAAATAATATTGTAAATAGATAAATAGGTTTAGGTAGGTATTAAGCTAAATTGTGTTTACATAGTAAAATATAAAATACGTGTTGTAGATAGGTTAAATAAGGCTTTTGTTTATTTTTATTTAGTTATTACAGTCGGTTCAATTTATTTGTTAAAAATATTTTTATATTAAAATTTTTTATTTCAATTCGCCAATATTTTTTTATGTAATGTTACATAAAAAAATGTGTGTGTATAAACTTTCATAATGATTTAATTATGCATTTTAAGAAATTTAGTATAAACGGGCTATTTGTTTATCTAAAACGTAAGTTATCGTCCTTCTATTCAGCCAGACGTGTGCCATTGATTATTATATATGGTAATCTGAAGGAGCAATATCTGGGTAATCCGGTGGGTCAGGGGGATGTACCATTTTAGTTTTCAAAATGCAGCTCAACTAGGGTTTGTTTTTCATATGGTAGCCAAAGTTAACCTTTCTAAACAACCCCCAAGGATTTTAGTCTGTGAAAAGTGGCCGGTTGAGTAACCTTCAATGAGTAGGCTAGTTCTATTGATCATTGCGAAAACCACAATAAACAGTTATTCTTTCAGAATGTGGGTGTTTATTTATGAGTCTTTAGAAATAAAATGAGCTTTATTAGAGAAGATGATGGTCTAATGCTGCGATTGGGTAAAGCTATTTCGGATATCTCTGATTATGGATGTATTATAGATTATATTAAATTAATAGTAATTTTAAATCTGTTATAGCTCAGTAGAATTACTTGATTAAGAGTGTATATTTACATATAACTTACAACAGTGCACCTTTCCCAAGAAGTTATATCAAACAATTAAAAAAAGTCCTTGACCTATCCTTTGGTTTCCCTATAATATCCATTGGAACCAGTCGTTTTCATAGTACAAAACCGGCTGTAAGATAAGTGTACTTTACTGTTTTATAAAATCGTCGAAATGTCATAATACCTTTACAATAGACGTTGATAAGGTAACCTTTAGCACCTGCTATGACCTTTGTCAAAAAAAACACTCTCTTGTATTTTATAATGGCGACATTTATGAATAAAGCTGATCAAAATATGGTAATATAGGCCGAAAAAATCTATAATCTTAGAAAATCAAATCTGCAGTTTTACTTTATTTTGTTTCGTATATAAATATTATTGAATTGAGTATCCAAATTATTGTTATGACAAGAACTGCACAATATTAGTTTGCGCCGGCTTGGTGGCGCAGTGGTAAAGGCGATGGGACGGTCCTCCTACTGTTGCGATAGCCGCGGGTTCGAGTCGTCGTAAATTTATATTTGTGATTGTTTAAAATGTGTTAAATGTGCAAGAGTGTAAAATATTAGTTTGCCAGCAACTTGTCTTAAGATATTTCAACCCCATTAAATATATCAATAATCAGTTGAAGATATAACACGCATTTTTTGACTTTTTTTACTCATTGGATTAATATGTATTAAAAAAAAGACTATTAAATAGAGAAAATTCTTAGACAATAAAATCATTTCCAATGGCACGAAACTGTGTGTCTAAGCTTCATTGACGTAATACATTAAAATTGTTTTCAAGAATTGCAGTAGTGCATAATCAATTTATTTATAGAAAGGGTTTCAGAATAGCAAGAAATATAAGTAAAACATTATTTTATTGATTAATAAAAATATTTACATATATTTATTAATCAATAAAATATTTTTAACACTAAAATTACTCACTAAAAAGTAAAAACTAAATTAAATTTAAATAAAAATTTTAAATTAAAATAAAATATGTACATATTAATCGTTGTAATAAATAAATAAAAACCTTATTTAATCTATCTACTACACGTATATTATATTCTACTACATACACCCAATTTAGCTTAATACCTACCTAAACCTATTTCTCTATTTACAATATTATTTTAACTACTACCAATTGATCACGTTAAAATCGGTTCCGAGCAACAAATTAGATTGTGTTGTTCGTAATTTAATTTTGTGTTAATGTCACAAAATTATAATATTATTTTTGTATTGTTTGAGTTTGGCAATGACTGATCAGTTGGTAGTAGTTAAAATAATATTGTAAATAGATAAATAGGTTTAGGTGGGTATTAAGCTAAATTGAATTTCTCTTTATGATTGCTATTTGTTCTAACATATGACTCGTGACCTTATGAAGATACCAAAAAATAGACCGATTTGGGGATAACCCCAAAAGATACATCGTTCTTTTAAAATGGAATCCGTAAGTTTGAAAAAAATTCTTTAATACTAACTCGTAGGTCTAATAATTAAATTATGTGGGAATACATCCATCAAATACTAAATCATTGTAGTTAGTAACTAATTGTAATATTTGTGCCATGTGCTTTTAAAATTAAAAAAAGATAATCAATGACTAAAAAATCCATACGGTTTAAACGGGACCAAATATACGTGAAATACAAAAAACACACTAGTAGTTCGTTTACTCGAACACAAATTAGATGAAGAAAAATCGGTTTTATTACCGTATCTCGGATAAAGTGAAATACATCCTCATTAGCGAGCCATTATCAAAAAAGCAGTAACGTTCCGTAAGGGAAAATGTAATGAATACCATTCGAAACGAGAGGGACGGAGTAAGAGAGAGGGGGGAAAGAGAAAGAACGAAGGATTTTTACTGAATTCGCTCTCCGGCTTGCACATTACCGACAGAACGCGTCGAGTACCAGCGGATGTAATGCGAAAAAAAGTTTTATTGCATAATAAGACGTAAAAATCCAACGACGATAAAAAGTCCCACGTTTTATGGGTAATAATTACCACCCAGTTAATAAAAAAATATTGATTTTCGCTTTTTTTTCTTCTTAGTTTATTCCGTATAAATGCAAATGATATAATAAGTCTCGGAATAGGCGTTACGGTCGTATATCTTGAACAACATTTTTTTTATTACTCTTCGTGAGTCCACAATCTGCCCTATTGGCAATAAGTATTTCTTATGTCTATATTATATATACAGGGCATGTAGAAAATCACTTCATTAAGCAATCTTCTGTATAAAATATTATTTTAATTAATTAGTCTTATTCTAAAGCTTATTCTAAAGTCTACATATGTCCAGTAATCAGATCAGGTGGTGTTAAATGTTTTAGTCTACGCACTTCACTATCACGTCGCATATTTAGCTGATTAGCGAGTACATTGGGAAGCACTGACATTATTTCGAAGTACTTCACACAAACACGTTGAATTACATTCGTTATAGGTTCTAAAGGAATATGGCGTTGTATGACTTTATTTGAAATATAGTACAGAGCATCAACAATGGCACGCAACACCTTATTTTGGAACCGTTGAATGATGGATATATTAGATTTGCTAGCGGTACCCCATAGTTGGATTCCATGTGCCCAAATGGGTTTGAGTATAGACTCATACAACAATACCTTGTTATCTAATAATAACTTGGATTTGCGCCCGATGAGCCAATAGATTTGATATAATTTTAGTTCCAGTTGTTTCCGTTTAGAGGTATGTGCTTCTTCCAGGTTAGGCGTCGATCCAAGTGCATACCAAGATATTTAACATGCTCTGCTTGGGGGAGTTGACGATGATTGATATTCGCTGGTGGACATGTTCGCAGGGTAAACGTTATATGCGTGGATTTTGTTTCATTGGCTTTAATGCGCCATGTCTTCAACCATAATTGTATTTGCTCCAGGTGGGTTTGTAGGTTTATTGATGCTGTGACTGGATCTTCATGGGATGCTAAGATTGCTGTGTCGTCTGCGTATGTTGCCACAGTAGTTATTTTTGTGGTGGGTAGATCAGCCGTATACAGAAGATACAGTACTGGACCCAGTACACTACCTTGCGGAACTCTTAACCTGCAAGCCCGTATGCCATACTTTGTCAAAAGCCTGAGATATGTCTAGTAAAGCAGCCGAACAATATCTTTTGGCATTTAGGTCAGCGTTTATTTTGTTTACAAGTTTATGCACTTGTTCTATAGTCCCATGCTTATTGCGAAAGCCTAACTGATGTTCTGGGATAATTTTTCTTTTTTCTATTATATCGTTTAGCTTTTTTATGTATGATTTCTCGAAAACTTTCGAGATTATCGGTAATAAACTTATAGGTCGGTAGGAGGTCACATCTTCTAGAATTTTTCCTGGAATCATTAATATTTTAGCTACTTTCCAGATACTAGGGAAGTAATTAATTCGTAGCATAGCATTAAATATAAATGTTAATAATAAAAATGTTAATAACATGAAAAATGATGGCCTGGTTTTCAGGGGGTTGATTTACAACCTCCAGATTTTGAACCACTTGACCGCATGATCGAGCTGCTCTGAAATGTTCTTGAAATTGTTCATTGGAACTTTTTTTCTTCCATATCATTTGACAACTGGGACAAGAATAAAGCATTTAGGTACTCATATAAAGAAAAATTGTCTCTGAGGCGACAAAAACGCAAAAATTGTTACGGGCAAAAATATAATCATTAATCAAATATATAATCATACCGTTCTAGCTTGATATCTTGTCGAATATTGATGGAAATTTGATACTTTAATAACTCAATCCTTCATCTTGCCAGAAAGATGGCAGGTATTTATGACATAACATGGGCAGACGTGAATGGTACTTTGAAATAAGATCAATTTATAAACTACTACTATAGACAAAAAGTAAGCATAATAATACATTTTTAGCAACAAGACAAACTTTCAACAACTTTTTTTACGCCTTTTTTTGGATGTTTGCATTTGAGACAAATGTACTGAATCCAAAAGAGATTATTTTTACAAGTTCAAACAAGTCCCAGAAGTTTGTGAACAATAGCTGACATTATTATGATCCCAAAACCAGGAAAACCACCAACTGAAGTAAAATCCTACAGACCTATTTCACTGCTACCGGCCACAGCTAAGGTAGTTGAAAAAATTATACAAAGAATAAATCTAATACCTACGCATCAGTTTGGTTTGGATAAATAAATATTCAACACAAATTAGATTAATGACGAAGCCTACTCTGCAATAAATAAAGCTAAAACAGGTATATCACAGGGTAGTGTAGGGGGCCAATTATTTACCTACTTTTTACATGTCATATGCAACAAATGGAAATTAATCGTTCACCAACCAGTTATATATTACAACGGACAACTAATAATATAAACAACTGGACCTAGACATGGGAAATAAAAGTTAACGAAAGAAACTAAGTGCATATTGAGATTACATATAATTAAACTGCGATTATATACATCATCTGTATACTTAACAGGTAAATTGAAAATTCCTCGGCCTACCATAGTAAAACACATTTTTTTGCAAAATTAGTGTTTTTTATTCACATAATTCCCTTCAAGGGTGATACACTGATTATAACGACCCTTCAACTTTTCGATACCATTTTTGTTGTACGTTTTGTCCTTTACTTCAAAATAGGCCTCAGTTTCGGCGATTACCTCTTCATTCGACGAACATTTCTTCCCAGCGAGCATCCTTTTGAAATCTGAGAACAAGAAATAGTCGCTGACGGCCAGATCTGGAGAATACGGTGGATGAGGAAGCAATTCGAAGCCCAATTCATGGACTTTTGCCATCGTTTTCACCGACTTGTGACACGGTGTATTGTCTTGGTGAATCAGCACTTTCTTTTTCTTCAAATGTTTCCGCCGTTTTTCTGCGATTTCGCCCTTTAAACGGTCCAATAACACTATGTAGTAGTCGCTGTTGATGGTCCTTCCTAGGTAGTCAATGAAAATTATTCTATGCGCATCCCAAAATACAGATACCATAACCTTGCCAGCCGACTGTTGCCTTTTCCCACGCTTTGGAGCTCCATGTTTCATCCATTGTCATATATCGACGCAAATGTTTGCAATTGCTCGGGTTTATTACGCTCGATCATCTTCAAACATTGCTCCGAACCATCAACTCGTCGTTGTTTTTGGTCAAAAGTGAGCAAGTGCGGCACCCACTTTGCACAGAGCTTTTTCATACCGAAATATTCGTAAATGATATGATACACGTTCAGTTGATATCTTTAGAGTGTCTACTATTTCATTCAATTTCAATTTACAATCATTCAAAATCATTTTGTGGATTTTTTTAATGTTTTCGTTGGTAACAACCTCTTTTGGGCGTCCACTGCATTCACCGTCTTCGGTGCTCATTTCACCACGTCTACTTAGCATACCAATCCTTGATGGTTGGTTTTCCTGGGGCAGTGCCCGGAAACTCGGCATCAAGCATCAAGTTTTTGCTTCAACTATATTTTTCCCTTCAAGAAGCAATATTTTTTCAACACGCGAAATTCCTTTTTATCCATTTTTTTCACAATAACAAAAGTTGTTTCACTCAAAATGCTACAATTCACAAACTAATGATCCGACAGCTGTCAAATTTATACACGCATCTTTTGAGGGTTAGGGCTAACTAAAAAAAAGCTTAAATTTAATTCTAGTGGCGCTATCTATGTGTCAGGCCGGGGACTTTTCGATTGACCTGTTATCGTACTCGTATAGAAAACAACTCGCACAGAAACAACATTAAATATCTTAGGATGAATCTTGATGCAAAACTCCATTGAAAAGATCATTTTAATAGGAACTGGATTGGAAACATAGAAAATGCATTGGTTATTTGGAAAAAAATCTCAATTGTCCGTACATAATACAAGCTGCATAATACAGGCTGTTGTACAAGCATATTCCAAAAACTGACATGGACCTATGGAATCCAGTTATGTTTCGCGAAAAGTAACATAACTAAAATATACATTATATTTTTATTGCCAAATTTGCAAACACTTGAGCATAATACAGCAGACACACAGACTCCAAAGAATCAAACACTTGATCTCGTAATGCTGTGAAGTATATTTAACGGAAAAAAGTAGTGTTAATCACACACATAAACATTGTTATTATAAGATGTAATCATATAAAAATAACTACCCATCATTAAACCTCACTGTTGGTCATAGACCTGACATGGCCTGTAACATGATGGTTTTCAACAATGATCTGTGTTTTCTATATATCATTTCTAAATCTAGTACTCAACTTTTAATCCTATTAATTAAATTCTAATTCTAATTCTATAAAAGTATTTACTAACGTAAATAGTTTACATGGTCTCCTATAAAACATAGTAGTAGTCCTTCGGTTTAAACAAGTTTCATTAAAACGAAACATTTCATGCCACAGTTTTGATAAGAAGTAAATTAGTATAATACATACCTCTTCGCTTAGTCTAAAAGTTAACTTAACAACGTCGGTAATTAGTAATTTCGTTATCAACCCCCTGGAACGCATAAAACAAGAGAAAGTTAACATTAAAAAGACATTTAACCAGTTCGGCCTGATTATATTTATCTGTTAAAAACGGGGAAGCTTATCCAGTTCACCTCTACCCGCTTTCATTTTTATTCAGGGAGCCTTGCACCAGCACGGCTGACTCACCCCAATTAGTGCTAATGACTGGTGCCGAATAACGAACGCCGTCTTGAGGACATCCCGTCAATGATTCGTGGAAATATATATATTAATACATACGAAATATACTAATTAAAAAATTACAAACCCCAAAAAAGGAGTTTTACTCGTCTGGCCAAACACAAAACTGAATAAGCAGGAACGAGGGGTGGATTTGTGGGAGTGAAGGGGTGTGTAGTTACCCTATCGCAGGTTTTGTTCTGGAGATATCGCTTACACCCTATCAGACCGAAGGGCTAGGACTGGGGTTAAGCGTAGACTAACAGAATTATTCTTGAAGTTTGCCCGAATACGAATGTTTTTGCGTATTGAGTTACAGTCGTTGCCGTTTAATTGGTTACATGCCTCCTTACTGGATCGTTTTTCATTTGTTTGACTCTAGATTTAGTTTACGTACATATATTTGCATTGATCAACGATGTCTTGTTATGTGATTTACATCTTTTGATGACTATTCCTTGTAAAAGGCAGGTTACGAAATGTTCATTTTAGCACATTTTTATTTAGTTTAAGGATAACTCTATTAAATATGTCGGACGTTATACCAAATTTTGGGTGGACTGGCCTCAGTTAGCGCTGAAACTGATTATTGACTGAGATTATTACTGAGATTGATTATTACTCAGAAAAAAAAAAGAAAAAACATGTTTTATAATATTTTCTCATCTTTCTGGCAAGATGTGGATACCAAAATCAATGTTGGTTTGGCAACGAGCAGTCGAATAAGATTTGTAGATCACCAGTTTTAGATTGCTAAACCAACAATTGGAAGATGAGGAGAGCATCACTATAAGTTTCTAAAATGGTTTGATAGGTTTCGGCAGATTTGTTCAAATCAAACAACAAAAATAAAAAAAAATGAAAATGCGAATAAATTAAGTGATCTTTACAAGAAATAACCCAATATTACTAAATAAAAAATGTTAGTTTATATCGAGAAATGTCAAAACCTTCAAATTTAACACAGGTTAAGTTGTTATGCCAAATGCAGTTTGTAGACATCCAAAATTCGTTTTAAACTCTTATCCTAGTTGCTCACTGATACGTCGGAACATGTAACTGTGTCAGTCTAAAAAAATCGATTTGTGTTGGTACTGTTGCCAAATGTCTACAAAATGTTTCAAAACATTAGTGATAATAATTAGAGGTTACAAACCAACAAAGATTATAAATCAAAATTCTAAGTTAATGTGGCAACATTGCGACGTGCTAAACGACGTCATAAATTTTAATGACGTGCATTGACTATTTTATTGGATGGACTATTTTGAACACACAGGTTTCGTATACAATCTCGAAATTCATGAGTATATTAGTTCTAGATATCTTAAATAAACTTTTCTTTACCTTCGTAGCTTATACAAGCCATTGTTCCTTTCTTTTGAAATATCCTATCAAATCTTGGTCCAGGAGGTATCTTCTTTGAAACTTAAAAACGCTTTTTGGCCCCCTTAATATAGTGGGTTTCGAAGTCTTCTTTGATATGGTAACTGTTTTGAAGCCATATTCTCTAGAAGAACGAATTGTCTTGTGGTTGAAGATTGCCAATTGTATTGTACATCATCTTGTGATAGTGGTTCTACATCTGGCAACTGTTTTACGGTACCATTTTCCCAAAGTATTATGACTATCTTGAATGGCATGTTCTCGCCAAGCAATTTGCTCAATGTTTTATTTTTTGTACATGATAGTGCGATGATGATTCTCATTATCTTCCAAGTTCTCATTTTTTCAAGTTGCCAGCTTGAAATCTAACATTTTGTACTAGGTCATCAACTGGTTGGAAATGTTGATCATCTCATAGACCTTTCTATCACTGCACAGGATAAGAAATCCGCCTCAAAGTTAACCTCGAAACTGAATAATTGTTAATACAAATAAATGTCTCTTTTACAGAAACAGTCGGCCTATTTCCCAACACAGTAGATTCGAATTAAAGAAAAGAAGAATGGTGATTAAGAAGGTGGAACCCTCAGACAACGGTATATACAAATGTGCGGCCAGAAACGCAGCTGGTGTGAGAAACAGCACCAAAAGTTTCGCACTCCGAGTTGTTGGTACGTAAATGATCAGAAAGAAATGTTACTTATACCTAACTTTTTATTGAAACGCAGGAGAAAATTTTCCCCAAATTCAAGTAGTACCCAATGATGTTATAGTCAAGGAAGGAGGCGCCGCCTACTTCGAGTGCTCCTATAAAAGCGATAAACAACCGAACTGGCGTTTTAACGGCGACGAAAAACCAAACGAAAGGTAAACGCTAACATTACTTAAACTAATCTAAATACACCGTCGCAATTATTTTAGGGTGGTACTACATCCGAACGGATCAATGAGGATTGACAGCGTGCAAAAATCTGATGAAGGAACCTACGATTGTATCGGTAACAAAGATGTTCCTGAACACTCACAAATCTACACTGCCAATTTAAGAGTGGCCTGTAAGTCGGTACCGGTGATATAACGAACGCCATATTAACACCGAATGTAGTTTTAGAACAGTTTACTTCAAAATCCTTTGAGCCAATGCTTCCTGAAGATGGAGACAAGGCCGTTGCTGAAGGCGCTTACTTCCAACTGACTTGTCTAGAGCCAAAAGCTTTGCCTTACGCCAAAAAATGGTGGGAGAATCCTGCTGGTCATACCGTAAGTTTGTTAGCATACAGTAATCTTCACCAATTCCACCCACATTTTTGCTGCTATAGCTGTGATAGGGCTGTTTCTCTTGTAAAAATGATGCAGACATCATTAATATGTTGACACACTATACCTTTAATATTATCTTCAGGACACTGGCAATTATCTAAACTTAAACATATTTTTCATTTGTAGGGTGAAAAGAGCAATATTTATCCACATTAAAAAAACTCTAAAATACTATTTTAACTTAAACGCAGAGGATCATTTAACAGGTCAATTGAAAAGTCCCCGATCTGACCCATAGATAGCGCTACTAGAATTAAATCCATGTTTTTTTAGTTAGCCCTAACCCTCAAAATATGCGTGTATAAATTTGATAGCTGTTGGATCATTAGTTTGTGAATTATAGCATTTTGAATTTTGTGAAAAAAAATTGATAAAAAGTAATTTCGAGTGTTAATAAGATATTTCTTTTTGAAGGGATAAAATACAGTTGAAGCAAAAACTTCATGTCGAGTTTTCGAACACTGCCCCAGGATGATCAACCATCAAGGATTGGAATGCTAAGTTTAGACGTGGTGAAATGAGCACCGAAAATGGTGAAATTAAAATGACATGACAAAAAAATCCACAAAATGATTTTGAATGACCGTAAATTGAACCTGAATGAAATAGCAGACACTCTAAAGATACCAACTGAACGTGTACATCATATCATTCACGAATATTTGGGTATGAGAAAGTTCTGTGCAAAGTGGGTGCCGCGCGAACTCACTTTTGACCAAAAACAATGACGAGTTGATGATTTGGAGCAGTGTTTGAAGTTGATCAAGAGTAATAAACCCGAGTTTTTGCGTCGATGTGTGACAATGGATGAAACATGGCTCCATCATTTCACTCCGAAGTCCAATCGACAGTCATCCGAGTAGACTGCACACGATGAACGCGCTCCAAAGCGTGGGAAAACGCAACAGTCGGCTGGCAAGGTTATGGTGGTGGTGTCTGTAATTTTCATTGACTACTTTGAAAAAGGAAGGACCATCAACCGCGACTACTACATAGCGTTATTGGACCGTTTGAAGGACGAAATCGCCAAAAAACGGCCGCATTTGAAGAAAAAGAAAGTGTTGCTTCACCAAGAGAATGCATCTTGTCAAAAATCCATGAATAGGGCTTCGAAATGCTTCGTCGTCCACCGTATTCTCCAGATCTGGCTTCCAGCGACTATTTCCTGTTCTCATATCTCAAAAGAATGCTCGCTGGGAAGACATTTTCGTCGAATGAAGACGAAGCTGAAGCCTATTTTGAAGCAAAGGACAAATCGTACTACAAAAATGGTATCGAAAAGTTGGAGGGTCGCTATAATCAGTGTATCACCCTTGAAGGGAATTATGTTGAATAAAAAAAATTGTTAAAACAATGTATTTTTCAATTGACCTGTTAAATTATAAGATTTTACCTTTAATTCGGACTTTACACGCATATTGTGTGCTGCTAATTTTCTCCGTTAAGTCATAAATAATTATAAAAACTAATCCAGGAATAATGTAAACATAGATTTTGAAAAAATACTACCTATCCACTACTCTCATAAACAACAACTCGTGGGCACTAAGCAGTGAAATAATAGTCAGGAATACAAGAAATTTAAAAATATTTGAGAGTGCCCAAGAGTATGGAATTAGTGAAGATTACTGTATCCTAAGTTTGTTTTCTCCAGTTTTTGGAGCTACAAAATGATGACATATCTATTCGCAGATATCGGACAGGGGAGAAATATATGTCGACGATGGTAGACTTATTATAAACAACGTCACGTTATCAGACGCCGGAAGATATACGTGCATTGCAGAAAACATGGCTGGGAAAACAACAAAATTTGTAAATATTGTAGTGACCAGTAAGTTTTGCGCGCATCAACATCGGCCGATAATAAATGAATAATGTTTTTGTCATCTTCCAATAGCTTTACCGGAATTATTACAAGGGCCTTCTAGCATCACAGTTGACGAAAATGACAAGTCTGTACTGACCTGCCTCTACAACACGTCTTATGAGAAACATACAATAGTGCGATGGAGAAAGGATGGGAAATTGTTAAAGGTTAGTTCGGCGAATGATGCTTTAAACCGTTTTAGCTAAACAATAATTTTCAGCATGATTACAACGAGCCAAGCTCGATTCACCAAAGAATTCGTATATTCAAGCACAACGGCACTCTCGTTATCCACTCCACACAAACAGCAGACAGAGGAGAATATATATGCGAGGTTATAACAGAAGGATTTGAACCAGTCCCTTCAGAACCTGCCACAATCTCGGTTATCGGTAATTTATTTCTAATATTTTCTATATTTTTTTTAGACGTAAATCTAATTTCATCCCTGATATAAAGTTGTTTTTGCTGAGTAAAATTACACCATCTTGTATTGTCAGACAGTCCTTAGAATAAAGTGTTTTGTATGCACGAGGCAGACCTCTTAACCTTCCAGTTCAGACTAATTATTTTCGTAAAAAAAGGGGTTGTCTTGACGAGAACATCTGCCCCTTATAACACTCTTGTGTTAGCAAAATGGGTATCTTTTAGAAACCATGTTTTATTAATTTTTCTATAAAATACAGTAAATTTAATTCATTATATTAGCGTAAATATATAACTAAATATATTTATAATAGTAAAAAAAAAGTAAGTTTGGGGCACTATATTATAATATTGTACCCAGTACCGCCCCTATCTCCATAATTTTAATAATTGAAAGTTTAAATGCTCTGAAGCCTAATGTACTACACTTCTAAAAAGTCCTTGATACATCTAGGACTGTAACCGAACAGTATTTTTTTAGGTTTTAAATTTTTATTTGGTTTATCAACTCTATGCGTTTGTTCTATTCTAGCTTTCTAAAACTCAAAATATTAACCAAAATTTCGCCCACACAACCTATTGAGTTATTTAGTGTTAGATCTATATCAGTTATAAATATAATAGCGTCATTTCTTATCCAACACAAAACTTATTGAAAAATCCATTATATCTGGTATAAAACACAAACCTGACTTCTTCATTTTTCAGAACAACTTCGTTTCGTTCCCCCACCGGTCAACAAAAAATTGGAATTAGATCGGGCGGCCAAAATTCACTGTAAAGCCCAGGGCACACCACCTCCACTCATTCACTGGGAAAAAGGCGGACTATCTTCCGAAAATTTCCCAGCTCATATTACCGATATGAACGGAACCCTACACTTCACCAAAGTAGCACCAGAAGATAAGGGCAAGTACACTTGCATTGCCTCCAATAGTCAGGGCACTATTAATGTCTCAATCACCATAGATGTAGTGGGTAAGTTATTCATCCCTATATACGAACATATGTATAGTAAAACGATAGTAAACGAAAATATTTGTATAAATTAGTCGCGCCCAGATTCATTGTTCCACCAAAAACACCCATTGAAGTCAACGAAGGCGAATCCCTGATGATTGATTGTATAGCTGAAGGCGATCCTGAACCTACAGTTCAGTGGGACAAAAATTCTAGTATGAATGATTTTGATTTGACCAGGTATAGTTAGATACTTGAATAAGCACCATTCGATTTTTATCATGCCCAATTTGTTATAATGAAGGTTTAAATTACTGCCCAATGGTACTCTGTACATCTCTGAGGTCTATAAGGATGACGAAAACAAATATGGATGCACAGCTGGTAGCAGCGCAGGTCTAAATAGAAAAGAAATACAACTTATTGTTCATGGTATGGTTTTGAAAAACACTCTTTATTTAAATTTATTATATTAAATAATAAAACAGGTCGAGATGGGTATCCAACAGGTGCAGATGGAGATTCCACTGTTACTAAGGCTGTCTTGATAACCATGTCAGTCGCCGGTGCTTACATCGTTCTAGTTATAGGGCTGATGATTTGGTGCAGGTTTCGACGGCGTTCCAGAAAACTACCCATTGCCGATGGTAAATGATTAGATAAACATTAAATTCGAATTAATTTTGCTACTATTTTCAGAAAAATTAGAAAATGGAGAAATGGAACACCAAGAACTAAAAGCCAATGAAAATGGCACTGCTCCAGGATCATCAAAAGTTACGGTAAATGGCATAGAGTCCCACAAAGAGGGACAGAAGAGTGATGGTGCTGAGACCTGTAACTCACAGGGATCAAACCAGTCCAAAAAATCAAAAACTAGTTATGACAAGTAAGTGCAATTATCACGCCGCTATATTCACAAAATTACTAAACACCGCATCTGTTTTAGATTGGCTTTAAGTAGAACATTGCTCAAAGACTTAACGCTCATTGGTCGCGGTGAATTTGGGGATATATTAGTAGCTAAAATATCTCAGAGCCATGTATCAATGCTTATCGCCGACAAACGTTCTTCGGGAACCTCGAATAAAACAGAGAAATCCGACGATAAACCCCAGGAAGACAAAGAAATATCTTGCCTTGTTAAAGTACTATCACAAACAAAAGAAGAAGCATCACTAGCCGAGTTTAAAAGAGAAATTGATATGTTCAGCAAACTGTCGCATGACAATATTACAAAACTTCTGGGCCTATGTAGAGAAGAAGAACCCCACTATCTCATTATGGAACATACTGATTGGGTAAGTTCTTAATTATTTCTATCATTGGCAATTTCATATTATTGATATATTTATAGGGAGACTTGAAAAAATTCCTTGTTGCTACCAAAAGTGGAACTCCCCCTCCACTGACAATCCCACAATGCCTTGCCATAATTCATCAATTAGCCAGGGGAATGGATCACTTGGCTAGCAACAGAATGGTTCACAAGGATCTAGCAGCGAGGAATTGTTTGGTCACTTCTAATTTGATGGTTAAAATTGGCATGCCAAAATTGTCACGAGATCCATACAGTCAGGAATATTGCAAACATGTTAATCAGGTAATTCTCCACATAGATAATAAGTTAATACCAATTGATAACTAATATATTCACATTTCAGATTATTCCATTGAGATGGCTACCTTACGAAGCTGTGTATGAAGATGAATACTCTACGAAGAGCGACGCTTACTCATTCGGCGTGGTTATTTGGGAGGTGTTTTCGCAAGGAGAGTTGCCCCAGTCGAAAATTAACGATAACACATTTTTAACGAAGCTCAAAGAGAAGAAACTCGAATGGAAAGCGCATGAATCGACTCCAGAGACTTTAGGAAAGATTCAGGTAAATATTACACTAACTTCTAGTGGAGTTATTGATTGGGTTTCATATCAAATTTTCCAATCCAATGACATACGACACTGTAGCCAAAAGCGACAATCGTAATTTTAAAAGATCGTTTCTACCTAACCGAAATTCACTTTCTTGTGTATTTTATCTGGCTCATTGGCGAATAACTAACATTATTCCGTTATAGGAGTTATGTTTGGACTTGAACCCCCAAAATCGCCCGGTCTTCTCCCAACTCTCCAAGGACATCAGCGAGATCTTGAAATCACTGTAAATATATTTTATGAACGAACTAAGTCAGATCGGTTGAGTTACGCATATTGAATTTATTACATGTATATCATATAATATATATAAAGTGGGGCAATCGTTTCACTATATATAAAAGTTTCTTTTTTACTCAACTATAAAAAAAATGCAAATAAATTATGTATTACTAGATTTTAAGGAAAAATAACGAATTATTTAATAATTAAATAGTCTCTACAGCATTTATAATTGTAAGCTTAAGAGTGAATTTAACATGTTAATGGGAAAGCTAAATGAATTTTGTGTGAATGTTCTAAAAAAACCGTAACGTATGAATTTCTTCATAAACTCATATCTAGCTCTTAAAGACTTGCCAATATATTATCGTCGAATTTAAGATTTTCTTTTGTATAGTTTTATTTCGACTGATCTCACGATTTGTTTTGATTTTTTTTTGTTTCTGAACTGTGCTTCCAAAAAGCTCCAGTTTGTTTCATACCAAAGGCATTGAAAAAACCGTAACGAATTATTCCAATTTAAGACTGATCGACATATCACACTCAAAAAAAACACGCATTTGCTGCATTAATTAACTTAAAAACCATAAATACATAACCTAACATGTTTACATCTTTATTGGCCTAACGGTGTGTAGCAATATTTTTTATTTTTTGCACAGTTTTTGGGAGGTTCACAAGACTTAACTTTAATTATTAACGTGATTTATTAAACATTGTATATATACTTTCTAGTTTTTTATTTACAAGTAGTACTATCACAAAATGATTCAATTTATTAAACTGATGTCATTTATTAAGACCTAAACTTAATTATCAACACTTATATTTTGTTCTGTTTACTCTTAGACTTTTCCATCATATATATAAACCTAATTAAAATATCGTTTGAAACTCTTTTATATTATACTATGGAACATTTCAACGGAAAATATATAGGTTTTTATTTCTCTTTTCGTTTGTAAAGCATATCATTAAGATTTAGATTTTTAAGTTTCTGTATATTATGATGTGTAGAGCCACTGAACACTGCCAAAATACTCTAAAAATTAACTCCATATGTTGAGACTGAGAAAAATTACTGACACATTTTTATGAACATAACTTTTATATGTTTTTTTTAATAAATATTAAAAACTAAATAAGATAAGTTAGACCTGATATTATCGTGTGACGCTTTCGGTTTGAATAAACTTCCCAGATCCTTCAACATGAAACAATTGAAAACAATATAACTTGAAAAACAATTGAATTGTGTTATTCGTGAAAGGATTTTTGAAGTAAACGGTTTTCGACCTATTTGTGAAATTTCATTGGGAATTATGATTAAATGCGCTCATAATTTGGCACTGTGTATATCTTTATTATGTATAAAAATAGTTTAACGAATATTGTACATTTTTTAAGCCAAAAGTTAGAAATGTATAATGAGCGGTGATTATATTTTCACAATTTTGAAACAAAAAATGCATATACTTTTTTTTCTAAAATATTGTTTACTGCGTACTTTAAGCTAAGCCAACTATATTTATGAGCAAACCAAGTGGTAGTAATAATCTTAACGAGTTCGAATAAATTGATTAAATTAATTGTTAAGACTATTACTAATATTTTACATAATGCCCACAAAGGAGTAGCACATACATAAGAATTTAATTGTATATGGTTAGTAATATTATTAGAAGACGAGGAAGTATGTAGTAGTTAGTAAGTCAAATTCAATTAATCAATATTATTATTTTATTTATCTCCTTCACCTAAGGAAACATACTTAATGTTAATAGTACAATTTTCCTGATTTACTGTATCTGATTTTGTGTGTTTTTAACTTATATAAGATTAATGTTTCACTAATATAATCTATTTTGTTTTATTTCTTAATCACATTGTATCATAAAAGGAGAATAGAATTTGCATAGTCGAATTTAAAGAGAGCAAAAATGCATTCATTGATCTGTCCAATATATTGAAAAATGATTAGATGATAGTGATAAATTGTTACTTTAGTAGTATAGCCTGGTACTGTAGCTTTTATAATTTAATTAGAATTGTAGTGGACGCCTTTTTATAATGTTCTTGCGTAATCATCCTTATTGTGATATGTATTCTAAATTATAATTATGGAAATAAATGTGGTATTTAAGATATTGTTTTTATTCCTAATCAACATGCAAAATTCATCATTCACTTAGCTATTCATTAAACAATTTGCAAAGATATATTCACACTTTATTGGCTGTGAATGTGTGTCAAAAGATTTATAGAAATCATTTGAGACATTGTGGCTCGAGCATTTTTCACGATATGGTTCGGATTAAAAGAATGAATGAATAAATGACCAAAATATTTACAACTAACCGATTATCTACTGCTGTAAACCTCAAATGCATCCATTTAAAGAAGGTGCTGGAGCTTTGGCTTATCTAAGCTCGCAATCAATTTGCCAAATTCTCCTACTGTTATTCAAAGGCGGTCCTATAAGTGCTTATCTCACTGGCGCCACTATTGCAAGAGAAATTTACTATCGTGTAATATATTCTGTGTTAAAAATTGCTTTAACGAGTTTCAACGTGGTTGCACGTCGATTTTTGATGAGCCACGCCCCGATGCCCCGAAAACGGAGGAGTATAACATAACAAAAATCCATCAAATTTTGGTCATGAGAAAACTGTCGCCATGATGAGTGTCGCTTTTGCTTACACCGTACAAGTGCAACCGTGAAATCAGTTCAGAAAATGTTTTACGCCGTTAAAGATCTATTCAAAGGAGTTTCTGCGTCATTCCATCACCGTCGACAAAACATAGATCCACTGGAGAAAAAACGATCTTATTTGGTGAAGGAAAAAGTGCTATTCCACCATGACAACGCACCGGCACAGACCTCTGCACTCGCCATGGTCAAATTGGGCTACGAACGGCTACCCCATGCAACGTATTCTCTAGATTTGACCCTGTGCAACTTCTTTTTGTTTTCAAAACTTGAAAATCACTCGCCGGGCAGAAACTTGAGGCGAATGAGGAGGACATCGCCGCCACGGAACCCCACTTTGCAGAGAAAACGTTATTTCGGGACGGTTTAAAGAAATTGGAGCATCGCTGGGCCAAGCCTATCGAGTTACAAGGAGACTATGTTGAGAAATAAATCGCCACATTTCCAAAAGTATTCACAAATCAAAAATGCAATTTAGAAAGACTTCGCTTGAATGAAGCTAATGAAACTTACACAGGCAGTATGGAGAGCTACTCCACAAAAGACAGAATCATATACAGTCGATCTGAAAAATAGATGGCTATCTGGGGCCAAAACAGTTGGAGCCAGTGGATGAGATTTGGCGAATAATAAAGTCCTGTGGTACCAATAAACAGCTGAAAAGCTTTATTGTCATATGTCTCTGTACGGAAAAATTCCAATATAAATTACAAGGTTGATGTTATAACGTTATATGATATTAAGAAAATAAATTCATATCAGTACTTGCGTTGTGAAGGAGGCAACTAGTACTACACGACTTAAGTCTACTATAAAATAGTCGAATGAAGGGTACTAAAATATCCATACCCTCGGGCTTTTAAGTGTATAATTTAGTCCGACTCACTGCCGATATTTCCTTGATATACTTTAATCTATTTATTGTATTATTTATATACAGCAATAAAAAGATCTGTATTTTTTCCTACAAATATTTTATTAAAGTTTGGACATTTTTGGAAGGGTGCTCCTCATTTAATAATTTATACTCTAATGCGCAGGTATTTCTTTCATTTTTCATATTCACCATATTGTAAAGCTGTGCCTAAAAGATAACATAACGAATAAAATGTGTATACGAGATATGCCCAAAAAATAACGGAATTTTTTTTAGAGAATTATGTAGTGTATGAATTAAATAGTAGATTCTATGTACTTATGCCAACACATCCTTCTAACCCTAATACGCTTTTGGAACTCGTTCTTTGGGATAGCTATCAGCGATTCGCTTTTAACCTCGTAGCTTGTAAAAAGGCTATACTTCAAGACCTTTTTAATTTTTTTGGGACAAAAATTACAATGTTGTTTTTGTCAAAAATGAAGATGCATTGTTAGATCACTCAAGTTGATTCGATGATTCATAATGAATTTTTCATTTTTAACGTTTATATTAATTATTTGTATTAGTAGTTATTGATACGTTATTAGTGCGTCTCTCACTAGTAAAGTACTACTTTACCCATAGAAAATCCACCAAAAGTTTTACTT
The DNA here is from genome assembly GCF_030347505.1 of Rhynchophorus ferrugineus. Classification (NCBI taxonomy): domain Eukaryota; kingdom Metazoa; phylum Arthropoda; class Insecta; order Coleoptera; family Curculionidae; genus Rhynchophorus; species Rhynchophorus ferrugineus. Next base: position 36,753,071 of record NW_027472585.1, on the reverse strand, counting down.
AACATTTAGATTTTTTTTTGGTATTTTATAAATGGAATTTTATGGAAATAAAATTTAATGTTATTCTATTATTTTGAATCAAAATCATGTTATTCCTTCAACGGTTGACAAAAAACCAAACAAGGCTGAAAACGTATAGGTATTTTGCAAGTATACTTGCCAACACAACATAATCCGAAATTTCAAAATTCTCGTTACTTTTTAAACACCGTCGTCCGTTAGTTTAAATACATATTTACCTGCAAATAAAGCACATCTTTAGCTCGAGAGTATGCTTGGATCTTCTCAAATTCCGACTTAATCAAACTCAACGAGTTTGCTGTTTTCATGATCACATCGTTCCTTTCCGTGGGCTCTAACTTTGACGAATCGGCAATCAGGCATTTGGCATACAATAATCGCGCCCGCGCTTTATCGTAGCAGCCTCCATTCGTTAACATCTCAATCATACATTTTGGGTTATTTAATACTTTCAAGGCCTGGTTCGTTAACCCTGGAGATTACATGATTATACCATATAGTCACAAATGTTGTAATAATTACCTAGATGCAAAAGAGCGTGACTAATAAGCAAATAAATAAGTGCAATGTGATAGGATAAATCTGACTTCTCCGCCTCCACTAAGCAACTATTCAGGGTCAGCAGGGTTTTGGACACGTTGGGATAACAACTGGCGAACTGCACTTCAGCTAGAAGAACTTTCGCTTTAAGCATGCAGAATTTCCCGTCGTTAAGATGTTCATCATAATCATATTTCTGCAATTTAACAGAAATAAAACCAAACGATTTCGATACATTTAATAAATGATTACTTGAAATATTATGTTCAAACATTTATTTGCTTCATCATACTCCTGCTGATACAAATATAATTCGGCAAGTTTCAAGTATCCCTCCCACTTATCCAAAACGAGGATCTTTTGAGCTGCTGACTCAGCTTCTAGCCAATTTTCGTTATACATAGCCTTGGTAAATACGACCCAATTTTCAACTAACATCAATGATTTTGATTGGGGTTCATTAGGATATTTTCTCTTGGCATAAAGTAACAAGGTATTCACTAAGTTATATTCGCCCTAGAAATTCAATTCAATTTATGATTATTGTTTCACAAGCAAAATGAGAAATCAGTAATTGATATTGAATGATAAATGATTAAGGGAATATTCTAGTCTAGAAGTGTGAAAAAATCGTTTTTTTGTATAATGTCATAAAGCACTGCAAATTTAAGCCTCTAGACTGCAATACCTCCTTAAATATGAATTCACTTTACCCATAGTAACATATTTAGGGCAATATTACAAACAGCTTGTAAATAACCTTCACCATAATGAGCTGTTGTTGGAGTGTTATTACTATCAATATTTAAATATAACAAAGTTTGAGACCAAAGGGAGTTCATTTCAGTTTTACCATACAATCTCCATAAAGCAGCCTTCATTGTGCTGTTATTAAAAATTAGATCTTTATAATTGTGTTGGCAATTTAACATATCTGATTTTGTCAACGTCTGAAACAAATGTGATGGTAATATAGTTAAAACGGCCACAAAATAACAATCTCTCAAAAATCATACCTCAAAAATAACACTGGGCTTAACAGAAGTCTTTGCACTACCATAATGAGCAAAATTTTGCAGTGCTAGTGACGTAGTATAACTAATATTTAGCTCATAAGTTTTTATAATACACTGTACAATAAGATTATCCTTATTAACATTTGAAAGGCGATACAACCAAGATAACGCATGTTGAAGACATAGATTGTCATTTGCTTCATGAGCTATCTTTATAGATTCTTTAAGAGATGCTAAGGCTTCCTTCCTGTGTAATATTATGATTTACTCTAAAAGCATACAATATAGGTAATAACTTACATGTGTCCAAAGTGATAATGTAATATTGCCAAATTCAAAGCAGCATATCTATGTTCTCTGCTTTTCTCATCATTATAATATTTTACATCTGGGTTGGCTCTTCTATCAAAACAATGAAATAAGCTTTGCATAGCTCCACAAAATTCTTCAACCCTCAGATAATTAAGAAATGATAAAAAGTGCTGAAACAAAACACGTCCAAATATATATATCTGATTAAATGTTCTTTCAGACTTACTGCTTCTGCTAAATCTGGATTTGAGTTTAATATACTAGATATAATGCTTTGTAGCTCTTGAGGCTCTAAAGCTTTATAATCATTGTGTTGCAGAAGTGCTGCTTGTGTGGCCAAAAATAATTCTGCTTGCCTTCTCGACCATTGTTTTTCATCAATATACCTTCAAATTAGTTGTATCAATAACCACCTTATGAAAATATTAATATATTATACATTCACATACCACTGATCTAATTTAATTTTATTTATAACAGTAGATGTTGATCCACTTTTCCAATCATTGTAATATACAATAAAAGCTTGATATAAACCCAAAACTTCTGAAAAGTTTAACTTTTCAAAATATAATATAAATCTTCTAATAAAGAAACCTATCACACTATTTCTCCATACAATGTTATTTGAAGATGAGTTATTTCTCTCAGAGACATTCATGTCAGAAATCATGATTTGCTTTATTTCATCCACAATATCTAATAAATAACCAATACTGCTTTTATGGATTTCTTCTAAATCTGTTTCAAATTTCTCATGTACTTGTGTTAAAGCATCTAATGGAGTTAGTATACTCTTTAATTCGCTAAGTTTTAGATCTGGGCCTTGCAGTATTTTTAATGACAAAATACAAAATGATTTTCGAAATTGTACTTTTTCGATGTCCGTTAAGCTTTGAATTTCATCTAAAATAAAGCTGCTTAACAATAAACTAACAAAATTCAAAATACTTATTACTTGAATCTCTAAATTGGCAATACACTTTTATGAGTATTGCGACCGTTAATTTATAAGGAGTAACCATCTCCTGGCTAACTCTTTTAGTACTTGTATAAGAATCCTTAACTGTAGTAGACATTTTTACTTTATTTTATTCAAATTATAAATAAAATTTTAAATTTCTTAGGTTAACATTAAATCCATAAATCTAAATAAAAAAACAAGACAGCAAATAGTAACTAGTGTTGGACAAAATCGATAGGAATATACCATACAAACTTTTCTAAATAAAATACTAATTCTTTTTATCATTAAACAGGAATACTTTAAAATTATTATTCGTTGAAGCATCAATGAAAGAAGTTTTAAAATTCAATAGGGTTGAATAAACATCGAAAAACATTTGAAGTAGTTCCGCAGGAAACAGAACGACAGTAAAAAATTATAAATCCTTAAACTCCAGTCATTTCGATTCGATAGTTCCCAGCACTATTTGCTATATATTAATATATTTACAAATATTCATAACTCAATAAACCAAAAAAAAATTGTTTAAAACTAATTTCGTTGTCATTCAATAATTGCGTATTCTGTATAATACTTATAATAAAAATTGGTTTTTTGTGGGGTGCCATCTCTGTCAAAAATGTTATACTAACAATTTAATATAATACTAACATTACAGAAATCTATATTATACTGCTAATATTTATTGATTCATAGTAGCGCCCCCTCGAGAAAAGTGAAGAAACTTACACAAACATATTACAGAAATCTGTAATGTGAATCAAAATGATGCTGATATCTGTCACGTAAGTAAACGTGACAGAAACCTATAAACTATAAATGTTACATACAGGATTCTGTATTAAAATACATTAATGAAACGGTATACGATACTGTCATCTGTAATATGAGACCGACTATATATATAGCTTTTACAGGATTTTTTTATTAAAAACAAAAAAAAATTGATTTAAAATACTTTCAAAACACAAAAAATAGAAAACTTTCTTCTTTTATATATTTTGTGTTTCAAATAAAATAATAGACAATTTAATTTAAAATAAATTAACCAAATGGTTGGCAAAAGGAAATATGAATTCTAGTATCTTCAGCGGCTTTGGATCTGTCTATCTGAGATGAGGAGAGTGAAGACATCATTACATGATCCAATCAGTAGTATCCTATAGAATAGTACTATAATAAATATTATCGAGAAGGAAATTTATTCAAAACATGAAAATGTGCGTTGAACATTATTATATCAGGACAATGTCATAGCTGGCTATGGTTAACAGTGCAGAAGTTCTGGCACCGTGTAGAAGTTTTTAAATGTAAGGTGTAAACAAAAAGTAAAAAAGATTAAATAAATGACAAGAGACGCGAATTAATTGTTAAAATTCTGGATTAATATAAAGTTTTGAGTATAACTTGAGTAAAATTATCTGAACATGGAAAGATGTTTTTGGCTGGTACGAAAATAAGCTTCTTGCATGAGATAGAGAGAGAGAGAAATAATGGTAATAAATGTTTATAATGGAATGGCAAGGATAATTATTAAATATAGATGTTTTAAATATTGTTAAATAATAGAAAACACTGACATGGTATCTGAAGATGAAAAAAAAACAAGATAGCCTTCTTTGAGAAAAGAGGAAAGAAAATTTGGCAGAGGTGCATTAACCAGGGATCTAAGTATGGACTATGTTAAGGAAAAGTAAGGCCGTTGGTGGTTTCAAGATTATTATTTCTAAAACGAAATAAAAACCACTATAAAACCACCTCAAATATTCCATATCGAAACAAAATTGGCTTTATTTAAAACCAAAAAATTATCTCAACATTTTACACAATATATCACAAAAGAAATATAGCAATTATCTTACCTGTGTTTTTATTCTTCTACAGTCACCCACTTCATTCACATATTCACATTAATTACTAAATTATACGTTGGAATGGCGTTCAAATCCAATTAATATACCGCGCACTTACCTAAAACAAAAAAAAATCGCATTATTAGATACTATAAAAGCACTGAAAATTACTGTAATATATATTTACATATCAAACGTTATCTAAGAATTTTAAATTCAAGTGGTGAAATCCAGAGAACCTGTCCATTCGATCTGATAAATTACATCTAGCGGATAATATTTTAAGTACAACGTAAAAACGAGAAAATTACCTTGAGATATCCGGAAGTTAGCTGTAATCCAGCTGGTGGCCCCCAACCAGTTCGTTCCAAATCAGCACTATTTGTGGACTTCCTTGAACGCGATTTCAAGAAACAAATATCCCATTTAAGGCGTTCGAAGATGTCAACAATGGGATATTTTATGGAACATAAAAGTTATTATAGTGCCACCCTAGAACCGCGACTGTAACAAATCAAAGTTTATATATTAGAATTGGATACAAGAAACGAATGAATAACACGAACGATATGAAGAACGGAGGAATTTACCTGATTTCCCATATCCGTTGGTCTCATTTACTTCTGTCCTACCCCAATAAAAACGTAACGGGCATTTCGGGTGCTTGAGATATTATTGGGAATTCGGACGAAGCCTACAAAAATAATTAATGATATCGGGCTCGACGGGACCATTATTCCCCCATTCACTGGCATCGTAAACAATTACACCGCGCATTCGAAATATCTTAGACCAAAAATTGATATATCAGAAAAATGAGAGACAAATTTCGATTAAGGAGCTTCAAAGCAAACCCAGACCAAACAATTAACTGTCTGAAGCCAATTTGGCGATAGAAACTAATTTCCACCAAAAACTAATTACATAATCAGGACTGAACCAGCGCTAGAACTATTTTGAATTTGAGTTAGTGTAAAAAAAATGTTTTCGCTCAAAAAAGAATAAACAAAAACTTTGGATGATTTTACCGCACCGAGGGTCGTGACACTTGACATGTTAATGCACAATCCAGATGGTCCGACATCTTCAATGAATTGTTCGCGGGACTAAACCTGATGACCGCCGAGTCCCACATTGTCATCGGAAAAGAAAGAACGAAGATCTATCGAACCACCACCAATGCCAACCCATCATCTAGCGGTCGAATTTCCGGGTCCTCAGTTGTAGGAGACCCGAAAGGTGATCAATTAGAAGTTGCCAAAACAACGGGCAATATCATACAACGTATTACAGTCTGTAATGACCTGGTACGATGATGATGGAATGATAATGTGCACCAAGACTAGGACGATCCAGGCTCGTCAGATACATTAGCGCACCCAGGAGGTCACGCGCGTAGAGCACCAAGTTGTTTTGATTTTCCGGTACCTGAAAATAGAAAAAACAAACATCTGGTACGTAAGCCGGAAAAATAATCCAAAGCATGTTAATGTCGTGCTGACTTAGTGACGTGTGTATGCTAACGGCAATTATATTATCAAATATGAAATAATATCAACTTACCCATTGCGGAGCACAGCAAGTAATTAAATAATAAAAAAAGAACGAATTTGGTTAAAATTATTGCATTTTTAAGAAAAAATTAAAATAGCATGGAATATGGAGCGACGGCATCTATATACGACAAAGGGCACCGCTCACAACAGCACATTAAATCAACATAATAAAACACATTTTCCATTATGACTTCACATATATCCAGTCGCGCCAATTTTACACAAATAATTGGCGGTGTAAACATATTCATTTTTGTTTAATATAAATATAAAAAAAGTTTAAAAAGTTTTAAAAAATTAATTATACATAATGACAAATAAAAATGCATAACGGCAATAACATACTGCGCAAATCACAGGTTTGTGAAAATTCATAGCACACTAGTCATTCTTACAAGCAACAAATATGCATTTTTCTGTAGTGCCGTTTAAGAAACTACACATTTTGAACAAACTGAATTTTTATTCAGGGGTGTGCAATTAATTTACTTTACTAAATAATTACTTTCAAAGTAAAATTTGGCTTACTGTTAATTTGATTCCAGGGTTGTTATACCTGTAACAAAAATTAAATAAAGGTAATTCGAAAAAGAAGAATGCACAATATCAAAATTTGAATATCAAAAAAGTCAAAGAAAGCATAGCTTATTAAAAACAAATCATTTTAAACACGGACCCCTTGTTCAATTATTAATTATCTTCTGACATAACTTGTCATTATAATGAACATTTCAGTTACTAAATCATCATCACTGCCTGCTTAACTTTTAGCATTGTGATTATTAGTTACTGATGAATGTCGCTTAAGTGAAATTGACACATCTACTGGGTTTTATTAGGCTGAAACAGGGTTACTTTCATTATTGTTATATAGTATTTGCAATAAATATAAAAAATTTTGGTATTCATTGAATTTATTTAGCTATTACTTTTAACATATTATTTTAATAAGCAATGTTTTAAGTGGCTAATATAATTTGCTTGTACTTGTATTTATATAAATTATAATGTACTATATATCACATTTATAGCTTAACTTAGCCATTTGCTATTTTATTTCTAAAATATATAATACGTTAATAAATATACTAAATAAATATTAAACTCTCTCTTCTCGATTGAACTGGTTACGACTGAACTGGTCAACCAAATATGACTTAGTTTAATTAAGCAGTCGATAGTAAAAAGTATTCACTTTCGAAATAGTCGATAATACCCAACATTACTATTTTCAGAAACTAATTTAGATATTACAACACTCCGCCATTGTTGATATGAACTACTCACGTATTTAACCTTTAAATCAATGTATATAATACAGTGAAATGTGTTTTTAGTTAAAAAGTCTGTTAAACGTAATTAAAGCATATGCATTTAAATAGTAAATTAAATTAATTCTTATCTTCTTTTATAGTATGGAGGAAACTGCAGTTGTTGTAAAGGCAAAACCACAGAGAAAAGTCTTTAAAGCAACAAGACATACAAAAATTCCTGATCACATATTAAATGATCCTAAGTTACAAGCAGCTACTGCAGCATTACCAAACAATTACAATTTTGAAATACCAAAAACGATATGGAGAATTATGGAATTAAAGGCTAAAATGGTAGCTTTACAAATGCCCGAAGGATTAATTATGTTTTCAACTACAATAGCGGATATTATTAAAGAATTTACAGGAGCAGATTGCCTTTTAATGGGAGATGTAACTTATGGTGCTTGTTGTATAGATGATCTAACAGCGAAAGCTTTAGGTGTTGAATTATTAGTCCATTATGGCCATAGTTGTTTGGTACCTATTGATCAAACAGCAAATATAAAGGTCCTTTATATTTTTGTTGATATTAAAATTGATCCATTGCATTTTGTGGATAGTATTAAGTTAAATTTTGATAAATCAGTTAAATTAGGTCTAGTCAGCACAATACAGTTTGTAACTACTTTACAAGCTGTGACAAAACTTCTAACTAATGATGGTTATGATGTATCAATACCTCAGTTTAAGCCTCTATCTCCAGGAGAAATTCTTGGCTGTACAGCTCCAGTGCTTAAATGTTGTGACACAGTAATATATTTAGGAGATGGAAGATTTCACTTGGAGGCAGTAATGATTGCTAATCCAAAAGTGAAAGCCTACAAATATGATCCTTATAACAAGACACTGACAAAAGAATTATATGATCATGCGCAAATGGATTCCAATAGACAAAATTGTATAAAAAAAGCTAAAATTGGTGGCAAGTTTGGTGTAATTATGGGTACATTGGGAAGGCAAGGAAGCCCCAAAGTTGTAGAACATTTAAGAAAAAGAATTGTTGAATCTGGTAAATCTGCTGTAGTGATTTTATTATCAGAAATATTTCCAAAAAAAATAGAATTATTTTCAAAATTGGATGCCTTTGTGCAAATTGCCTGCCCAAGACTTTCAATAGATTGGGGTATGGCATTTCCAAAGCCATTTTTAACCCCTTATGAGTTGGCTATTACAATAGGCGATGCCCAATGGCATAAAGAGGGCAAAAGTTATCCAATGGATTTTTATGCAAATGCTAGTTTAGGACCTTGGACCCCCAATCATAAACCAGAAGAAGCTAATATAAATACTTGTTGTGGCAAATGTCCTTAAATTATTTAAATTTATAATATTTGTATATACTTGATCCTAGACAATTTATTTATGACTAATAAAAATTGACTCAGTTTAATTTTGACTTTTTATACTTTCCCATAATTAATTTGTTTTATTGGTTTTCTCACTTAAATGTATGTAAGAATGTTTGAAAGAAAATTCATATTCTTGTTCAAATAAAATGATTTTTATTTATTATTCACATTACTGAATTTTTAATCCTTGGATGGATCTTTCTAAAGAGTTGATATCCCAAATAACCAACTGTCCATCCAGTCCAGATGTGCTAATTTTTGTAGCTTTAGCTTTACTCCCTCCATAGATACATAGGCAAGTAACTGCATTCTGATGGATTGAATGTAAATTTGTATCGGAGGTTTCACTTCTTGCTTGTTTGTCCAAAGAATGAAACATTTTCATAGCAGAAAGTCCACCTGATTCCTTTTTTTGAGATGTATCCAACTTTCCACCAAATGTTATCTGATTATTTCCATTGAAATTATAAATCACTGGGATGCAACTATGCCCAGCAGCAACTATTGAGTTGTTACTGATCCAAGTACAACTCAAGAATGGAAGATATTCAGTTTTTAACTTAATGAAAGCATTCCCTTGACCAGGATTAGCAATGTTAATTGATGAGTCATGGGACACCTAACAATAAAAAAAATAATAATGAAGTACTTTTATAAAACTCTAGTACTTACCCAACAAACTTTTGAACCATCTGGAGAAAAACTAACACAATGTACCCAACCACCTCCTGCAGCTGAATTGACATATTCAGCCATTAACTGCCCTAAAGGCATTTTGGCACCCCATGGTGTAGGTTCAGGAGTTTTTTCAATATCTTTAATATAAGCTGAAAATACTCTGACTTTGAAATCAGTACTTCCAGCAGCTAACAGAACATTATTGGGATGCCAATCCAAAGTAGTTATAGTGGATCTAATTGGTTTCTTAATATGCTTAGAAACCCACCAATCATTTTCACTTTCAAAATAACAAATTGATATTAGTCGGGCTCCAGATCCCACAGCAAACTTGTTTTCATTAGGGGACCACTTTACACAAGTAGCAGCCCTATTAATCCTAAGTAGTACAAGAGTTGGCTTCCATTTTCCATCTTTATCTTGACTCCAAACATATGCATTACGATCTGCAGCAGATGTAACAATTCTATTAGTATTTGGAGCCCAGTCGATGCCCATTACTCTTAGATCATGTTGGTTTAAAGTATCGATAAGTTTCCAATCACCTCCACTGCGTTGATGTATTTCCACTTCATGATTGTTAGGGGAAAATGCGAGTTCTACAATAAAATAAAATAATTTGCAATTTAACTGGAATATATATATATTTACGAGTCCGGTCTTTATTCCAAGCATGGTACGTTATTGGATTTACAGTTCCAAATTTATGAGTTTCAGTCATCTATAAAAAAAGCAATAGAATGGTTTTAAGAAATGTAGAACAAATTACCTTCTTTATTCGCGGACTCTGGTCAGTCAACACGAATGTTAAATTTTTTGTATCAAGAAATGTTTATACTTTTAGATCCAAATTAATGGACCTCAAATTACCTACTAGGGCGTAAACCAACAATTACTCATGTAAATGTATATCTCGGGCGTAAGTTTAAATAATTTGACAATGACAGATGGATTACCAACTGAGATATTTTAAAACTAGTTACAGATTGGTTATATAGATAATTTGTATTTTCAAAATTGGTAAACATTTAAAATTATTTATGCTTTATCAAATTTAATAAACATTTTAAAACGAAACAGGAACAAAATGTGTACATAAATAATTGCAAAATAAACTTTATATGTAACCTAGAAATATAAAATTTGACCTCATACCCTTCGATATTTTAGAAAATAGTAAGTACTATTGCAAATTAAATGAATGAAGTTAAGTAATCTAACAATTTTTTTACCTATTCTTTTCACTATGTGTGAATGTCAGAATATGAGTTTAGATGTGAAAACACCCAGAAATGTATATTTATCAGCTTTTTATAAGAGGTAATATTTAATTTGCATTAGGTTTAGAACTTATTTTAAATTAATGTATTAATTTTTAGGAGTTTTGCATATTATACTGTACATGTTCGACTGCCTGTTATTATAACACAGCTGATAGACACATTGGTTCGCAATAAAGAAGAAATTAAAAATTTAAAAGGGGAGGTCAGTTTAATAAAAAATATTTGTTAGTTATATTTAGTGATAGTAATAAGTAATAAAACATATATTTCTGTCTTAAAGGAATCTTCAGAAGACCTCAAGAAAATTATTGGTGAAATTTCAAAATTGAAATACGAAATACAAACAAATAAACCATTATCAAAATTAAAATCAAATGATGTGGATATTCATTTTTATAATGAGTATATAGACAAACAGGCTTCAGAAGATGGACACACAACTTATTTTAACACAATTTGGCTTTTAACAGAATGTTATATGTATCGTAGAATCAAGAATATTTTTAGTGAATTGTAAGTATTCTGTTCTCTGTAAGTATTTATAAAACTTTTTAATATTTCAGCAATACAATGAAAGATTTTGATTATTTTTCATATTCAAAGAGGGATTCATATAATAAAGCTTTACCAATGATAACACAGATGGGAAGGTATTTATTAAAAATAGAAAATGACAGTAATAATGTAGAAGATACTTTTAAAGCTTTATTAAAAGTATGAAATTATTATCATTTGTTATTTGGACTCTTAAAATATATTTTTATTTCAGCTTAACTTGTGGGGCAATAAGTGTGACCTTTCCTTATCTTTGGGTAAGGTAGATGGTCCAAGTAATGTATTTGATACACATTTGTTAGATGAGTATCTTCTTTCTGATGATTCAGATAATATTTGGTTGACCATTAATAAAACAACAAACAATGATACAGTTGGTAAATTTTAATGTCTTGCAAAAATTATGGTTTTTACAATTATTAATTTTTAGATTTTGTTTTTGACAATGCCGGTTATGAATTATTTACAGACTTTTGTATAGCAGATTACATTGTTAAACAAAATTTAGCAAAAAAAGTTAGGTTTTATGTTAAAACTACACCTTGGTTCATATCAGATGTAATGGAGCATGACGTCTTTTGGACCCTGGATGAACTCATACGGAATCCCGATGAGTCCCTTAAAACTTTGGGAAGTCGCTGGAAAGAGTATATTTCAACTGGAAAATGGGAAATTGTAAAGAGTAATTTTTGGACTCTGCCCTTTGAGTTCAAATTTATGAGAGATGTTGATCCTAGTCTGTATAAGAAACTATCCGAAGCCAAAATAATTTTTTTCAAAGGAGATTTAAATTATAGGTATTGTATTAATTTTATTTACAATCCTAGCCTGTGTTCGCTATGAAGATGTCGTGTCTTCATTGTTTTTCAACATAGTGAAAGTAATTATGCCAAAATACTTATTACTTCAGCAGTAATTGAAAGTGCCTATGAAAGTGGTAAATTAAGAGGTAATATGGTCGCTTCCAGATATATTTATCGCTAACTGAAATGTTGACAAAAATAAAGCTTCTCTAATTTCTAAGGTCTTTGCACCCAGACCTTTTAAAAGCGCCAACCCTTTGCGGCAGTTCTCAAAGGTAGGGATTTGTAGTTAATAATACAATTTATTTATGGTTTCAAACATGCCAATTACTAAAGAAAACTGTAGAAAAAATTGACATCCCTATTTATTTGAAACAAAAATTATTTTAAAAATAAATCTAGTGTATGATTCTATAAATTGCTTGACTGGTAAAAGGTTTGCTAAAGTTAATACTCTATTCACTAATGTATTGAGGTATCAAACATTCTGGGAATATTTGCTTCGAGGAACTAAGCCAAAAGAAACCTAAAGAAAAGAAAAGGTTACTTTCCCGTGTTATAACCGTTTTTTAGTGCTCACCTTTATATAGCGTAATGTCGCGGTTCCTTTGAAAATTTGCTACTATTTACATTGGACAGCCATAAGGCTTATTTTAAGTATAGGAGTACAAGTTCTTAGGATCAGTAATACAGAAGATGACAGTGGTACCCCTGGCTTAAGTAATGTCGAATCGCCGAAGCAGTAGGATCTTTTTTGTCTGCTGTTTGGGTTTTAAGTTATGGCTGCGAAACTTTAGCGCTATTCCCAGAGACCAAATAAAAAATTTGGAAAATAGAAAGCTGATAGCCAGAATTGCGAACGACCTTTAAAAGTGGCTTAGTGAAAAAGAGCCGAAGACATAAGGCGGTATACTGGTTGAAAAGTAGACACTCTTCCCTAGCGCTGGCTATGGGTTGATCTACTAATAAAATATATATTGATCTTTACATAAAATAAATAATTTATCTGTTATAGAAAACTTTTTGGTGAAATAAATTGGGATCCAGTAACAACGGTCGACGAAGGTTTGCAAGGATTCCATCCAAGTAGGCTCTGCACATTGAGGACCGTCAAAGCCGATATAGTGGTGGGATTAAAACCAGGAGTAGCAGAAGAATTGGAGAAAAAGGATCCAAAGTGGATGGAAAGTGGAGATTTCGGGTTAATACAGTTCTCGAATAAAATCGTAGAATTGTAAAAAAACGCAATAAAAAAGTAATAAAAAGCAATATGATATTTGAAGGACTTTTTGTTCCTTTTATGAATAAAAGTCAAAACTGTAGTGTAAATATTTTTATTTAAAAAAAACGGAACTGTTGAAACAAGAACAAAATACAAAAAAGCTTAAGGCTATTTCGAAACAAACAAAGCTTATAGGAAGAGTACATATAACATTAAGGGATTTGGGCCTCTAATATTTATATTTAAAGTTAACCTTTAGGAGGTACTTGATCTGTACCTGGGCTACATCATAAACTATATATTCATTATATAGCAAAGAATTCTTCTCTGTCCCGGGATTAGCAACACCTTTACCCAACGGTACTTCCGCGCCATCGATCGTTTTTACCACTCCAGGATCCGGATGGGTTCTACCGACGCCCTTACAGCTATGTTTTCCCTTTGGCAATTTGGTGATATGATCAGCATGGGGCCTCTCATACATCTATAAAAATGCAACGTGTCGTTATTTGTTTGAATATTACCAATATAAAATGTAGTCCTCACATTTCCCAGTGCTACTTCACAAAGTAACAATAAACCTGTAGAATTGTCCGGGCTGGTACAGCAGTAATTGGCTGATTTTGATACCATATCTGCGAAATACACACCTTTACCAAACATATAACCCGTCACAGGTGCCTCTGGTGGAGCAATTCTTAAACCCTACAAAATATTGATCAGTGATAATTGAAATATCCAGTTTCAACATCATCAAACCTGAGAAAGTATACCAGCATAGTTAGTAATTCTAGAACCGTGCCACAACAGTTTCCTATTATGGAGCTTTTTAAACGGTTTATATCTTTTACTTTCTCCTTCTCTTTTTACTAGGAAAACCTAAAATAAATCGTGTTAACATATATCAACCCTCCTAAATAGCTTCAATATTTACATCCTCAATATCTAAATCATAGGTATCATGAGTTTCTGCATGAGTATTTTTAACATATTCCTTAATGATTTGGAATTCTTCAGATTTTTTATCAAGAACTTCAATGTCTGTCTTTAGTTGTTTGTAATAGGAATCGACAGTGTGTTCACTACCAGAAGACTTCATCAGACTATATGCTATCTCCATTTCTAATAAATTATCCAACATGTCCAGTTTTTGCTAAAAATAACGAATATTGTTGATGTCCGGTAAATTTCATAACAGAGTAATAAAATACCTTAATAATATCTTTATCTTTTAGTACCGGTATTTTTTCGATTCCAAAATTATGAGGAATTAATGTATAAAATCTATTTGTAGCTTCGATTAATTTATGTTCGGCTACATTCTCTTTATCCACCATAGATTGCAGTTCGGAGAGTATATCAAACGCGCTCTGAATCTGCTTTTTACTCAGTTTTCCTAAAGGCATCTTTTCCGTGTCCAGCTCGAACTCTAACAAAAGCTTGTTCATTTGTTTAACATCGAACACAAGCTTTACTAGGTTCTGTACGGGTTTTGGTAATTTCGAATCAGATTCCACGATGTCCAAGTTCATGGCGGCTTCCGATCCATAATCCACATCGATCGGATACATTTTCCCCGGAACTTTTACGAACTGATGATGGTTCTCCCACTCGTTCCCGGACTTCTCCAGGTATAACTCTTCGAATTTTGAAATCGCTTCTTTTAATGTGGTCTGTTCTTCCAATTTGTTATCTAAAACATTAATGTTTATGAGATCTTATACTGTTAAAAGAATAATTCTTGTATATGTAGCGCAATCGGATCTATTTCGAGAATATCTAGGGATCGAACAAATTCGAAAATAGGAAAATAGTATTATATCTTGCATATTTTTGGGTGCTTTTCATGGTTCACTAGTTCTATAATGAAACTGGAGATTAGAAAAGAAATAAGTAAATAGTTTTTTAAATATATATGATAAAGTGAAGAAATAAAAACTAAGCTTGAATTTCCTGACAATAAACGGAAAAATATTATCTGAATAAGGCAATTTTGATTGAAATTAATGAAAAGTCGAATTAATCTGAATCTGAATTAAGTGAAAGGAGTACTAGTAGTGAAAATTAGAACGACTGACTTGCCAGTTCATATATCATGGTGCATAAAAAATTCATAAAATTGATTGATGATAAAATTGAGGCACACAATCAAAAATTCCACATACAAGAGATAAGAATCAATAAATAAAAAAGATAAGGAAATATGATGTCTACATAATACTTCACAAAAGGTACATTGTCGGCTCTTTTGATGGCGGTGTATATAAACTTCCCGTTAAAATCCTCTTATCGGTCTATAGAGTATATTTCAATTTGTCTACACCACCTTAAACATTATATGGTTCGTCAGAAATTCCGAAATTCACCGGGTTCCATTAGTCGAGATTAGTTAGACATCCCAACTTTTCGTGGAATATCAATTACAATCAACGCATCCTAAGAGTAAGTCCATCCGAGAGATTTTTTTTGATCTGAAACCGGGGAGGGTAATCCTGTTACCTGGTCGCAGAGACTGGCAGGAATAAGCGAGTTGGATTGGTTATGTGGAGACTGCCTCTGGGCTACCCACTAAACCCCATACTATCAGCTGATCCTATGACCCTAACTGATACTCCTTACTGTTGGAAAAGAGGGAGCCCGTAACCGGTAACACCTTCAAGATGCCCGAGGGCCAGGCAAGGACATGGCGTTGTTTATCACGCCATGCAGCTCGCGGTACGGCTGCGATTGAATAAGGTCACGAAGAATTGAATGAGTTATCAGCTCAGTAATACAGATATTATTCGAGAGAAGAAAAGAGTGGAAAAATATCTTGAGTAGAACTCTGATATAAAATCGTGAACTTGGGGGACGTCTATTTCTCTATGAATTTGATTATACTTGACGAACCAGGGGGCATTGATTATTCGCCTGAGATTTTTTTTCTGAAAAATTTGAAGACGTTGCACCTGACTAGGTGAGACGTATTTGAGATATACACTGCAGCCATATAGAACGACTGATCGAACCAGCATCTCGTACAGGAGGGACTATTCAGAGAGGAAGCCTGTTGGCCCGGTTGATGACCGGGAACAGCAGATGGACAATACCTTCACCTCTCTGGAGGGACCTTTGAATCAGGGAATTCCACCCAAACTTGCGATCGAAGAAAAGACCGGAGATATCCGGGAAATTACGTTACTTGATTGGTTTCCACTAGCAGCGGCTAGTTTTAATTTTTTTGTTTATAGGTGACTATTTTCCATTCACTTTGTTTCGCGGTAAGTTAGGTGTCTCATCTACTTCACGTCGGGTCTTCGTGCCCTCTAAAGGGACCCAACTTTTAAACGCGATATAATCAAAAACGATCAAAGAATTAGCTGTAAAGGGGGTTTTTAGGGGGCATGTCTGGAGGTAATCCTTCATAACCCAGTCAAACCTGCCAATTCAGGTGTAGGTCTCCCTAGCTAGGTATCTCCATTTATACTTCTCCAGTCATTTACAACGGTATAGAATGTTATGTTGACTATTTACATGTAAAAAAAATCTAACCATCCAACTACCGAAGCTAAGAAAGCTATAAAATATCACTATAAGAACTTACTTCCTATTGTTGTCCCAATTCTTCCCCAACTTCTGAAAATCCAATACCGATCTCCTTTATCGGATTTCAACAGCTGCAATTTGTAGAAACTATTTCTGTCGCTCTGGATATCAGTGAGACCCAGAACGGCCGTATATTTTTCTTTATTTCGGTCCTCATAAACATGAGCTATATTTTCGATGCCACTGTCAGGATCTACGGCCGATCCGCCTGTGAATAAAACAGAAATAGTAAAATCAACAATGAAATTAAATTTTGGTTTCCTTATACCTTTTAATTTTAATTTGATTTTACTGGGTACTGAACTAGTGAATCGGCTGCGAGATTTCTGGCCAGACTTTAGACTTGACGATGGCTCTGGAGGAAGCCTTGTTGTTGGCTGTTAAATTACGAAAATATTTCGAACAGTTTATCTAATTAGCAATTTTAATACTCACATCTGAACCCCAATTGCAAATACTTTTTTGCATGATCAATTCGGGGATTTTACCAGTGTAATTTTTAGCTTCATCAATAAAATCTTCTGATACAACTTGAATCTAAATTATAAAATATTAAAAAAAAATTTGAAATATAGATCTTATTATCGAATCATCACCTGTTCAGATTCTGCTTCTTGTATTCTGGAACCCATGTTTTCCACCATATCTTTATTAGCAATTACAGCCATTACAGTGTTTTTTATTTTAGTCACTACTTTACCACCAAGAGCTTGTATTTCTTTTTTTAAAACATCCTTACCCCTAATAGGTTGCCCCAAAATAACAAATTCCATCTCATATAGTGGAGGTAGGGCCCTTTTAACTTTTGGCCTGTAAAAGGAACAACTTATGATTAATTTCTTACAGAATATTTTAAAATACTCACTCTCCATTTTCCTCTTCCTTAACTTCTTTTTTAATCGCAACTGTAGGATTGAAATCTTTTATAATTCTGTTTCTAGGTTTATATTTATACTTCTTCAGGAAGCTGAACTCTTCAGTTAGATGTTTTGGTATTTTAAATTTCGTACGTTTGGGATCTTTGGTAATGGTTTGACACTTTACCCACTCATTAACATTGCCTTTACAAATGTAACCCCCCTTAGTGAAAGTCAATTGACCATCTTTGCACTCACTGCATGGCTCCAACGATCCAAATGTCATAATATCGGACAAACTATCCAAAATCTAAACAGGAATAATTTTAATAATAGATTTGCACTAAAACTAATTATAATACTGATTTACTCTTTCAACGCCTTCTGGCACAGCCTGATTATTATGCTCCAAAAGTTCAATAAGCTGTGGTTTCTTTAACTCTTTTAACTTATCACGGTTGTTGTACATAATCTTGTTTTGTTCTCTATATTCTTTCTCTAGGTCATCTGGTTCCTCCTTTTTAATTTTTTTCACTTCAGGTACACACTCTTGTTTGATAGCTCTTAAAACATTTTTTTATTTCCAAAATTAAAGACATAAATGAAGTACATACGGTATTGCTTTTCGAGCTTCTTCTTGATCATTTTTTTTCAATTGTTTAAATCCAGGAATTTTGTTGGCATCTTCAAAATATCCTAACTCTGATCTTAATTGGGCAAAACATGTAAGATGATGCCACTGATCTGCACCACCAATTTGTTTTCCAATATCAGATTCATAGTCCTTTTTTGAAACTCGCACCTATTATATGTCTTTTAGTAGAGGTAATATGCTATACTTTAAATAAAATACCTCATCTTTTAATATTTTTTGTTGACACCCTTTACATGTTGATCTTCCACTCTTTGCATACTCAATAATATAATCCTTTAACGCTATATTTTTAGCTCGTTGTTCACTTTTATCAGCAGATCTTTTAGTACCTTTTTTCTCTGGAATTATCACCGAC
The DNA here is from genome assembly GCF_030347505.1 of Rhynchophorus ferrugineus. Taxonomy (NCBI): domain Eukaryota; kingdom Metazoa; phylum Arthropoda; class Insecta; order Coleoptera; family Curculionidae; genus Rhynchophorus; species Rhynchophorus ferrugineus. The sequence continues at coordinate 36,734,148 of NW_027472585.1, read as the reverse complement.
GCTCCGCCAACATGTTCTTTAATCTTATCTTGATCTTCAATTCGCAAAGATTCAAAATGTTCAATATCATCGGTTGTTTGAACACGTTGTTTTTTGAAAAAACATTTAAAATGATACCAGTTTGGTTGTTTGCCATCAAAATGATGGGACTAACTAAGAATTATATAATGTTACGCTATATTATATTAATTAGTTATTACTAAATTCATACCTGTACCATAACAGCCAAACGTAGTACACCTTGTGCTATGGACTCCTTGCATAATTTGCATTTTGCTCGATTACTTTTAGAATACTCACTTCTAAAAGGTAAATCCATCTTAGTAGAGAGCTAAGAGCCAAAACATATACCAACTACACCGGTAGATTTGAATAACGAGTAACCATAAAATAAACACTATAAAGAGTTTTCCCTCCAATATTACAATGACATCAATGGTAATACTTATGTAGAAATAATAAATATAATTATTAAGTTGTAATACGGTAATAATGCAAAAGTGTATATTTAGTGAAATAAATACATTAAAATAAATATAAATATATTATTAAACATTTAAGAATATATACATATGACGTCATAAAAAACTCTATGAAATACAATGAAAGGTTTTGTTATTTAAAGTTAGGTTATAATGTTGTGGACATAATATAGAAAAACATAATATGGGGTTATGTTAGCTTAAGTTATTTTTTATTTTTTTATAAATTAATGTTTTTGTAATATATTTCTGTAGCAGTGTTGTTATCGTACCTAATAAAATGTCGTTATGCGATGCTGAAAAAACATTTATCCTGCATGGTGTTAAAGTAATAATGAATTCCCATTGTTTTAAGCATAACAAATATATACTTGTTTTCAGGAAAATTTTCGTGTTGATGGCAGAGATAGGGAAGGTTATAGACCTATTGAATTAGAAACAAACATTGTACAGCATGCGTTTGGATCAGCTCGATTGCGTCTTGCCAATACAGATGTTTTAGTAGCTGTTAAATTAGAAATTGATGTTCCTTTTCCGGAACGGCCATTTGAAGGCAAATTAGAGTTTTTTGTTGACTGGTACCTATGCGTATTAAACCCATAACCTGTTATTGATTAGAAATTTTTAGCTCTGCTAATGCCACTCCAGATTTTGAAGGAAGAGGTGGTGAAACTCTGGCTGCTGAATTGGCAAACATTCTAACTTCAGCTTATCGATCACCACAAACATTTAATTTGAAAAAATTATGCATCTTAAAAGGCAGGAAATGTTGGAAAATCTGTGTGGATATATTGGTAATAATGAGAATATATAGAATATATTATATTAAAAAACTAATCAATTTATATGCAGATATTAGAATGTGGTGGTAATTTATTTGATGCTGTATCTTTAGCTGTGAAAGCAGCTTTACATAATACACAGATTCCTTTAATAAAGTCAATAAATATTGATGGAGATAATATTGAACTTAATGTGTCTGACAGTGTTTTTGACTGTGAAAAATTAGATGTCGCTAATGCTCCAGTTATGGTGAGACAAAATAATACATGTAAATAACATATTTCATTGGTTTTTTTTATTTAAACCATTATAGGTTACTGTATGTAAAATAGGGGATCAATGTATTGTAGACCCAAGTTTGGCAGAAGAACAATGTTCTGTTGGTTCTGTTGTAGTAGCAATATCGCAGGAATATTTTAGTACAGTAACTTCAATTGGAAAAGGCTCATTGCATCCCCGGACTATGTGTAACAGTTTGGAACTGGGCCAAAAAGTTGGAATAAGGCTAAATAAAGCTTTTATGGAAACACTGCATAATATTCAACCTGATGAAGATGTTGGTTTCTTAAAATAAAAGTCTTAAAAGTAAATACTTTATTCCTTATCCTTTGAAAATAATTTATATAATACCAGCTAAACCTGGTCACTTTTTGCTGTTTTGTGTTTTATTAAAGGAGTTAATTAAAGTACTCAACGTAAACGTAGTAAAGGGTGGCTTTCCTATGAATTTTAAATGAAAATCATTCTTTTATTATAAGGCTAGTGAAAGATTACTTTTTGTTTTTTACCAGTTCTGGAGGACGCGACATTTAATGAAAGTGCGTTTATTCATGCGAAAAGCTTTTGGTTTTTAAATTCAAACGCCATACTTGCAAAGATTGTCCTCCCTGTAGTGTCTCTGTAGGGAACGTATGGATATTTCTCGTATTTTATGACGATACAACCAAAACTGAACGATATAAATTAACTGCAACAATTTACTTAAAATTAATTGGAGTACTCATATATATTTTATAAAGATATACTACAATTATTCTATAATTTGACATATTGGAAAACAAACGAGTTGACACTATTGTTCATGCGTGTAATGGGAGTAATATGAATATCTAGTGCCTATTTTAAACATAAAATTGGTATGGTATGTTGCACCATACTTCTTGAAGGTCACACTGTAAAAGGATTCGATGAAATATATTCTTTTATGAATTGTTTATAATCAGAAAAGTAATCGTTTTAATGTTTTCTATGGTAATCGGTCGGCACGGCACGTACACTACACACGGTTACTTTATAGAATTGAAATTAATTAGTCTACGAAATCTTATACCTTAAACGGTAATAATCACTGTTTTATCTAGTTTTGTATATGCGTATAATAATAGTCAATTTAAAACAGCAGTGTACTCACGTGACCTGTGGAAACGTCGCACTGTTGCCGCAAAAACTCTGAATTAGTACATTTTGACTTTGACATATAACAAAATTCCAATCTGAATAAAATAATGAAACAAAAATGTTATGTATTATCATTTATTTTCAAATTATTGTACATTTAATGCATATATTATCGAAGAACTTAAAACTATAAGTGTTAAAAATATAAGTGTTGTTTTATCTGGAATCATTGACACCTGAAAATGGCGCCCTCATAGTGAATGTTTGAATGATATGAGTTAAATGATTGATGTAAAAGTCCATTGCCGTGTTGGAAGTCCCACTAAGGGCTGTTGATTTATTACGTAGTTTTTCACTACTTTTAAGTCTCTTGTTACACTTCCTATGTAAGGAGTAATGAGGCTGAAATGAAAAGGGCCCTTAATTCGGGACTTTTGAAGTAACTTCACTATTCAATAAGTGAAATGAAAATCACTGCTAATGACGTTGATATAAAATTAAGTGTAATAATATTCTTTAATGAGATTGATCCAGAGCAAAGAATTCATCATACTATTTTACGACTTACTATTTTTTGATGGCAGTTTTATAATGTTATTTAAATATGTATTCCAGCTTTATAAATTCTTCCTTGTCTTTAAGATTACAAAAATCTATAGACGGTTTTTAAGAGAAACGCCTGCTTGATACATTGGAGGGAATGCATTTTTTGACATTTAATTAACTAACAATTTTTTATATTACAAAGTAGTTTGTATTCTGTACTCTTTATAATTCCTTTAAATACGCATTGACGCACATGACATTTAAATAAGCTTTATGTTTCACAGCCGATATATAATTTAAATGTCAAAATACGCGTCACTTTGACGTATTGGACCAATAGTACTAGCAAAAATTGCTATTCCCATTATTTAAAAGATAAAACGGCGATGAGAACCCATCGTATTCCAGATTTGCGGCGTGTTTGTTTCATTTGTTTTATCTATGTTGTTAGTTAACTTTAACTTTTCATTCAATGTATGGAAATATCTTTTATATTAAGGCAAGTTCATCCAAGTTTTATTAGTTTGGAGGGCTTCAAAATCTGAAAATTAATAATGCTAATACTAAAAACTAGAATATATTCAAAAAAATCGATAATAAGTAATATATTGATTTCGATATAATAAAGGAAATGAATTCATTCATCCTATTTCTCTGCTGCATTAGGTCAAGGTAATCTTTTTTGTTATCTCAGTGACTGGATAAAGGCCATTTATCCTCGCTTTGAGATCAGGCAACGAGTTCGTATAGATAGAGTTTATGGTATTCCGATATTTTGTTACTAATTTGTTTTTTAAAGCGCCATTTTATATATAATTCTATTATTTAATATTTATCTTTAGGAACGAGTGAATACGTGTTTACGTGACCAGACAAAAGGACTGCATCTCATTTTTATTAGTGTTTAAAATAATTTCATCTTATTTTACAACAGTCCTTTTGAAATTCATTTATAGTATTTATAGTAAAAAACTAGTGCTAAAATAACGTAAGTGAAAAATGAAGTGCGTGAAATAAACAATGTATATATTTTATTTTCTTTATCCTCTGGAAGTAAATTAAATAAAATATTAAAAATTAAAAAATGGCAAACCATAACGATTCAACCAAATCACCTGCACACTTTGATATAAGATTAGAACAAACAGCAATAACGCAAACTCCACCATCAGAATGGACTACAGTGATTAACAAAAAACGATTGAGAAGTCCAGAAGAAGAAATCGCGAGGAAACAAACAAGAATCAGTGACTATTGGTTGCAGAAACCGATAGAGACAAAAAACAGTTTTAGCAACCTGTCGGAAGAAATTGAAGAGAACATACAACCAAGCCCTGAAAAAGTTGTTCCCAAACCACCACCAATAACAGTCTATAAGGTAGGAATAATAAAAAACATCCATGACTTATTGAAAACCATTACTACGAACTACACAATTAAAACAGTGAGCTATGAAACAATTAAAATCCAATTGTTCGAAGCGGATCACTTTAAAGTTCTTATAAAAGAATTAGATGAAAGAAACACCCAATACCATACATTCAGGCCAAAATCCGAGAGAACATTTAAATTCGTATTAAAAGGATTACATCACGGGACGGACTTTAACACCATCAAGGTAGCACTAGCTGAAAAAGGCCACGATGTCGTAAATATTCACAATATACGACATCACACGACAAAAAAACCTCTGCCTATGTTTTATATAGACATAAAACCTAATGGAAATAATAAGGCGGTGTATGAAATCACCAAATTAGAAAATAATATTATTAAATGCGAACCACCACATATAAAAAGAATTATACCACAATGCACAAGGTGTCAAGCGCACGGGCACACAAAGACTTACTGTCGCAAATCATATAGATGCGTAAAATGTGCAGGAGAACATAAGACAGGAGATTGTACTCGTAAAGTTCGCGATGAAAAAGTGAAATGTGTCAATTGTAACGGAAATCATCCAGCGAACTACAAGGGTTGCGCAGTTCACAAGCAACTACAGCAGAAACTCTATCCTGCCTTAAGGGAAAAAAGGCATCAACAAAAACAATCCACTACTACCAATCTACCACTACCCACCAGAACAAGTCAACCAGACATAACTTATGCCCAAATAGTTGAAAATGGTTCAGCACAAAAACGAGAGACAATATCTCAACCTACTGAAACTAGCAACATCTCAAGATTAGAAAATATGATGGCCAAACTAATGGATCAAATGAGTACGATGCTTGGTCTACTCACAACCGTCGTAAGCAAACTTGCCTAATGCCTGAAACCAATAGCTACAAAATCGCCGTCTGGAATGCCAATGGGCTCCAACAACACGCCAGGGAACTAAAAATGTTCGTAAATGAACAAAATATTGACATTATGATGGTTTCCGAAACACACTTTACGGACAAGAATTATCTGAAAGTTCCTAAATATAAGCTTTATCATACAAATCACCCTGATGATAAAGCACATGGAGGTACAGCCATAATAATTCGAGATGATATAAAGCATTTCGAAAAAGAAAAATTCCGCAAAGACTACCTGCAAGCCACCAGTATAACCATAGAGGAAGCCCATGGACCATTAACAATTTCTGCGATTTATTGCCCACCCAAACATAACAACAAGGCAGAACAATTTCAAGAATTCTTCAGTACGCTAGGTAATAGATTTATAGCAGGAGGAGATTATAATGCAAAACATTTAATGTGGGGTTCAAGAATAATAACCTCAAAAGGTAGAGAACTGCTCAAAGCCATAAGGAAAGATAACTTACAACATATCTCTACTGGTGAACCAACATATTGGCCTTCAGACAGAAATAAAAAACCAGATACAATAGATTTCTGTATTACAAAAAATATTGATCCAAAAAAGTGTCAGGCAGAATCATGTTTCGACCTGTCTTCTGATCATTCACCAATAATAGTAACAATTTCTTCAAAAATTACCATCAAAGATAAACCCCCTTCTCTGTGCAATAATAAAACTAACTGGCCCTCATTTAGAGAAAACTTAGACCAAAATATCTCTCTAAACTTACCGTTACAAACTGAAATGGATATAGAAATAGCAGCAATAAATCTTACAAAAAATATACAGGAGGCAGCATATTCCGCGACTCCCAACAGTGAAACATTTCCAAGAAAAAATACACATATATCATGTACAATACAGAAAAAGATAGCAGAAAAAAGAAAGTTACGACGAAATTGGCAACAGCAAAGGACTGAAGAGAATAAAAGAAAATTTAATAGGGCCATAAAAGAGCTGAGAGATCTAATCCAAACTGAACAAAACCAAGGCATTCAAGAATACCTAGAAAACTTGACATCAACTGAGGCTACAGACTATTCGTTGTGGAAAGCAACAAAAAAGCTTAGGAGATCCCAGCAGCATAACCCACCTATTAAAACAAGCGAAAATAATTGGGCGAGAAGCAATAAAGAGAAGGCCGACATTTTCTCAAAACACTTAAAAAATGTTTTTAAACCTTTCCAGTCTCAGCTACATAAAGATGACGAAAATAAAATTACTAGCTTTCTAGATTCGCCATTTCAAATGGATTTACCGCACGAGAAATTAACGGTCAAAAAAGTTAAACATACAATAATGAGAGAGATTAATATTAAAAAAGCTCCTGGTTATGACTTAATTACTGGCAAAATTTTAAAAGAACTATCAGAAAAGGCTATAAAACTATTAACATATATATTTAATGCTATGCTACGAATTAATTACTTCCCCAGTATCTGGAAAGTAGCTAAAATATTAATGATACCTAAACCAGGAAAAATACCAGAAGATGTGACCTCCTACCGACCTATAAGTTTATTACCAATAATCTCGAAAGTTTTCGAGAAATTATACGTAAAAAAACTAAACTATATAATAGAAAAAAGAAAAATTATTCCAGAACATCAGTTTGGCTTTCGCAATAAGCATGGGACTATAGAACAAGTGCATAGACTTGTAAACCAAATAAACGCTGACCTAAATGCCAAAAGATATTGTTCGGCTGCCTTCCTAGACATATCTCAGGCTTTTGACAAAGTATGGCATACGGGCTTGCAGGTTAAACTAAAGAAACTTCTCCCTCATCCGGACTATCAGCTACTAAAATCGTATCTCACTGACAGACATTTTATTGTAAATCAAGGCGATGAACATACCGAACTAAATCCCATATATTCAGGAGTTCCGCAAGGTAGTGTACTGGGTCCAGTACTGTATCTTCTGTATACGGCTGATCTGCCCACCACAAAAATAACTACTGTGGCAACATATGCAGACGATACAGCAATCTTAGCATCCCATGAAGATCCAGTCACAGCATCAATAAACCTACAAACCCACCTAGAGCAAATACAATTATGGTTGAAGACATGGCGCATTAAAGCCAATGAATCAAAATCCACGCATATAACGTTTACCCTGCGTAGAAGAACATGTCCACCAGTAAATATCAATCATCGTCAACTCCCCCAAGCAGAGCATGTTAAATATCTTGGTATGCATTTAGATCGACGCCTAACCTGGAAGAAGCACATACTCTCTAAACGGAAACAACTAGGACTAAAATTATATCAGATGTATTGGCTCATTGGGCGCAAATCCAAGTTATCACTAGATAACAAGGTATTGCTGTATGAGTCTATACTCAAGCCCATTTGGACATATGGAATTCAACTATGGGGTACCGCTAGCAAATCTAATATATCCATCATTCAACGGTTCCAAAATAAGGTGTTGCGTACCATTGTTGATGCTCCGTACTATATTTCAAATAAAGTGATACAACGCGATATTCCTCTAGAACCTATAACGAGTGTAATCCAACGTGTTTGTGTGAAGTACTTCGAAAGAGTGTCAGTGCATCCCAATGTACTCGCTAATCAGCTAAATATGCGACGTGATAGTGAAGTGCGTAGACTAAAACGTTTAACACCACCTGATCTGATTACTGGACATATGTAGAGTTTAGAATAAGCATTAGAATAAGACTAATTAATTAAAATAATATTTTATACAGAAGATTACTTAATGAAGTGATTTTCTACATGCCATGTATATATAATATAAACAGAAGAAATACTTATTGCCAATAGGGCAGATTGTGGACTCACGAAGAGTAATAAAAAAAAAAAAAAAATTAAAGGAGTTAATTAAAGTACTCAACGTAAACGTAGTAAAGGGTGGCTTTCCTATGAATTTTAAATGAAAATCATTCTTTTATTATAAGGCTAGTGAAAGATTACTTTTTGTTTTTTACCAGTTCTGGAGGACGCGACATTTAATGAAAGTGCGTTTATTCATGCGAAAAGCTTTTGGTTTTTAAATTCAAACGCCATACTTGCAAAGATTGTCCTCCCTGTAGTGTCTCTGTAGGGAACGTATGGATATTTCTCGTATTTTATGACGATACAACCAAAACTGAACGATATAAATTAACTGCAACAATTTACTTAAAATTAATTGGAGTACTCATATATATTTTATAAAGATATACTACAATTATTCTATAATTTGACATATTGGAAAACAAACGAGTTGACACTATTGTTCATGCGTGTAATGGGAGTAATATGAATATCTAGTGCCTATTTTAAACATAAAATTGGTATGGTATGTTGCACCATATTTCTTGAAGGTCACACTGTAAAAGGATTCGATGAAATATATTCTTTTATGAATTGTTTATAATCAGAAAAGTAATCGTTTTAATGTTTTCTATGGTAATCGGTCGGCACGGCACGTACACTACACACGGTTACTTTATAGAATTGAAATTAATTAGTCTACGAAATCTTATACCTTAAACGGTAATAATCACTGTTTTATCTAGTTTTGTATATGCGTATAATAATAGTCAATTTAAAACAGCAGTGTACTCACGTGACCTGTGGAAACGTCGCACTGTTGCCGCAAAAACTCTGAATTAGTACATTTTGACTTTGACATATAACAAAATTCCAATCTGAATAAAATAATGAAACAAAAATGTTATGTATTATCATTTATTTTCAAATTATTGTACATTTAATGCATATATTATCGAAGAACTTAAAACTATAAGTGTTAAAAATATAAGTGTTGTTTTATCTGGAATCATTGACACCTGAAAATGGCGCCCTCATAGTGAATGTTTGAATGATATGAGTTAAATGATTGATGTAAAAGTCCATTGCCGTGTTGGAAGTCCCACTAAGGGCTGTTGATTTATTACGTAGTTTTTCACTACTTTTAAGTCTCTTGTTACACTTCCTATGTAAGGAGTAATGAGGCTGAAATGAAAAGGGCCCTTAATTCGGGACTTTTGAAGTAACTTCACTATTCAATAGGTGAAATGAAAATCACTGCTAATGACGTTGATATAAAATTAAGTGTAATAATATTCTTTAATGAGATTGATCCAGAGCAAAGAATTCATCATACTATTTTACGACTTACTATTTTTTGATGGCAGTTTTATAATGTTATTTAAATATGTATTCCACCTTTATAAATTCTTCCTTGTCTTTAAGATTACAAAAATCTATAGACGGTTTTTAAGAGAAACGCCTGCTTGATACATTGGAGGGAATGCATTTTTTGACATTTAATTAACTAACAATTTTTTATATTACAAAGTAGTTTGTATTCTGTACTCTTTATAATTCCTTTAAATACGCATTGACGCACATGACATTTAAATAAGCTTTATGTTTCACAGCCGATATATAATTTAAATGTCAAAATACGCGTCACTTTGACGTATTGGACCAATAGTACTAGCAAAAATTGCTATTCCCATTATTTAAAAGATAAAACGGCGATGAGAACCCATCGTATTCCAGATTTGCGGCGTGTTTGTTTCATTTGTTTTATCTATGTTGTTAGTTAACTTTAACTTTTCATTCAATGTATGGAAATATCTTTTATATTAAGGCAAGTTCATCCAAGTTTTATTAGTTTGGAGGGCTTCAAAATCTGAAAATTAATAATGCTAATACTAAAAACTAGAATATATTCAAAAAAATCGATAATAAGTAATATATTGATTTCGATATAATAAAGGAAATGAATTCATTCATCCTATTTCTCTGCTGCATTAGGTCAAGGTAATCTTTTTTGTTATCTCAGTGACTGGATAAAGGCCATTTATCCTCGCTTTGAGATCAGGCAACGAGTTCGTATAGATAGAGTTTATGGTATTCCGATATTTTGTTACTAATTTGTTTTTTAAAGCGCCATTTTATATATAATTCTATTATTTAATATTTATCTTTAGGAACTATATTATATTATTTATTGTTGTATTGTGTATTTGTTAGAACATAGTAGAAATTCATATTATTGGCAATAGTTAGTAAAAATATTCTGATTTGTTATTTTTACTAGTAAAAAACTTTTATAGCCAAATGTATAGCAAGTATTTTCTCTACGTTATCTTTCTGTTTACATAGGAATCTTTTTTAAATGTCAATTTAAGACTCTGACATCACCGTGTATCAAAATTAGTTTGCCGTTCTGCGACGTGGGTGTCAATCACCAATCTTCTTCCTCCCCTGCGTCGGGACTTCCGTCCCATATTGCCCCACTCAATTCCTCCAAACTTAAGGGACGCAGAGTGGGCTTCAATGAAATCGGCACCCACGTTACCCCTATTCCGCCCGCATGCGCTCCCTTATTGACAACCGCCAGCGATTCTGCGTAGGCCAACTGAGAATGGCCCTTCGACTCAAATGTTTTCGTACGGCTTCGCGCACAGTCTAACCGTACGTTCATTGAAAGGTTGTGGTGGTAAAAGATGGCTCGTGTTTGGAGTTCAACGAGGGTTTCTCTTGACATTTTCGTTGTTTGTAAGTGCATTCTATACGAATATGCATAGATGAAGCGAGATGCTTTTAAAATTACATGAATTGTAACGTTGCGACTTTAGAATAATAGCTCTAGAGCGAAAAATAGTTGCATGCTTTTAATATGTTGCTTTTGCTACTCTTCTGACAAAATATTATTTTCCTTTTAAATCATTTATATAGATAAATATAAATTTAGCTTATACTGCTAGTTTATATTTTTTTTATTTTAACTATATTTTGATTGAAATTATGTTTCTATAAGCTTGTATACTCTTTCTACAAAACTTATATACAATAATAGGAATGGGCTGATACATTGGACATTATCTATATAAAAAGAAACATTATTTGACAAAATGGTATAAATATCAGAGAACAGGGCGAATGGTCATAATAACAACAGTTTCATTTATTATTTATAAATTACATACGAGTATTAAAACTAAGAAAATGTGCATCGAAAATAAGTTGATTATGTATATAAATTGATTATTGAAATCGTCACATTTTATGTAATAAATCATTTACGCCTCAGTGCATTTATTACTGATGCATTAATTACTAGCAGATATTGGTTATATGAATATTAATTTAATTTAGTAATTATCAAAACACGTTTGTTATTTGATACTGATAACTACTATGTCGCAGATATGTAGCATGGACCAAAGGGTCTAAAATGCGAGAGGATTTTTTTTGTGAGGTCCTTTGAGGTTTCTTCGTTGGTCAGTACAAGGCTAGTAGATTTCTCCAGAGGTTAAGACAGAGGGACTTTATTGGAAATAGTCACTTGTTGGTTTGGTTTGGTTGGTTTTATGAGTAATGTAATAATTATAATATTAATTATTTTTTAGCGGTTTAACTTTGTATTTATTGTCTAGTTGTCTGTTTTTTAATGATTGATCGAGTATTTCAATAAAAACAATTTAAATTTTCAATATAGTTTCTTGATTCTACTGTAGCTTTGTTTGCTAAATTATCTAAAATAATTTCCGATGAAAGGATATTTTGAGACGTGAAAAGCAACACAAATCAAAGGGATTTAAATCTGGGGAATGAGCTGGGCATTAAAAAAAACCGTAATAAGGTATTTTGTCACTAATTTTTGCATTCAAAAAGTTCAAGACATATCAATAATAATAATAATATATCAGTTTAACGTTTCCTTAATTTCTCTCTGTCACTGAAAAATCTGACGCTGACACGGGAAAGTGTCACATCCATTTTTTACTATTATAATTGCTACTATGTCATATAAATTTAAACATAGAGCAATGGGTGTAAAATAGGGAATGAATACTTTTGTGAGGTCCTTTGAGGTTGCTTTGCTGGTCAGTACAAGGCTAGTAGATTTCCCTAGAGGTTACAGAAGGATGACTTTATTTGAAATAGTCACTTGTTGGTTTCATGAGTTATTTATAAAGTACATATTTTATAACTTTTTAATAAGTTTTAATTGATATTTACTCGTCATTATTTAGTCGTTTGCTTTCTCATTATTTATAGGTAATATCATTAGTTGTTAAGTTGTTCAATAGGTTCATGGACCGGAAGGTACATAAAATAACTTTAATTTTCAATACATTTTCTTCATTTCTGCGGTAGCTATTACCATTTTAATTGGTGAATCATTTGAAATCTTTTTCCTCGAAAGAATATTTTGAAGTTTTGCATTCAATTGGTCCTAGAGGTTACAGTTATAATCCGAACTTTATTTCTTTGGAGGGAATCGACTAACGAAAGTCTTTTTACAACCCAAAAAAACTGACGAAAACACTTTTTTGTCGTGTTATGGAAGACGAATCCAGTTCAGAAGTAGAAAAGGGGTTTCATACCACTCTTTAGTCTCTTGTTTTGATTCAGGATAGTGGTCATTGTGCACACATCATTTTTAAATGAAAAATTTTACTATTTTAAATATTGTCAATTGCGCCTAGAACTTCTACTAAATCTCTTTTGATTTTCCAAATCATATCTTTTTTTTGTCACGATTTCTAGTATTGATTGCCACAAGAATTTAATAACTAAACCAAGTACAATTTTATGCACGCGTCAACTTCGAATGAAGTATTAATTGACATATGAAATAAAATGAAGGTTATGTTCTTTAGTTTGACTCGTGGCGATTTGATAATGATTCGCGCACATATTGAACAGCCTAATGTTATACTGTCGAGAAAAGTAATAGGAATCACCTACTTGCATTACTTATTCGATGTTGTAACCTTTTTCTCTGGAGCATTCCCTTGAAGTCCACTAGTCACGGCAGTGCAAGTCAACTTATGACACTGTTGGGCCTTTTAACCTGCGATTTCGGTTCCCAAATATATTAAACACTTTTTTAAAAAACTTTATTAACCAATTTAACATATATACATATTATGCGTGCATACTAATTTTTTCTGTCCCCGTTATTAGATTGTTACCGGGCATAAGAGTCTAATTCTGGAGAATCCCCGTATTCGCACAGGGATTTGAATTTGCAACGTTGCCAGTTGTTGAAAGTTATACGCATATTTAAAGAATATAGTATAAATACAATAATATTGATTATATTGAATTCACAAGTTAACCTAATATCATAGAACCTGCTGAGACTATATTTTTATAAAAGTTTATATATTATGGGTATAGGTAATGTAATATAGGTAATTATGGGTATATTATAGTAGGTATGGTAACAAATATAATTCACTTATCAATATATAAAAACACAAGCATCCATTTTTCTTTAAAATTACTCAATAACATATATTCTACGGCACTGGAAAATGCTTTCATTGTTTCCGCATCGTATCTCTGTGATATGACAAAGCAGCATGGAAAACCATTTCTCAATTCATTCAATCAAGCAAGGAATGCAATTGAAATCGATATGCATTAAGCCTCCTTGTAGAATATACACGTTATACATCCATGGTTATATTCGTTTAACATTTCATATTGTCCTGGATATATAACGCATATCCTGTATTTGTGACCTCATCTACTTATGAATTAGTAAGGTCACTTTTATGTTCTGTATTTGTGGAATTCAATAGGCCTGCTTGCTGAATATTATATAAGTCTTTATGAGTCAATAAATCCAGTCTTTTCAAATTACCACTGTTTAAATTAGCTAGGGTTTCATCCAATATAGCATCCATTAGAATTTTACCAGCTATATTTTTATCTGGTTTTATTTACTCTCACTTCTTAGGTTTTGATTCCTGGTTGATTACGTTGAAATTTAGAAGTAGTAATATATTTACCAAAATACTATCCATAACCTTAAAAATCTTCAATGTTTCTTGTTCAATTTTAATGCTGTAGATTGACTATATGATCAACCAGTTGTAACTTTGATGAGATATACTCACATAAAGGACATCGAGTCATATTTATCTGTACTTTTACTTTCGCAGGCTCAACTATGTCTAAAATATAATGAATTTGGTACAGAATGAATCCAATTTGCAAAATTAAAATAAAAATTGAATGGATTTCCTGGATGGAATGTCCTCGTATGTTTGTTCAAATTAATAGTGTTCACAAATCCATGATTTATCCATTACTGCTTACCATTGATAATCAAAATATGAACAATACAAGAACAAATAAACTATAACCAACAAAATTTATAACCTTACAAAACAGAGTTTCTACCACTGCCAAGGTCAAATCCAAAATGGCTGCTGTAGTACGTTGGAATCTAACTCACTATTGCTTGTAAATGTCAGTGGTGTAAAACCAGGCGGAAACTACCGAAGATTACCGAATACCAGTTGTGATTCTCAAGAAACCATTATTTTACCGCGCTTCCTACTGTTAATTTAACCTAATTTCTGTGTGTTAATGTGTTAAGGGGTTCTTTATTTATTACATAAGATTATTTGGCGGAGAGGGCTTAATTTTGCATAGAGGGGGAGGGAAGTGGTCAAAGATACAAAAAAGTCGTTTTACGTATAAATGAATGGCACCAAAGGACATCAAAATACCTTGCAGATCAAGGTGGATATAAATATTGTCAATCTACATCTAACTTCATTAATAATATATATTATAACTTTTAAAATACCCGCCAGATTATAATCAAATAATGACATGGCATTTGAAGGTTAGGATTACTAGGTTAGATACTAAAGACATATTATGGTAGTAAATATATGATATAAAATTGTATTGTTGTGAATAAAAAGTATAGTAGAATATATAGTTTATTCAAAGTTTATTTGTATACGCGTCATCAAGATGTTTAATATATTGCCTGCCGCAATTTGTAAATTCGTTTAAGAATCAGACAATATTTTCCTTCTCATTTTATTCTAGTTAAAAGAGACAAAATGTTGTCTGATTAGTTCAAACACGTAAACGAATGAGTCTGCCAAAGTCGTCCGGTTGTCAGACGTATTTAAAATTCTTGAAAGCAATAGTGATAAGAGGCTATAACTCTAACCTATAGACTATCGTGGCTTTATAATTAACTGTAGTTTTTGGATATACTCTAATGTTAAAATAAATTATATTTGATAACATTTTTGTTCAATTATTTTATTTAGATTAGAATTATGTTGTATGTCAAAGCCAAACTAAAACTCAGAGTTGATGTGGCAACATTGCGACGTTTTGACGTCACAAATTTCGATACCGCACATACAAATAAACTTTGAATAGACTATATGTATAAATGAATGGCACCAAAGAACATCAAGATACCTTGTAAATCAAGGATGATAGAAATATTGTCGATCTGCATCTAATTTCATTAATAATATATAATAACTTTAAAAATACTCGTCAGATTGTAATCAAATATTGACGTGGCATTTGAAGGTTAGGATTACTAGGTTAGGTTTAGATCGTCATCTATAGGTCAGGCCCTAGTATCATTATCACTAAGCGTACATTATGATAGTAAAAATATGATATAAAATTGTAGTGAATATTGTAATGAATGAAAGTCTAGTAGATATAAAGCAACTTGTGACAGTAATTTAGTAGTAGTTTGGTCTATCCACCGGTAGATGTCAGTAGCAATACTAAGCAAAACAAACATTCCATTTTAACACATTGCTGATTTATTGCAGGCGTTTTATTCTTCTCGTTTACCGAATCCATCAGTTTCAATCATAAGGGGACGTCGAGGCCACGACTAAAACCGACCGCGGAACCGATAGGGGGTTCCCTGTCCACGACCGTCAAGCCCGCCAAAGATAACAGCGGCGTCGCCATATATCGATTCATCAATCGGAAGACGGACACGACGTGTATTTTATTGAAGACCGATGGCGTTGTGGAGGTGGGTAATCGTCCGATCAAATGGGGTAATATCGATTTTATTAGCTTATTGGCTTTTCCATTAGTTCGACTATTTATAGAAGGAATAATATAAATGTGAAATGTCATAATTGCTGACGCGAACAACAGGTTAATTTAATAAAAAGACAACGTTAATGACCACGTGGAGTAATATTTATATTCAGCGGGGTTAACAATGTCTTCTTATTTTCCATCGTTTAAAATAAACTAACTTGAGGTGTAAACGAATTGATATTGACAATGTAAAAAGAACTTATTTTGCGTCCACACTGAACAAAATGTTACAGTTTCGAACTATTACGTTATCACATCGACTGCTTTGTCTACAAACATTGGGTTGAGGCCGAAAAGAATTACATCATTTGAAGAATGCCCAATTGATCAGGCAGGATCCAAATCAGCCAAATATCTTGGCATACATCTTGATGGTAGTTAAAATTGGCAACAGTACGATAGACAAAGAGCTAAACAGATCATATTCAAAATTAAACAACTATCTTGGTTAGTCGGAAGATAACATATGATCTGAAAAGTCCCTGGCCTAACACATCGATGGCGCTAGTTTTATTGTATTCACCGCTTTTTTCAGTTAGTAGTAACCTTCAAAAAAAAAGGTTGTTAAGATTTCATGATATTCTATTGATAATTTTGTGAGATAAGAGTGATACTAGTTTTGTTATTTTGAAAACAATGGATCAAAAACAATTTTTGTACGTGATCGTGAGGAGCCTATTTTGAGGCAACAGATAAATCGTTCTACAAAAATGGTATTGAAATGTTACAGCGGCGCTGTAATGATTGTGCGGCTCTTGATGCAGATTACGATGATGAATAAAGCCAATTTTGAACAAAAATAACACATTTTCTTTGTTACGCTAGTGACTTTTCAGTCCATGTGTTACGATACTTTCAAGTTGAGGTTATACTAAGATATAAAACTGACTAGTAATTCAATACTGCCAAAATAAAATTACTAAATCACAGCAACGTGGAAGTAATACAATAACTGGACAACGGCCAAGAAATAATTTATCCCGCACTTATGTAGTGATTCAAATAGAACAGGACAGTAAATATATTAATTTCTAAATTAACATTGTATTAAGCGTATTTAATGTAAGACGTCAAAAGTCATATTTTTCTGACTTTTTAAAAAGTCACATAATATATGTCACCTGCTAAATCTGGTGAATAAAGACAATTTTATATAAAGTGATTTTGTTTTAATTTTTAAGGAATAGCCATGATGACTCGCTGTACAAAGCTGTTCTATAATATTATATTATTTTAATAAAAATTTTCAGCAAAGAATTAAAGATTTAAACTCGCAGCAGAACGTGACGTCAGTCTTATGTAAATGAAATGTAAGCATCAGGAACTCCAAAGCATTAAAATAATATATATTTTATATTGATGCTACTACCACTCAATGCAATACTAGATCAATAAAAACTTCTATTATCTGTCTAAAAATAATGTGTAATTATTTTACTTAACTGAACAATAAATTCCAAACTTCCGAACTTTTGAGGACATTCACCGCTTTATATGGGTTCTTTATTCATTTCCCAGTTGCCTATACATCAGACAGTCTGGTATGTTATCAGGTTATGGACGACGATTAATGGGCATTGATCTAGTTGAATTGTGTGTTTTCTTTAAGGGTTTACATTCAAACATATTGTTTAATCATACGGAACCATATATACTGAAACATGGAGTGAAGCAAGTAGACTCTACAAGTGTTGTGTATGTGTTACAACAGAGGCTGGGTTAGTGGTAATCGTTCCAATTTAATAAAGTTTTTCTTCGTTCTTGATATTTCATGATTTCACTATAATCGAGGATCCTCCATCTTCATGTGTCCATGTTCGACTTTCTTGGCCTTTTCAAGTTTCGTTACCAGTGGTAATTTTGTTCATAGGCGAATGACATTCAACATATATAAAGTTTTTTTTTTGGAAAAATACTTTTTCTATACTAACATTCATTATCATCGTCATCAACTTCTAGCCGTTGCTCGGGGGGATGCCTACCCCTCAACCAATACTGTTTTTGGTCGTAGGACTTCAGGATAATCTTCACCTGGCTTCAAATTATATTCTTCACTAAATCTGCCCCAGCTGTCCATCTGGCCGATCCATGTCTTTTTCGGAATTGTTCAAAGTGTTCTACCTAATAGCTCGATTTCGCCAAGAAGTCTGGGAGGAATTTATTTCGCCTTTGAATTTGTTCTTCAACTGACAGATGCCAGTCAAAATTTTGTAGCCATATAGAAAGATTGATAAGATAAGCGTTCAAAGAGGTGCTCATTCTTCTTATAACACGCACCATCTTAGAGAGGCAAAAGCTGCTGTAGTCGATTCGGCTTACTACTCCAGTGATAGATGCCACTTTCTTCTCCTGTACTACTGATGTCAGGTACTCGAACTCCTGCACTTGCTGCAATTGATGCTCTCTCAATAACATTATTTATTTAAAGACACTTAAATAAAATAATACAAAAACGTTTTCTCATTTTATATTACAGACAAATGACTCGACCTTTTCTTATGGCTTCTGAATCTGAATTTTCCTGGAATATTTGACGCTATATTTGGCTCAGCCACTATATTTTTTAAGATAGCCAAAATGGCCACTGATATCCTATAGACTGATTCTTCTACGTGCGGCTTTAACCCGTACTTAAGCGCAGAAATCAATATATACTGCTACAAGCTCCTGGGGTAGTTGAATCTTATACCAGTGCAGAGCCAAGTCCTGAAGCAAACTTTATCAGGTTGGGTATGCTCCAGGTTTTTAATATATTATCACTTGATTTTTTACTGAACTGGTGGTTCATCGAGTTTGCTGTAAAGCTCACAGCATTCTTATTAAAAGTTTTATCAGTTGGATCTTGCTATGATATTTTAGCTTCAGTTACTTAATCAGAAATAACAGGTGAAATAGACATCGACAAGATAACATAGTCATCACAATCTAACAAAATTGACATAATGTAAATTAAAAACTCTTTAGAAACTAGAATGTTCTTTCTACTAACACGTTTCTTTAATATTATCTGCTATCTGTTAAATAATTAAATATGTTTTTACAAGCTGAAAATTAACAATATATCCTGACATTTTTCAGGTAAAATTTAAACTTCACGGTTTAGATGAGCAAGCAGACTCCTTCATTCCCGAGAATGCAGTGGTAACTGGAAACTGTGCTAAAGAAGACACTGTAAAAATGACCCTGGGCTGGGGTGGGTATGGTTTAGATTTAACATTCGACAAGGTTAGTATTTCCTAATCGCTCCAGTCAATCATTTAAGATCATTATAACTTTTAGACACCGGGCGGCGATCATTGGTACCTCTCCAATGTCGAATTGACGGTCAGCATTGACGTACCTCAATTCCACGGAATAAAAACGCGAGGTAATTGTTCTTATTTGCCGTCATTAAATATTAATACCATTTTTTTATATGTATATAGATAACACCATCAAGTTATATAGTAGCAAGATGCTTATACCGACGCCGGTTGGCAAATCTTATCTCTGTAACGAAGTGGACATACCTCTCGAAACGGACGAAGCCGACCATCCACCGAAGGATGTCCGCGGAACCCTCCTCCTCAGGCTGCTCCAGGTCCAAGCCTTTATGTATCGAAGCGAGAACTTTTCGACGCCATTCGAATGCAAATCGCAAAGAAGTTTTAGGTAAATTTCCGTTCATTAGGTGTATGACTTAATTTTTACAGATTTTTTCTTCGAGCTTAAACGTCTCTTTAAAATACGAAATAGTATGAACAATTGATATACACAAATATGTATTTATTAATAAGTTATTCATCACAATTTGCTTTTAAATAAGCTGCAATTATTGACGGAATAGATTCGTAGAGTGCCTGAATAGTTTTCAACGGAATTTTTTCCCATTTTTGTATCCAAACATTTACCAATTGTTTATATGACGCTGGAGATGGAAATCTACATTCTATCCTGAAACTCTCCATAACGGTTAAATCAAGACTGGACCTCTTTGGTTGTGTGTGGATGCATTAGCATCTTGGAATATGGCAGTGTTTGTCAACAATATGCTGATCATAGCAAGAGCCATACAGAAGAGTTTGTAAGATAAGCATTCATCTGGGAAAAGTAAAAGCTCCCGCAGCTTGACCAATTCGACTTACTACATTAGCACTTGATCCTTGCTCCACACACTTAATGATACACCTTAAATATAGGAACACAAAAACGTTTTCTCGTATTATATTGCAGACAAATGACTCGACCTTTGCTTACTGCTTCTGCGAATTCTTCTTCTTACAATGTGTCTTTATCTTCCAGGATTATTAGACGTTATATTTTGCGCAGCCGCTATCTAGAAGGTAATTAAGTGCGGCTTTAACCGGTATGTATGCGCAGAGAAATATACTGCTACAAGCTCCTGGGGCAGTCGGATCTTGTACCAGTGCAGACCTAAGCCCTGACGCGAGCTTTGTCAGGTTGTGTATCTATATCACAATTCTTATTAGTTGGCTCTATAACTTGTATCTTTCTGCAGCAAAACGTCTGCCAATTGTTTAAATGATATTGGAAATGGAAATGTACTTTCTGTTCTGAAACTCTCCATAACGGTTAAATCAAGACTGGATCTCTTTAACTGTGTGTGGTTGCATCATTAAGGATGTCGAGATATTCATTCCCAGTAATTAGACCGGTATTGTGAATGACAGGACCAGCTCAATACCACGATATTGCCGCCCAAATCATAATGGAACTTCCCCTATGCTTGACTGTAGACTTATTTTGGGATTCTTTATATATGCCATTTGTAAGAAACAATGTAAACGATGATTGATCAGACCATACCACATTCTTCCATTCCTCAAGAGTCCAGATTTTCTGATCGTTGCACTACTTCTTTCGCAGCTTAGCGTTGCCTTCCGTTATAAAGCGTTTTACATTCGCAGCCCTTCCATGAATGTTTACTTAGTAGAGCTTCCACTATACTGTTTTTGTTTTTTTTGTTGACTTACTAACCAGTTCTTCTGCTGGTAATTTTGATCTTAGTGACTAATATCGCCTTGTACAGTTTCGACAGTTTGAGTATTTGCAGCTCTGTATTTCTCGGTAGACAAGTATTTGACGAGTAAAGAAGGCATATTTATTTTTATTACTTTATTTCGAACTTCTCTTTTAGTATTATATTCCATCTGATTCAGAATTTATTTTACATAAAATAAATTACTTTAAAACAATCTGACTGGCATCTGTCATTTCGTTTAGTATCATAGAGATGTTTTCAGTGCAACAGAAGAAAATAATGCTAATCTTGTAGCCTATACAACCGTAACATTTGAGAGACTAAACAACTTTTTATATAACTTGCAATTAAAAAAAACATTTTGTTGTCAATGTGAATGTCAAAACCAGAATAAATTCACATGAATAAGATGAATTAGCTTTAATTAAGAAAAACCGAGTTTTTATGACTACAATGATTTTTAAACACATCTGTTGAAAAGTTAAGTCGTACATCTAATACACACCTTGTAGGCAACCAGTAATAATGTCGTGTATTATTGGTAATATAACAATGGTGATTTTTAGAAGCGAAACCGCCCCTATCGCTGTTGGGTCTACACTAGCTATAGCAGCCTTAGCGACAGTGACTGGATATGGAGTCTTTAGGTATTTCAAAGTGAAAAATGTCCAGTACAATACCATGGAGTAAACTATTTGTTAGGAACACCCCGCTGGTATTATGTATAGTAGCCTTTATGATTTCAAAGACGGTTTATCTAATTAATCTACTGTTTAAATTTACTAAGAGAAAGAGCTCATTGACATATTTTTAAAGGAGTGCACCGAAAAAGTTCTTATAGCACTTTTGCACTGAATTTTTTACATTTTATCCGCATGCACAAAGTTTAAACAATACATTTGACATACTCTAATAGTTTGTAAGGACAAACAAGTCAACAATTGTGGCCATCGTACTTAAAATTGTAGCTAGTATTCATACAAAGGGCAACAAATATTCTCGACAGTATTGTTAGTATTGAGAAACGAAACGATTGCTCCATTTATTTTAATACTACATGTATTGGATGGCGAAATTTGTTGAGTATTAACGCTTTTGTATAGGTATCAAACTATTTTAGTGTAAGAATCAAAAGTAAGGTTAGAATTTCAGTTGTCAGTTTGCTGTGACAGTTAAGTTTACATTTCGAGTTTATGGGCTTGAAATTTAAGTACAAGTAGTTTGTTATATGTTCCTATTTTTACAGTGATATTATTTTTAAGGCCTATATTAATAAACTGTTTTGTTTATAATTTAAAATAATTATTGAATTTTGTTTCTATATGTACAGTAAGGGTCACATATCTTCAGGTTATGTTTGTTAACAAGTAAGTACATTATCACAATATTATATAATAATTATTTTTGACAATTAAACATAGATTTATAGTACATACTCATACTATAATCGTCCCCCTCCCCAAAAAAAAATTGCAAAATTGTGATTTTGTAGTTCGCTTTATAACAAAGAAAAAAACGTTATTTGCATTGTTAACAAGTCTCGGTTATATTAACTCCCGTTAACTCGGGAGTTGAACTGACCAAGCTTTAGCTGTATATACAAGGTAACTTAAACTAATTAGGGAACAAAAATTCTTTATGAAAATTTTAACGATTATTTTTTACAGTTCGATGGTGGTTTTGTTACTAAAATAGTCATCTTATCGTTTGACGTATGTATATCATTAAATAGCGTTAGCGACCAAGAGTGACGAAGTTGATGTCAATTTTTGTCAATTAACCCGCGAAACCAAATTCTGAAAGTTTTCATAAAAATTTTTGAAATATGCCATGGTCTGTCTTCCAATAAAAGATTATAGATTATATAAACTACAAGAAATTATAAAGTTATAAATTAAGGTAGTTCGTTGTCTGTAAGTTTTGAGATAAATAAAGAAAAACGACAAAGTGTTTTGATTCTAACTATAGTTATATTAAACATATCGGTTAATATGATTATCTGTACTTTAGCCATTGAAGAATGATTATAATAATTGAGGCAATAAAGGTAATAAAAAATAACACTTTTTTTTTATAATGCACCTTATTTACTTCATATCTGTCAAACTCATATTGACACTCGAGTCTATTAATAGGGACGCCCGGCATCCGAATTAAAATTGGATTTTGCCACGTTGTCATTTCTTGTAAATTATACGTATATTTGAAGAATATAATATAAATAGAATAAAATATTTTGAATTGATAAATCACCTAGTATTTCTGTTGAGACTGAGGTTAAAATGTTTTGGTATATTTTTCTTCCCCTATAATATAAAACATTTCTATTATCATGCCTGTAAATTAATATTAAATGATTTAGAATTTAAATGAGTTAGAGTGGATGTGTTTGTTACTGTGAATTAATGAATCATTAAAAGTTATAAATTAAACATGTCCCCAATAGTTTCTAAATAATGCTCCTTCTGACTACCACTTGTTCCTGTCAATAGCACATTGCCCATTACAAGAGTCTAGTTCTGGACAATCCTAGCATACGCAAATGGTTTTGAATTTGCAACGTTGCCAGTTGTTGAAAATTATACGTATATTTGAAGTACATAATATAAATAAAATAAAATATCTTGAATTCACAAATTAACCTAATATTTCTGTTGAGACCGAAGTTAAAATGTTTAAGTATATTTTTCTTCCCCTATAATATAAAAAATGTAATATGAAGAACTTTTTATAAACATCTTTCATTTTAAAATAATGTTAATAATGTTTTGTGTAATTTATTTGTATATTTGAAGAGTATAATATATATTCTGAAATTCTCAAATTAACAAAAAATCTCAGTTGAAATTTAAGTCGCAAAATTTTCGAAGCTTATCGAATATAGGTTAACATTTTCCAGAAATAGCCACTACTTGATCCATTGAACTGCTCCACTTCTTCTTTTCCTTCAGTTTCATATTAAATAAATTTTTTATTAAAACAGGAATTTATAAAATAATAATTAATTCTAAACTAAATAGAAAAAAAAATTAATGATAATATTTAATTCCATTAGATAACAAATCAATTGAAAAGTACCCGGCATGACACATAGATGGCGCTACGAAAATTAAATCCATATGTTTTTAGTTAGCCCTAACTCTCAAAAATGCGTGTATAAATTTGACAGCTGTCGGATCATTAGTTTGTGAATTATAACATTTTGAGTGAACTAAATTTTGTTATTGTGAAAAAAATGAATAAAAAGGAATTTCGCCTATGTATAAAATATTGCTTTTTGAAAGGAAAAAATACAGTTGAAGAAAAAACTTAGCTTGATGGTGAGTTTCCGGATACTGCCCCAGGAAAATCAACCATCAAGGATTGGTATGCTAAGTTTAGTCGTGGTGAAATGAGCACCGAAGTCGGTGAACACAGTGGACGCCGAAAAGAGGTTATTACCAACGAAAACATTTTAAAAAATCCACAAAATTATTTTGAATGACTGTAAATTGAAATTGAATGAAATAGCAGACACTCTAAAGATATCAACTGAACGTGTTCATCATATCAATCACGAATATTTCGGTATGAGAAAGCTCTGTGCAAAGTGGGTGCCTCGCGAGCTCACTTTTGACCAACAACATCGACGAGTTGATGATTCAGAGTAATGTTTGAAGATGATCGAGCGTAATAAACCCGAGTTTTTGCGTCGATTCTAATCGACAATCATCCGAGTGGACTACATACGATGAACCCGCTCCAAAGCGTGGGAAACCGCAACAGTCAGTTGGCAAGGTTATGCCGTCTGTACTTTGGGATGCGTGTTGAATAATTTTCATTTACTACCTTGAAAAAGGACGGACCATCAACAGCAATTGTTAGATAGCGTTATTGGATCGTTTGAAGGACGAAATCGCCGAAAAACGGCCGCATTTGAAGAAAAAGAAAGTGCTGCTTCGCCAAGAAAATGCACCGTGTCACAAGTCAGTGAAAACGATGACAAAATCCATGAATTGGGCTTCGAATTGTTTCCTTATACACCGTATTCCCCAGATCTGGCCCCCAGCGACTATTTCCTGTTTTCAGTTCTCAAAAGAATGCTCACTGGTAAGAAATCTTCGTCGAATGAAGAGATTTCTTACCAGAGATTTGAAGAAAAGGACAAATCGTACTATAAAAGTGGTATCGAAAAGTTCGAGGGTCGCTATAATCAGTGTATTACCCGTGAAGGGAATTATATTGAATAAAAAAAAATAACTTTGCTGAAAAATGTGTTTTAAAATGGTAGGCCGGGGAATTTTCAATTGACCTGTTAATTTCTGCTATAAAAATAAAATATCTAAATATTTAAACAATTTTTGCAGAGTTCTTGGGAGTGACACTATAATATTTTATAAGTGTAATGTAAAATGATCAGTTCTGCCAATTAAGGTAACGGATGCCTTAATGAGGATGTAGAAGATGTACATGTGTACAGTATTCGATCAGTTTTGCTTTTCGTCTCTCGCTAAAAAAAGATCAGGAACTGTTACGTCTTGTTACTTCCTAAAATAAAGGCCAAGGGAGTAATCTTACACCGATCTTGAAAACAAACACCTCGTTCATTTTTTATGTGCTAGTTTCAGTATAACAGCCACATATCTGGTTTCAGTTTTTAATATTATTTATTGGTTTTATGCCCAATATTAAACCTTATTTTATATGCAAAATTTACCGCAGACATTCTATTTATTGTGTTCTCTAAATTCTGTTTCTATCTGAAACGTTGATATCTATAGTATCTTTCACGTCTCTTGCAGTTATGAAGTGTTGTAAAACACCGAAACGTTGGTTATATAAAAACCTGGAGAGAAAATATTTTGTTTGATTCTGTTTGAGGAACTGAACATATCTCGTGTGATATAATTAAGTTTATGTCTTATAACTGCAGAGCAAAATTGATATGGATAGATTTTGAAATATTCAGCTGCACTTTTCACTCTCTAGCCCATTTGTAGATCTTGTTGGTTGCTACCCATATTTCTATAGCCCTAAACAGAGATATGTCTTTTGCCATAATAACTGTGTTCTCGGCAAGTATTCC
The DNA here is from genome assembly GCF_030347505.1 of Rhynchophorus ferrugineus. NCBI lineage: Eukaryota > Metazoa > Arthropoda > Insecta > Coleoptera > Curculionidae > Rhynchophorus > Rhynchophorus ferrugineus. The sequence continues at coordinate 36,707,700 of NW_027472585.1, read as the reverse complement.
AAGTCTTGTATCTTTCGTTGCTAGCATATCAGTAGTATAGAGTAGTTATAACAGTGATCTCAACACACTGCTCTACATAATTTCAACCGAAATTTGTTTTAATATTGAAAAACTAATTAAATGTTTATACAGTATAGAATAAACAAGTGTGTAATGCTCCAAAACGAACATCTGCAAACTTAATATTAGTATTTCTTTATCGGTAGTTGTAAGTAAGTTGTAGTAACAGGTTAATGCCCCGGCCTACCATAGTAAAACATGTTTTTTTTGGCAAAATTAGTTTTTTTATTCAATATAATTCCCTTCAAGGATGATACCATTTTTGTAGTACAATTTGTCTTTTGCTTCAAAATAGGCTTCAGTTTCAGCGATCACCTCTTCATTCGACGAAAATTTCTTCCCAACGAGCATACTGTTGAGATCTGAGAACAGGAAATAGTCACTGGGGGCAGATCTGGAGAATACAGTGGATGAGGAAGCAATTCGAAACCCAATTCATAGATTTTTGCCATCGTTTTCACTGACTGGTGACACGGTGCATTGTCTTGATGAAGCAGCACTTTCTTTTTATTCAAATACGGCCGTTTTTTGTCGATTTCGTCCTTCAAATGGTCCAACGCTATGTAATAGTCGCTGTTGATGGTCCTTCCTTCTACAAGGCAATGAAAATTATTCCATGTGCATCCCGCCTACCGACTGTTGCGTCTTCCTACGCTTTGGAGCGGGTTCATCTTGTGCAGTCCACTCGGATGGCTGTCGATCGGACTTTGGAGTAAAATGATGGAGCATGTCATACATCGACGCAAAAACTCGGGTTTATTACGCTTGATCATCTTCAAACACTCCTCCGAATCATCAACTCGTCGTTGTTTTTGGTCAAAAGTCAATTTCAATTTACGATCATTCAAAATCATTTTGTGGATTTTTTAAATGTTTTCGTCGGTAACAACCTCTTTTAATCGTCCACTGCGTTCACCGTCTACGGTGCTGATTTTACCAGATCTAAACTTAACATACCAATCTTTGATGTTTAATTTTCCTGGGTTTCCTTTTTGCTTCAATTGTATTTTTCCTTTCACAATAACAAAAGTTGCTTCATTCAAAATGCTATAATTCACAAACTAATGATCCGATAACTGTCAAATTTATACACGCATCTTTTGAGGGTCAGGACTAACTAAAACACCTATGGATTTAATTCTAATAGCACCATCTATGTGTCAGGCCGGGGACTTGTCAATTGACCTGTTAGTAACGTCATTTTTCCTATTAACTTAATTGTAATATCTTAACCTGTCTAAATTATTTTTTACATCACTAGCCCTAGTTTGTGTAATTTAATCTTTGATTGTTTTGTGATCATATAAAAGCGTTAGTTTAACGTTAGTTAAAAGTTAGTTTAACTAGATGTTTTTGAATATTTTAATTTCAAATTTAAAAACCTTTAGATATTTGACTTTACATTGGGCTTATTCAAAATAAGATTCCCACGTCACTAATCAGACCAATAAATCAGTAATGCTATATCGACGAGGGCGTCAAAAAAATGTTAACAAACGCCGCAATTAATAGAATAACCATAAAAGTGCCTGCGAGACGGTGCCGTTATTTTCGTTTCGCTTAATATCGGTCAAAATATGTCGGTCTCTTTTAATGAGGTGGTTGTAAATATGTAGATTTATTGCCGTTAAAAAATGGGAAAGTCTTTGGAGGAAAGTCTGCTTCTTCGCCGCCCTAATGACCCTTCTCGGAACGGACCTCAAGGTGTTTCTTTATTAATAATGAGCTATTTCCTAGTGGAAATGGGCCATGAACACACAGAAATGTGCTCCAGTTAATTTACTCGTTAAAATAATTAAATAAATTATTACGTTATGTTGTGAAATGGGTTTAGAAGTAATATTGGTAAATATTATTACCATTTCATTTCAAAAATAATAAAAGTTTTTTAAGCAAAATAATTCTAAGTTTTAGTAATCGAGATTGAAGTATTTATGTTTTATGATAACCATATCTTTTGACGAGAAACAAACACTTCTAAATATTATTTATAGTATAAGAGGAATCATTTTATTAATTTGTTTATATTTATTATATCCTTATGTTCTCAATTACTATTTTCGATGTATTTTATATCTTCCATTTTATTAATTAGGATTTATCTGGAACAATTGCTTCAACAATTATTATTTTGATGTTGGGCTTGATGTACGAGGGTAGTTTAAAAAGTCAATGATTTTTTGGGTCTAACGTACAGTAATTTTAAATGCATTAGTCAACTCAACTACCATCTATTAATAGATTATTGAATTTCAATAAAAATGGAATAAAAATGATTTTCGTATGCTGATTATTTTTTGGCCACAATGACTATAATGACTATAAGTCTTCAGGTAACACTGCTGCCATCCGTTTTATCTATTTTTTATTTTCTACATTTTTTATATTACCAATTATTAAAGGTCACATAATGTAAACACCACGGTTTCATTTCGTTTTACCTCCATTCACTGAGCCGTATCATTTACCCTAAAACTTGATAAGGAGACACAGCAGTGCGAAACACAGCAACGAAGGAAAACAAGAACTAAACGTAAATGGTAAATATGCTCTCTAATGAAATTAAAATACATTACATCGATATAGACTTGTTATTTAGGTAGATTAGGCCTCCAGGGGACACCATAGGTAGTTTGGAAAAGAGTTCAAGGTGCATATAATGAAATAACTTTAACCTATAAACTATTGTGGCTGTATAATTAACTGTACTTTTCAGATATACTATAATGTTAAAATAAATTAAATATTATAACATTTTTGTTTCATTATTTTATTTACATTAGAATGTTGTTATATATTTAAGGCAAAATAACCTATAAGTCAGAGTTGAATCCGGCAACATTGCGACTGTTTTGATAAATTGTGATGACGGACGGTTCACTGCTTTATTGGATAGAGTATAGTTTCTTAGAGTCTCTCGAAGTTTATCTTGTTGACGTCGTTCATAGAAGAATCTTATTGTAATCACCATTGTATATTGTCAAGATAGTGACTATTATAATATTTTGTTGAATGCTTGTTTTGTATTTACCAAGAAATAAAAGTATTTCTTACATCGGACGCATAGCGAATGGTGGCGATATTATTTTGCCCATACCCTGTATACCGAGCGACCTTGGATACTTCCAATGACCTGATTATAAAAAAACTATTCCTACCGGAAATGTGTTTAAATAATTTACAAACTTTTTTTTAAACGCAGATCCACTATTCCGTTAAATCCAAGGCAGCATTTTTTACGCTTTCAGTGTAAAAAGCACCACTACGGTTTGGGGCTTTGACATTTTTTTCCATAGGTGCATCCATCGCAAAAGCAAGATCTGCAGCGCCAGGCGCATAGCGGAATTGTGCTTTTTCAGCATTTCCCACGCTCTAAAAAAATCGTTGTTCCTTCGCGAACAACCGATTATGTCCAAACAGCAATTGCTCGTACGTTTCTTTGGGTGCGAAACACAGGAAATATGATGTCATTCGGCTGGCTAAGTGATTTGATTGTTTATTTATGACGAAAACTCTGGCTTGTTTGGATGTTTTTAAAATGTTTATACAATATTTTATTTATTACAGTACCTAAACAATTTTTAATTTATTATTCTAGAAATTAATGAGCTGCAGTAGAAAAACGAAAGCTAGGAAAAAAATGGTAGCAAAATAGAACGGCTGAAAACAAAAATATTTTATATAATATAACTAGCGTTGGGAACTATCGAGTGAAATTGACTATTTTTTACTATCGACTGTTTCAGTCGCTATTTTTGGTTCGACTGATTTTACTACTTTCTGGTAGTGACTGTTTCAGTCGACTGTTTTCAGTAGCTATTTTCGGTCCGACTGATTTTGTTAGTATTTACTATCGACTGTTTCAATCGTGTACTTTTTGTTACTATTTTTGGTTCTACTAGTTTCATTCGACTGATTTTTAACGTTCTGGCTCTGTCGTCCTAGCCGTAACCTTGACAAAAGTGTACCCATTATGCTTACATAGATTTATCTGTAATGTATACATTTTTATAATTTTTTTGGTATTTATGGTTATTGTACATCTTTACTTTTTGAATTTTTGTTTAAGTTCTATTGTATTGTCTATATTTATTATAGTATATTATTTAAAAATATAAACTAACATAATAAAATACAATAATAGCATACATTTTCGATAATGTATGGCATGACGGCCTTGTTCATAAGCTACAGAAAATGGTACTGAAAAAACACACTTAACTATTAAAATCTTACATTACAGCCAGAATATTTAAAGTCAACCAAGAAGAAGCCTAATTTACAATAAAATAAGCTAAAGCAGATGTACCACAAGGAAGTATATTGGAGCCAATTTTCTATCTAATCTACAGATACGATATGCCACAAAGTGAAAATATCACGATAGCCACATATGCTGGTGATACTGCCAATTTTGTTGTCGGAGACAATAGTGAAGAAGCCACACGAAAATTAAAACAGGGAAGTGACAACCACTATTGAAACCTATAAGGACATACGGATTTAAATTATGAGGAAATTCCGCGATTTGTAGATGCACCCAGATATACTGATACAGATACACTGTAACCTTCAGATACCGACTGTCACTCAGGAAATTGAGAGAATCGCGTAGAGGCGAGAGGATAGACTCCATTCTTACGTTAGTATCAAACTATTGCAACTTTTGGATAACTTTGATCTTCTGTAGTGTAGCAGGTCAATTGAAAAGTCTAGAATTAAACTAGAATTAAATCCATATGTTTTTTAGTTAGCCCTAAGCCTCAAAAGATGCATATATAAATTTGACAGCTGTCGGATCAGTTTATGAATTATAGCTGTTAAGTGAAGCAACTTTTGTTATTGTAAAAAAATTGATAAAAACGAATTTCGCGTGTTGATAAAATATTTCTTTTTGAAGAAAAAAAAATACTGTTGAAGCAAAAACTTGGCTTGATGCAGAGTTTCCAGACACTGCCCCAGGAAAATCAACCATCAACGATTAGTATACTAAGTTTAGACGTGGGGAAATGAGCACCGAAGACGGTGAACGCAGTGGACGGCCAAAAGAGGTTGTTACCGACGAAAACATTTAAAAAATCCACAAAATGATGTTGAATGACTGTAAATTAAAATTTGAATGAAATAGCAGACACTCTAAAGATATCAACTGGACGTGTATATCATATCATTCATGAATATTTGGATATGAGAAAGCTCTGTGCAAAGTGGGTGCCGCGCGAATTCACTTTTGAAAAAGGAAGGACCATTAATATTTTAAGGAAAAGAAAGTGCTGCTTCACCAAGACAATGCACCGTGTTAAAATTCTATGAATTGGGCTTCGAATTGCTTCCTCATCCACCGTGTTCTCAAGATCTGGCCCCCAGCGACTATTTCCTGTTCTCAGATCTCAAAAGAATGCTCGTTGGGAAGAAATTTTCGTCGAATGAAGAAGTGATCGACGAAACTGAGGCCTATTTTGAATCAAAGGGCAAATCGTACTACAAAAATGGTATCGAAAAGTTGGAGGGTCGCTATAATCAGTGTATCACCCGTGAATGGAATTATATTGAATAAAAAAACTAATTTTTCTAAAAAAAATGTTTTATTAGGGTACGCCGGGGACTTTTTAATTGACCTGTTAATGTAGTGAAGTGCATTAAATAGAAAAACGGCAGTGTTAATACATAGTCACCAGACACTAAGTTAGGGTTGATGGGTCCTGCTAGATATATATACCTAGATTTAAGTTATTGTAAAGATAAATTGTAGCTTAGTCGGCAATGACTAGTAACAATCTATTAAATAAATTATAAAAAAAACTTTTAATTCTGTGTTTATTTCTCAATACTGCTCACATAAGCTTTAGGTTTGGTGCTCTTTTTAATTTCATCTTTTTGAGTTTACTAAATCTTAAAACATTAATATTAATGAAGAATTTTTTAGATTATTGAATATTAATCATGTTGGTAATCATTACAGAACTTTTTATTTAGTTTTTTGATGGCAATATATGCATCTCTACCTGGAGCTATACATAAATCGCAATTAACAGTCAATAAGAACCATATAAGTCATATATTTAAACTTTACTATTATGTTTTACTGTCATGTTAATAGAACATTAATCCAATCCAGCCAATTAATAGAAAATATTACAAATCAATAAAAGAAAAATTTACATTCATGAACACTATACTATCAGTTCAAGAGTTTATTATAAGTAAAACCTGCTACAGAAAACACAAATTTGTGTTATATTGTCTGAATAATTTTTTTATGTTTGAAGATAAAACTGATTAACTCTAGCTTCATTTTGTATGTCTGTGGTTGATTTCTGTCCCTATCCGTAAAAGCAATAAAATAGTACTGGTACTCCTGTTACTTCGAGGTATTATCTGAGTTTTTGTAATTTTTCTCTAATGCGTGAATTGCAGGATTTCGAATTATTTATCTTTCATCTGTGCTTTTGGCAACAAACGCATTTTGTAACTAACGTGGTAAATGACGCCTTTATGTCTTCATTTATTTCAGGGGACAGTTTTAAAATAACTTCTCAAATCTTCAAAAGAGAAAATGGTAAAAAGATATTGTGAGTCTTCTAATTCCAAATGCAAAAAGTCATGGATCAGTCCAAAAGAGCTATGCACATCGATACCGAAGGAGAATATTCTTGACGATAATTCAATGTCTTGCTATACAAAGCGTTACTCAAATGTCTACCAAGTTGTACGTCAACTGAACAAATTGACTGATGTATTTTTGCAAAAAGATCAGTAATAGCGAGTAACAGACACAAAGCCATTCTCTTTCATGATAACACTTTACCACACTTTGCAAGAGTTGTGATGGATATACTGTTGAAACTCAAATGGGAAGTTCTGCTGCCACTGATCATCTTCAAACACTGCTCCGAATCATCAACTCGTCGTTGTTTTTGGTCAAAAGTGAGCTCGCGCGGTACCCACTTTGCATATTACTTTCTCATACCCAAATATTCATGACTGATATGATGTATACGTTTAGTTGATATCTTTAGAGTGTCTGCTATTTTATTAAATTTCAATTTACTGTCATTCAAAATCATTTTGTGGATTCTTCAAATGTTTTCGTCGGTAACAACTTCTTTTGGCCGTTCACTGCGTTCACCGTCTTCAGTGCTAATTTCACCACGTCTAAACTTAGCATACCAATCCTTGATGGTTGATTTTCTTGGAGCAGTATCCAGAATCTCGACATCAAGCCAAGTTTTTGCTTCAACTGTATTTTTCCCTTCAAAAAACAATATTTTATCAACACGTGAAATATCTTTTTATCCATTTTTTTCACAATAAAAAAAGTTGCTTTACTCAAAGTGCTATAATTCACAAACTAATGATACGTACTCAGCGGACATAGGGTCTTCTGATTACCACTTGTTAAGATCGATGCAGCATGGCTTGGCTGGTACACGGTTTCGAAAGGCCGAACAACTGCGAAAATGGACCGATAAAGCAACAGAAACCGTTCTTTCTGCACAGTATTACCTTGTAGAAAGTGGTGGAAAATATTTAGATTAATATATATTGTGTCTTAATAATTTCGTTTTAAAAGTGAACACACGATTAGAATACATACAATAATAACATAACCACAAGATAATCATGTTGAAGACAAAATCTATTAAATAAAGAAATCTGATAACACTATATATAATAATTTAAATTGATTTATTATTCTTCTTATAGCCAATTATTTATAATCAGCTAATGATCATCACCATCATCGCACTTATCTGCGGTTATCTTTATGATTACATGATATAAAAAGCAGACAAGTGTGATTGGCACTTTCACTACATCCCTCGATGGCCACTGTTTATCCCGATCCTTTATGCAGCAACAACCCCTCCAGAGAAAGCGGGTGAAAATTAATTTTCGAGTCGTGTTTTGTCGAGTGGGGCACCGGGAGACACGCCTGTAAAAGACCAACAATCACAAGTACGCTGCCAGCGCCCTACAAAGAGATTATTCGCAACATTACAACGTTGGTGACAATGTTAAGCTCATGTTACCAGATTATGTCGTGATGGGAATCGTCAGCATCTGGTTGTACAGGCTCGGATTCAGAATTTCTATTCATCCTTGGTAGATGTTATTTTTTAAAAAATCCCAAGTTTTTATATTTTTCGTAATTTGAAAAATTGGAGGTTCTATGTTTGGCTGTATATTTTTTTAAATGTATATTCGCCGATTTCTTCGTCAATTATGGACCGATTTACAAAATTCATTTTTTATTCGAAAGAGTGCACTTCCGAGGTGGTCCCATTTGAATCAAGTTAGGATTTTTTAGGGGGAAGGGGGGAAATTTAGGCAATACCTCAAATTTCAAAGGTACGTACAATGTTTTCACATATTTTTTATCTAAAATAATCAGATATTGGTGTATAATGTTATTGCTGCACTGATATGATGAAAAATCGGAAGTAGTTCAGTGTAAAAGTCAGTCGCTTTGCTTTTGCGACTTCAAAAAATAAATAAGGAACCCATTAAAAAGTAAAAAATAATCAGATTTTTAATACAAAAAAAAACGTTTTAAAATAAAGTATGTACATAATAATCGTAATAACTAAATAAAAATAAACAAAAAACTTATTTAACCTATCTACTTAACGTATTTTGTAGTCTATATATACATCATTTAGCTTAATACCTACCTAAATATATTTATCATCCGGCTTGGTGTTGCAGTGGTAATGTAATAATGCATGTAATTTGTATTTAAGGCATGAATTGCAATATTTGGAATTATTTGCCTTTTATCTGTGCTTTTTGGCAACAACCACTATAATATATTTATATTGTAGCATTGTGCATATTGGGAAAAATAAATAAAAAATAAAAGAAATCTATTTTGTTAATATGTTAAAATATTAATATACAATATTTGACAATAAAAAGATTGAACTTTTAAGTTATTGTATCGTTTTAAGAACGTCCATTCAGCTGGGTTTAGGAAAATCATCAATCAAAACTTATATATCAGAGAGATTTTAACATCTTATTTTGACTACAAAATTTTTATTCACAACAGGTTTTTATTCTCGAAAAATAACCTGACGTCACACATTGTTAGACCTGGCGAGAAAAATGTATATTCTTTAATTAAAGTTGATTCGTAATCATGGTGTAAGATTTTTTTTGGGAGTCATATTCCTTTACCAAATAGCGAAAACATTCTTATTAAGTTATTTCTCAGAAATAATTCACCCAACATTCAATTTCATCAATTAAAATAATAATTATAAATAAAATATTTCTATTATTAATAATAAACATTTTATTTTTCATGATATCCTATGTAACATTTTTTTAATAGATTTTTAATCATTTCTTAACAATTTTTATTATAAAATTATTTTAAAATATTTATAAAAATATGGGTGGCATATGCATTCACTCTATACATGCCAATAAGATGCAAGATGCGATTATTAAAAAAATTAATTAATTAAAACAATGAAATTGAATTGAAATATAAAAACTCTCTGTTCTAACAGTATGTGTTACTTTCTTTCTGCGAGTTAATATGAATTAATTAACCCTTGCCATACATTTCTTTTCTTTGTACATTTTTGGGTTTAGCATAATCAAACATTCTTCTTATTTCTGAAGTAATATTTCGATATTTATCTTTGTTATATAAGGAAAGGATAAGAAAAAGGATGAAGCAAATTGTTTTTAATGTAGCCTAGGTCATTCATTAGTTGTGTTGCTTTGGTATACTTCTATATCTATAACAGGGCTTAAATAGTAAAATCAACAAAGCATCTTCACACCACATTTCCATAAACCAACATCTTATACTTTGCACGAGTGTACTTACTTTCAGTATGTACTTTATTTTAAATATTGGCTATAAGAAAGGTAACGGTATTATTTATAAATATATATATATATATATATATATATATATATATATATATATATATATATATATATATCTTTTATCTCTTATAAACAATTCTCAAACATAGTTAATATGATATGATTTTACTTGTAATAATATATGGTAGGGAGGGACATTTGTGATATTCTTTATTGATTAAATGTTTTTGTATTTTAAATGTTAATTGCAATTTATCTATAGCTCTAGCTAGAGATGTATATATTGACATCAAAAAACTAAATAAAATGTTCTGTGATGATTACAACATCATTAATATTCAAAAATCTAAGAAATTCTTCATTAAAATTAATGATTTCAGATTCAGTAAACTCAAAAAGATGAAATTAAAAAGAGCACCAAACGTTATAGAAGCTTATGTGAGCAGCATTGAGAAATAAACACAGAATTACAAGTTTTTTTATAATTTATTTATTAGATTGTTATTAACCATTGCCAACTTAAGGAAGGAATAAGAAAAAGGACAAAGTTATATTCTTTTTTCTATGACTTTCATGATTCTTAAGCATCTGTGGATCAATGATTTTGGAAATTGTTTTTTAATGTAGCCTAGTGCTTAAATAGTAAAATCAACAGACCATCTTCACACCACATTTCCATAAACTAATATGTCTTATACTTTGCACGAGTATACTTACTTTCAGTATGTACTTTATTTTAAATATTGGCTATAATAATATATGGTAGGGAGAAAGGAATTTGTGTTTTTGAATTATTATATTGCATCTCACATTAGATAGTACACATTATGTATGTATTTAAAAAGATTAAGATCAAACTGGACTAAAGCTTTTAAAGCCAAATCTTGGATAACTTCGTAGATCCATCTGATTATTAAAATTCGTTAGTTACATAGCGATAGGCATTAGTAATTTCGAAGAACCTTGTTTGACAACCTAGGATTACTTATCGGTATGATGCTTTAATGTAAATAAAGCCCAAATTGTCTTTATAATTGATCTGATATAATCAATCATCTAGATTTTTGTTCAATTTGAGAGTATCTTCCGACTAACCCGTAGAGTTTTTTTTATTTTGAGTATGACTTGCTCCGCTTTGTATTTAACATGATGTATAAACTTAATGGAAAATTTTAAAAATATCGTAATATTTTGTTATTTATCTTGTGCTAGTTAAATCCTGGACGTTGAACTGAGTACCATACTGTGTATATTGTTCCATGTCATAAAAGACAGGTAGTCTATTAAAGGACAGCGCAGATCAAAAAGGAATTGTACAAATCTGCCATAATGGGCGTGGTGGGTCTCATTGTTAAGGGTTTAAGGGCTTTTAATACACGTCACTTGACAGCTACTGGATTTAAATCAGTGGCTCGACGGATTTCAGCTCGACCAGATTAGTTATTTTCTGCATATACTTTTATACAGTTTCCTAAAAAAATAAGTCATAATGTCTACTGTTATTATAAAAATTAATTAATAAAATTATATGTTATTTAAGATGGCGCATAAATCTATTCACCAAGATATATAGATTAATATTAAATTATATAAAAATACAAATACCCGGCTATGCTTGGATATTGTTGTGCAGATAGTAGAGGTGTTGCTAGATATATCGACCAAAAAATTGGCAAATATGCGGTAAAATTGAACTAATGGACCCCAAAGATAGCATCGGGCTTATACATCTCATTCTATCCGATCTTAGAAAAAAAGCTTTCGAGAAATGTACATGTAAGAAGGGGATTAAGATAAAATAATGTCTGGGGCAGGAGCCATAGACATTTTTTTGCTGACAGTTTTCGAGAAAGTTTTTAATATTTCTAAATATGTACAAAAGGATGTTTTTTCTTGATAAGTGATATACATCATAGCCCCGATATTGTTGGACTATGTGCATAACAAAATTCCCAGAATGCTTCTGTATTTAAAAGCTTCTCAGATTTTAGATCAGTTTACTTTAACTGATTATTTAATAACATTTTTTAAATGTATTAACATATTATTACTATCCGATTAATTTAGAATTTATTTGTGCGGTACTATAAGTTGGCTCTTACTCAATCTTTAATAAAATAAAAGTTAGCAGCACTTTTCAGTGTGTTTATCATTTAGTACACTTCACTATTCAACTACACAAGCTAATACGGTTTGGTTCTCTTGAGTCTGCGTCCCAATGTAGCACATGGAAGTTTTTCCTTATATCCTCTTGCGAATCTTCTGTCGACTACAATCTACACGTTTAAGTCGAGAACTGCGCGAAAAATGGCCGTAATATGAGCAAAGACATAACAATTTTATTCTTCGGCATGACAACGCTCGGCCACATGATACATACTTGGACATCACTAGCAGTATTCTGCGGAGCATTTCTGTCTCAAAACATGCATCGTTCTTTCGAGATGGTATCCGTAAACTAAATGAAGAATGGGAAAAACTAGCGGTAATCGATGAACGGTACTTTGAATAAAATATATTGTACCAATATTGTTAAAAATTTAAATTAAAAAAAACTTATATCCTACATCTATAATTAATTTTAGAATTGATTAATTATAACATTTTTGCGAATGAATCCAGCGAATACAATAATATTATTTCTGTAATATCTGTTACTTTTTTTTTGTTTAGTTATAAAGCAAAGTATGAATGATTAAGCATTTTTGCAATATTTTCATTCATATTAGGAATATTTTTTAAATTCAACTATAAATTGTGTCATTTTAAAAAGGTATTTTATAAATGTCAGTCGTCTTGATCATCAATCCGTAGCCGGCGCTCGAAGAGAGGGTCTACTTTTCAACCAATACTAAATTCCTACCGTCTTTTAAATTCCTCAATTAACTAAATCTCGTCACAGTTAGCAATCGGCCGTAATCATTCTGGCCTTCGACAATTCTTCAGATTTCAGATTTCGCCAAATCTGAGAAATATGTTCAGTTTTCATTAGACAAATATGACCAAACCATCGTAATCTTCGAATGTATTCCTCAACTATCACTATTTGTCGCATCTTAATTGATTGGACTTCATTTTTAATATGGTCTCGGAGAGAAACATGCAGATTTTGCCTAAAAGATCGCATTTAAAAAACCGCAAGTTTACAGATATTAGGTGGTCCAAACCTATAACCGAACACAACTAAAATCTATAACTAAAAATCTATAATATTATTCTGGTGTCTGTATTCACAGAGTTATAGAGAGAAAACTCAATATGGACCTCTGGAGAAAAGTTTTGTTTTGCCCAACATTGAATTGGGATTATATTGGTCATTCAAGTAATGTGGTTAACTTAACACTTGTAAGAAAACAATATATATATATATTATTATTTCTTTTTGTTTTCTTATAGTGAAAGCAAACTTTGAGTCTTTCCCTGTTAAAATTCTGTCTACCTGTTTTATCCAATAGTATATGACCTTATTATTTGTAATATTCTATTTGAAAAATCATTATGTAGTGTACAATTAAAATGTTTTAAATGTACATATTTTAAAGACATTTTGCAATAAAATATATTATATTTTATACTTGGTAATATCGAGGGTAAAATAAAAGAGATAGCTCAAAAACCTACTGACATCATAATAAAACAATTTTCTAGGGCATGAGATATTGCCTTGCCTCGTTTATTCGTATAGGAACATCACAAATTGAAGGTATCAAGTTGAGTTGACTCAAGTTAAAATTTCTCACCTGCTAATATATCCCCCGTTAGTATTGAACGTAAATCATCTAAATGGTCATCATGTTCATCCTCTTCACAATTTCGCAAAAGGCGATTAAGATGGAAAAAATAACTTATGATGAACGCTTTAAATGATTTCTCAAACATACTAGCCGAAGAATGTATATTCTTGACTCCATGAGTTCCAATAGATCCAAAGAAAATCTTGGTTAAGTATCCTTAAGTCAATATATTTATTCGAATAATTACACATTTTTTTCTTTAATAAAATTAACCCCCTCAAGGTAGGTATTAAATTTTTAATTCATGGCACTTTAACAAATTTGTTCTTACTTGGACAATACAATTTAAGCACTATTTAAGTCCTGAATCGCTTTGCACCAAAATTCCCAGTGTATTAAATTTCTATTTATCGTCCTTTAGAAGGTTTGCATTTACTATTATATAATTGGTCCAGGAGTAAAATTATATAGCCGCTTGCATAGCTTCTTTTGGAAGGAGATTAATTTCTAAAATTAAAAAAATAAATATTTGATATTTTAAATGATTGTTAATATGAATAAACTTACCCCCACTTAGAATAACAAAACACACTGGGATTTTAACATTAAAATCATTTTTTAAAAACAGAAGGAAAACGATTCCGCATTTCTTCATTATCTGTGTATCCGGGTATACAACACTTCCTAGATTGAGACTAGATTTTTTATTTTATTTACTTATTGTTCTATCGACTTATATATACTAATGAACTATTAACTTAATTTCTAAATGTTATAAAAACCTAAACGCCTGTTCCTTATGATAGGCACACTGAAAATGGTGCACGAAATAACTAAACAATAAACGTACCATATAATCGAAGTGAACCAATCATATCTCGTCGCGGCTCTTAGCACAGCGATTAAAACATGTAATAAGTTAAATGTAGCGACATCTAACAGGTCAATTGAAAAGTCCCCCGCCTACCATAGTAAAACACATTTTTTTGGCAAAATTAGTTTTTTTTATTCAACATAATTCCCTTCAAGGGTGATACACTGATTATCGCGACCCTCCAACTTTTCAATACCATTTTTGTAGTACGATTTGTCCTTTGCTTCAAAATAGGCCTCGGTTTCGGAGATCACATTTTCATTCGACGAACATTTCTTTCCAGCGAGCATTCTTTTGAGATCTGAGAACAGGAAATAGTCGCTGGTGGCCAGATCTGGACAATACGGTGGATCGTTTTCACTGGCTTGTGACACGGTACATTGTCTTGGCGAAGCAGTTCTCTCTTTTTCTTCAAATACGGCCGTTTTTTCGGAGATTTCGTCCTTCAAACGGTCTAATAATACTATGTAATAGTCTCTGTTGATGGTCCTTCCTTTTCAAGGTAGTCAATGAAAATTATTTCATGCACATTCCAGAATACAGACGCCATAACCTTGCCAAATGTTGCGTTTTCCCACGCTTTTAGCGGGTTCATCGTGTGCAGTCCACCCGGATGACTGTCGATTGGACTTCAGAGTAAAATGATGGATCCATGTTTCATCCATTGTCACATATGCACGCTCACATAAAAGCTCGGGTTTATTATACATGATCATCCTCAAGCACTGCTCGGAAACATAAACTCGTCGTTGTTTTGGTCAAAAGTTAGCTCGCGTGGCACTCACTTTGCACAGAGCTCATCACCACACGAAATTCCTTTTTATCCATTTTTTTCACAATAACAAAAGTTGCTTCACTCAAAATGCTATAATTCACAAACTAATGATATGTGAACTTAATTTTAGCAGCGCCATCTATGTGTCAGGCCGAGGACTTTTGACCTGATTGATGTTGGACGTCGCGAAACATTTTCTCAACATTTCCTATAAAGTTAAATCTCTATTTCTCTGTGTCCAAATCTGCTTCTTCATGGTCAACACGTACATTAAACTGTTTGACGAGAAAATCTCTTCTCAAAAAAAGTTGGCTTGGTGGCGCAGTGGTAAAGGAGACAGGACGGTCCCCCTACTGTTGCGTTAGTCGCTGGTTCGAATCCTGCTGGGGCATGGTCGTAAAATGTATGTTTGTGATTGTTCTAGGCAAGAGTATAAAATCCGACAAGGGCAATGATCCCAGTCACGCCAGTAACCAGGCTGTGTAAGACCGGATGTCTTCTGGGACGATTTCTAAGTAGGTTACTCGCCACTCGGTAGGCTTAATGCCGAGGACCGTGGTTCAGAGCCTACGTTAAGCTGTAGGTCCAGTCACTAAAAAGTCCAAGAGGTTGACGTAACTAAAATAAATGAGTACTGAACTATTCTCAAAAACAAGTTCATATGCTTAGATACTTAGACGCGATTTTCGCTTTTATGCTCATCCCATCAGCTACACCCCATCTCTTATCACAAAAAGACCGTCCCATTCGTTCACCTACCTAATTGGATCGTTATTGTTAATAAACCGTAATTACACATGAAAAATCAAGCTAACGGTTCTGATTTATGGGTCGGCTATCCCGTTACATCTGTCCTGTAATTAATTCCAGGGGGACCAGCAATCATTTCAATTACCTCGCCCGTTCCCGGTCCCCGAACGTCGCGACTCTGGCGGACTCCGCGTCCCGGAGGAAACGCCCTCGCTCTCCCGGACGGTCGTCATGGTTATACAGGTGCCGGGATAATGGGATGAAAGCCGTGACATCGGACACTGTCAACGATTCAAACGGAGCCGCGTGGATTTGTAGTGTGTCTGAACGGTTCCAGAAACTTTCAATCAATCTCGTCCCGTCGATATGATTAAATTCGAGGGTGAAATTAGTTCCGATTAAAATATTAAATGATAATTCACTCGTTGTTTCAGATTTTTAGGAATGTTACTAGTTGTGTGAATTAATTGGCATAGTCGATTCAAAGTATAATCCGTTCAATATAACAGTTAACTCAAGTCATCTAAATTGAACACAAGCTTTCGATAAGGTTTGGCATGAAGGCCAACACACAGAACTATTAAAATCGTACATTACAACCAGAATGTTTAGAGTCAAACAAGAAGAAGCTTACTCTATAATAATGGAAGCTAAACCAGGTGTACCATAAGGAAGTGTACTAGGACCAATACTTTATCTACGCTACACTTGTGATATACCACAATTGGAGAATATTACGATGGCTACATTTCCTGATGATACTGCAATTATAGCTGTCGGAGATAATAGTCAAGAAACCTCACGAAAATTACAACAGCCAAGTGACAATATAAATAATTGGACACAAGCTCCGAAAATAAGAATTAATGAAAGTAAATATCTGCATGTACAATTCACCTATAAACAGACCGTACAAGCACCAATAACATTAAATGAATCTCGATGCAAAACTTCGCTGGAAGGAACATATAAAGAAGAAAAGAAAAGAACTGGAATTGAAATATAGGAAAATGTACTGGCTAATTGGAAGAAAATCACAATTATCCCCTATATGGACATAAGGAGTTCAATTATGGGGATGTTCTGCAATGTCTTGAGAGGTGTTGTAGGCGCACCCAAATACTATAGGACTAATTACCTACATCGAGACTCAGATACCCACAGTCAGTTAAAAGATCAATATAATTGCAAGGGGGCATGAGGAAGGACTTCATTCTCATGAGAATATTAAAATATTGCAGCAGAACAGGACACAGTCTCAAAAGAATCAAACCATCTGATTTTGTGTAGTGTTGTGTAGCGAGTTGCATATATTAAAAAATACAGCAGTGACATGCATAAACATTATTTCACCAGAGACTGAGATAAGACCGATGAGTCCTCCTAGTTTTATACCTAGATTTAAGTTACATAAAGACAAATTATAGGTTAGACGGAAACGACTAGTAACAATGTATTAATCAAATAATTTAAAAAAATTTAAATTGATTACGTCAGAACGTCACAATGTTGCCGTATCAACTTAGTTGAGTTTTTGTTCATTTTGGCTTTGACATATAACAAAATTCTAATCTAAATAAACTAATTAAACAAAAGTACTGTTATCAAATATTATTTATTTTAACATTATAGTACATCTAATGCACATACTATCGAGGGACTTAAAATTACAATTAATTGTACAGTTATAATAGTTTGTGGATTAGAGTTGTGTTTTATTATATTTACATTTAATTCTTTTCCAGACCACCTATGAGGTAGAGTTCTAAGTTTTTTATGCAGTGGTATCCTAGGGGGGCCTAATCCACCTAATTACAAGTGCCTATTAAGTGCCCTATGTTATGTTACTCCCATTAGAAAGCATATTTACCTTTTACGCATAGTTCTTGTTTCCTTCGGCACAGTGCCTCCTTGTAAAGTAATTTTGATATCACTGTGTTTCTCCTGAATTTGTTCAGTTACTAAATGTATATATCTTTCTTGATTAAACCAGATTTAATCACTGAATTCTTCCTCATGCATTTGCCATATCTGCAAAATAGTTAGTATTCTTTTGTAGTAGTATTATGTATTACTATTCGTATTATAGAACGAGCGACCCTCCAACTTTTCGGTACCATTTTTGTACTACGATTTGTCCTTTGCTTCAAAATAGGCCTTCAGTTTCGGCGATCACCTCTTTATTCGATCGTTTTCACTGACTTGTGACATGGTGCATTATCTTAGTGAAGCAGCACTTTCTTTTTCTTAAATGCGGTCGTTTGAAGGACGATATCGCCAAAAAGCGCTATGTAATAGTCGTTATTGATGGTCCTTCTTTTTTCAAGGTAGTTAATGAAAATTATTCCATGCGCATCCCAAAATACAGACGCCATAACCTTGCCAGTTGAATTTTGCGTTTTCCCACACTATAGAGCGGGTTCATCGTGTGCAGTCCACTAGGATGACTGTCGATCGGAGTGAATTGATGGATCCATGTTTCATCCATTGTCACATATCGACGCAAAAACTCGGGTTTATTCTCTTGATCATCTTCAAACACTGCTCCGAATAATCAACTCGTCGTTAATTTTGGTTAAAAGTCAGCTCGCGCCGCACCCACTTTGCACAGAGCTTTTTCATACCCAAATATTCGTGAATGATATGGTATACACGTTCAGTTTATATTTTTAGAGTGTCTGCTATTTCAATTCACAGTCATTCAAAATCATTTTGTGGATTTTTGTAATGTTTTCGTCGGTAACAACCTCTTTTGAGTGTCCACTGCATTCACCGTGTTCGGTGCTCATTTCACCACGTTGAAACTTAGCATACCAATCCTTGATGCTTGATTTTCCTGGGACAATGCCCGGAAACTCGGCATCAAGCCAAGTTTTTGTTTCAACTGTTTTTTTCCCTTCAGAAAGCAATATTTAATCAACACGCAAAATTCTTTTTTATCCATTTTTTTCACAATAACAAAACATCGCGATTTTATTTAAAGGGCATTGGAGTTGGAACGAAGCAGTTTATTGGTCAGAATGCACAGCATCATCGATTGCGAAACTCCTTCGATTGTGGTAGGATGAGAGTATGTGGTAATATGTATGTGGAAGCATCTTATATTCCTTACTTATTATCTTCCTTACCCTTCCATCATGTCAGACTTTGTCAAAGGCTTGACTTATATTCAAAGAGGCAGCAGAGCAGTAGAGTACACTTTCCAAGCATCTACTAACGACGTCTACAGTACGATCTAGTTCCTCGATTATTATTTAGTTATATACCTACTATGTTATTTAGATGCTCCTTCATTCTGTTTGGAATGTTTTTTTTTCATTAACTTACCAATTAGTGGTAGGAGGGTTACAGGTATCTAGGAAGTCCTATCCTGTGGTGATTTGCTTGGTTTGGCACCATAGTCCTGGAAAATATTATGGCTTAAAGCAGGCATTGAATATTTTGACTAATCTGATGTTTCCTTTGCGTTTAAAGAAAGTTGACTCCAAAGATCGTAGCCTTGTGCTTTTCCTTCCTTGAGAGTTCTTTTTTCTCTCAGAGCTTCTCTAGAGTGCATAATCTTCAAGTGTAAACACATTTGCATAGGTAATTTAAAGAATTTCTCGTTAGTAGTGTTTTTTTAAGAAAAAAGTTAATATTATTAATAGTGTTCTTTATTAAAAACATATTTAAAATTAAATTGAAAAACATGTTTTTCGGTAGTTACTATCACATATTTCTCCATTTCTTGGGGAAGAGGCTTAGATTCAATACATGATTGGTCCACTTTTTGCAGTTTTAATAGCTTCGGTTCCGATAAGTCTTGTACAGTGTGTATCAAGTGTAAGTACTAGCCAAGTCATTTCAGTGTTTATACACATTTTTTGAAGACATTTTTTGAAATAAAAAATATTGTTTCGTAAGCCTGAAAAGGGCATGTTCAAATCACAATCTCATTCTTAATTCTTATTCTTTAATTATTACTGATATCAATTATTAAACTGTCTATGTTGAATTCCTGATATAGAGTCCCAAAAGTTTATTATTATGTGTAGTGATTTATATTATATCGAAGACTGACTTTTTTTAAACTCGTTTTACTTGACATGTATATTTAGTTTTAACGTTTATATATAATTATAACTAGGTCATCAGTTCTTTTAACACTGCAAGAATCAGCAGACGGTTGAAATATTACAGGATAAGTTATTCCCGGAATGGAAGTGTGCGACAGAACTGAGTAGTAAATATCGCTTAGTTGTCGAAAAAGAACGTAAAAAAATATTGTTTAAAATAAAAATTATAGTATTTATCTCAATTACCTTGCTGTTACTTATAATTTGGTAGCTTTACTGTTTATAATATGTCATTTCGCTAAAGTGTATCTTTTTTCTCTGCTTCCTAGGACTACTAGAAATTTATTTATAATTTATTCCATTAATAAAAATTCGTGATTATTGGTTTTGGAGTCTTAGACACCATGATACGGTTGATAACGACCAATTAAAGGTGGTATATTATATTATAATAGATATTGTTGTTATATTTTATTCATAACATCACGTTAGGATAAAAGCGGAGCAGATCAGACTGAAAACTAAAGAACTATGTTGGTTAATTGGTAGATATTCCCAACATGACCTAAAATCTAAGAGATTGATTTATCAGTTCATCATAAAACCTATTTGGACAAATCAACTAGTAATTTAACGATGCCAAAATAAATTTCTTCGTTTAATTACCAATGCATATCGCTACGTAACCCACGAAGAACTATATGATGAACTAATTTAATTTTAATATGGGAAATATATACTGATGCTTTATTCTGCTCTCGTTTTGCTTATGTATTGATACAAGTTCAACAGGACACTATTAATCAATTAGTTTTATATATCAAGATTATACTAAGCAGATTAAACATACGATAAGTATTTATATTTTATTCATACAATTTTTTGAAAATGAATATATTTTTGAGTATCCTTAGAAAATATTATCTTTCTGACATAGAATTCATATTATATGAAAAAAACTGGGTTGGTTGATGTGTACTGATGGAAAATATTCAGAAAGATTATAAGGCAGACAATTTTCTATATAGATTGATTGATTAATTAAGTGGATTTTTGATATTAATATAAAAATTATATCACTTATCTTTTAAAAGGAGAATGTGAGTGTTAAAAAAACAAAATTTATTTGGAGCTTATGGAGGTTTGAAAGGTCTAACCAATCATTAGATAGAATCCCGCATTTCGATGGTGGGTAAAATATCATTGAGAAGGAAATTAGAAGTTTCTGGCATACCAAGTTGTGTTTAAAAGATATAATATAATAATGTGTATAATAATGAATAATAATGTGTGTTACTGCCAAACCTATATAGTTATA
Source organism: Rhynchophorus ferrugineus (assembly GCF_030347505.1). NCBI lineage: Eukaryota > Metazoa > Arthropoda > Insecta > Coleoptera > Curculionidae > Rhynchophorus > Rhynchophorus ferrugineus. The sequence continues at coordinate 36,686,288 of NW_027472585.1, read as the reverse complement.
TTAATTTAGATTCATTTTCTTGGTAATTTAATTTTTTGTATATCTTACAAAATTATATTATTATTTTTGTGTTGTTTGGACTCGGCACCGACTTCAAACTGATTATTATTTAATTATTACAAGGATTATTAGGTACATGTTTTATATTAAAACGTGTTCTTTTGTGTTAAAAGTCTAATTTTGATAATTTTTTAGTTTTTAGTCACTTAAGTCGGTTCAATTTTTTTTTGTACAAATATTTTATATTTAAGTGCGCTTGATTAATTATCCAATTATATACTAAACCTTGTTCATTTCTCTATAGTTTTAAAAATACTAGTAGAATAGTAAGTTAAAAGACCGAAAAATGCGTGGTACTGTTTGCGGAATATTTAACATCAATCTTATTGTGTCCTGAGGCTTCCTGAAGATTGAATATCACAAAAACTACCAAGACTATTGTAATGCTTAAAGATGTCCGAAAATAGTTATTGAATATCATGGCCCTCGAGACTTTCAGAAGAAAGTGAAAAAAAGCTCAGTAGTTTAAAACTTTCTTTAGATCGTAAGTTACGTAAATATTTGATAATTAATAGATTTTCTTTTGTTTATTAATATATTAATTTTAGTTTTTGCCGACTAACTTACAATTTTTTCTCTATAGTGGCGTAAAACTAAGTAATTCTCTTGGATTTTAGTTTGTCTCTCATGAAAAAACAACTATACGAAATCACACGATTTGGTTCTCTTGAGCCTCCGTCCTAATTCAGTATTATCCAAGAAAATGTTAAATTTTATATGATTTTAAGTTACCTCTTATACTCACACCTTATTATTTTAGCCACGTCAAGCTCTTGGATTTTTTAGTGACTGGACCTACTGCTTAACGTGGGCTCCGAACCAGGATCCTCAGCATTAAGACTACCGACTGGCGCGTGACCAATATAGAAATCATCCCAGAAGACATTTGGTCTTACCCAGCCTGGTTACCGGTGTGATTTTCCTTCCGATTTTACGTCGGATTATACACTCTTGCCTAGGACAATCCCAAATATAAATTTACAGCAGGATTCGAACCCGCGACTATGGCAACAGTAGGAGGACCGTCCCGTCGCCTTTACCACTGCGCCACCAAGCCGGCAGTATTATCCAAGAGTTGCAGGATTTTGCTGCCAATCTCTTATGATTTCCTCTAAGACAGCTGGAATCTGAAGGTCTTGGTGTAAGCAGATGTTCCTACACTCTCAGGACTTTATTCTGAAATATTTGTACTATATTGATATTATTTCTCACAAAACATCCCCATAACTAAGTTTTACTATTTGCTTATAGAGCATCAACTTATTATATAGGGATAATTAATTTTTTTTCCAAATAACTAATACTTTATTTTGTACATTAACTCGATTTCTTTTCTTTTCCGTTCGATATATACCGAAAATAAATAAAAATACTTTTTTTCGGAAGTGGAGTAACGTACATTTAACCACCACCTAATAATCGCACAACAATTTAAATATGTAATATGACCCAGACAAAAGAACCTACCCATCAAACAAGTCCTCTTTTATCTACAACCCCCGATTTTACAATCCCTTTATTACAAAAGCTCGCACAAAAATTCCCATTGGCGATCGGAAAAGCGCGTTGTCATAACAACAAACAAAACCGACGTCGCCATTGGTCGCAGGTTACAGGCTCCTCCCGCCGGAGGGAGACTGCTCTGATTTTCGGTCAGGCTGTTTATTCGCTTGCATATGTAAGCCGGCGTGAAACTTCGAGATTCAACATGAGATTTTCGATCGGATATTGAACGACGAACGCGATATAATGGAGATCGACGCCTCGTCAAGCGCGTCCAACGATTCGCAGAGCGATTTCTCCCAGGGCAACATCAATTATTACTCGAACAATTTGTTTTTCTCGGCCGGCTCGAGATTGGACAGTTATTTTTCCAACGACAAACCGCGAAAGAGCTGCGACAACAAGAAGTTCCAGTACTGCAGCGTGAACAATAACAATAATGTGCTGAACAATAACGCGAAACCGGTATCTGTGAGTAGTGTGGATAAAAGTAACGAAGATAAGAGAAATGCTGTGTACAGTGAAAATTTTAAGAAGACGGTCTCAGATGATTCCGCTGAAAAAACTATTGGATTTTATGTGGGAAACAACAAGGCAAAATGCAACGAGAGTGTTGTCTTGAAAGTAGATGGTTTTGGCAAGAAATCAGTCAGTTTCTCACCTGATCAGGTAAAACATCGATTTTTCTAATTTGTGTAGTATACAATGTGGGGCTAAAGTCCCGCGACCATTTTGATTGCCTATAACTTTGCTCAAAGAAAAGACAAGTAAGTTTGGTTTTCATAAAAAGTTTACTTGGTCTCTACATTTTCTTTTTCTTCGTCATGATTAATTATATCGATATATTAAATTATATCGGCTAAATGGTGACCGCGATTCGCTATACAACTTTCGGCCCTTTTTAAAGCGTCTTTCATGACATCCTACAACATCTGAGGCTGAATGTCTTCAATTTCGTGACAAATATTGTCTTTAAGATGTTGAATCGTTCGGGGCTTATTCACATAAACTTTTGATTTTAAAAAAACCCGTAAGAAAAAGTCTGGTGCTGTTAAATCCTGTGCTGTGGCCCCATCTTGCTGAAACCACATGTCCTCTGGTCCTTGCTCTTCCATATCAGGCACAAGAAAATTTCGAATCATGTCTTGGTATCGTTCAACAGTAACAATAACTGCAACATCTTGGTCATTAAAAAAAAAGGGGACCAATGATGTTTCCGACATGAATACCACACCATACAGTTGTTTTTAGTGGATGCAATGATGTTTCATGAATTAATTGAAGATTCCTTGTTCCCAAAACCGTTCTGTTTACTGACATAGCCACTGAAAATAAAGTAGGCTTCATCGCTCATTATCAATTTAGATGAAAAATCTTCAATTTCACCAGACAGCCTTAGGATTGTATTGCTGTACTCAACTCGTTGATCAGGATCTTTCGGTAGCAAGTTTTGGACTAATTGAATTTTGTACGGGAACATTTTCAGATCAGTTTTCAAAATTCGCCTTAAACTGCGTGCAGAAATGTGTAACTGGGAACCATGTTTCCGAATTGATGTTTCTGGAGACTCTGCAACACCATCGCGTACTAGAGCCACATTTTCAGCGTTACGAGACTCCGTTGTCGTCCAGGACGAGGCCTGTCTGCTGTCGTACCGTACTGTCGAAAATTCGCATGTAAACGATAAATTGTGGTTTTGTGAGGCACTGAACGATTAGGATAATTTTGACGTAATTTCTGCTGAGTGGCAATAATGGAACGATTATCCATAATAACATTTGAACGTCTACATAGCGCAATGGTTAAAGCGAAACTGAGCTAAACGTCATATAACCAAGATGGCGTGTAGTCAAAATGGTATCGAGACTTTTGCCCCACCTGTTCTAAGTTACGATACGGATAATTTTTTTATGATATATTGTCTCTAAATTAGTATTAAGGATTTTTTTTTTATTTGAAGATTTGTTATGACAAATCGGTATAATGTATTTTATTCAAAGTATTGTCTATCGATAGCCGCTACTTTTTTCCATCATTCAAACAATTTACGGATTCCATGTCGAAATAACGATATATCTTTTGAGGCACCACGAATAGACCCATTTGTTTTGGTTTCTTCATAAAAAGTGAAACGTTGCTCAGACAGCAATTCATGATTCATACGTTGGAACAAGTATTAATCAGAAGGAACAAGATCTGGAGAATACTGCGCGTGGAGTATAACTTTCCATTTTATTGTTTCCAGGTATGTTTTCACCGGTTTTACTACATGTGGTCTAGCGTTGTCATGCCGAAGAATTACATTATGGCCTTTGATCGTATTCTGGTCGTTTCTCGCGCAGTGTTCGATTCAAACGCATCAATTTTAGTCGATATGGATCCTCATTGATGGTTTTATTAAGTTTTAGCAGCTCATAGTACACCATACCAAGCTGATCCCACCAAATATAGAAGATTAACTTGGGGCCATGGATATTCGGCTTTGTCGTTGATGTTGATGGATGACCAGATGGTCTACATGAGTTTACAGTGAGGCTTTAACATAAAGTTTGTTACAAATATACCCGGCACGTTTTTTTACACAATAGCACTATATGTTGTAAATCGTATTTATAATATATATAATGATATTTAGGCTCAAAACTGAACATCAGCTACCAAGTAGCCTGATAGCAAGCATGACCTTAGAAGTTTTGCATTTTCGTTTGACAAATGTATATTTTTCTTCGCAATCGGAATCAATCAATTTGAAGACTTCGTGAGTCCCCTCCCTTGTCCCTGTCCCTGTCCCCTCCCTTGTCCCTCACACTGTCTTCATGTTCATGTAGTACTAATATATTCTGCGCGTTGTCTAGTAATTGCGTTTCTTCATCATTGCTGTGATTTAGTATCCTCCTTTCATATTTTAAAGCGAAATCTTCGTAGCTTCATTTGATTTCCAGGATATCGTACATTATTAATTAAGGTCGCTATAGTTATGGTAATGTAGATATACATTGTAACTTTGACTTGGTACCGTTGGTTTATTATTTGGTCTAATTTCTTAATTTAGTCTTATTTTTTTTTTAAATCTGAATCTCAATCATAACTAATATCTAAGAGATAGCATTACTAATGCTAACCAGCTAACCAACGTTTTGAAAAATACACTCTATTATACATAAATTGCGAATTATTAATAATATGCTGTAAATAATCTTTTATTATTCAACTTCACTTAGTTTTAATCTCGTTCATTACGTTTTAACAGCGTGTTTAATGAAATTTCTCATCAATTATGTACTCTTACCAATTTGCTGTTGATGATTTATTCCCTGAAGTACAGTCACTAATATAAATGTGATTTATATCGTTTATATCGTATTTGTCCAAACCATACGATAAGTCCAAATAGATTTTGTAATTGATTAATAAACCGATCTCTTTCGTACTTTTTCGGGTCTTTGATTTTGAGATTGATCTCAATTTTTGGTTTAACCTAATGTTTCCAGTTTATTTATTTCCAATAGATTTTCGTAATTTCAATTGTCATGAACAGATTTTGAGCTATTAAGCTATATTTTGTAGCTATTAGTCCATTTGTTCTGTTGACTTTCATTCGTACTTTTTCTTTAACTGTAGTTTCTTTTGTTCTTGAAATAACTACAGTATAGAGATGATACAGGAGTTTTCCCAAGACACTACTTTGAGGAACACCAGTCGAAATAGGTTTTAATATTGAAAAAATATGCGATTTTAACAATTTATAATAATTACCATTTAATCCTCTGGTGAATTAGTCCAAAAAACTGCTATAATTCGCATAAATATATGATTTATTGATAAACCATTGATCCTTTAAATTATTTATAGCATAATAATTTATTTTTGTCTACATTTTAATAAGCACTTTGCTGTGTTTTTTAATTAAATATAATTTATTACATAACTACACAAAATCAAATGGTATAATTCATTAAAGTTTCTGTATTACTTCAGTACTACCCAAGAGTTAGAATACTTGGGAAGGGTCGATTATTTTATTCTGAAATATATTTATATTACTTCTCGCGATATTAGAACTCCATAGGTTCATATAAGTTTTAATACTTGCTTGTATAGTGGGAGTTTGTTATGTATTTATAATTCGTATATTCGTGTTTTGATATTTTAGATCCAATCGTTCTAACGAAATTTTGTATATATACAGATTCATCTCCATTAAAATATAAATAAAATATGAATTAATTTACTCTCAATCACTATTCTCTCCAATCTGTTCTTCACTATTCTCGTCTATATAAAATCAACAAATATAGCCAATTGGATATTAAAATAGATTTTATGTTAGATATATAATTTTATAATAGAAGATATATAAACATGAAATTTCCAATTAATTATTTTTCTTAAATAAAATAGAGAATATTGCTATGGAAGATAAGAAACGGAGAAAAGCCAAATATTTTAATAACATATTAGTTTCAAGCCAAATCGAATAGGTCAGAGTTACATTTGGCTTAATAAGATTTTCAATTAATAACTTAAATTAATAAATATGTTTCATTAAGAAGAATTAAAAATAAGAATAATTCAAGAAGTAGGTTTTTTTTAAATAGTTGTTGAATTTTTCTATCTCAATAAAATTTATTTTTAGTGATTTTTTAATTCTTTTCTCTTATAACTAACTGTTTACATTGTTGCAATTGACAAAAAATACTATATTCTTTAGGTTTTGATTGGTATTGTACCTAAACAGGTAAAATAATCCTTAGTACTTCTTGGAAAGTGAAAAATATAGTTTTAGTAAAGCAATCTTCAAAGCTTTTTAACCGTTTACAATTTAATAGCTACAGTTTTTCAACTATTTATTTTTGATAGATTATATTTTTTATAAATATATTCTATAATTATATATTTTTAACAAAATATTAAAAATAGATATTATAGAGATAGTGTAGAGGTTATATGGAGTAATAAAATATATATTTCAAAATTTATTTCCACAGTTTGTATTAAATTGTTCTCGACTAAATTATCTTATATTAAATAACAATAAAGGAAAAGGGAATATTTTAAAAGTTGTCGATTTTATAAAACTAATACAAAATTTGTTCTACTTTTGACATTTAATTCAATAAAAGGAAGAAGTATTCGAAAAATTTCCGTGTCTAATGATTTTTTAAAATGACATCCTAACAGGTCAATTGAAAAGTCCCCAGCCTACCATAGTAAAACACATTTTTTTGGCAAAATTAATTTTTTTTATTCAACATAATTCCCTTCATGGTTGATACACTGATTATAGCGACCCTACAACTTTTCGGTACTATTCTTGTTGTACGATTTGTCCTTTGTTTCAAAATAGGCCTCAGTTTCGGCGATCACTTTTTCATTCAACAAAAATTTCTTCCCATCGAGCATTTTTTTGAGATCTCAGAACAGGAAATAGTCGCTGGGGGTCAGATCTAGAGAATACTGTGCATTGTCTTGGTGAAGCAGCACCTCCTTTTTCTTCAAATGCGGCCGTTTTTCGGAGATTTCGTCCTTCAAACAGTCCAATAATGCTATGTAATAGTCACTGTTGATGGTCCTTCTTTTTTCAAGGTAGTTAATGAAAATTATTCCATGCATATCCGAAAATACAGACGCCATAACCTTGCAAGCCAAATGTTGCGTTTTCCCACGCTTTCACGTTCAGTTGATATCTTTAGAGTGTCTGCTATTTCATTCAGTTTCAATTTGCGGTCATTCAAAATCATTTTGTGGATTTTTTAAATGTTTTTGTCGGTAACAACCTTTTTTGGGCGTCCATTGCGTTCACCGTCTTCGGTGCTCATTTCACCGCGTCTAAACTTAGCATACCAACCCTTGATGCTTGATTTTCCTGGGGCAGTGTCCGGAAACTCGGCATCAAGCCAAGTTTTCGCTTCAATTGTATTTTTCCTTTCAAAAAGCAATATCTTATCAACACGCGAAATTCCTTTTTATCCAATTTTTTTTCACAACAACAGAAGTAGGTTCACTCAAAATGCTACAATTCACAAACTAATGATCCGACAGCTGTCAAATTTATACACGCGTCTTTTGAGGGTTCGGGCTAACTAAAAAGATATGGATTTAATTCTAGTAGCGCCGTCTAGGTGTCAGGCCGGGGACTTTTCAATTGACCTGTTATACATTGGCTGAAAAAATTACATGTCAAAGGATTATCCTACATATTTAAATATGTTTAGTTTATTATAGCGTTGTTTTGGAAAAATAAAAGCTTCACCGTTAATTATACTTCAGGTCCAATGTATGTGCGAAGCTCTACAACAACGAGGAGATATCGAACGTTTAGCTACTTTTCTCTGGTACTTACCCAGCACCGAGTCGCTGCAAAGCAACGAGAGCATTCTCAGAGCACGGGCCGCAGTCGCTTTCCATAAAGGTTTTTATCACGAATTATATTCAATTTTGGAGTCGCATGCCTTTCATCCTCGATGGCACGCTGAACTACAGGCGCTTTGGTTTAAATCCCATTACAAAGAAGCGGAGAAAGTCCGAGGGAGACCTCTGGGTATGTTGTAAAAATGTTTATTACTTGTAAAGCATATTTTAAAATTGTTATATTTAGGCGCAGTAGACAAATACCGACTACGAAAGAAATATCCTTTACCAAAGACGATATGGGATGGCGAGGAAACAGTTTACTGCTTCAAGGAACGTAGCAGGAATGCGTTAAAAGAATGTTATGCGCGCAATAGGTAAAACAGATTTAAGCGCTACCGGGCATTGGCTGATATTAACTGAATTTTTGTTGGTGACAGGTATCCGACGCCGGATGAGAAGCGAACCCTAGCTAAAAGAACTGGTCTAACACTTACTCAAGTTTCTAATTGGTTTAAAAATAGGAGACAGAGGGATAGGACACCGCAATCTAGACCGTAAGTTTAACAATTATTAATAAGTATGTGATTTAATTTTATTATGGATGTTTAAATTTATACATATAACCTTAAATTTAAAAATTTAATTTTTAAAATATTTATTGTTAAAATGGCGAAGGAGATTTAATTTAATATTTAAAATAATGAGTTGGGGAAATAGTAATTTCGATGTTCACATAAATATTAATACTAATCAGCCATATATGCGCCGTTTTGATTGATATACTGTTGTGGCCATAATTGCATCACTACAGTACTAGTGAGATTTCTTGGGGAAATATTAAATCATGTGGTTTAGAAGCAAAGATTGTCCCTGATTCATTCACATTAGTTGCAGACAATAGAGAGTTGAATTAATGTCTTGGCTAGGTTCGACAGCTCATTTTTTTATTATTTAATTATTACATGGTTACTAGACGTTTCCGACTAACCTAGAATTTGTCCTTATGATAACTTAAATCTAAGTATATAACTAGGGGGATCCATCGGCCCTATCTCAGTCTCTGATGAAATAATTTTTATACATGTCACTGCTGTATTTTTTATTAACTGCATCTCACTACACAACACTACACAAGAACAGATGGGTTGATTCTGTATCCTGCTTTGGTGGTATCCAAAAGTTACAATACTTCAATATTCTCATGACAATGGAGTCTTTCCTCATGCCTCCTTGCAATTCTCTTGATTTCTTTGCTGACTGTGGGTATCTGAAGGTCTCGATGTAGGTAGTCAGTCACCATAGGTTTCAGTATTTGTTTATGTAATAGCAATTTATTACGTACTGATAATTGTGACTTTCTTCCAATTAGCCAATACATTTTCTTATATTTCAATTCCAGTTCTTTTCTTTTCTTTATATGTTCCTTCGAGGGTAGTTTTGCATCAAGATTTATTCCAAGATATTTAGCGTTGTTGCTATATGGAATGATAGTATTATTTAACGTGCATAGTGTATAGATTTACTTATGTTAATTTTTATTTTCCAAGCTTGTGTCCAATTTATATTGTCACTTGCCTGTTGTAATTTTCGTGTGGCGTTTTCGCTATTGTCTCCGACAGCTATAACAGCAGCATCATCAGCAAATGTAGCCATCGTAATATTCTCCATTTGTGGTATATCACAAGTGTAGAGTAGATAAAGCATTGATCCCAGTACACTTCCTTCTGCTACACCTGCTTTAGCTTCTTTTATTGTATAGTAAGCTTCTTCTTGTTTAACTCCAAACATTCTCTCTGTAATGTACGATTTTAGTGGTTCGGTGTGTTATTTTGGTAACATTTTATGTGGTTTATATGTGGTTATGGTGGTTTATAAAAAAGGCCTAAGAATATAGCTGAGCATACATTTTTACTTTCGTAGATTTTTTCAATAACATCTATTATTCTGTGGATCTAGTTAATTGTTGAATGTTTGTTAATAAACCCAAACTGGTGTGTTGGTATTAGGTTTTTTCTCTTTATGATCGGTTTTATTCGGCCTCATTCCAGTAGCAATTCACAGATGAATATTTGATTCATTAGATTTTTAACTGTTAATTCATGGGAATCCAAGGATGGATCTTTTTTTGATAGTTATCGTCGATATATAGTTGTCATATATAGTTGTAGCTATAGCGATGTCTCAAAATGAAATATGGTCGGTATAGCTTGATATGCTTAAGAAATTCATAGATTTTTTCAACGATTGGCCTATTAGGGCGAGGTTAAACTAAAACGAACTGACAATTCTAACAATGGCACTTTCACTAAAGCAGTCACCGCCATAAACGGACGAATTTTCCCCTTTCCAAAATTAAGAAAACCAAATATGACGAAAATTATTTTCTGCAATTTCCATATTCAAAGTGCAATAACTTTTAACTGTATGAAGGACCGACGCTACCTTTATATGTTGTATGGATTGTAAGCTTTCAAACGCGCTGCAATATAGCTTCATTAACTAAGTATTACTAGATGTGTAGAAAACAAGTTATTAGGAAAACCGAAATTACTTTTTCGCCAACTTTGTATAACATAAAAATGTGATCACATAGTATATGGTCACAGTATATAATTAATCATTAAGATGACAATATGTTTCACAGATAAATAATAGTTAATAGTTTAAATCATCAAAGAACCAACACCAGATAAAATATAACAAGAACATATTGTAATTAAATATTATAAAAGTTGTTTAAATGACTACAATTCACGAGCTAAGCCAGTAACATAACAACTTGAATGTATTTTAATGAAACATTATACTAGAGATTATATTACTTCACAAAAATTAGTAGTGTTATATTTGGCTAGCTCCTTCATATTTCCATTTTAACAGCTTCATTCTTAGTGATTTTTTTATAGGGAAATTATACTAGGCAATATGTCACTTGCGCAAGGTCCTCTCGGCTCCCATCACCAGAACAACCTGGATATGGCGGCTTTCCAAGCCGCTTCCAAATTATTCGATCCTAGTTGTTCAGTACCAACTTGCTACGCCGATTATCAAGTGTGAAGCTAGAGGGAAACTTAATTTTACTCTCAATTTATCTAAAATATTAACAGCACTCTAATGTGATTAGATAGATAATTATTATGTATTAAGATGTGTATAGTTAATTTAAATTGTAAATATTTCAGGAGAACTTGTATTATAGCCAAAATTAGATAGATTTTGTTCGCTACTTCAAAAGTAGTTTTTTTTAAATAAATAAATTTAAATTATTTATGGCAAAATAAAAAAAAATTGAAAAAGTACAATGTGTATTATTTCAATGTGTGTCATAAAGTAATCTCACAAATTAAATATAACCCAAGATAAACTGATAAACTGACATAAAATATAAAAATTGGAAGTTTAAGAAGCTATATATTCCATCAAATGTATTCGAACTAAAATTTGTGTTATTTAAATTTTGATTATCATATATATATATTTTTATTTTCATTTTTCCTAAAGTCTAAGGTCTATGAAATACATGGCCACTGTTTTGAACAAAGAGTTGAACCATTAAATGGTTTTATCAAATTCAGTGAATCAGAATGATCGACAAATTAGAATAAAATAGTTTAATAAACAATTAAACTACACCCATACGTTCTTGAAAAGTAAGGACTGCAGAGAAAATTGTTGCTGTGAAAGAAAACATGCTAGATAAGGCAAATTCATCTCTTCGTAGGCTTCTTCTGATCAACAAATATTGAAAAGTAATAGGAAAATGAAATCTTGTCAAGCTTTTGTTGACTACAAATTTTTGAGTAAATATGAGATCACTGATTGTCAACCTATCCAAGTTATCATTTAAATATGTTTGTTTTTTGTAAACTTTCTTTAGGGTAAATTAGATGGCTCGGTGAATGGAGGTAAAACAAAATGAAACAGTGGTGTTTACATTATGTGACCGTTATTTATTGAAGTAATATAAAAATGTGGAAAATATAAAAATAGATAAAACGGATGGCAGCGGTGTTACCTGGACTTACCTAGGCTTGGGCAGTCGATTATGGCACGTCTAAACCAAGCTATGGGCGAGTACTGAATGATGGAAATACCCTTCAATAACATCCCAGATAAACATCTCGGGGTTGCTAGCTATTCGTTATCGAATTCTAGTTGGCGCTGCTGGCACCTCGACTGTGTTCAACATCTGGGATTATATTTCTGGGTATTTTGTAGACTGTCATTCCACTATGTAAAATTCGACATGCCTCAAGGTCGCTACACTTTCTATTGATATTTCTTTAGACTAGAAAGATGATGACAAGACCTAAGATTTAAGAGCAATTAAATCATAAACAAACCCAGCGATCTGCAGGTATGTTAGTTAAGTTAATATAATGAAAATGGTAATTTCTAATGTTTTCGTTTGGTGCTATATAGTGATATAGTTTTCCAGGTTTTTATTTTGCCTGCAGTTCCTTTCTTGGGTCTAGTTCAGTTCGGGTAACGGGAGGAAGAAAAGGAAAAACCACGACCTGAAGATGGCAGATGCGATTGTTCAGAAACGTCGTCAGAAAACTATAGGTTTAAGTCAGGTTCTTCCAATAACCGAACGCGAATAGAAGGCTATCTCTGAATTTGTGAGAGATGTGAAGATATGACTCATAATATTAAGGGCATTTTAAGATCAAAGGACAATAGTTGTTTATGAAAATTCTTATCCGTCAACCCCAAAATCGGGCAAAAGAAATCAAACTTTCAATTCGAAAATCTCATCCAATCCACCATATTCCCCAGATTTTGTATCATGCAACCATTCGTTGTTTTGGTTAATAGCACATGGACTGTAGATTCATAGTGACGGATAACGCTTTTGATTATATTTTTTTCATATTATCCAAATATATGTTTGTAAAACAAAATGTTGCGAAGTACGAGTAATTTCATCACCTAATTCAAAAAACAAAAGCCAGCAGTAGTTTTAGTCGTTAAATAACCTTTTTGCTTGATGAAATCAAAATTATAAGGTGTCTGTATGTATTCTGACCGTTTTTTTAAATTTGAAAAGGTATTTATTGAAAAAAATTGTTTCAATATAAATCTACCAAAATATTTTGCAAAATTATTTTCATCAAAAAACCATTCTCTGTAATTTTTTTCATTTTTCTGGCAACATGATGATACCGCGTTGAAGGAATGATATTATTTTGGCATCAATCCATTTTTAGACTTCTGCAGGATGCCGAAGCCATGCAGCTGCACATACTATTAATTAGTGGTAATTCGAAGACACTATGACGCCTGAGAACACTGTCGCAGTTATTACCTTTTTGCAGCAATACGTCGTTCAGTTTATTGAATCCACGTCGGTAAGCATTTCTACTAACAGTTTCATTAGGTTTTAGCAAATCGTAATACACTATACTTGCATACACTAATATGCTGATTCTAATATATATTAACAGTAAGGTGGTTTATGGCCATTAATATTACATCGACACCAAGATGAGAATGGTTCAGTTGGATTAATCCATGACTTCCTGTACTTGGATTATTGTAGTAGATCAACTTTTCATTGTCAATCATAATACGCCACAGAATACTTTTTATTTGCTTGTGTACAAATGATATTTTGGAAAAGGTTTAAAACGGCCTTTAGACAATTCTTGTAGGCGACATTTTTTTTTCTTGGATTCTCATCGTATGTAGGTACCTGAAAACATATGAAGCAGATTTATCCAAATAAAACAACAGAAGTAATGTCGAATGTACAACTTTTTGTGTTCCATGATTAGTAGCTGTATATCTCGGTAATACTAAAAGCGAACTCATATTTTGTGTAAAAGCTTATCGAACCTAACGCATTTAACATGAAATAACAATGAAAAAACGCCAATTTGATTATAATTTTAACAAAATCTATTGTAAAATTTCTACGTTATTAAAATAAAGCAATTTAGACATCGATAATCAACGTGCTTCTTCTTCCAAAACAACATCGAGTGATTTCTCTGCCTGTTATTCGTTTACGGCCTTATTAACTAAAAGTCAACCTCGTATCGTGGTTCCACTTAATGTATCGATTAACCCTGGTCGTAATAAAATTAAAACCGTACGTCTGGACCGTTAAAGCGTGCCTAAAAGAGAACACCACTATAAACTCACGTTTAATATTACTGTGGAGGTCGTTATGCTTTTTATGTCAACTACGAAACAAATTTAAGGAGCAACATTTTCTTTTTTGGCGCGTTGGAGGCACCTGCTGTTGAGTCCAATTAAAATCAACTACGAATCATGTTAGCAACGCTTGGACTTGCCAATGCAATTTTCTGTTTATGTACTTACGTCACGTATATAAAGTAATTGTTTTAGTCAAGATGTTTATTACACATTAAATTAACGCTCAAATTGATTATTCAAGAATATAGGAATATAATTATATTTTAAAATTAAAATTTAAAAATACCTTCACCATTTTGACAAGTTTATATTATACCATAAAAGGTGAAAATAGAAATCTGTAATTTTACAAAAAATAGCGTCATATCACATCTGGGACTTTTGCCTAAAATAACTATATATATATATATATATATACTATATATAATTTACTTTTAATTAAAATAGTTCTTTTTTTGAAAATGATTCGTACACAATTTCTAGTCAATATAATTCAGTTTCAATAAAAAATCAAGTTTTCAAATATACCCCATTCAATTCAAATATTTTAAATGACCTTCACCATTTTGTCTTCGTAATTTATATAATATTTAAATTAAATTTTAAATAGACAATTGAGTCCTATTTCAAAATGTATATTTAAATATTTTCTGACTAGCATTTTATATCAATGATTTTAGTGAAACACATATTATTTATTGTACTTACACTTATACTCACTAAACATATATTTTTTATAAAAATATGGATTAAAAAAACATGTAAATTGGTTGTTAACTTTTTTCAAATTTGAATATTTACTTGAGTGTTTACTGTGTATGCAGGCTCAGCTGGCACGTGGTAACGCCATGTGAAACACTGATAAAAAATGAATAGTAAATGATGAAATGGCCTTGTAAAGTAAAAAATTGATCAGAACACCATGAATTCACTATTATAATATTGAGTTATTGCATACCATTTATAAACATTTAAATTTGTAATTCAAACCCAAAAAACATATGTGGATATTATTACAGGTGGGTCAAAAATACTGCTACCATTTTGATTGCACGCTCAATTTCACTTCAACCATTGTATTGTATAGACGTCCAAATTTTATTATGCATAAATAAACGCCCCAAGAACAAGCAAGCATAGTGGCAATATTTATTGAAAATAATCGTTCGATTTTTCGTCTAAATTGATAATGAGAGATGAAGTCCACTTTCTTTTTAGTGGCCAGGTCAATAAACAGAACAGTCGGTTTTGGGGAACACAAAATCCTCAATTAATTCGTGAAACATCACTGCATCCACTAAAAACAATTGTATGGTGTGGAATTCATGCTGGAAATATCATTGTAGTACAGTACCAAGACATGATTCTAAATTTTCTTGTGCCTGAAATAAAAGAGCAAGGACTAGAGCACATGTAGTTTCAGAAAAATACGGCCACAGCACACACAGCTCGTTCAACAATTCAATTATTGAAACAGATTTTCGGATTTAGTAGCACTAGACTTTTTCTTATGGGGTTTTTAAAATCAAAAGTTTATATGAATAAGTCCCAAACGATTCAACATTTTAAGGACGATATTCGTCACAAAATAGAAGAAATTCAGCTTCAGATGTTGCAGGATGTCATGAAAAATTCCGTAAAAAGAGACATAACGAAAAAAAAAATGTAAAGACCAAATAAACTTTTTTATGAAAATCAAACTTACGAATCTTTTCTTTGAACAAAGTTATAGGCAATCAAAATAGAACAAATTTTCAATGTTAGTCATCATGGGTTTTCTTCAAGTAAGTTTTATCGATGACTACCTTCAATTTTACTTTAAATTTACTATATTATTTACTATTTTTAATATGATACTTAAATTACAAATTAAATGAACAATTACTTGTAGCTATTTTATGAGGAGATAGTAGGTTATAGATTCACAGAACGCTACGAATTAATTCCAACAACTGTTATCGCACTTTCATCAAATTCAGGTTAATAACCTTCGTAAAAATATGAGTAAATACCAACCCGAAGAGAACCTTACCAAGCTCAAGGTTACGTCTAACCTCTTATCAGTCGAAAAGTCCTCGTTTCCCGACATAACCGATAAGAAGCAAGGTGTAATTCGACATACGAACCGTCAGATAACGTTGGTCGGCTGTTTAAAAGGCTTCTTCCGACGGCACGGCCTCGAGAACGAGAACGTTAATTGTCGCCTGAATAAATACCGTTAAATACATTTAGTGTCCCGTGTAATTAAAATATTCGCCTTAAACGTTTACGGTAACATTTTTGAAATCGTTATACAATTATGCTAACAGCCAATGTCGCTAGTAATGACATCTTACGGATGAGGATTGCGTTAAATTACAATTGTTCGTCTATGTGTATGTTTATTTATTTTATTTAGTATAGAGATGCATAAAAAATAGCGATATATCGATATTTTCCGCTGATATAACAGGTCAATTGAAAAGTCCCCGGCCTATCATAGTAAAACATATTTTTTTGCCAAAATTAGTTTTTTTGATTCAACATACTTCCCTTCAAGGGTGATACACTGATTATAGTGACCCTCCAACTTTTCGATATTATTTTTGTAGTACGATTTGTCCTTTGCTTCAAAATAGGCCTCAGTTTCGGCAATCACCTCTTCATTCGACGAACATTTCATTGAATGAGGAAGCGATTCGAAGCCGAATTCATTAAATTTTGTCGGTGCATTGCCTTTGTGAAACAGCACTTTCTTTTTCTTTAAAAGGCGGCTGTTTTTCGGTGATTTTGTCCTTCAAACTGTCCAATAACGCTATGTAATAGTCTCTGTTAATGGTCCTTCCTTTTTCAAGGTCGTCAATGAAAATTATTCCATGCGCATCCCAAAATACAGACACCATAACCTCACCAGCCGACTGTTGCGTTTTCCCACATTTTGGACCGGGTTCATCGTTTGCAGTCTACTCCGATGACTGTCGATTGGACTTCGGAGTGAAATGATGAAGCCATGTTTTATCCGCTGTCACATATCGACGCAAAAACTCGGGTTTATTATGCTTGATCATCTTCAAACACTGCTCCGAATCATCAACTCGTCGTTGTTTTTGGTCAAAAGTGAGCTCGCGGGACACCCACTTTGCACAGAGCATTCTCATACCCAAATAATCGTAAATGATATGATAAACGTTCAGTTGATATCTTTAGAGTGTCTGCTATTTCATTCAATTTCAATTTACGGTCATTCAAAATCATTTTGTGGATTTTTAAAATGTTTTCGTCGGTAACAACCTCTTTTGGGCGTCCACTGTGTTCACCGTCTGCGGTGCTCTTTTCACCACGTCTAAACTGAGCACACCAATCCTTGGCATCAAGTCAGGTTTTTGCTTTAACTGTATTTTTTCACTTCAAAAAGCATATATTTTATCAATACGCGAAATTCTTATTTATCAATTTTTTTCACAATAACAAAAATTGCTTCAGTAAAAATGCTATAATTCACACACTAATGATCCTACAGCTATCAAATTTATATACGCATGTTTTGAGCGTTAGGGCTAACTAAAAAAAAAAATAAATTTAATTTTAGTGGCGCCATCTATGTATCAGGCATGTGACTTTTCTATTGACCTGTTATGGATATATCAATATTTTTTTAGCCGATATTTTTCGATATTTTTTCTGAATAAATTAAATACAATTTTTAATATACCTGGTACTGGGTATTTTATTTTAAAGATTTATCTATTTTTAACACATTTACAAAAATTATATATTTTTTTAGACTAATACTTTACTATTTTTATTTTTCCTTAAAAATTACTGTATATTTTTTTATAAAATATATATATTTTTTATACTTATTGTATTTTATATCCGCCGATATATCGATATTTAAAAAAATATTTAATTTCAATCTGTTTATATAGTAATATATAGTAGTTTTTATCAGTAATATGTATTAGTGAAAAAGTTTTCCATTATTAACCGACTTCGAAAAAGGAGGAGGTTCAATGTTCGGCTGTATATATATTTGTTAATGTGTATTTGCCGATTTATCCGTCAATTGTGGATCGATCTTGAATTGTGGACTGTTGGAACCAAATCAGGATCTGTAGGGAGGAAATCTAGGAAAACCCTCAAATTTCAAAGGCACGTACAAAGTTTTCATATATTTTTTTATTTAAAATAATCAGATATTTGTATATAATGTTATTGCTGAGCTGATGTGATGGAAAATCGGAATTCATTCAGTGCAAAAGCCGTTCAGTTTACTTTTTAAGCATTAACCATAGCATATAAAACAACAAGTAAAAATACGTGTAGTAGATAGGTTAAATAAAGTTTTTGTTTATTTTAATTTTGTTATTATAACGATTATTATGTGCATATTTTATTTTAAAACGTTTTTTTTGTGTTCAAAATCTAAGTTTTCTTTGCGTTTTTCTGACAACATAACCATACCGTGTTGAAAGAACGATGTTGGTCTGACAGCGATCCTATCATTGATCCATGTTCATACTTCTGCATTTTGAGGCTGTTTCGAGACTGAGACTGAAAAGATATTGAATTTTACATCGCTTTCACATGTTATTTCATTGTTTATTGTATTATTTCACTCGGTTTTGTCAGTTCTTAGTACTAGTGTATATCTGGTTAGATCTGACCATCGGTATAGCAATACTTTATGGCCATTAATTCTTGTTTTTTTGTCAAATAATAATGATAGCACGATATTAAAACAGTTCGAAATGTTAGTTTTCAGTCAATTCGTATGATAATCATTTTCTTCCTTTTGGGCCTTTCCTTTTTTGTTTTCCTTTCGTTTGAACTGGGTTTTCAGACTTTTTTGATCCCCTAGGTCGTTCTTTATCACTAACGTCAAAATCACTACTTTTAAATAGTTGAAGTTACTGCTGCATCGTCATATATTTCTGAAATGTTTAATGAACTTCGGCAGCAGAGCGTTTCATGATTTTTTATCGAAACGGTTTTTTATCCTTCTGTATTGATTAAAACTCTCCTAAGCCCTTGTTGGTGCAATGGTTCAGGCGACAGGATGATCCCCCTACTGTTGCAACAGTCGTGGGTTCGAATCCTGCAGGGTATGGATATACTTTATGTTTGCGATTGTAATTGCAAGGAATAACCATCTCAGTCATGCGAGTAACCAGGCTGAATAAGACCGGATGTCTCCGTGATGGTCTCTAAATTGGTCACTGGCCAGTCGGTAGACTGATGACCGTGGCTCGAAGCCCACGTTATACAGTGGGCCCAGTCCAAATAAACCCTCGTTGGTATATTGGAGACTAAAATATATCTAAAAACCACCCTAAAAGATATATATTGCTAATGAAATAGGAATATGTCTGTATACACTAAATAGCTCAATAATACTAAATGGAAAACTCATATTTTTTGTAGAAAAATATCAAAACAATCGACTTTAAAATATAAGTTAGGTTGTTTACCAGTCGGTTATGTTAGTATTTCGTATATCCAGCAAAAGATATCGTTGATAAAAACACATTCAAGCAGTTAATAGAAATCAGATTGAGCCTAATGTTTAGAATGTACCAAAAGTAGAAATAATTCAAACTTAGGATTGATATTAGTGATTAGTGTTATGGAAATGGTGGAAATATTTTCTCTCTTCGCTGACAGTCCCCAAAATTATGAATGGAGTTTATCTATGAACAAAAGGCTTTTTTAGTCCAGAATCATATTAATAGATAAAAGAATCATTTTAAGTTACATTTAAGTATGTTTTGAATGTTAGTGAATGTGATATAATTGTAGATTTTTTTAAATTTGTCTTTTTATTTAATTAAATTTTATTATTTTGTTACTAGTCGTAATCTACAATTTGCCTTTAGAATAGCTTATATCTAGGAGGACCTATCGGTCCTAAATCAGTCTCTAGTCTAACGATGTTACATATTAACACTGCTGTTTTTTTACTAAATGCACCTCCCTACACTACACTACACAAGATAATATGGTTTGATTCTTTTGAATTTGTGTCCTATTCTGATGTTACTGTTTAAGTTATTACTTACTTTTTCAATTTTTACTTTCCAGGTTTGGGTTCAATTATGTATATTGTGATTTTTGGGTTGTTTCTTTGTTATTGTTTTCAACAGCTAGAATCGCAGTATAATCAACAAATGTAGCTACCGTGATATTTCCGTTGTAGCTTGACATGTAGCACACCTGCTTTAGCCTCTTTTATTTCAGTGCAGGCTTCCTCTTGTTTGACTCTAAACATTCTGACTCTAACGTAAGGTTCTGATAATTCAGAGTGTTGCTTCAGTGCCAAACCTTAACGAAGGCTTGTGATACATCTAGTACATAGCTGAACATATTTTTTCTATCTTCATAGGCTTTTTCAATGACGGTTTTTATACTATACACCTGTTAAATTGTTGATTATTTGTTAATAACGCCAAACTGGAATGCTGGACTTACTTTTTCTGTTGTTTCTGTTCGGTGTGAATGATAAAATATTAAAATGACAAATAGCGATCCATGAACTGATTGAACAACCTAGTAGGTTTAGCTTGAACAAAATGTTATTATATCACAAGACAATTCACCTACCAGCCTAAGTTAGCTAGTGTAAGTTAAAAGTGATTTAGCCTAGGTTTAATGCTCTATGCTTTTGCAAATACAGGCGACCACACGAATTATAATCAATAAATCATATAATATAAATGATAATTTAGAATTATTACGGTATAATCAAGTTATTGTCATAACACTCACGGTGCGACTATTTTATTGTCCATTTGGCCACTTATGATTCACCACTATGGCCTCTACCTCGATGACCGACTATAATAGGCCATGGTGCATTCGAGGCGGTCGGTTTGTTCACAAAAATGTCTTATGGTCACTCGAGTGGAACTCTCGTCGTTGCCGTCATTCAGTAATGGATTCAATCATTAATGTATTCATGAAAAACGATCAGAAAAAAGCAAAAAAATGATTGGAAATTATCTTAATCGGGGACCGAGGATTACCGCTCGAATTTGGAAGTGTCGGCATTGATTGGATTTTCGTTGTTTTGAAGTTCTTTTCAAGATTTTTATTATTTGAGTGTAACATTTCCGCTATAATGATGCCTGTATGCTTTTTTAAAAATTTATAAAAGCGAATCAGGTGAAGACATTTTTTAAATTAATAAAATACTAGATTGTGAATAATTTTCCCCACTTTTCAATTGAAATTTAGTTTATAACACATTAATATGGTAACTAGGGCGCATATTAAAATAATTCGACACTGTCTTTCGTGGTGTTTTTTTTGTTTTTTCTGTTTATCAATAAATATCTTTATCTTCTGTAAAATATATCTGTTTCACTAATTTTTATATTTAAATCGTTCAAAAGGTCATTGGTCATCAACTTTTTGGCCAATTTTGTATCATAATTCTGATGTGTTACTGAACTTTTTATATAGTTTTTGATGCCCAAAATTTCAGTGAAAATATTACACAGACTAAATCAATCTCCGCTAGTCAACAATCTCTTACCTAGTACAGAATTTATTAAATAACTTGTTATTATTACTATTTTTTTATACGATAAACAATAAGTTCTAATTTTTTTTAAAAATGCATCTACCATTTTGATTGAACCCATCTAGAACATATATATTGCTATACAGAAATATTTGTCAGAGACTCTTTAACTTCAAAACTAAACGGGATTAATTAAAAGGTAATAAGTGTGTACAAGGTTCACTGCATGTGTGAGAAAGTGTATATTAGAGAAATTGGGAGGATGATAACTGCACGGTCCGGGCACAAGGCTACTTTGCGAGCCCATTCCTTCCAGTTTTTAATTATTTAACTAACCAATAAAGTAGCAGATAGGGACCCTTATCGACTGATCGCTCAGCCGTGAGTAAATATGTCATGGGGCCTGATCGGGAGAGTTTCAGTATCAGAGCTTGCGCCCGGAAGATGTGATCTATAACGATTGAGAAACTCTATAGTCAATAATCACATGACATTATTATTGTAATTAATAACTTCATTACCCTTGCTGCAAGAAATAGTGTGTCCTAAGAATTGTTGTCCTAAGAATAAAAATATATTGTAAAGGTATATATAATTGTTCTTTAAAGGAATTAAATTGCACATTTTGAACTGAATATTATTTTAGAACATTTTTTAAATTAATTACATTAGATATGGTAAGTACAGTCTGAATATAGAACTTAATTTATTACTATAGTTCTGTGTTACACAAGCAAGGTGTTATTAATACATCAGCACGTATTTCCCATTTTAAAATAAAATTAAACTGCTTAAGATAAAGCTAAGAATACACATTATACAAATTCATGTAGTTTAGTTCGCTTCAATCTCCTAATTTTTTGCAAGAATCTGCAAGAATCTTGCAAGAGTGTTGTCCAGTAACTGTATTGCTTCCACGTTGCTGTGATTTAGCAACCTTATTTCAGGTTTTAAAGCGATATCTTGAATCAATTCGTATATCCATTTGATTTTGAGGTCATCGCACAGCTATTCGTTGATTACGTCGCGATAAGCATTGGTAATTAATCGTAGAACTTTGTTTTGGGTGCATTGGATTACTAATTGGTTTGATGTTTTAGTGTTTTTGGCTTTACGATTGATTGATAAACCAATCTCTTTTATTTAAGATCAAGTTCAGAGTATCGTCCGAGTAAGCAGTACAGTTGCTTGACTTTGAGTCTTAACTGCTGTGCTGCCTGTCTAACATGATATTTTCAATTTGACCTACCATCGAGATGTATGCCGAAGTATTTAGCTGATTGTGCTTGAGAAGTCGGACATCCGTCGAGCTGTATTTTCCAGTATCTATTTCAGTTGTAGATATTCTTGCCTGTTACTTGTGCATTTTCTACAGTCTGAGGAAGAGATATATCTTTTGCTAAGGTACTGTT
The DNA here is from genome assembly GCF_030347505.1 of Rhynchophorus ferrugineus. Lineage (NCBI taxonomy): Eukaryota > Metazoa > Arthropoda > Insecta > Coleoptera > Curculionidae > Rhynchophorus > Rhynchophorus ferrugineus. The sequence continues at coordinate 36,663,296 of NW_027472585.1, read as the reverse complement.
TGTTTTATTGTTGAGATATCAGCAGTATAGAGCAGATACAGGAGTGGTCCCGAGACAGTACCCTGTGGACAGAATATTATATCATGTGTTGCTTCAATGTGCCTTCTGTGCCTTCAATTTCAAATAGGAATCGACAGTACAATCCAAAAAAATCTCAAAACCAAGTGTCTGGTCAACTAGTATTCAAATAATTTTTGTTAAGTTCCTTTTTTAAGTGTGTCTATATGTTTTCTATGTGTCTGTCTATAGCTCATATAATGTCGTACATTATTTTTAAAAGCCAATCAACGAAATCTTTTGTTTAAAGAGGCCTTTAATAGGAGTTTAAAATCAGTAAGTTCTTCGTAAGATGAACTCATTTGTTAGGTGGACGCTCTATTATTTTATGGTGAGTTTTTGCTCAAACACCATATGTCAGCATTTTGTAAATTAAACTGCCATGACGTTGTTGATAAACATCTACTTTAAATGGTATTTTCTTTCGTATATATTTTTTATTCCCAATTGCATCATATTAGAACTAAACATAACAATAGTATCATCTTTGAAAATATATTTTGCCCCTATTATAGAATACACACGTTTTCGAAATGGCTATGGGATAATAAAGTAATGAACGGGTTCAATCCGCTATCGTCCAACCGTTACAAGACATTTTCAACGATGAGTAATGAGCAGCCTGAACTTCTCCAATCCGCGTGTTGGTTCCGAATGTGCCTGAAAGTTGGATTGGCTTTCTTCTTTCTTGGCTGGTTTTTTTTTACCGAAGAACACGAAAGGAAGGGAAAAAAGGAAGAAACGCCTCACACACACTGGACGGACGTGGACTACGAGTGTACCTTTGCGGACGAAATTAAAGCGCGTTTGATTAGACATCGATCAATCAAATTGATACGTTAACGTTATTTTTTATGTTACGTATTCATTGATACTTAGGTCACTTTTTACAGCTTTTTTATAGGTTTCCCTGTCGACTTTAAAATATATTTTTTTAATAGACATACTCTATTGGTTTTTATAGATTTAGATTCAAGAATTTTGACCATATAGCACGTGTAAAATAGCAGTGAGCAGCAAATTTAGACGGGCTCTAATGGAGAGCTGCAAATGCTGTTTGTTAGTGATAACTATTAGAAGTTGATAAAGTGGAGATGATAATAAATAACAGTAAAAGTTCTAAATTAACGGACAAATTTGATGTGATAACATTGCGACGTTATGCCGTCATAAATTTTGATTTTGTGGGTTCACTTCTATTTTAGATGGATTGTAAAAAGAAATGTCTACTATAGTCTATCCAAGGTAGCAGTAAACTTACGTCATCAATATGTATAATGCACCTATTGCAGTTTGTAATTCCTTGTTAATACTTACGATATTTTCCTTCTCATTTTATTCCAGTTAAAAAGAGATACAATGCTGTCTGATAAGTCCGAACATGTAAACATATCAGCCTGCAAAAGACCTTCGGGTGTCAAATGTTTGCAAAATTCTTCAAAACATTAGTGATAAGTTAGTTAGATTAGTATAGTTATAAATAGATAAGTATAGTTAGATAAGTATAGTTATAAACCGGAAAACGTTGTTTTGGCGCTTTGCTTGTTTTGATAAAATTACTCTGGTTCAAAAAAACTTTTTACTCTGGTTTGCCGAGGCCAAATAAATAGTCACTCAGAGACAGATTACATCTCTATTGAAAAAAGGTAAAAGTTAGAATAATATTTGATTAAGTTTTGTATATCGTAATATTTTTTAATAAATCATTGGAGATATATTGTTCTTCACGCTAGAAACAAAAAAATCCCAACAGGTAGTTGGCAAAAGCTGTAGTTATGGATTGGCTTGCAAAACATAAATTAAGTTTTGAAGATACGATTTTAAAAAATTAAGTATTTCAAATTGTCACTTGGTAAATATAAAGGAAATGTTTAATTATGTTTTATGTAATTTACTTTTTTAGCAATAAGCTTAAAAAAAGATACACAGTAGATATGGCCACAGAACGTCTTCCTCCCTATCAGTGAATATTCAATCAAATCGAATTGTTATCGGATTTGGAAAAACATTACTATTACTTTATTAATTTGGATATGTGGAAGGCGATACACTCTCTATAATCACCCTATCATCCCCCACACCGACACACAGAAGAAGGTATTGAAAAAGGGCGGAATTATGAACTAGTGTTGGACTCGAAATTAACAGCTTTATTATTAACTAACTAAATAGTGGCTTAGAATGTGACAGTGAAAAATATAGATATATCGATATATAGGAGAAAAAAAAATTGCAAGAAGTATAAAAAATATCAATATTATACAAAAAATTGAAATTGAAAAGTCCCCGGCCTACCGTAGTAAAACACATTTTTTGGGCAAAATTAGTTTTTTTATTCAACATAATTCCTTATAATACACTGATTACAGCGGTCCTTCAACTTTTCGATACCATTTTTGTAACACGATTTGTCCTTTGCTTCAAAATAGGCCTCAGTTTGATGAATACGGTGGATAATTCGAAGCCCAATTCATGGATTTTTGCCATCGTTTTCACTGACTTGTGACACTGTGCATTGTCTTGGTGAAACAGTACTTCAGCGATTTCGTACTTCAAACGATCCAGTAACACCATGTAATAGTCGGTGTTGATGGTCCTTCCTTTTTCAAGGTAGTCAATGAAAATTATTCAATGCGCATCCGAAAATAGAGACGCCATAACCTTACCAGTCGATTGTTGCGTTTTCCCGCGCTTTGGAGCGGGTTCATCGTAAGTAGTCTACTCGGATGATTGTCTATTGGACTTCGGAGTGAAATGATGGAGCCATGTTTCATGCATTCTCACATATCGACGCAAGAACTCGGGTTTATACGCTTGATCATCTTCAGACACCGCTCCGAATCATCAACTCGTCGTTGTTTTTGGTCAAAAGTGAGCTCGCGAGGCACCCACTTTGCACAGAGCTTTCTCATATCCATATATTCCTGAGTGATATGATGTACACGTTCAGTTGATAACTTTAGAGTGTCTGCGATTTCCTTCAATTTCAATTTACGGTCATTCAAAATCATGTTGTGGATTTTTTAATGTTTTCGTCGGTAACAACCTCTTTTGGGCGTCCACTGAGTTCACCGTCTTCGGTGATCATTTCACCACGTCTAAACTTAGCGTAGCAATCCTTGATGGTTGATTTCCTGGGCCAGTGTCTGGAAACTCGGCATCAAGCCAAGTTTTTGCTTCAACTGTATATTTTTCCTTCAAAAAGCAATATTTTATCAACACGCGAAATTCCTTTTTGTCCATTTTTTTTCTCAATATCAAAAGTTGCTTCACTCCAAATATTATAATTGGCAAACTAATGATCCGAGCTGTCAAATTTTTACACGCATCTTTTGAGAGTTAGTGCTAACTAAGAGGATATGGATATATGGATATGTGTCAGGCCGGGGACTTTTCATATGACTTATTATCTGGGATCATTATTCCATTCCCTTTTTCACGCTGCTACTAGCCTATTGAAAATTATTTTAAATGAACTGACCTATACAGCACAGGTATCAATTATTTTCGTCTTTTCCTGTACATCTGTTTCTGTTATCACGACAAAAATAGTCGAAGCGCGCCTTTAATTATCGATTGATTTCAGTTTTCAGGCGATAGTACCCATCGCTAAATATTATTGTTCTGCCTCTTAGTTTTTGTTCACCCCCCGTAGATGATCCCTCCGAACTTTTCGATACGACACCTCCGACGTTACAGAGAGTCGCGAGCGATCGCCGTCCAATCGAGTCGTATTCCACGCTCAACGGTCTCCACAAACCCGTTGTAAAGTTTCAGTTTACCTTGAACGCTGTTGTGGTGTCGGTCAATCGCCGCCATCGTCGTTAAAAGACGCGTTATACGTTCAAATAGACGCCGTTTCTCCCTCATCCCCCCGCCCGCGACACATCCGAATATCGTTTGTTTTTGTGTTTATCCCCCCGTGAACTGGACCGTCGTTTTTGTGCGTACACGTGCTCCTTTTTGGATTAAACCTCTGGATATTGTTCGTCGTATTGTTTTAAACGAAGGTAAGATCAACTATATAACGCGCTTCATCAAAAACTCATCTGTCGTTATCAATAATGTTTTAAATTTTAACAACAAATCACGATAAAATAATTAAATCTTCGCGCTGACGACTCTACAGACCTCTTGGTGCTGTTACGAAGCCACGCACCTGTTTCCGAACTTGTCGGACCTTTTCCCTCTCTGAACTTGTTCCGTGAGCTTTTTTCTCGGTCGAATTAGCGTCGAAGTTGAGCGCCCGTTATTACCGTCCAAAAATCCGAATAGAAGGCTTCCAGGGTTGTTATTTGTTCTAACGGACCAGAAATTAGCAATGCAATCCGTTGAAATAGATAAAGAATCAATACTTTCGCTTTTTTTGTCCCTATCCAGTTGCAGAACGGTTACATAAAATCTGATTATTAACTGAGACGTTTTTTGAAACAATATCGACGTTATTTCGCGGCGAATTCGAACGGTTCTTTTATTAACGACTCAATGGGGAATATTTGAATATAAATGAATTGTATCAGCGCTAATGCAACTTTCAAGTAGTTCGTGTTTATATCAAGTTTCAATTTCTGCGGAATATTTATGAGGATAGTGCAGATATCGGTTTTCTTTTTCGGAATTTGCAAGTGTGTCAGCGATGAGCTTATAAAATAACATGTATTTGAAGTTAGGTTATAAAAACTAAGGTAAGGCTCTTTGAAGTTAGATAATTAGTTTTTTTAATTTTTTTTATCTTTCAAATGTCTATTCTTTGTGCTTCATAATTATATTCGTCCATTTTTGCTGTCTCTGTGCTCGGTCTTCTATCTTCAGCCGGGCTTTTTTCTCTCTTCTGCGGCACCTCTTTTCGTCCAGGTTTTCTGAGGTCACACTATCTGATCTATTACTTTTTCTCTCCGTTCTTGCGTTCCAAGTTCCCTTTACCTGTCACTGATTCGATATTGATATCTTTTTTATATCTTTACTTCTCATTGTGATCCTCGTTCTTACATCTCAGACTCTTCAGAGATCTTGTGTCTGTCTAGTCTGTATCTTGCTCCTATCTCTCTTTGACAATAATTACGCCTCAAATGTTAAGGTTGGTCTATACAGATTTAGAATTTCGTTTTGCTTGATATTTCTTTTTTTTTTTAATAAATTTACTGTTTAGAGAATGTACAAATTCATAATTTTTCCTATTCTGGTATTACTATACCTTCAGATACATTAATTTCTGTGTCAAGATATTTAAATGCGGTTACTTACTATATTTTTTATACCTTTAATTTGGATATTTATTTCATTTTGGCTATTCCATCATCATAACTTTCGTTTTGCTTATATTCATTATCATTCTATATCATCTTAGTTTCTATTTATTCCCTTATTTTCTATTCCCTTATTTCTATTCTCGATTCTATTCCATATTTATTAATATTATATTATTTAAAATTTTAGGAAGACATTATTAAATTTATCAACCTTCGTATTTATTAATCTAAGATATCTACGTTCACATATTCACCAGGGGAAATCAAAGAATGTTAGATTTTTTATAATTTATTATAATGCATGTTTTTATTATTATTACATATACATTTTTATTTACGATATCTAATAGTACTTATATAACCCGAGTAATTATTACTGCTTGTTGTAATTGTTATTATATAATGGTTTAAGAACGCTGTAATTCAATTATATAGATATTGCTTATTTAACTTTTATGCGCTTTTTCAATCTGGAATTTATTAAAAGTACTAAATTAATTATTAAATTAAAAATATTAAAATCAAATAAACTTTGATATTCTAAGGAACCAATCAATTTAAAAACTCTTTTTTTAAAATCTGTTGACGCATAATATAAATACGTTGTATTATGGCATAATTGCATATTTTAAAGGAGATATATTTATTTATTTATGTTATAATTTAGCTAACCACGAACTGTTGCAGAGGAATATAAAGAAATTATTTTTTTACCGACCCAATACACGCATGAAGTCCTCACCGAACATTTTGTCTTCGGGGCACCTGTGTGTTAGGTCATTTCCGTCTTTATATTTCATTCGGTGGTCTTTTCTTCTTCCATTTAGTACAGGTCTAAACATTTAACCGCCTTCAAGCTGTCGTGGTTTAATGCTAGGGGGAACTTTTTGTTCGTTTTTGACATTGAAATTTCGATATTTTCGTTTAATACAGATGCAAATTACTTCAAGCTACATTAATAGTCAGAAATATAGCGACGTAATAATTTTTTGGTGCGATTTTGCTGAAAATTGTTTTGAAATTCCTCTAGAATCAAGACTTTCGCTATTTTTTACCTCTTCAATTACAATCTCATTACATAAAACTTGGTTTCGAACCAAAACAATATCGGAATTTTATTGGGTGGCTAATACTTTTAAATAATTTCAGCCTTTTATTGGTTTCTTGTAGTGTATGTTTTTTAACCCAGTTTACACTACGATATGTTGGTGTCAAATCGCTTCTCTAATAAATACATTCTATGCTCTTATCTTGGAACTTGCATAAATAGAAAACTGGAACTAGTGTGACAACTATTCTTTTGTAATTGTTTTTGGAAGACTTAGGCTTGGACCTACTTTGGATTCAACAAGACATGAAAAAAGCAATTTTAAGATATCACATTTAGTAACTATGTTACTAGTATTTTTGTTAAGTAAACAACTCTCATTTGGTGTTGAACCGTTTTTTATGAATATATGTTTAGGATCTGTATATAATATACTCTATATATAGTTTTACTCATTTAAATAAACAGTTATTTTAATAAATATATGTGTAGTCAATAAAGAAACTAAATTATGGTCTATCCTATAAAGTATTATTAAAATTCATTTTGACTATTTGATAGAGTTATAAAATTATGATAGAAATGTCTACATTATTATTTTTCAAAGAATATCCCCAATTTTAGTCTTATTTTCATATTTCTGACTGTATTTGAATCGAAAGCTTATAAAAAGCGTAGCTATATAAAAAGTATTGCTTTTTTTCAGGTTATTTGGTAAGAATCGGATGAACTAACAGTGAGGAAGTACAATATTGGGTTATTTAAGCAATTCCTTTTAAACTAATGACTAAACGTCATTACGTTGTAAAATCGATTTTTCGCGTATCCATTTCAACCGTTTTTCATTTATTACTTGATATAAATCCATATATTGCCATCGATAGTAATTTCTTATAATCATTTCCTTTAGTCGGATCTCAGAATCATCATCATCTACCAATTACTCTGTATCTGATACTGTAGACTGTATCGAAATAACCATATCTAAAAGTCATAAAAAAGGATTACATTTTTATGTGATTTAACTGATTTTCTTGTTTACGTTTGCGTTGTTTGCTCATTGTTTATTTTTCAACATAAATTAAGCAATAACAGCAAGAATAAAGATAATCGTTTTAGTTTTATAAACATATTTTGTGGTAACTACAGATTATTCATAGATTTTGTAATTTCCTTTTATCCAAATTTATATCTTTTTGTGGAGCTTATAACTTTGTCCAGTCGACTTTTATCATATTTTCTTGTAGTTGGTATTCGACAGTATTGATTTTTTTTGTCATTTTGGTCGACTGTATTTACACCTGCTACGACCGTTATTTTCTTCTTATGGTTATGGCCATCGAATTTTTTATGTGTGTATTGGGCCACCTGTTTCCGAAAACCATTCCCGGGTTTGAGCTCAGTCCACGTGCTATTGTTTCAAATCCAATTCTGGTTAATAGCATTTCAAATGACTAGGAAGGCACAGGAATAAAACTGTTCTACTATAATTAAATCCGAAGTGAACCATTATTAATTGTTAATTATCAATGTGTTCAAGTGAAACATTTTTCGCATTACTCATAGATAATTTTATCAAATTCTTATCACTAATAAAATTGGGTATATATATCTGGCAAACGTATTGCTATATAGTTATTTTGTTTATATTTTTCGAGTTTTTTTGTAAATGAAATATTGTATTAATACATATTATCAATTAGTATGTGGATATTTTGTTTTGCTTTGATTTTAACTGTCAATAGTTATCAATTCATTAAAAATAAATTTTAAAAATTAGCAGTCCTAATTAAAAAAATGATAAAAATAAACAATTAGTATAAAATGAGTTTCCAAAACATTTATTAACACCTACGTTGTTCAACATAGCTTGCCATTAGATATGAATATGTTTTTATGGCTTGAAATGTATATGACAAATAATTCCATTATTTAATACATTTTCATACACTTATTCTGGTGATTTAATGGATTCGATTCTGTTGTTTGGTCTCTTAATTTAATTTTTATATTATGATACCCGAGAGTCCGGATAGTTGAGAGTCTACTATGTAGGATAAATATTGTAATAATTCCTATTTTTAATTTTTTGGTTTTTTTGATTTTGTAAATTAAAATTACTGTATTATTTGGTCTGCAACACAGTTTTTTACAACCAAAAAAATTCTCAATCGACTACCGGTACCCAAACCACTTCAGAGTAGAAGTGCAAATCCACACTATAGTTTGGAGTCTTTCTTTTATTCAAGATGATGGTGGCGAATGGTGAGGAATTTAGAACATAGAATGTTTTAGCGCTATTTGTTATAGAAACCAACGGTTTTTAAACAACACGTTATAAAATGCTTAATAGTTTAACTGGTTTGGTTTGGTGATAATGGTCAATATTAAATATTACTTAGTTACTTAATAAATGAATAATCAGTAGTAAACAATGAAACAAACAAATAGAGAATTTTAAAAGTATGGTTTTATTATATGTGACATTAGATACTCTTCTTCTTCTACTAGAATTTTAATTTTAAATTTACATTTGTTGCTATTGTCCAGAATAAGTATACCAGTATGTATTTTCCAAATCAAAATTTTATTTAAGCTAAAGTTATGATCAAGACAGCCTAACTAACGGTTGTGTTGTTTGATTCGCTTCAATGTTCTGATTTCCTACGCGTTGTTTAGCAGCTTTGTTGCTTCCATTTTGTTATTTAGTGAATTTATTTAATGTTTTAAGACGACATCTTAGTTAAGTTACTAAATCCATATGATTTTAAGGTCATTGTGCAGTTCTTCGTTGTTTACGTAGCGATAAGCGTTGGTAACTAGTCGAAGAATTTTGTTTTGGCACTGTTGGATCACTAGTCGCAGTGATGCTTTAGCGCAACCCAATATTTGCCCGTATAAATTCAAATAGGCTGTATAACAGGTCAATTGGAAGTTCCCGGCCTACCATAGTAAAACACATTTTTTGGACAAAACACACATTTTCTCGGGTTTATTACGCTTGATCATCTTCAAATACTGCTCCGAATCATCAACTCGTCGTTGCTTTTGGTCAAAAATGAACTCGCGCGGCACCCACTTTGCACAGAGCTTTCTTATACCCAAATATTCGTGAATGATATAATGTACACGTTTAGTTGATATCCTTAGAGTGTCTGCTATTTAGTTCAATTTCAATTTTCGGTCATTCATGATTTTGTAGATTTTTTAAATGTTTTCGTCGGTAACAACCTCTTTTGGGCGTCCACTGCGTTCACCGTCTTCGGTGCTCATTTCACCACGTCTAAACTTAGCATACCAATCCTTGGTGGTTGATTTTCCTGGGACAGTGTCCGGAAACTCGACATCAATCCAAGTTTTTGCTTTAACTGAATTTTTTCCTTCAAAAAGCAATGTTTTATCAACAGACAAAATTCCTTTTTATAAAAGTTGCTTCACTCAAAATGCTATAATTCACAAACTAATGATCCGACAGCTGTCAAATTTATACAGGGATCTTTCGAGGGCTAGGGTTAATTAAAAAACATGTGGATTTAATTCTAGTGGCGCCATCTATGTCCCAATTTCTTTGATTTTAGGTCAATTAGAACTTTCTTCTGGCTAACCATCACAGTTCTTTGATGATGAGTCTAAAAATAATCTAATTAGACGAAACATATCTATTTACTTATGTTCTTAATTATTTATGCTTCGTTTTGTTATCTTAATTATAGCATATGTGTTGTAGAACTGTCATCATTCATGAATAGCTGGATAAATGAATTTGTATGAAAAAAAGAACAATTACCCAACCAAATTGATTTATGATTTCATAACTGAATTAGTTTCAACAATGAATACGAATGAGGCTTAATCACGTGCAGAATTGATAGATAAAAAACACATTGCATTAGTTTTTATGACACCATTATTGATTATTAATTAAAAATAGACCCATTATTCTTGCTTATGGTTTTCATAAAATTAAATGATAAGGAGGAATGATAATAAATCTCTTACATAACATTATCAAACCATCATTTGTTGTATTAATTAATTAAAATTGACGTTAAAATCTTGCAAGCTTATTCCAGTCCTTAGGTTAAAAGGAAATACATATTTTAATTGATCAAAAGATAATAAAAAGAATTTGTTGTAATGAAATACAATTTCTTCCAAGAACTAAATATATTATTTTATCTAGGCTAAGAGTAAATATTTTTGTCTTTTATTTAATTTAATAGTGAACTGATGGTGTCCATAATAAAACAAACTGTACGTATTACGTTGGTACCTCATGATGTGGGAAAAAATCAAACGTATCCAAGTATTTATGTGAATGGGTGCGCCACTATTTTATTTGTATACATTAAAACGTTGTATAATTATTTAAATCTAATGTAGACATTTTATTATTGTCTTACTTTGCTCTATGATATTATATACTTTATTATCTCACTAGATTATTAGCGCGCTTATTATTCATACTTGGAAATGTATAATAGTATTTTATAATTTTGAATATATTACCTGTCAATGGTGAGTTGATAAAGGCAAAGTATGTGTTTACGTGATTAATCTTCACACCTTCAAGTTTATTTTATGTATGTCAAAGTTAGTTTTATTAGCAATATCAATCAGAATGTAGTTATATGGATTTTTTTATCAACTTGAGTAAATAATTATATAGCATTACATAGTGGGAGTACTAATAAGGATTCTCAGTTTTTATCAATAATTGGATATCTATTGTGGAAAAAAGAAACTACGAGGGTTTCTGGTTACATTTTACCCCTAATGTTGAATGTTTAAAGAAAGACAACGAAAATGGTTTTACTGTTTTTTGAAGTATTTTCCGTGATGATCAATACGATTTTGCGTATGCTTGAATCAATCTTAGTAATACTTTTCGCACCCTATTGAGGTACCTCTAAAACATAGTTTCTGAATGGATCAACGATATCAACGTATAACCGGGGTCAACCCAATCCATCAATTCGATATTTTGCCAGTCAAATAGGTGTTTTTTTCAGGCCAATATGTGAGATCTGGTATTGTCATGATGAAAAAGTTAGTCATTTGGAAATACAAGGTTAGGTCTATAAAAACACTTGTTAGTCAATCCCATCTATCAATTCGACATTTTACCAGTCAAATAGGTGTTTTTTTCAAGCTGATATGTGAGATCTGGTATTGTCACGATGAAAAAGTTAGTTATTCTTATGAAATACAAAGTTATGTATATAACAATACTTGTAGGTTTTCATGGATTTTGTGTCATGTGGTATCAGTTTATCAAGTTCCGTGCTAGCTCTCGAAGAGAACGGTCGTGTCCGGTCCGCCGAACCTACCTGCGCTTCCGAGAATTACCCGAAACTTTCCCTAAGACGGTCGACCCGTTATCACGTTCCACCAGTGCCTACGTAAAAAAAAAAGCGTCTGTAAGCGCCGAAAAGGCGTTTTTACAGACAAGGCAATGGCGTCATGTACGTCAGAGCCGACGTCGCCTCCTGAACATAATCCCAGTGTTTCAAATTCAAATGGACCATCTTCAGAAGACAGCCGAGAAGTGCTTATAACGGAATTGAGAAAACAGAACGAAGACCTGCGAAAGCAGATAGCTGACCTTAAAACGTTCGCAAAAGCCCAAACAGACGCCCTGAACAAACAGACGGAAAAGCTGGAAAAGAGCGAAAAGGCTTCCGAAGAGCTCAAGGAAGAAATAAAAACTCTCACAGCTACGATAACACAATTCATGAAGCATCAAAGAGATGCCATGGAAGTAAAGATTCCCGCTGCCATAGAAATTCAGTCCCAGACACCAGCTAAACCGACACAACACTTAGACCAAACTGAAGACTCAGAAGACGGTTTCACCTTGGTGGGAAAAAGGAAAAGAGGGCCCGTCACTCCACCTCAGGAAAGCCAGCTGCCGAAGGCCGGCAACAAGGGAAAACAGGCTCCCAAATCACAACCCAATCCGGTAGCCAAGCCAGCCACTAAATCTACCCAATCGAAAGCCAAGGCTAACGTACAGCCTTCGATTACAAAATTTGCCACCAGACCAGTGCAAAACAAGCCGACCACCAAGACGGCCCCACAGCCAGTACCGAAACAAGTTACCACAAGACCAACCCAAGACCAGCCTGCGCAGGTAAGTAGCCAGGTCACTAAACAAGTCTTAACCTCCACAGCAAAAACAGTGCCAACCGTTTCGGCGACTGTTTCTCAAAGTCCCCCAAAGGAAAAAATTCCGCCTATAGTGCTCCGTGATAAGAAGAGGTTCATGGAGCTCATTAGAATTACTAAGGCACAATCAATAGACATTATAACCCGAAATAAAAAGGACGGCATTTTCTTATTCGTCGCCACAAGCGACAATTACCGTAAACTTACTACCCTGCTCGAGGAAAGGAATTACCCTTACCATTCCTTCTGTCATCCGGAGGAGAGAGCATTCCGGGTAATAATAAAAAACATCCCAGAATCACTCTGCATTGACGAAGTACGTGAACTTCTCTTTGATCAAGGCTTCCATCCCAAATTTGTGCAAAGATGGAAATTAAAATCCGGGATAGAACTACCAATTGTTCAGGTAGTTGTCCCTCGCGAAGAGCGACAGATCATATATATGACCAAACTCGGCGTCATCACAGTGAAGGTCGAGGTCCAGAGAGGAAACGGCCAGCCAGTGCAGTGCTTCAACTGCCAGCTTTTCGGGCACTCCAGCTCATATTGCCGAGCCCCCCCACGGTGCGTCAAATGTGCCGGGCATCACGACACTAGATCCTGTACCAAAATCCCAGAAGCACCTCCAAAGTGCAGCAACTGCGGTGAAACTCATACCGCAAACTTCAGCGGTTGCACCTGCCGTCCTGCTCCAAGAAAACCAAAAATTCCGACCGAAACCAGACCTCCACAAGGTTCTGCATGGAGTAACCAAGGTGGCAGAAAGCTAGCCCAAAAATTAGCCAGCGCTACCCAGCCTGCTCCAACTCAAACTCCTGCTCCAACCAATACACCGGACCTTAACTCCACAATGCAGGCGTTTACTGACCCGCAGGCTTTCCTACAAGTGATCGCCCTGGCTCACCAACTTGCTCGTCTTTTTCCAAATGTCGCCGCCTAAGCGGCAACACTTACCTGTCTCTATAACTTTCAGCAGCCTTTAACTCTTCGAAATGGCTGTTCCGAAATCTCTTATACTGATGACATGGAATGCAAATAGCTTACGCGGAAAGCAAGCGGAATTGGAGGACGTCATAACATTCTATGACGTCGACATCGTGCTCATCCAGGAAACTTTCCTGAAACCTTCGCATCGTCTCTCTTTCGAACACTTTTTTGTCTACAGAAACGATAGAACTCCGGGTCGAGGCGGTGGAACCGCCATTCTCGTCAGAAAAGGAGTCAAACACGAGCTCCTTCCATCGTTATCAGTAAACAACTTCGAAACAACCTCCATTAAAATCGATATCCAAGAACGCCCCTTCGTGATTACATCCCTGTACAGGAAATCTTCTGCATTCAACTATGCCGAATACCGATCACTCGTCGAAGGAAAATTTCCGAAAATAATAGGTGGCGACTTCAACGCCCACCACCCCACCTGGGGGTGCTCCAGAGCGAATCCCGCAGGTAACGCCATCGTAGCTCTAAGTGCAGATCTGGGCTACGGTCTTGCCTTGCCAGATGAACCCACCCATCACCCTAGTACAGTCTCTCAAGGCGCAGCAAGAATCCTTGATTTCTTTATTCTTCAAGACGTAAATCGCGATTCCGAAGTTCGAGTCCTTGACGAACTAGACTCTGATCATCGTCCGATCCTTCTCAAACTCGGAAACTGCGCCACCACTCAAGTCCCACTAACAAGATTCAGGAAAAAAACCGACTGGAAAAACTACCAATCTCTTCTCCTGAAATCCGATCCAATTCCGAAAATTAACACACCAGAACACCTCGAGGAAGCCGTACTCAAGCTAACTCGCGATATTCAGTCTGCTCACGAATCTTCCACAGTCAAAATTTCATCACAACCCCAGCCGTGGAAAAACAATCTTCCCGCTTCTCTTAAACGTGAAATTCGCATCAAAAACGGTTTATGCAGATTAGCTCGATTCACCCTTGATGCTGCAGACAAAAGGGAGGCGAACAGAGCATGCAAGAGGGTAAGGGCGGCCGTCTCGACTTGGCGAGCAATGAAATGGAACTCATTTCTCGCGGACCAAAGGCTGGATGGCCCCCCTTCCTTCTGGCGTGTCTCCAAATGCCTCGTGGGGAAGACGCACAATGTCATCCCTCCCCTGAAGTCAGCGGTTACAGGAAATTTTGCAGTCACTGACCAAGAAAAAGTCGAGCTCCTTGCAGAGACCTACGAAGCTCAAATGAAATGCCTCCCACCCGCACAGAACACTAAAACTAAAGACATTGACACTGTCATCAACGAATCCAACTCCGTCAAAAGACCAGTAACCCCCGCCTTTCTTCTCAACCATTTTGCATCTCCAAAGTCTCTACAGACTATGATCGGCAAACTTCAAACCAAAAAATCTCCAGGTTTCGATGGAATATCGATTACCCAGTTAAAAAAGCTCCCGCATAAGCAACTCGCAGAACTGGCAAACATTATTAACTCCATCATGAGACTGCAACACTTCCCGGCGTCTTGGAAACACGCACATATAGCGGTTATACCCAAGAAAGGAGCAAAATCATCTCCATCTGATTACAGGCCTATCAGCCTTCTCAGCGCCATTTCGAAGCTTGCCGAGAGGGCAATACTCTACGCTCTCAACTCTTTCACAAAGGAAAACAACATCATCCCAGATGAACAATTCGGCTTTCGCGCTCACCACTCATCCGTCCATCAAGCTTCCCGTCTAGCTGCACACATCCATCATGCTCTTGACCAACGTAAAAAGCTTGGAGCAGTTCTTCTGGACCTAACCAAAGCCTTCGACAAGGTCTGGCACGACGGATTGTTCGCAAAGTGCGTGCGGTTAGGCCTCCCAGAAGACCTAACCGCTCTCATCAAGTCCTATCTCTCGGACAGATCTTTCCAGGTCAAGATCAGGGCGTCACTTTCCAGTCGTAAACAAATCGATGCTGGCGTACCTCAAGGTTCCCCGCTGGCCCCAGCCTTATTTAATCTCTTTATTTCAGATATGCCGAGAAAAGAGCATATTGACGTCGCCTTTTACGCTGACGACACTGCTTTCTTCACGGCCGCCAGGTTCGAAGTTACAATTCATGAGCGTTTACAGAAGCAGCTCGATCATGCGGTCAAGTGGTTCAAATTCTGGAGGTTGCAAATCAACCCCCTGAAAACCCAGGCCATCATTTTCAATAAGAAGCGTTACGCACTGCGCGTCTCGCAACTTAAGATCGACACCGCAATAATTCCATGGCTGGATAACGTCACGTACCTAGGTCTTCACTTCGACCGGCGGTTCGGTTGGCATTCCCAAATCCAGAAAGCAATCCAAAAAGGTTCGGGGATAGCAAACCTGCTATCTCCTCTGATCTGCCCTTCTAGCAGGCTTCCCATCTCCATCAAATGCTTATTTTACAAGATGTTAATTCGGTCCGTACTCCTCTACGGATCTAATGTCTACTTCAAGTTTGTTACACCCAACCAGGTCAAACGGCTTCAAGTTTTCCAAAATAAGCTCCTCAGGAGAATATTAAACGCTCCATGGTTTGTCAGAAATAATCAAATCCATAGGGAAACTGACACTCCAGAAATCAAGCACTTCATATCTCAATCATTCCACAAACAACAACTCAGCTCAAGTTTTTCTGAAAACGCGCTTGTTCGCGAGCTGGTCGACATGCTGGGAGCTTAGCACCGCGTCACCGCTAAGCTCTCCCCCTTTTCCAGGCTGAAACGACCTCATCCGTCGCTACAGTCATAACTTTTGCCCCCATACAACAGTACCCAGTTGTGTGTTAACTCAGGTTCGCGAATCAATAGAATCGCCGGGCTCTCGTGCCCAATAACGGCTGCCCGATCAGCGGGTGCCATATCCCCAAATTTAATGCAGTAGCAGTAGTGATCCACAGGGGTCAACTGTGAGGCGGTTTCGGTTTAGTGTATTGGTAAGCCCAGAGGCAGTCCCACATAACCCGGTCCAACTTGTCACTCCAGGGCAAGTCTCCGCGACCAGGTATGCGTCATGCATTCCACCGCCTGGTTTTTAGGCCAGAACAAAAAAAAAAAAAAAAAAAAAAAAAAAAAAAAAAAAAAAAAAAAAAAAGGTATCAGTTTATCATGTTTATATTTCCTTTAACAATCATTATTTTAATATTCATTCTGTTTTCCCATTGATTAATATTAACATTAATATTGATATTATAATAGTTTTAATTTGGTAAATAATCTGAAAGAAACAGCATATTGAATTTATTTATTACTAATATATAATTATATGAGAAGGTTTAAAAAGTTCCCAACAAAAAAAATATTATTAATTTATTAGAAATGGATTAATACTTACAAGTTTAAAGGTAACACTTTATTTATTTTATTGATATCATACGTATATTTCCTTGTATCAACTTAACATGTACAACAAATAGACTCATTGATAAGAATAACCGGAATGTTTTAGAACATTTTTACTCTTTGTGATTCCACAATCTGCGCTATAGGCAATAAGTATTTTTATGTCTATATTATATATACATGGCATGTAGAAAATCACTTCATTAAGCGATCTCCTGTATAAAATATTATCTTAATTAATTTTTTATTCTAAAGCTTATTCTAAAAATTATTCTATATATGTCCAGTAATCAGATCAGGCGGTCTTAAGCGTTTTAGTCTACGCACTTCACTATCACGTAGCATATTTAGCTGGTTAGCGAGTATGTTGGGATGCACAGACACTCTTTCGAAGTACTTCACATAAACACGTTGAATTACACTCGTTATAGGTTCAAGAGGAATACCGCGTTGTATCACTTTATTTGAAATATAGAACGGAGCATCAACAATGGCACGCAACACCTTATTTTGGAACCGTTGAATAATGAATATATTATATTTGCTAGCGGTACCCCATTGTTGGATTCCATATGACCAAATAGGCTTGAGTATAGACTCATACAGCAATATCTTATTATCTTATGATAACTTATATTTGCGCCCGATGAGCCAATACATTTGATATAATTTAAGTCCAAGTTGCATTCGTTTAGAGAGTCTGTGCTTCTTCCAGTTTAAGCGTCGATCTAAGGCATATCAAGCTATTTAACATGCTCTGCTTGGGGGAGTTGACGATGATTAATATTCACTGGTGGACATGTTCTTCTACGCAGCTTCTATTCAATACATTAATTAACGTTACATGGGTGAATTTTGTTTCATTGTGTGACTGGATCTTCATGGGATGCTAAGATTGCTGTGTCGTCTGCGTATGTTGCCACAGTAGTTGTTTTTGTGGTGGGCAGATCGGCCGTATACAGAAGATACAGTACTGGACCCAGTACACTACCTTGCGGAACTCCTGAATATATGGGATTAAATTCTGTATGTTCATGGCCTTGATTTAAAATAAAATGTCTATCAGTGAAGTTTAGTTTCTCGAAAACTTTCGAGATTATCGTTGATAAACTTATAGGCCGGTAGGTCACATCTTCTGGTATTTTTCCTGGTTTAAGAATCATTAATATTTTAGCTACTTTTCAGAGGCTAGGGAAGTAATTAATTCGTAGCATAGCATTAAATATAAATGTTAATAGGTGTATACTCTTTTCTGATAATTCTTTTAACATTTTACCAGTAATTAAGTCATAACCAGGAGCTTTTTTAATATTAATATGTCTCATTATTGTTTGTTTAACTTTTTTAACCATTAATTCCTCGTGCGGTAAGTCCATTTGAAATGGCGCATTTGAAATTTGAAAAATATAAACTGAATATTATTGACATATGTTTAATCTCTATGAAAACATCATCATTCATAGCATAACTCCTAAGTAAATACATGTTTTCTTCAGGTGAATTATAACTGGAGCTGAATTGATTTAACATAATTAGTTTAACTAGGTTTAACAGTATTTATTAGTCGATCAAAAACAACAATATATCTAGGATTCGAATTTGTATTTGTATTTTTAAAATTTTTGTCGACATTGTTTCAAAATTGATATAATCTGAATATTAAAACCGTATTATACTACATTGTTATGATGTGGAATATGTTTTATAACCATAATATTATATAAATATCCACAATTTCACGCCTTGTGACTTGACGGTCATCTAAAACCATATCAAGTGTAATAATATCGTGTTACAGAATACGTTTCCTTGAGTAGCAGAACAAGAACGTTGTAAAATGTATTTTTTCGAGCAGCCTTAACAAAAGTACCCGTTGGAAAAGTGAAAATCATCAAACGAAGGAAGTTTAAAACTTTCATGTCTTAACGTTTGGCAATATTAACGGATATCCTGAAATAGTCGTGCGAAAAATTTCAGAGTGTCGTCATCGATCGCCAGAAAGACTTTTAGCAAGGTGCTGTTTTGAATTTATACTTTATATTATATGACTATGTTCGAAGAGGTGATTTAAATTATAGAGTTATTCAATATGCTCGAAATAAATTACTTTATTTCATTCATATTCAGTATAAAAATCATGATTATTTTTATTGTTGAATGCATTCTGATCAGCATTTGACATGGAAAAATAGATAGCGATAAAACGCAAACAGCTTGGGCTTAAACTAAACCAAATGTATAAAATGGCGTAAATCTAAATTATCATTAAATAACTAGGCTTTATATCAAGGCCGTAGAAGTCAATACTTATTCCTTGGTTATATGGTGTTTAAATGTATAGCATAATATAGTATATATAGAGTATTGTGTTGTATGCGTATCTAATCATTGCTGCAGATACTACGGCTTTTTCATCATTAGTACCAGGCGTGTCATTATTTAATTTCGTAACTAAACATTGAAAATTACTCTAGAAGGTTTAATCGTTAGAATAATGTAGTTTAATACTAAAGGGTGGATATAATTCCAACTTAATAAATAAATAAAACCTATTAGGACTTATGGGGTCACATTAAGTTATCGAATCAACTAATGATCCAAAAACACTGCCAAGACAAAGTTCTTCGGTTGATTACCAATGTTTATCGCTCCGTCTTTTATAGCCTGGAACTGCATGGTACCAATCCACCGGCATTGCCAACCTTTGTAATTGTTGGTGAATTCGTGGTGGCCTAAAGGGTCGTGGCGGTCGCCACATAACTCCCCTCCTAGTGGAACTACCGTGGAACGTACCTCTATGTGGTGCAAGTTCCGGAGTGCACCCGCAATCACGCAAACAAACGCCCGGGGACTGCTGATGAGATGGGGATCCCAACCTGAGCGAGGAGTTTTACGGGATCAGCTGCCATCGGAGTTGTAGCAGGACGTCGTTCGTCTTGGGGCGTTTAACTTTGTTTGAGGGTACCTATAAGTGTGTTACGTGTCCCGTTTCGTGATGCGAGGGTGTTCATGTGTTGATGGTATACATGATGGGCTTCTGTGGTTTTCGTCCATCAGGCTAGTCTCGTGGGATGTCGTCGACCATGTGATGTTGATGGGTTCACTTCCTCGTGCTATCCTTCCATGCATGTGTCAAGAACCTGTCGAGTGGCTTATGTCGAACTGATTTACCTGTTAGGCACTTTGATCACGTCGGGGTCACCAATTGTAGGAATGTTCGTCGGGTCGGTCAGTCGGTCGAAATGTGTGGCTGCCGTTGCGATTATTTGTCAGAACACTCACTACTATTTTTGGAAGCAATTTGCACGAGAACTGAAAACACTGGTTGAAGAAATACTGTTTATTTCAATTTATTTATTTTAATATTAAAATTATTTATTTCAATATTAAAAATTTCAATAAATTTATTTCAATACATGTGGTCGACGGGAGAATTGAAAGGATATTAGGTTAGGTAGAGGAAGTACGGTAGCGCTGTGGAAGTGGTACTATTACAAGGGGATGGAGAAAAGAAAAGAGAACGAGACGTCGTCGTGGTGGCCTTTTATAGCCTGGAACTGTATGGTACAAATCCACCGGCGTTGCCAACCTTTGTAATTGTTGGTGAATTCGTAGTGGCCTAAAGGGTCGTGGCGGTCGCCACAATCTAATGCCGTCTATTGGGCGTAATTTTAATCATAAAAACATAGAAGATATATTTTTCCAACAAGGTAGAGTTTCTCACTCTATATTTTTCGTATATTTCTTTTTTAGTTTGAGGAAATTTAGCTACTATATGTCATCAAGTATCACTTATGATACTGATCTATCCCATACTGATGACTTTTGATGGTTTAAATCTAATGTTTTGCACGTAAATAACTTGCGAATGAGTTTGGGTCACGGAAGTGATATAGCAAATCGTTTCTCCATTGAAACATCTTGAGCACCTAACGTACTCATCAAACGTTTTCTATTGTTCAGAATCCGTATTCGAAATAACGAAGACCAATATAATTCAATATGATACCACTATTGCTAGAAACTTAAGGAAGGAGTAAGTTTCCCAAAAATTATGTATATTTTGACAGAATACTGATGCTTTTGTTTATTCCTAATATTTATAAAAATTATTTTATACTAAATTGACACACCTAAACCATTTCATATGTTGCCATGTGTGATGTCAGTGTTATCAGTTAGTTTGAAAGGAAGTTTATTTAACTAAGTTATATAGGTCGCCTTCTTTTTGCTAAAACAAATATTTGGTTTCTGTAAACTAATCTCCCTAAATATTTGCGATATTATAATGAATACGAAAAGCCGGCTTGATAGCGGTTCTTTTCTGAAAGCATCATCATCATTACGCTGATAACCAGGCTGGAAGAAGAAAGATATCTCCATTATAGGTACCTGTAAGGAAAATATTTTGCTGTGAAGACATTTGATTGGCTCTTTGATAAAGTTTGGCACATGACTGCCCCCACATCCCGTTTAATTGACCAATAAAATTTAAGTAAAAAACAATTTAATTTCTGAAATAAATTTATTAAATAAAATTCAATGAATGATATAAATATAATCTGTAAAACTGCAAATTATGTGCAAAATACAAATATAGCATAAAAACAAATATATCTATTGAATATAAATATTATCATAAACAAAAAAAATTGGAACAAATCAAAGTCATCTCTTCAGTTTTTTCCCTTTTTTATATTTATTTAGGGCCATCAATATAATACGATCTATTAGAGTTCTCGCTTCTTGTTTTCTTATACTGAAAGTAAACTTTGGTTCTTTCTCTGTTAAAATTCTTTTAATTTTTTTATTCTTTTATATTTACCTGTTTTATCCGAAATTATATGGTGCATATTATTTTTAAAATTATATCTGAAAGATCATTAAATGGTGTACAATTAAAATGTTTTAAATTTACATTATTTTAAAGATGTTTGATTGAAAATATGTTATATTATCGACGTGGCAATATCGTGAGATAAAATACAAAATAAAGCTCAAAGAACTACTAACGTTATAATGAAACACTTTTCTGTGGTATATGATAATGCCTCGCCTCGTTTGTTCATATAGAAACATCTGTAATTGAAGGTATAAAGTGTAGTTGCAATTTCTCAACTCCTGGTAATACATCCCCCAATAGTATGGAATTGGTCCTCTTCACAATTTCCTAAAGGCAAATGAGATGAAAAAATTAACTTATAAGCGCTAGAAATGATTTGTCAAACATACTAGACAAAGGATGTATATTCTTTCTTCCATGAACTCTAATAATCCCCTAAAAATCCCAAATTATCTTGATTAAGCCAAGGTATTTATTCGTATAATGACACTTTTTTTTCTTTAATGAAATAAACCCCTTTAAGGTGATTAACAAATTTATTCTTATTTGAGCAATAACATTTAAGCAGCATTTAATTCCTGAATCGCTTTGCATCAAAATTCCTAGTGTATTGAACTTTCGTTAATACTCTCTTAAAAAGTTTGCATTCAGGAGCTATTATTTTAGTGGAATTTCAACTATCAAATAATTGACCCAAGAATAAAACTATATGGCCGTTTATATAGTTTCTTTCGGAAAAGAAATAATTTCTGAAATTAAAACATAAATATTTGATATTTTGTATGATTATTAATATGAATAAACGTACAACTTACAACAACAAAACACGCTGTTAAGATTATAAATTTCTTTGATTATTTTAACATTTTTTAAAGACTTCTTCGAGGTAAAACTATTCTGCATTTCTTTTCTATGTGTGAATCCGGGTACACAACACTTGCCAGATCGAGAATTCGCTTTACTTATTGTACTACTGTCTTATAAATACTAATAAACTAATAACTTAATCTCTAAACGGTATAAAAATCTAATTGTTCCTTAGGTTAGACACACTGAAAATGGCGTTTGAAACATATAAACAATAAGGGCGCTATAAGGACGAAGTGAAACAATCGCATCCCTTCGCGGCTTATAACATAGCGATTAAAGGAAGTAATAAGCTAAAGGTAGCGACATCTACATGTTGGACGTTGCTAAACATTTCCCCAAAATTTCCTATAAAGTTAAATCTGTATTTTTTTCATGGTCTCCAGTCGGTATGTCCGTTAAGCGATAGAGAGTTTCTAAAATATAAGTTGAAAATATTTATAAACCTAAAATTAGTCATTACTGTTCGTAACATAAGAGCGGATAGGAAAAAATTATAGAACATGGTGGTGATATCATCACAGTCTTCCAAGCACCATAACTTAAAATGACTCAACGATACATTATAGATTAGTATCTTGGAGTTTTTAGAACGAAGGAAATTTCGTGTGTTGTAAATAATTGTGATAAAAATATATTATTTATAAAATTATCAAATGTATTATTTATTATTTATTAAGTTTGTGATTATTGCGAATTTCTTCAATATAAAACAATTATATTTGGGTTTAAAACATAAGCTCATAAACAGTATTCATAAAATTATGAAATGTATTATTTATTATTTATTAAAAAGCACAATAATAAATTAATATATATGTATTATATATATTATAATAATCTAATATAATAATATATATTATGATCTCAACATGGTTTTCGTCACTATACGGTGTTTTTATCTGTCTTATCTGTCGCTGAATTTTAAATACCTCTCGATGAGTGTGTACACTCGAGTATGATTTACACATGTTCGTTTTATTGACGCGTTTCATTATTAAGGTCGTTTTAGCGTTCAGAGCGATTTCGATTAAAACAAATAATTAAATACCATCAGGTTTAAGCCATGTGTATATTTACATTTTATCAATTTCTTCAAATAATAAATAAGTAAAAAATTAGTAAAGTCTAACAAATTTAACCTTTAACTATATCATGCTTTATCAGGTGATTATTTATGATGATAATAGCTCTTATTTTAACCAAATCATATCAAATTAATTAAATTTTATGAGTTTTGTTGCTTTATATTGTTGTTAATCCTCATAGTCTGCTTACAACCGAAGATATGGAGTAGTATTCATATTTTTACAGTTAAGAATCGTATATGGCCTCAATTTTCAATAAATGGTTAAAAATACAATCTCTGATCGCTTTTCAACTTCTGACTATAAGTTAAGGTAACTGCTTATGATAAGAAAAAAGATAATTAGTATTTCGTGAGTGATTTTAATTAACAAACCTTCTATTGAAATTTAAAGACATTTTAATGAGTCATCCAGATTGTTTCTTCGTTAAGAAAAGTACTAAGAATAATAGATTCTCTTCCACATGTTCTCCAATGATATGGTTGAAAGTAGAATAGAAGTAGAAGAAAGAAATGAATGTGTTCAAAAAGTCGGTCGATTATAAGTCGGTTTGATGACTTCCAAAGTCCAAATAAGTTTAATTAAAGAATGATAAAATAATGTCTTTGATCTTAGGTCAAATTTCGAGTATCTCTGCTCAGCTTTTTGTCTATTGTGATGTTTCCAATTCAATCTCTATCCATATACATGCCGAGGTATTTCGTAGATTCTGCTTGAGGAATCGAGATTGACGGTACTTAGTAGTCTTTCTATTGTAGTTAACAGAGACAAATATTTTGCCATAATTACTATATCCTCTAAAAATTGTCCAATTGATATTTTTGTTGTTGTTGGAATCGGCAGTGTAGAGCAGATCTAGTCCTAAGACGTAACCCTGCGGAATTCTAACCACAAGAGATTCGGAAGAGGTTGGGATTTAATGTACTGCATGAAGGATTTTCTAATTTTCTCTCGAAAAGATACCACTCCAACAATTGGCAGTAGTAGTGCATCAGCACCAAATGGTCTAGCATATCGGTCGAATGCTTGTGGGAGGTCTAGTAAGTTGAAGAAGAAAGAATGATAATTATTTGGTACAAAAAGCAGCTAGAATAGTTGAATAATAGTTAATTTATCTAAATCTAAAATGTTTTGATATTCTAATAATATATTTTTCTAATAATTTATTTTTTAATCATTTTTACATAGAAATTATAACAAAATAACTTTCTTAAATTATAGCAACTCTATTGATGTCTTAATAATTTTCAAGTATCTGCACAATCAATTTAACCAACCTTTTCTGAAGTACATTATCTGTAACATACTAATGTTAGCTTGTTAATAGCTTGTTAAAACTAATGAAACAATTTAAGGTAATGTCAGGTTTCTTTATGTTGGACATTACCAGTAGGTTTAGTCCTATAATAATTTGTCTAGAAACGGCAATAAGCAGTTTCTAGGAAAATAGGATTAGTCAACTTTAAAGTACGGACCAGCTTCATTACTAATAAATTTCTGTAGGATTATTAGACTCTTCGCATTAGAGATGGTCAAATACTTTGCTGAAACTGGACTTGTGTAAGTTCTCATTGTTTTCTCGTTGTTTTTTTTGTTTCTATTTTACTTTTTCTAGCGGATGTAACTGGTTTATATGGTCTGTCTAAGTAGCACGTCCATTTTTGTGAATATCGATGAAAATTTATTTACAACACTCTCAATTATGTGTCATCCTCATGCCATTTCTATAATGAAGCAAATTACCTAATTATTACAATTTTAAAATGAAATAAATTATGATAATATAGTAATAAACTGCCATAGAATATTCGATGATATTACTGAAGAAATTAACGACAATAAAAACAACAATTTCCGGTAATTTATTGTTTATCTCGTGCCTTAATAAAGACAACTGGAGCCGCGTCTTCCCCGTTAAGCAAGATTCGACGACTTCACGCGAATTCCAACAGAAAAAATACACCTACGCCAACAGTGAAAATATTTTCTTCGACTTGTTTCATTTTTTTTTACGATACGCCTACCAGACCGAAAAACGATTTCGAATTAATGAATTCGCTAATGCGGCACTGACATAACCGAAAGAATGTACGTAGAGATATTTTTCTTACGTTTGTTGTAGTTTAAAACGATTAAATCAAGGAAAATGTTGTGTTTGATGTGATATTCAATAAAATCATAGAATGCCATCTCCCATTTATAAAGTTGTCGCCGGGTTTTGTTCGTATAAACCACCAGATGGTAAGTCCATCTATATTGAATTTTAATAAAATATTTAATTAATAAATAATATTTAATAATTAATATTTCTAGAAAGTATTTTTAAAATACATTGAAGCAATATATAATCTGACGACTTTCTTGTTAATTACACCTTACATTAGACATGCATATAGTATACTACAATCTTTATAGTATAAATTTATAAATTAATTTATTATTACTGTTCTGTCGTACTCGACATTAATACACAAGCAAGGCGAGTACGGGGTTAATACATCAGTATGTATTTCGCAAATTATTTCATGTTTTAAAGGGAAATCTTGGATCACTTCATAAATCCATTTAATTTCGAATGTAGTTCTCGTTCTCTTTTTTTATTACATGTAGTTTTGACTGCGTTGGATTACCAATTGGTTTGATGTTTTAGTGCAACCCCATATTTGCACCCCATAGGTCCAAATTGGCTTTACTGATAAACCGACTACCAAACCGACTAACCAGTACAGTACAGTTTCTTGACTTTGACTCTAGTCTGCTCTGCTTTTTGTATACCATGATGGCTTCAATTTACTTTTCACATACCATCGTGAAGAATATGTCCGCCAGTGAATGTCAATCATCGTCAACTCCTCCAAGCAGAGCATGTTAAATATCTTGGTATGCACTTAGATCGACGCCTAACCTGGAAGATGCACATACTCTCTAAACGAAAACAACTTGGGCTTAAATTATATCAAATGTCTTGGCTCATCGGGCACAAATCCAAGTTATCATTAGATAACAAGGAATTGCTGTATGAGTCTATATTCAAGCCTATTTGGTCATATGGAATCCAACTATGGGGTACCCCTAGCAAATCTAATATATCCATCATTCAACGGTTCCAAAACGAAGTGTTGCGTGCCATTGATGATGCTCCGTACTATATTTTAAATAAAGTGATACATCGCGATATTCCTCTAGAACCTATAACGAGTGTAATTCAACGTGTTTGTGTGAAGTACTTCGAAAGAGTGTCAGTGCATCCCGACGTACTCGCTAAGCAGCTAAATATACGACGTGATGGTGAAGTGCGTTGACTAAAACGTTTAACACCACCTAATCTGATTACTGCACATATATAGACTTTAGAATAAGCTTTAGAACAAAACTTCGAAACACCTCTGTTTATGCTCTTTAATCTTTTGATTTGTCTGATTACTAATTCCATTAAATATTATTTTGTCTACAGCATTTCTCTACTAGCCATACTCTTCTAGCTTTTCGTCTTTCTTTTATCAATTAGTTCTTAGTCTTTTTGTTGTTATATTCTCTGATTTTTATCAGCATGATTTGAAAGCAGAAATTCAAAAGCATCTGCGTAAAAACATGTATTAAAAGTTTTCCAACCACTCAATTTATACTTCCTTTGAAAAAAATATTATATTTACACTTACTTCTAATTCTTAAAGATTCTAATGTTGCTTGAACAATTGCTTAATTTCTTAAAATTTGATTATCGATTTGATGGAAAACTATTAAAATTAAGAATTACATCTTGGCTAAGTAATGATCTTCCACGTTTGGGTGAAAGATCTTCATAATCATCAAGGCGGTCTGAAATGCAAATAATTAACCTTCAGAGGCTTGATGTAGAAAACGATAAGATGTTTCCTGAACTTTATGATTGTTTACTTTTAAAAACTTTTTATGGGTTAAAGCAGAATCCTTTGGAAAATAATAACTTTTATTTAAACCTTCACATCCTGGAAACGATGCTCTTATCTTGTACCTCAGTGTCGCTTTGGATCTCTATTCAACAATTGGCCTCTTATTTCCGTTAAATAAAATAGCTTTTGGAGTAAACTAATAGTTTTTGTGATTAAAACCATTTCTCAAAACATTATCTTAAATACATATAAAATTATACACAAGGATTTCAAATCTCCGTCTTTTACCCAATCGTATCATATCGTCCCATTCTATATTTCTATGCTTACTGAATAAATTATTATTAAATTAACAAAAAAATTCAGTTGGACACTTGTTTCCTTTACGTACAAACCGCTGATCACATATAATAACGAACAGCTAATACTGTTCGATTGTTAATAGTTGGCCGCCTCATTATTGTTGTTCCGAAAATATTTCGCACACAACTCATATTTGTCTACTATTGAAAATTATCGCGAGTTATTGAACTAAAACATTCGCAAAGTTGGCCATGAACAGAATCATTGGAATCCGTACAACATTCGACTGTTTGCTATAGGTCTTCCGCAATTTTTTCGTCTAGTAATTAACAACCGATTTTTTCCACTTCATTAAAAATAGTCGATGAATCATGTTCTCATAGTTTTACTTGAATACAAAGAAAACTAGAGCTAATAAAGTGTAAAGGTTAACGTTTACTTCGATTCAGTTTAAGGGTATTTTCGGCCTGCGGTTATGAATAAAATAACAGAAGACTGTCGCCTGTGTTTGTAGAGTCGGTGGTATTTTTTTGTTTCGGACATTTCGAAACGGTCGAATATTTAAATAAGTGACTTGTTTAATAATCAATTATTTTATTTATAGATTCGGTTCATTCAATGCCAATTCAAAATGTCACCATGTACGCGAAATTGATTTACTTATGATTAACGCTCGCAGTGTTTAATTTAAAATTATTTCAACGTTTTATTTTGTGATATGGAATTGTTTGAACATAGCGAATATAGTGACTATAATAATATTATGTTGAGCTTGTATGTAGTGTGAAAGAAAATCTATTTTATTATGGACATGGACAGGTAGAAAATTTAATTATATATTTTCTATTTTGTGTGGTCACTTTCTTGAGTAATGCCCCTAATTTTAAGATTAATAGCAATTTTAACATAACATAATCTACTTTTAATTACATATTTAAATTTATATATTCCCCAGTTATATTCTAGCTTTTAGATATCTTACACATTTTGCTAACATATAGTACACTGCTTTATGATTTTTTTTTATTTTTCTGGCTGTTAAATTAATGGTACCATCTGGTAAATGACGTTTTATTACGATATATTACATTTTTGACGTCAGTACCTTTTTACGTATCTTGCAATTTATAGTGTGATTTTTTTATTTTTCATCATAATTTCGTTAGAGGTTTAGACATTTTTTTCAAGCGTTTCCAGCTTTTTAAAGACAGAAAATGGTCGACTTGGTTGGTGCAGTGCTCAAGGTCCTCCTCCTATTGTTGCGATCGTCGCGGGTTTCAATCCTGCTGATATATGATCGGACAATTAAATTCGTAATTATTTATAATTGTGGTTGTCTAAAGGACAATAAAGTTATGCCAATAACCAGGTTGGATAAGATCGGACCTAGGATGATCTCTAAGTTGGTTACTGGTCAGTTGGTATCCATAATGCCGAGGAACTTGATTGGGTTAAAAAAAGACAGGTAAAATATTACAAAAAAAGTAATATTCTAGATGATCGTCAAAAAGAGTCGGTAAAAATGGCAAATGCTTTAATTAATTATTATATGCTTTATTTAATTCCATAGTTGTAACTATCTAAACTATTGATTGTGTATATTATACTAATGAACGGCAATCCAATAATGATTTAATTGGAATGATAAAGGGAATAAGCAGTTTTGGAAGAATCTTGCGTGGTTTAGAGAAATTGTCTTGAAAATTAATTTAAATACATGCAGATGATGTACACATTTCGATGGAAACTATTTAAAAAATTAGTAAAGCTGAAAAAGCAACACCCTGAAATATATTAGATAATAAATTAAGGATACAAATATTATTTCTTTGTTTGTCTTGTAGCGAAATTGAAATAATAATGATAGAAAATATTTGTGATTTTAATGAGATTGGCTTATAGTTTTTTTGTCTATTGGATTTATGATACTTTTCTTTTTCTGTGCGTGCTTAAAAACTTTGCTCATATAAGAGTTCTTTTGTAAGGTTTATAAAAAAAACTCTAAATCTAATTAAAGAAGATTTTAAAATAGGAATTTCTGCAGGTTAAAAAAGAAAACACGACTTAAATGTTACACTTTAATGATTTGTACTCACGTGGTTTTCTTTTAATTTCTTTTTGTTCCAGTTCTTTTTTTTTAGAAATGTGTAACTGGGAATAACGTCTCCCAATTGATGTTTCTGGAGACTCTGCAACAGTATTGCGCACCAGAGCCATATTTTCAGCGTTACGAGACGTCCGTTGTCTTCCAAAACGAGGCATATCTGCTGTCATACCCTACTGTCGATATAAATGATAAATTGTGGTTATGTGAGGTACTGGACGATTAGAATATTTTTGACGCAATTTCCGCTGAGTGGCAATAATGGAACGATTATTTTAAATATTGTCATTATTTCTGCTCATTCTTGTGGTGTATATTTATCCACAATAAAATTTGGACGCCTACACAATACAATGGTTAAAGCGAAACTGAGCTAAACGTCATAAAACCAAGATGGCGCGCAATCAAAATGGTATCTCCCTTTAATTTTTTTTGATATAACCATCTAACCATTGTTTATAAAATGTGCATAAATTGGACATTATATGAATATGAAGTGGTTCTTTAACGCTTCATTAAAATATTTAAAAAAGAGCGCCTGTTTATGTAATAAGAAAACGCTGATAAAAAGTACCGGAAAACCCCGAAGAACCATTCATAAGTAACGCATAACAAATAACTTCCTCTTTGCCGTTAACGGCGTCTCCATCTGCACATGATTAGTATTTTACGACGTATCTTTCGCGGTGCCTAATGCACAATGCAGGACTCGAAAAAAAGGAGGAAATAATAAATCCGGGATTGTCGGGTTGGGAAACATTTAAAAATACATTCTATTTTCTTTTTCGTTGCGGCTGGAACTGGAAAGCGAACAAGATCAAGTTGTCTTGTTTATATAGGTCAGTTGTGAGCGGAATGGAGACGTGTCGTGTGAAGAAATTCCAAATATTTCGTTTGTTTAGTCCCGAAGTGCTCATATTTAAATTTGTATGTTTTGTCTTTCTAAATATTTAAACAGAAAGATAGAGCGATGTTGGATTATGATGATCGTAAATAAAAATTATATAGTTATTATTATTGCATCATTAAACAAATTTATTATATTTATTCTTGGCGTTTTTGTTTTTAACTGTATAACATATCACTCAGCAAGTCCTCAGCCTAACTGATAAATGTAGATTTTTTATTTTCAACACAGCACATGACATACTTGTTAACTGTTTAGGGTAAATGATGAGGCTCGGTGAATGGAGGTAAAACGAAATGACACAGTGGTGTTTACATTATGTGACCGTTATTTATTGCCTATATAAAAATATAAAAATACAAATGATAAAACGGTTGTCAGCGGAGTTACCTGATGACGAGGCTTGGGCAGTCGATGGTGGCACGTCTAACCCAAACGATAGTTGAGAACAGAATGAATCGAAATACCCTTCAATAACATCCCAGATAAACGTCTCGGGGTTGCCGCCAGCTATTCGTTATCGGGTTCTAGTTGGCGCTACCGCTCTCATCAAGTCCTATCTCTCGGACAGATCTTTCCAGGTCAAGATCAGGGAATCACTTACCAGTCGTAAAGAAATCGATGCTGACGTACCCGTAAGGTTCCCCGCTGGCCCCAGTATTATTTAACCTCTTTATTTTAGATCTGCCGAGAAAAGAGCACATTGACGTCGCGTTCTACGCTGACGACACTGCTTTCTTCACGGCCACTAGGTTCGAAGTTACAATTCATGAACGTTTACAGAAGCAGCTCGATCATGCGGTTAAGTGGTCCAAATTCTGGAGGTTGCCAATCAACCCCCTGAAAAACGAGGCCATCATTTTCCATAAGACGCGTTACGCACTACGCGTCTCGCAACTTAAGATCGACACCGCAATAATTCCATGGCTGGATAACGTCACGTACCCAGGTTTTCACTTCGACCGGCTTTTCGGTTGGCATTCCCAAATCCAGAAAGCAATCCATAAAGGCTCGGGGGTAGCAAACCTGCTATCTTCTCTGATCTGCCCTTATAGCAGACTTCCCATCTCCATCAAATGCTTATTTTACAAGATGTTAATTCGGTCCGTACTCGTCTACGGATCTAATGTCTACTTCAAGTTTGTTACACCATATCAGGTCAAACGGCTTCAAGTTTTCCAAAATAAGCTCCTCAGGAGAATATTAAACGCTCCATGGTTTGTCAGAAATAATCAAATTCTGGTTTCTCGGCAGATCTGAAATAAAGAGGTTCAATAAGGCTGGGGCCAGCGGGGAACCTTGAGGTACGCCAGCATCGATTTGTTTACGACTGGAAAGTGATACCCTGATCTTGACCTGGAAACATCTGTCCGAGAGATAGGACTTGATGAGAGCGGTTAGGTCTTCTGGGAGGTCTAACCAGGTAAGAATAAGCGAGTTGGACTGGTTATGTGGAGACTGCCTCTGGGCTACCCACTGAACCCCGGAGAAGGTCGACACAACGGAGCACTACGGTGTAGTATAAAATCGTGAACTTGGGGGACGTGTGTTTCACGATCATACTCCTTTTGTTTTGAAAAACGTTCCTCTTGGCTAGGTGAGACGAAATTTAGATAGACACTGGAGCCGTATAGAACGACTGATCGAACCAGCATCTTGTACAGGAAAGATTTTTATTGAGAGAGGAAGCCTGCTGGCCCGGTTGATGAGCGGGAATAGCAAATTAACAATACCTTGACCTTTCTGGAGGGACCTTTGAATCTGGGAATTCCACCCAAATTTGCGATCGAAGACTGGGTATGGCATTTGGGATTAATTTACAAAAAGAACAAACTGCTACCGCGGAATTACTGTCTCTTCACCTTGATCTCAACATGGCCTAACATCAAAGGAGTGATTGGTTTATCAGTCCTAAAGCCAATTTGGACCTATGGGATTGCACTAAATCTCAAACTCAAACTAAAACGTCAAACCAACTAGTAATTCAACGTACCCAAAATAAAGTTTTACGATTAATTACCAATGTTGATCGCTACCTAACTAACGTAGAGCTGCACGATGACCTCGAAATCAAATAGATACCCGAAGTGAGCCAAGATTTCGCATTCAATCATGAAATAAGGTTGCCAAATCACAGCAACGTGGAAGCAATACAACTACTAAACACGCAGTAAATCAGAACAGGTACAACAAAACGGTAGTAATAAATGAATTTGTAAATTAAGATTGTACTAAACATATCTAATATAAGATGTAATCAGTAAAATTTAATTGTAAATTTTGTAATTTTTTTTTGTAAAATGACTACAGACAAATCTGCTTCCATATCAATTTGTTCAGTAAATACAGATACATATATTATTCTTTGTCTCCACTGATCTTAATTTTGTAGAACCTTGTTAAACGAATTGTCTTTGCTTACTTCTTATTCGAGTCACTTTTTCTGAAGCATTGTTAAGGCATCTTAAAACCGTAGTATCTAGTAATCATTGGACGCCCGATCTAGACTATAGGGAGAATGAAATTCGAAGACATTAGAACTTTTAAAATGCCAGATTGTCATGAAATGTTTGAAGCGTTGGTTGAAGGCTGAAGGAGAGTTAGGAAGTGGCGTCATCTGTATATCAGGCTCGGGACTTATTAAGTGATAATTTTCATTGATATTTTCTTCATTTAATTTTAATTTTTCTGACTTACTACTTTTTTTGGCATTTCATGTCGTTATCTTCAAATATATTTGAAAGTACTGATATAGCACCAATTAAGTCATAAAGGGATTACAACAACTGCTCAGTCATGTTTGTTTTGTTCGGTTTGAACTTGATGTTTTTCATTGATATTTTCTTCATTTAATTTTTGTAAGTTTGTAAGTACTGCTATAGCACCAATTAAGTCATAAAGGGAGTACAACAACCGCTCAGTCATGTTTGTTTTGTTCGGTTTGAACTTGATTTTCGATTGGTTAGAAACTTGTTTTCGATTGTTTCAAAACCACGACTTCTAAAACACTTAAATCAATTTTAGCTGTGCTTAAGTTAAATAAATCAAATAATATACAATTGGATATATATATTTCGAAGAGATTGTATTTCCTTTCCTTCCAATAGTTAGTTGAGTATAAAGGGATGTATTAAGATAATTTTAATAGTTTTATATTGTAAGATGCGGAGATAATAGAACTGCTAAAATAATCTAATGAACTAGCCAGCTTGTTGGGCATGGTGGTCAAGGCTACAGGCCGATCCTCCTACTGTTGCGATAGTCGCGAGTTAGAGTCCTGCTGGAGCGTGGATATACTCCTGGATGTACTACAAGTATGGAAAATCCGATAAGGAATAACCATCCCAGTCACGCCAGTAATCAGGCTGGGTAAGACCGGATGTCTTCTGGGATGATCTTTAAGTAGGTCACTGGTCAGTCTGTAGGCTTAATGCCGAGGACAGTGGTTCGAAGCCTACGTTATACGACGGGTCCAGTCCAGACAAAGCCTCGTTAGTAAAACGGAGACTAATGAAAACTAATGAACTATTAATGAGCTAATTCACATCGATAATGAAAAATATATCATTGGATAATTTTTTTTATTATTAGCTATATTATTTGTTAAGATGATAACAACTTTCATATACCTATTTTCGTCGGAGATGCACATTATGATATTTGAATAACTGTTACAAGATTTCAAGTATCCAAATATAAATAAATATAAGGATATAAATATAAGGCCTTTTTTACAATTTCATTCAGCTGTTATAATCGTCAATTTTTTCTATAAAGCCATCACGTTGCCTATCGGACTAATATAGGATTAATGTTTTTAATATATTGAAAATCTACTATCTCCAATTGCTCTCATATGATGCCACAAACGTCCCTTTTCGTTTCCATATATTACACCCCTAATACCCATTTTGACGGTTGTTGGTTCGAGTTGCACATTTCGATATAAGAACTGTTAAAATATTTCAGTTCACTATATTTAATTATGTAATTACAAATAAATATAGGGTATAAATGACAGCTGACTATCTTATGTGTATGTAAAAGTGGTTCTCATTGAAAGTATTGTAGTTAATTACTTAACTGCAAATACATATGTTTTAAAAATATTCACAGGACTATTAGTGCAGTAAAATGATTATAATACATAGTTAAGTTGGTAAAAAAAAATGTTTAAAACATATGTTGGCAGTAGTTATATTATTTGTGGAACTCATTGTACAAGGATCATTATTTATAT
Organism: Rhynchophorus ferrugineus; assembly: GCF_030347505.1. Classification (NCBI taxonomy): domain Eukaryota; kingdom Metazoa; phylum Arthropoda; class Insecta; order Coleoptera; family Curculionidae; genus Rhynchophorus; species Rhynchophorus ferrugineus. The sequence continues at coordinate 36,628,235 of NW_027472585.1, read as the reverse complement.
TTCGGGAATTGGCAACACTGTTAGCATGTGACTCTATCTGACGGTTCCCTCGTAAAGTTTTTGACGATATACGTACTCAGAACATTTTATGGCACGGACGCTATTTGATTATTTTATATTTAGTTGAAAGTTTCGTCTCGGCAACAAATGGAACTGGATCGTGAACGTTTTCGTGCGATGATTTTTTACGATTCTCGACGTGGATTATCACAACAAGAGTCCATCAATGAACTTAATTTGACTTTTGGCGATGATGCTCCATCAAAAACGACCTATATCGCTGGTTTAGTGAATTTTATCGTGGTCCTAGTTCGCTGTCCACCGAGTTTCGTGAAAGTCGTCCCAAATCGGCTGTTGTACCAGAAAACATCGATGCTGTGTGCGAAATGATTAAGCAAGATCGTCATGTCACCTATAGAGATTGAGGCATCTCTAAGCATTAGTTCCACCAGCATATATGCGATTTTACATGAACATTTAGCAGTGCGAGAGTTGTATCGATTGGTGCAAAAAAATGCTTAAGAAATTAAATCGCGGTGCTTTGAAAGACGTTTATAAAATCGTGACATGTGATGAATCATGATGTGATTGTTTGCCAGAAGTCTTCTGTGAAATAAAGAAAACAAACGAGAGACGCCAGATTGTTCTTCATCGTGACAATGCGAGCTCTCAAACAAGAGATTAGTTGAGTACTCAGAACATCGAATTGATGGGGCATCCGCCGTACAGCCCTGATTTGGCACCCAATAACTTCTTTTTGTTCCCATCCGTGAAGAATAAACTGCGTGGTCAACGATTTTCATCCCCCGAAGAAGCTATTGAAGCGTTCAAAAATGATGTTTTCAAAATACCTCATTCGGAATGAAATAAATGCTTTGGAAATTGGCTTAAGCGTATGCAAAGGTGTATCGATCACCGTGGCGAGTACTTTGAAAAACAATAAAAATATATTTACAGCTTAACTATCTGTTTTATTCCTATTCCCGACTAACCTAACTTTTTTTTTTACTTAACATTTTACTGGGATAAATAAATAAATATACTTAGCAAATATTTTATAATACAACCGTATACGCAATGCGGCCTTGTTAAACAAGCCAAGATAGTATTTTGGTTCCCCTTAACATAACATTACTTATCTTATCTTGCCTGCAAAATAAGGGACGTCTTATGTAAGAGCATTAGAGAATGGTACAGACGTCGGATCAAGATATATTAGATTCAGAGGAAATTGTGATTAGATTTTGTCTAAATTCGAGTCAGCTTACATTTGTTTGTTCTCTTAATGTCTTATCCATATACTCAAAAATTATTATAGAATAGTTTATGTATATATTATATATTTATGGTTATTTTAAACACAGACTTCGCTGTGTTACTTGGCTATTTCCTGAATAATATATATATATATATATATATATATATATATATATATATATATATATATATATATATATATATATATATATATATATTATTACACCAAAAAAATAAGGTTTCCATGTTTTGAGTATACCGTAGACAGCGGAGTAACGGATTAACACTAGTACAAGAAACAATAACTCAAGCGTACAGTGGACAGGAAAGAAGAAGTATTGTGTATTGATATTGATTTTTATTTAACAAAGTGTGTAGTTTTCGGGCAATGTGTAACTACTTATAAACTTATCTTAGCTGATATGATAGGTTACACTTTTTTGTCTAATGAGTTATTCCGTGCACAACCATCTTAACTTTTTCCTGAAAACATAGGGGATGTGATTGAAGAACCAGAAGGAATATTTTATTATATTAGTGATTTATTTGTTCACAGAAATCAATGAAAATCACATCCAAGAAAAATATTTTTAAGATACTATACATAAGAAGGGAAAATGATACACAAAAAATAATACCTATAAGTATATTTCAACTTTAATCATTTGATATGGTAACTTAAAATTGTAATTTTGTTTAGTTTCATATATCAAATGTTTCCTATTTTTGTCGTCCTCTATAAATTCAGTTAATTTAAAAAATTTGGTTGCTATATAGATAGAACCACAGTTGCCAATTCCTAGATAATTCTCGTTTAATAACAGGATACGTATATAACACATTGCAAACGCCATTCAGATAAAATAGCAATCCTCATTTAAAATATGGTAGCTAGTAACTTAATTGCATAGGATTTTCATTGTGCTTAAGAAAATATTCAGGAATCGGGGAGCTTATTTCGTTAAAAGTGGTAAATCTTCAGTAACAGTTTTATGTAAATGATTAACAGATGTCAACAATCGTATCTCTAAAGTGATGTGCATGTAATAAAATTGTTATTTCATTCTGTTAATCTTGTATAATTGAATAAAATCTCACGTAATATATTAAAAAAGCATATAAATTAAGTAGATCCTGTTTTGCCTGAATTCTAGAAAAAATAATTGAGGGACTATTATAGGCCGTATAGTAATTCATTAAATATATATTGACAAGGCTTATTAGCAATACTTGATGGACACTTCTGTAGATGCGATAAAAAATACGTGATAGGAATTCTAGAAAATGTTTAACATATAATGAAAATTCTTATATTTACATTTCTGTTTTTGTATGCTTTGCCTTTGCTACAAGATGATTATTCTATTTTATTTTATAAAATATATATCTTGTAGTTAAATTGTTGATATTTAATATATACTAGGAATTGAATTTAATGTTTTGTAACTGTATCGTAAAAATAATAAATAATATTGTATAAATCATTAATGATGAAGGATCTTATTTCTGTTTTCCTAATACAACAATAGAGTCGATCATGTAATTCTAGAAGATAAACTGTTTTTGTTCAATAAATTACTTTGTAGAAATATATGCTATCTATATTAATTAGTAATTATTATTATTAGTAATTACTATTTTCAGTCAAATGCACTGTTCGACTGTTTTTTGTCAATTCGTAATATCAGACGAAGATACGAATCCTTGGGGCAGTTAATGCCTGTATATACGAGTATAATGTTCTGTGTATAATGTTCGGTAGAATGTTCTGTGGATCTGTAAAAAGCAATGGAAATTTCTATGGAATTGAATAATACCTCACAAAGGTTTTATCGTATTTTAATATGTTAATTGTTATTTTTAAATAATATACTATAATAATTAACAAAAATCGAGGGAGTTAGATCCAAACCAAAAAGTCAATTAAAAAAAATTACCTATTATTGTCATAAAAACAGTCAAAAGTATTTTACTGTTTATCATACACAATTTTAGTCTTTTTACCTTATTACATTAACAATCTTAAAAAATATTGTTCCAACATGCTACTATATTAATATACAATATATTGTTATTTACAAGCAAACTACCAAAAAAATCATAAAACTTTATATATTACATATAAATCTTTGTAAGCATAAATTCGGTAAATTTTTTGCAAGGTCGCGGCTAGGACGACAGGGCCTGAATGTTAAAAATATAATATTTTACTTCATTTGATGGTTTTCCAAGTTTCAGAATCGTAATAACTTCAGCGATTTTCCAGACATCAGGGACATATTTTAATCAAGTCCCAATCTTTAAACAAATTGGTAAGTTTTATAGTTGCGTTCCTTGGTGGATTTTTTAGCACTTACTAAATCATAGCCTGCTGCTTTCTTTGGATTGATGTCACTTTTTATTACTTTGGAGCCTCCGTTCGGCGTAACAAGTTTGATCAGAAAAATTCGTGCTCGATGACCAATAAAATATATTCAAACCTGCATAGAATGTGATAATTAATTTTATTAAGAACATTCACTCATAATTGCCAGTTAAAGTTATCAGTTCTATTAACATATTCTCAAATACTTAATAAATTATGTTAATTGGTTTTTTCAAACTGGTGAAGTGTTTACTAATAGTTTTTGAATAATCTCGTCTGGTATCGTTATATTATCTCTTTCCCTAAATAAACTCCAATTAAAGGAAATTAATTGCTCTTAATGTTCCGGTGGCGTGTTAAAATAAACTTCCTCGTTGAAAATGGCCGTACCACTAAGTCGGCTGTCGAACGAACGTAAACAATAATCTAGCATCTCGCTCAATAAGTGTCCATCCTCCGTACGTTCAAAGAATAGTTATTTTCCTTTTAAAATCGCTTGTGTAATGCGATTTTTTCTAATCAACGCGATGATTATTGCAATTTCGATTAGTAAATTATAAGGAACGGTCCGTTCATTACGTTTACAGTTAGGAAATATTTAACGTTAAGACTTCCTGCCGTCTGGACCTGTTAATTGATTCGTTTTTAATGAACGCTTTACGACGATAATTTCGTTGTAGTTTTCTTTCGCATTTCTTGTCTCGTCTATTTTCTCTCACGTGCATCGGCTCTTTCTTTATTATTTTTCATTTAATCTACGGGAAAACGGACAGGCGATGGAAACGCTCTGGCTATTTTATTCCTCTATTGCTATGGCTATTTTCGCTCGACTGAGTGATTATGTCGTGATCGTTATTTTTTGGATTCCAGTAAGTTATGAAACAAGCATTATATTAATTATAGTTTATTCAAAGTTAATGGATATTTGTGACGTCGAAACATTGTAATGTTGCCGCGTCAACTCTGAGTTTTAGTTCAGTTTGACTTTGACATACAACAAAATTCTAATCTAAATAAAATAATTGAACAAAAATATTATCCAATATAATTTATTTTAACATTATAGTACAACTAATAGATATATTGCCGAAGGACTTAAAACTACATTTAAGAACACAGGTATAATAATTTGTAGGTTAGATTTGTTTTGTTTACATTGAACTCTTTTTCCATACCACCCATGAGGCAGAGTTTCTAGGCGCATTTTTTTATGTGGTGGTATCCCCCCTGGAGGGCTAATCCACCTAATTAACAATTGTATATCTGAGAAACGTATTTTACTTTCATTCGAGAGCATATTTACCATTTTACGTTTAGTTCTTTCGTTAGTTTGTGTGGTGTGTTTACTTGTCAAGTCATCTTGGTATCACTGTATATTTTATTTCTTCTGTTACTATCTGTGTACACCATTCTTCATAAAATTAATCAGTGAGTTCTGTTAATGCATTTACCATATCTACAAAACAGTTAGTATTCATTCTCTCCTCATATTAATTAGACAGGGTTTAAACATTTCGGATTGCAGCAGGTTAATGTCTTGAAACCACTCTTGATATGCTCTACAGTGTTGATATTCTAACAGCAAAAGAGACTGTACTTCGGACATTTGCGAACAACACAGTCATTATGTCAAATAACATATCTCTACCTATAAAAATCTATTTATATCACTTGAGGTATGCCTAATTCCTCATGCAGATTAAGCCAACTACCTCGGCATCCATCTAGAACAAGAATATTCCTTTGAATATCCCAGTCAGTCTTGAAACAAGTATTATATTAATTATGTTAGTTTGTTCGTTACAGATTTAACCATTATGCTACCCAACAATGAAAATGTTAATGTTGAAAAACATAAATGAAATGTTGGCTATTTCACATTTTCTATATTCTACATTTTCAGTATGTGGGAAATTTGTTTTTTGATACTGGCTGACCTGTTAATACAAATTATCCAGTTGTTTAATGTTATTAACAGTAGCATCGTCACTGTAATTAGATTTCATAGTATTCTTTTAAGTTTCTCATGAAGGAACATGTTCAACAAAATGTTTAAATATTTGGGCTGGAGTTCAGTACTGTACTGTCTTGGGACGAATCTTTTTGCTCTATATTGTTGATATGCTAACAACAAAAGAAACAGTATTTAAAAGTACTTAAGTAAAAATAATATTTGGCGACGACACATTCATTATGTCAAACAACATATCTCTACCTAGAGCTACAGAAGAAGTATAAGTGGCAATAATGTCAATAAATGGTCTAATAGCTCGAAATCTGTCTATGTTAATTTTGAGTTGTTCAGATTAAAGGACTGTACTCAGTTGTAAAATACTTATAACTTGAAATACGATCAAAGAAATTAGTTAATTGTAAAGCCTATTTTGATACCAGAAGTCTAATTTAATTTTCATTTGGGAAATACATACTAATGTGTGTATCGCCCACTCGACCTACTTATGTATTGATGCAACTGCAACAGAACAATGCTAATAAATTAATTTGTAAGTTCGAATATATCTAAACAAATTTATTATATCTAATAAATCTAGTACATTCTTAGTAATCTAATAATAATGTAATAATATAATATTAGCCATTAATATAATTAATCTTAGTAAATTCCAAGCATATCTAATGTAAGCTGTAATTTAAAAAATTGTATTTTTGTTGTAATTGGAACATTTTGTCAATAAAAAGATCAGAAGAGAAATATACGAATCTTTCATCTAATTTTCATCGTACTACACTTTAAATTTATGAATTGTATTTCGGGAAAAAAACTGTGGCAGGGAGAAAATTCAACGTGTATTGATCATGATTTGTCAGAGACCAAACCAAACCAGTTCTAGAATCAACCATGTGGTAGATATTTGTTCAACAATTTAGAATATAACTATCATTAAAAATAACTTGACACTTTAAAGGTCGTTAGCATATGTAATTAATATTCCTATCATACTAATATACCAAAAATTGGATTGATTCTTAGGTGACCTAAAAAGATAAAATATTCTTCCAGTGATATGCGGAAATGGTACTTTTGCTGGGCTAAATAAAAGATAACCAATAGCTGGCAACCCCGAGACGTTTATCTCATATATAGGGATGTTATTGAAGGGTATTTCCAATCATTCAGTAATCGACCATCGTTTAGTTTAGACGTGCCACCATCGATTGCCCAAGCCTCGTCTCCAGGTAACACCGCTGCCAACCGTTTTATCTATTTAGTATTTTCCACATTTTTATATTACTTTTTTATATTACTTCGGTCACATAATGTAAACACCACTGTTTCATTTCGTCTTACCTCCATTCATCGAAACCCTTAAACCTTAAACTAGTATGAGACAACTGACATCTTAAAGGTCCGAGATTTACAATTTTACAAGTTACAAGCTAAAGGATGTTAAATGAATGAACTTATGAGAGATGTTATTGTTGAAAAATGGTTTTCGTATTTAGACTGGAGACCTATTGACTAATGTTGAATTTGTATTCTTTATTATTATTTTTATATTTTAAAGACTCCTTTTTACCAACGAGAGTTTATCTGTAAGTCCTCAGTTTAACGTGGGCTCTTTTCAATTGACCTGTTACGGTCTTACCCAGCCTGGGTACTAGCGTGATTGGGATCATTTTCCTTGTCGGATTTTGTACTCTTCCCTAAGGACAATCACAAATATAAATTTACGACCATGCCCTAGCAGGATTCGAACCCGCTACTATCGCAACAGTAACAGGACCGTCCTGTCGCCTTTGCCACTGCGCAACAAAGCTTTCATGTTCCTTATTTAGTTCCTTATAAAGTTATATAATTTTTTGAATTTCTTTAATAATTTATCCTATCCACCAGGAACCCATATACATTTAATCGCATTTGAGACAGAACTAAACTTGTTCCGGATATTTAATTAAACACAACCGACGACATTGGTGCATAAAGAAAAAAAAACTAAAACGTACCATGTCCGTTTCACAGATAACATCGTTTTCTTCTGCGTTGTCAATTTTTTTCTCGAAACCTACTCGCGAAGCGTAGGATTCAAATCGTGAGGTCGAAATTGTGTCTCGATAGCTTTTAATCTTTATATGGATTGTTTGATCGAGAACGTCTTTAGATGGTCGTTCATTAAAGATATTTTTTCTCTTCGAGTAAGATGACGCCTACCTCGTTCGTACTTTTTTTATGTTCGATTTCGTGAAGGACCATCACATTCAGACGATTCAATTTAAAGGCCGTTTTTTGTTAAGTTAAGGTGTTGTAACTTCAAGACTTTCTTACCATTTTATTGATTGCTTTTTTTGTCCAGTTGAAGTACAAATTTCTAGTTACAGTTGTGTAGTTATTTTTTGTTGTTAATATTGAATTGTCAGGAGAGCGACGTATAGATTGTAACAGGTCAATTGAAAAGTCCCCGACCTGACACATAGATAGCACTACTATAATTAAATCCATATATTTTTTAGTTAGCCCTAATTCTCAAAAGATGCGTGTATAAATTTGATAGCTGTCGAATCATTAGTTTGTGAATTATAGCATTTTTAGCGAAACAACTTTTGTTATAGTGAAAAAAATGGATAAAAAGGAATTTGGCGTGTTGATAAAATATTGCTTTTGAAGGGAAAAAATAGAGTTGATGGAAAAACTTGGCTTCATGCCGAGTTTTCGGACACTGCCCCAGGAAAATCAACCGTCAAGGAATGGTATGCTAAGTTTGGACGTGGTGAAATGAACACCGAAGTCGGTGGACGCAGTGGACGCACAAACGAGGTTGTTTCCGACGAAAACATTTAAAAAATCCACAAAATAATTTTGAATGACCCTAAAATGAAATTGAATAAAATAGCCAACACTCTAAAGATATCAACTGAACGTGTACATCATATCATTCACGAATATTTGGGTATTAGGAAGCTCTGTGCAAAGTGGGTGCTGCACGAGCTCACTTTTGGCCAAAAACAAAGACAAGTTGATGATTCAGAGCAATGTTTGAAGATGATCAAGCGTAATAAATCCGAGTTTTTACGTCGATATGTGACAATGGATGAAACATGGCTCCATCATTTCACTCCGAAGTCCAATCCGAGCGGACTGCACACGATGAACGCGCTCCAAAGCGTGGGAAAACGCAACAGTCGGCTGGCAAGTTTATGGCGTCAGTATTTTGGGATGCGCATGGAATAATTTTGATTGATTACCTTGAAAAAGGAAGGACCATCAACAGCAACTATTACATAGCGTTATTGGACCATTTGAGAACGAAATCACCGACAAACGGCAGTATTTGAAGAAAAAGAAAGTGCTGCTTCACCAAGAAAATGCACCGTGTCACAAGTCAGTGAAAACGATGGCAAAAATCCATCCATCCACATACAATACTATATATATTTATAATTTTTTACAATATATATTATAACAATCTTTCCCGATAAATGCCCTTTTAGAGTAATAGAAAAATGGACAGAATACATTCAAACACTGAATATAATGAGTTTGTGAATACAGAGTCAGTTGAACATAAGAAATAATACAAAAACATAAGATAAAAAATACGATTTTCTGTGGTATTTTAATTGTTATGACATAAATTTGAAAGGAGAAACCCATTTTCATTGAACAAAGTTCGTTTTTAATCTACGCCATGATGCCTATTAATATCATATAGTAAAATTACGAGTCAGACCTTGTAAACTAAATTACGTCTTGATTTAATAAACCGTATAAGTAAATGTTCTTCGGCAATTACTGGAGACATTAACGAAAACGAAACTTTGTCCAACCTAGACCCCATTTTGAAATTGTCGCTAACGCAGGTTTCAATGGGTCTACTGCCGGGAATGAATCGACACTGTTGCGTAAGAGAAAAAAAACGCAAAAACTAACAATTTTATGGTATTTAAGCATGGCCAGACGCGATCGTCGAAGAAATAAAAAAACAAGGAAAAATGTTTTCTCTTTTTTCCTGTACTGAATTGTGATCGGTTCACAATAGGTGTTTCGTAAGTGCGCTTCTCTATTGTTTTGTGTTGCTGTTTTTCAGTTTCCGTTTAATACGAAAGATGTAGATATCCATTCAATATCCGACAAAACAAACAGGACGAATAACTTCGAAATATAGTAGTTATTAAGTAATTAATATTATAGTAATAAGAATCATCAGTTGTCGTTTTTGGCGCCATATTATATCAACATTATTATTTTATATTATGTAATATGACGTTTTTATCTCTACCCTATTTACCTAATGATAACAAGTCAATTGAAAAGTCCCCGGCTTACCAGAGTAAAACACATTTTTTTGGAATTTTTTTTTTATTGAACATAATTCCCTTCAAGGGTGATAGTGATAGCGACCCTCCAACTTTTCGATACTATTTTTGTAGTACGATTTGTCCTTTCCTTCAAAATAGGTCTCAGTTTCGGCGATCGCCTCTTCATTCGACGAAAATTTCTTCCCAGTGAGCATTCTTCTGAGATCTAAGGACAAGAATAGTCGCTGGGGGCCAGATCTGGAGAATACGGTGGATGGATTTTTGCCATCGTTTCCACTGACTTGTAATACGGTGCATTATCTTGGTGAATCAGCACTTTCTTTTTTTTTCAAATGCGGCTGTTTTTCGGTAATTTCATCCTTCAAACGGTCCATTAACGCTATGTAGTAGTCGTTGTTGATTGTCCTTTCTTTTTCAAGGTAGGTAATGAAAATAATTCCATGTGCATCCCAAAATACAGACGCCATAACCTTGCCAGCCGACTGTCCACGTTTTGGAGCGGGTTCATCGTGTGCAGTTCACTCGGATGACTGTCGATTGGACTTCGGAGTGAAATGACGGAGCCATGTTTCATCTACTGACACCTATCGACGCAAAAACTCGGGTTTATTACGCTTGATCATTTTCAAACATTGCTGCGAATCATCAAGTCCGACGACTTGTTTTTGGTCAAAAGTGAGCTCGCGCTGCACCCACTTTGCACAGAGCTTCCTCATATCCAGATATTCGTGAATGATATGTTGTACACGTTCAGTTAATATCTTTAGAGTGTCTGCTATGTTATTCATTTTCAATTTACGGTCATTCAAAATCATTTTATGGATTTTTTAAATGTTTTTGTCGGTAACAACCTCTTCAGGGCCTCCACTGCGTTCACCATCTTCGGTGCTCATTTCACCACGTCTTAACTCACATCTCAAACTTAGCATACCAATCCTTGATGGTTGATTTTCCTGGGGCAGTGTCCGGAAACTCGGCACCAAGCCAAGTTTTTGCTTCAAAAGTATTTTCTCCCTTCAAAAAGCAATATTTTATCAACACGCGAAATTCCTTTTTATCCATTTTTTTCACAATAACAAAAGTTGCTTCACTCAAAATGCTGTAATTCACAAATTAATGATCCGACAACTGTCATATTTATACACGCATCTTTTGAAGGTTAGGGCTAACTAAAAAACATATGGATTTAACTCTAGTAGCGCCATCTACGTGTCAGGCTGGGAACTTTTCAATTGACTGTTATATTCAGTTTATTTTGTGATTTATCGTACTTTAGCGACATTGATGATTTCAAACTCTTTCCATATTTACTCGTTTTTATTAAAGTATTTATTAATTTATTACTTCTGTTCTGTTGTACTTGTATTGATAGACAAGCCAGAGACGACTGCGAGATAGGTACATGAGCATGTATTTCCTAAATTAAAATGAAATTAGACTATTTAAGCTGAAGTTTTGCTCGCTTCCAAGTTCTGATTTGCTGCATGTTGTCCAGTAGCTGTATTACTTTCTGGTTGCTGTTATTTAGTAATCCTATTGTCATGTTTTAAGGAAAAATTTTGAATTTTGTCGCAAATGCATTTGATTTCGAGGTTACCTGGGAATAATTCTGTTTTGTCAGCGTTGGATAACGAATTGATAAATCAGAGATTGGATTTTAGGTCATATTGGGGGTATTTTTTAACTAATCAGTGCAGTTCTTTAATGTGCCTTGCTTTTTGTCTACATGTGCCTACAACGTGATATTTCCAATTTAATTTACTAGTCGAGATGGATACCGTTATATTTCGTTGATTCTACTTGAATCGGGATCTTGAATAATCTATCAACTGATATGATTAGTTTTTTGTTATTTCCCTGCAACACAAAATTGACATAGACTGAGTTGGAGCTATTAAGCTGCATTTCTGGATTTTGTTGATCGCCACTCGTATTCTTTCTACTTCGCTAAGCAGAAATATGTCTTTTGACATAATGACTATGCCTTTAGCAAATATTTCAAGCACTGTTTGTTTTGTTATTGGGATATCAGCAGTGTAGAGCAGTAACATGAGCGGTCCCAAAGGAGTACTCTGTCGTAATATGTTTTATATATTGACCCTTTACCCCCTTTCATACGAGACCCTAAATTTTCTTTCGAAAAGATACGATTTCAGCAGTTGACAGTAGTTCAATAACGGCGGTAACAATTTTCTTATCTTGTGGATTAGTTCTAAATTCTATGGTTAAAGGTTCATAAGACGTCCAGGAATATTGCAATATACTATTTATTTCCTTCATGTGCCTTTTCACTAAGCGCATTTACTCTTTGCTGACTCTGTGTCGATTATTGAGTACTGATTTCCGATTAGGTATTTTTACAAGTAGTGTAATACGTTTATATAGTAATTTCTCAAGAACTTCTGAAATGTTTCTTAACAAGAAGCAAAATAATGTATAATAATAAATCAATATTATTAGACCTTTTGGTATTTTTAAGTAAAGTATTCGTATTTCTTACATGTTGAACACCATACGTGTTTTATCGTGGTGGACTGTGAAGCGTCACACATTCGTACACACACATTGACAGCTGATAAAATTAGAAATGCTTGAGTTGATCCAACACGCATCGATGCTCACTTTTTGCCTGGTAACCGAAAACATAACGACAACGATAACATGCTGACTCAGGAAGGCGTTAAGTGTGTATAAATATATTCAGGGTAAATAACGATTTCTTCCTTAAAAGAAATTAAATTTAACTGTTATTTTTTAAAATGTACTCAAGAATTTGTTTGATATAATACTACTAATTGATTAAATTCTATATCAATAAATATATACATGTATTTTAAATAATTAAATTAATCAATCAGAAATGACAAACTTATGAACAAATTATTTATATAGAATATAGTTATGTTTATATTGGTGTTTGTTGATTAGTTATTACAATATAATAATTTCATGACGAAGTACAAAAAAATATTAAACATTGTATGTTTAGGGTAAAAATGATGTGGCTCGGTGAATGGAGGTAAATCGAAATGAAACAGTGGTGTTTACATAATGTGACCGTTATTTATTGGCAAACTAAAAAATGTGAAAATACAAATAAATAAAACGGATGGCAGCGGAGTTACCTGAAGACGAGGCTTGGGCAGTCGATGGTGGCACGTCTTAACCAAACGAGGGTTGAGCACTGAATGACCGAAATACCCTTCAATAATATCCCAGATAAACGTCTCGGGGTTGCCGCCAGCTATTCGTTGTCGGGTTCCAGTTGGCACCCCGCCCGTGTTCAACATCTGGGATTATATTTCTGGGTATTTTGTAGACCGTTATTCCACGATGTAAAATTCGACATGCCTCAATTCGCTACAATACTCCCCTGCCAGAATTTTACATAAAATTACTTCAACAAAAATACAAAAATGTTTGCAAAAAATATCAAATACAAAAAAAAAACATATACCAAACAAAATGTGCTGTGTAAAATGGGCTTTGAAAAAATATGATAGTTCGAAACGGTTGTGGTTGGTACGGTTGCGATCTGGTACGGCTGTTGATATCTTCCGGTCCTACAGATACCGTTGCATCATCGTCGCTTTGGCACTTGAATGTGGTCCATCGACGACGTTGAAAACAAGCTATTCTTCAGACAGGGCTCCCGTAATCGACGCTGTGGGAGGATCGACTGTTCGACGACGTGGTAGCTTATTTTCTTTGACGACGAGACGTTAGCAATTCTGGTACTTCGGCGAAGACATAACGAGTCTACGGTGACTGCAATCGGTACCTAGCTTCTGGAGCTGCTCTGTGACTAATCCGTAGTCACATACGTTAGGTTAATTCAGAAAAAACAGATAACGACGGTATCCGACCGAAGCTGCCCAAAGCCTTTTAAATCAAAATATCTGCCATTATGACGGAGACGGCGAGCGAAGGAAGACATCATGATTTAAACATAGCGCCGAAAGAAATGTTTAGCCGAGACGCTGATGACTAAGCAGTGGTGTAAAAATATTCCAAAAGATTGTGAAATAAAAATTTTGACAAAAAAAATTTTAAAACATTAATTGGAAATAATGAAATTAATCGGAATAAAATGAAAATGAATCTTGAAGGTAAAATTGAAAAGGAATCGAATTAAAAATATTTAAAATTTTGAAATAAAAAAAAAATATAACGGCCACGTAAAATACACCATTTTCTACGTACCCTCCATTCACGAGTCCAAACCCAATTTTGCGAAAGATCACGTCGGGGTCACCACTTTAGGGTAAAAATGATGTGGCTCGGTGAATGGAGGTAAATCGAAATGAAACAGTGGTGTTTACATAATGTGACCGTTATTTATTGGCAAAATAAAAAATGTGAAAATACAAATAAATAAAACGGATGGCAGCGGAGTTACCTGAAGACGAGGCTTGGGCAGTCGATGGTGGCACGTCTTAACCAAACGAGGGTTGAGCACTGAATGACCGAAATACCCTTCAATAATATCCCAGATAAACGTCTCGGGGTTGCCGCCAGCTATTCGTTGTCGGGTTCCAGTTGGCACCCCGTCCGTGTTCAACATCTGGGATTATATTTCTGGGTATTTTGTAGACCGTTATTCCACGATGTAAAATTCGACATGCCTCAATTCGCTACATATGTGTTCTTCAATTAAATTCAGTGTCATATTTTCTTTTATATTATATTAAAATTTATTATCATAATATATTTAAATTTTTTAAGGTTGGCTAAAGGCTGAGATATACTGTTGCGATCAAAAAAATAGTAAAATATTTCAATAAAACGTAAACTGGGTTTAAAATAATAAGAACTTTTATTTTAATTTAAAAACTATTTTATTTTACGAAAGAAGTGCGACGTATTTTATTTTATGGGAAAAACAACTTATTGAACGGCGATACAAAACGATAGTCTCTCCAGTTTCATTCAGATTAGTCAGTTCGTCTTTGGTGTTCTTCTAATTAGCATTGTTTCTACACAGATTTAAATGGTATACCCTGTATGGAATGGTTTCTCAAGTTTTGGTAATTCTGGAATCTCCTAGAACGTCAACTATCTGCCCGTGTGCAATAAGTATTATTATATGATTTCAGTTATACAATATAACTATCCTGACATATAGTAGATCATTTAAGATAAGTGATCTACTGTACAACTTATAATCTAAATCTTATTCTAGATACTATTCTAACTTATTTTAAAGTCTATCCTAACTTATTCTAAAAACTATTCTAGCTTATTCTAGAGATTATTAAATCTCACTCTATGTGTATATTATTAAGTTCGTTGGCAGTTTGCGTTTGAGCCTATGCACTTTACAGTCATCGCGCACATTTAACTGTTTGGCGAGTGCATTGGGATACACTAATAGTCTTTCAGAGTACTCCGCACTAACACTCCGAATCACACTTGTTATGGGTTCTATGGAGATATCACGCTGAATCAATTTGTTGGACACGTGATATGGGCCATCGACGATGATTCGCAACACTTTATTCTGGAACCTTTGGAGGATATCTATGTTAGATTTGCTAATAGTACCCTGCAGTTCAATACCATAGGTCCAAATGGGCGTAAGTATTGACTTATACAGCAAAACCTTATTATCTAATGATAATTTAGATTTACGCCCTCTCGCGGCTGAGAAATTGAGCTACTGTAATTTGCTTTTGGTGGTCATACACCCTAAACTGCAGGCTTCTATCCAAATTCCAATAGACTAGGTATAGTTTGCAGCAACTTCAGTCTGCCTTTGGTGGCTTTATACAAGTGCGATCCTTGCTATGAATCCACGAACTAAGAACTTTTACTTGTAATATGTTATGGCTAGGGGCTTTTGTATACCTTCAATCCACCTTTTATGACCGTATAGCTTCAGTTACGTTACTTGAATGAATGAATTCAATGACAATACTCTTTTAATTTCCAACGGATTCTACCTACTGTGTCAATTATGCAATATGATTTACTTCGAAACACTATTTTATTTTAAGGTAAGAAGAGACAACTTGGACGGCAATAAGAAACGATACTGAGGGTTTCTATATATCTGAAAACCCTTCTCCAGTTCTTACTTGTTATACCATTCAGTCCCGCAGTTGAAATAACCATATTTACAAAAAATTACTTATACTACTATATTTCTCACTACCCATATTAAAAAATAATTTCAAAGATACCATAATATTATATCGGTGCCCTATAATTAGTAACCCCAATGTTATGATTTTTTAAAAGTTTAAATAATATTAAAGTGCTAAAGCAGTCGCTTAGGTTTCATATTACGTATCTAGTAAGAACACACATCAGCATATCTATCTGGTTCCCATCACGGATGTAATTAATTGTGTTAATATAAAGTATTCTAGACAATGTTAATATACCACCAATATACTAGCCACCCAAATAACACCAAAAACCACCCTATATAAGTGAAGTTCGTAGATTAAAAAGTTTATCATTATTTGGTTTAATTAAGGGACATATAAACAGTCTACGTTAAAAGAGATCACTTATTAAAACCATCGTTTACATCACTAAACTCCTATTGTATACTAAGCAGATCATAGCAATAACTAAGACTATCACAAAGAAATACGAAATACTACAATTAAATGATTAAATTGGTATTAAAAAAATTTTCAGTAATATCTTCTTAACTATGTAAAACATGTTATTATACCTTTACTTCGAGAATGTAGAGACAACAATGTAAATGATTCATCTATTAGGAACTTAGAACAGAAAAAAACTACTGTTATACAGTATGCTTTAACGAGGAGCTACAATTTGGTAGAAACTGTGAAAAATAACAGAAACTCGACATTCCAACAGGGTAATTTGCATCTATTAAGTCTTAAAACAAGCAGCCGTAATAAGGAATGTATAAAATGTTAACGTAAAAATTGCAATTTTTCTATTCTGATTCGTGTTTAGTCATTTATCATAAGTGCGAAATGTTATTACCGCATAAAAAAGATTCTAACTTATGAAATGTTTGCCAGAAACGTGAACAGCTTTTATTTTTATGAAACGTTGGTCGTTTTTATTATTCATTGTTTTTTGTTTTGACTTGACAACGCATTTCAATGTCGTCTCATATATTAAACAATTTGTCTTTGTCGCTATAAGACACTAACTCGTGTTAGATTATAGAACTGTGGGAAGAAGTTTTTTTGTGTGTCATTGGTATTTTAGTCCTTTGTTTCGTTGACCTTGTGTTTTTTTTTGTTCTGGCTCTTCGTTTTTGAGATAAATTGAGATAAATTAGCATATCAATTGTCTTTTGATGATTTTACTTATTACCGTAATTCGTCAGGCTATTTGAAAATACATAATTAAAATGCGGTTTGTTCTGGAATTAATCTATTGGATAAAGTTTTGTCTTTCAACACGACTACAACCCTAAATATTCATCAAAATTGCAGGATGTTCCGAACACAATAATTTAATAAAGAAGTAAGTAAAATTTGTGGACATGTAATTAAAGATAATAAAAGTAAAATAAATTTAACGAAACATGTATTCAATGTGTTTGTTTGTACTAAATGTATTTAACTAACTATTTAATCATTTGTCTTGTGCGTGTGATATAATATCCAAGATGATCCCTGAGCAGTCAATAAACGAATTGAAGAAGAATTTTAGTCTATTCAAAGTTATTTCGTACATACGTCATCTAAATTTGTTTCGTTTAAACGTCGCAGTGTTACTGCATCAATTCTGAGTTTTAGTTCAGTTGGGCTTTTAGATACAACAAAATTCTAATCTAAACAAAATAATTGAACAGAAATGTTATCAAATATAGTTTATTTTAACATAACATTATAGTACATCTAAAAACTACAGTTAATTATGCAGCCACAATACTTTATAGGTTAGAGTTATAACTCTCCTCTTATCATTATTGCTTTCAAGAATTTTGCATACGTCTGACAACCGGACGACTTTGACAGGCTCATTCGTTTACGTGTTCGAACTCATCAGTCATCATTATATCTCTTTTTAACTAGAATAAAATGAGAAGGAAAATATTGCCTAATTCTGAAATGAATTTACAAATTGCGGCAGATAATATATCAAACATCTTGATGACGTATGTACAAAAAACTTTGACTAGACTATATAATAGTTTTTGGGACTTGTGGTTTTAGTAGAAGTTCCAATCCATGGATATCCATACTGTCATTTCTATTTATTTTATTATTTTGTTTGTTATTTTTTTTATTTGCTGTATATTATTAAAACAAAGTTTATATAATTTATAGAATAGAATGAAAGACTATAGTTTTAAAATGTATCTATAAAACTCTTTCTGAAAATGTTGAAATTTTACCTCGTTCCAATGAAAACCAGTTTATTGTTCAAATATATTATGTAATTTCTTCTTGATTAAACATATTGTAATTCGATATCGCGAAAACAAATGAAATCAAACACGAGAGCTATCAGATTCTCGTTTGTTCGTAACGGTATATATGTTATAATGTACTGATTTAATATTTAATTAAAATAGGTAAGAATAATTATCAATATATTAAGCATTGCACTAGACCCTAAAATAAATTTTGAAGTGTTATTTTCTAAATTCGAACATTTTTTTTGTCTCTGATTGGCTATGATTTATTTACACTGCATCTAAATATTTGCACCGTTAATACCTTTAAACAGGCCTTGTTACATGATTTTGAAGACTCTGAATGAATCAGATAAACTAAACAGCTTATAATATCCCTAAATTACCATCAAATACAAAGTAAATTTTAATAGAATACTTATTTTCAAACTTTTTCAAGTCATCATGGTTTTCTTTTATTTATATAACAGGTCATTTGAAAAGTTACACATAGTCAAGCCCGGCCTGACACATAGATGGCGCTACTAGAATTAAATCCATACATTTTTTAGTTTGCCCTAACCCTCAAAAGATGCGTGTATAAATTTGACAGCTGTTGTATCATTAGTTTGTGAATTATAGCATTTTGAGTGAAGCTACTTCTGTTATTGTTAAAAAAAAATGGATAAAAAGGAATTTCGCGTGTTGATAAAATATTGTTTTTTGAAGGGAAAAATACAATTGAAGCAAAAACTTGGCTTGATGCCGAAAATCCCCCCGGAAAATCAACCATCAAGGATTGGTATGCTAAGTTTAGACGGTGAACGCAGTGGACGTCCAAAAGAGGTTGTTACCGACGAAAACATTTAAAAAAACACAAAATGATGTTGAATGACCGCAAATTGAATCTGAATGAAATAGCAAACACTGTAAAGATATCAACTGAACGTGTATATCATATCATTTACGAATATTTGGGTATGAAATAGCTCTATGCAAAGTGGGTGCCGCGCGAGCTCACTTTTGACTAAAAACATCGACGAGTTGATGATTAAGAGCAATGTTTCAAGATGATCAAGCGTAATAAACCCGAGTTTTTGCATCGATATGTGACTTGATGAAACATGGCTCCATCATTTCACTCCGAAGTCAATCGACAGTCATCCGAGTGGGCTCCCCACGATGAACCCGCTTCAAAGCGTGGAAAAACGCAACAGTCAGCTGGCAAGGTTATGGCCTCTGTATTTTGGGATACGCATGGAATAATTTTCATTAACTAACTTAAAAAGGAAGGACCATCAACAGCCATTACATAGCGTTATTGGACCGTTTGAAGGACGAAATTGCCGAAAACGGCGGCATTTAAAGAAAAAAAAAGTGCTGCTTCACTAAGACAATGCACCGTGTCACAAGTCAGTGACAACGATGGCAAGAATCTCTTCAGATTTTCAAAAATGTCTCCAGATTTGGCCCCCAGCGACTGTTTCCTGTTCTCAGATCTCAAAAGAATGCTCGCTGGGAAGAAATTTTCGTCGAATTATGAACCAAAGGACAAATCGTACTACAAAAATGGTATAGAATAGTTGCTATATATCACCCTTGAATGGAATTATGTTGAATAAAAAAAATGTGTATATATTTATCGATTTCTATTCATTGTCTGTAACTGTTTTTTTTTATGAAAAATAGTGTTAAAATTATTTTGTTCTCTAATTCGATTATGTCGGCAGAACTGAAAAAGAAAAACTTTTTAACAATATTGTAATGTTAAAACTAATAGCATAACTTTGAGATAAAATATAAATCCTTTCAAACTAATACACTATTTTACAATTATCAATGTAAGTGAATGTTATTGTAAATATTATAAACATTAAATGTATTACCCCTAAAGCGTCATAGTGAATATGAAACCGAACTCAATTTATTTACAAAAATTGATTGAATTGATATAACTTTTCTTATCAGAAAATTTTTGATTTGATTTGATTCTCAAATCCTTCAAAATGAATGTATTATCATAATATATAAATGTATATGAATCATTGTATATAATTTAAACATATTTTATTTTGTATTGGTTATAAAAAGTGATATCAGGAGCTTTTTGTTAATAGGAACTCGCTATGTTTACCCAACTGATAACATTCTTTAACAATTAAGTAGATATTTGGATGAATCATAATATATCTAATCAAAAAAGTGCTTTTATTTGTTTGAACACTATTGATAATATAAAACAATTCAAGTAGTAATATTTTAAACGGCTCAATATCGTTTGTACCTTACATTGAGTAAATATTGATAAGCTATTTTTTTTAATCTTAGAATGTTTAGAATTCTTAACATTTCAGTTTCATTTGATCAATGAAAAATTTTGTTTCAATACATTATGTACTTGTGATGGATTTTGATCAGCGATATCTAGGTTAATTTTTATTAAAAATTCAAAATACAGTCAGGGTCATGTAAATAGAATAGAACTAGTCTAGCTTATTAACCAGAAAAAGAAGAATTTTCTTTCATGAATTTTTTAAATGTACTATCGGACATTCAGCATCTTGTTTGGAAATGAATAAAACCTGCCAAGATAACAATCTTTTTACAGTTCCTGATAAGTACAACTAACTACTGATTTGCGAACTTGAGTTAACACACGACTGGATACTGTCATATAGGGACAATAGTTATGACTGCAGCGATGGATGTGGTCGTTTCAGCCTGGAAAAGGTGGAGGTTAGCGGTGACACGGTGCTAAGCCCCCAGCATGTCGACCATGCTTATTCCTGACAAACCATGGAGCGTATAAGATATAGACTAGTTGGGTGTAGCAAACTGAAAGTAGACATTAGATCCGTAGAGTAGTACGGACCGAATTAACATCATCGGAGAAGATAGCAGGTTTGCTATTCCCGAACCTTTCTGTATTGTTATTTGGATTTGGGAATGCCAACCCAACCGTCGGTTGAAGTGGAGACCTAGGTACGTGACGTTATCCAACCACGGAAATGTTGCGGTGTCGATCTTAAGTTGCGAGACGCGCAGTGCGTAACGATTTTTATGGAAAATGGGTCTGTGCCTCTAAGGCATGAATTGCTTATTTCTCTGTTGTGATTCTTTCTGACAACCAATTCATTTTGTAACTAGGGCTAAGGCAATATGGCTCAATTGAAGCCAGTTTCAGATGTATCAGAAGGCTCTCTTTTGTCGTGATGCGATAACAACAAAGTGCCTCAAACTGCAACTCTGCAACCAATCAAGTCTGGTTTTTACAGACATTAAAATAAGCAGAAGTTTGTCATAGTAACAATTCTTGTCCTATCAAGTAAGAACATTCATGCTAATAAACTTAATTATCACACACAAGTTCCATAAAAATAAGTGGTTAAGAATGAAAATGACAGACTTGACAATTTGACATAAAGTGTAGGTCAGTGTTGCCAACTTACTACTAAATATCTCAGTGCCAGTGGACATTTACAAATGACATTTTTGTGTACAAAAATTAATAAAACAAAAAACAATGTTGTAGAAAAATTCATAAAAAAATATATAGAAAATGATGAAACATATTTTGATTTATGTATATTGTGCCAATTTTTTCAAAGAATAACTTTTTAAAGTGAATAAGTGATCAGAATACATACAAGAACCTAATAACCTTTTTTTTCTGTTTTCAAATATGATATTTTCCTTTCTGGGTACACTCATACACTTATTATGAAACCGATTGAGGTAAATAACCATTATTTCTGGACATTAAAATGCAAAAATAATAATCATTACATAGTATAAAACAAAGTCGCCTTTTCTGTCCCTATATCCCTATGTGCGCTTAAATCTTTAAAACTACGCAACGGATTTTGATGCGGTTTTTTTCAATAGATAGAGTGATTCAAGAGGAAGGTTTATATGTATAATACATGCATAATATACTAAGGCAACATTGCTAATTTTAGAGGTTTCTAACGTGATGTCGTAAATTAACCTATTTTTTTAAGCTTATTTAGCAATTAGCTAAAACGCTGCCTAACCCTACGAGTTAGATCAAATTAATGTACTACAGTATTGTACACCATAAAAAGGTCTACAAAAAAGTCCATGATGGTATATGTTTATCTTTTAGGGATAACCCACATTAACCATTTTTATTGTTTACTTTTTACGTGAGAAAATGGCTTATTTACGAAGCTATTTTAAGCAATACGGCATTAATCCTTATCGAATTAAGTACCTTAAATACAGTGTGCAATTAATATAGATCAATATGGTTCCTTACAGCATGTAAATTAAACAAATATTTTCGGAGATATTACAAATTTAAAATTTGCGTTTAAAAATGTGTAATGTAATAAAAATTGTATGAATTTAGATATTCCAAAGATAGCAGGAAATCTTCATAGTAAGTATAGGGAAAGAGGAATTGTTTATTCCAAATTTAATGCGTGCAGGCCAAGGGCAGTAATGAATGAACCAAAAATACTGGATCGATTTTAATCATGTTTTCATTGAGTGACATAGGCATATATATTTTATGCCCGTGCAAAGTCGGAGCGGGCCGCTATGTTTTTATATACAACGTTCATATTTTTTCTGTAGTGTATTTAATTTAGTATCAGCATTGCACCCGTGCGAAGCCGGGGCGGGTCGCTAGTTGTTATATAATTTAACAGTGTTATTATTTAATCATGTAAAAAATCACTACACTAATATTTTATTGAAGCCAGTTTCCTCGATCGGACTCGTGACGGACGCCATGTGAATGGAAAACTAATCGATTTTTTCACATAACCGAATTAATATTAAAACAGTTAACAAAAAAGTTGACCGATCTTTTGCGACTCGTCTCTCTGGCGATAGGCGAATTAAAAAAAAACAAGAAACTATCGTAGTTTCAGGCGATTAGTAAAAGGAATGTTGCTGCTACATATAACGGAAGATGCAGAAAGTAATATCTCGAAGTCGGCCATTCAGTCGTGCGAGCATGAGAGAAAGAGAGAGATGACCGAAGAGACAGCAAGACAGGCCAGTTATCATCATCAACGGCCACTTACAGAGGTCGAATTCAAATCTGTGTTTTTGGGTTTAGACGGTCGTAACCCGTTGGAAACAGACCCAAATAAATTGCGTTTTCAATTATTAAGATATAAATATGTTTTAAATAACAAATAATTCGTTCAGATAGCTTGACACATTTTGGGTCAACTATAAACATATAAAGTCCGTTCGTAAATGTTTTGAACTTTCACATTCAGCATAATTTTACGCCAGAACACAGTGGATGCTAACTGTGTCATATCAATGTCAAAAAAACCTAACCTAATTGTAAAATGCGATAGTTTTGATATTATTTCTACATAAAATATCTACATGAAACGTTAAAAACTGCTTTATTACTTTATTTGATGTATAGAGATATGCTGTCGAAGTCCATAAAACACTTTTAGATTTAGATCACTTATGGTGAGACTGCTCCGTCATTTCCCAATTATTGGTTTTGGTTTCAATGATTTAAAAGTGGTAATTTTGATGTGACTTAAAAGTGACAGTGAATTGCAAGACTTATTTGATCGAAAACACACTTTAAACGTTCAAAGAACATTCAAATAGCTCTGCAGTTGATGAATCAACTGTTGCCAGACCTTTATATGCGATGGGGAGGTTACAAAAAGGAAAATAGATACTACACGAATTAACTGAAAATTATAATCGGGACCCTTTCAACAAGGCGGTTTCATTGCTAGTCTGACAAAAAGAGAAGTGTTTTCTGTGGCGTTTTATGGTTTGCGATGAAAAGTAGGTCTACTACGATCATCACAAGTGAAAAATTAGGAAACCCCTTGGAAACCCATCCACATCGACACCGCCACTGAATATACATGGCCATAAGGTTTTCTTGTGCATATGAAGGGATCAGCAAAGTGTAGTGCACTAGGAGCTGCTAAAACCGGTTGAAATTGTTACTGCATATATCTACCTACGTCAATTGAACAAAATGAAAGACGTATTGTTGGAAGAAAGAAATAAAAAAAAGCAATAGCGAATAACAAAGGCAAAACCATCTTCTTGCGTGACGACGCTCAGTCATACTTCAACTTCGTTCTTTCGATGTGATATAGCCATGTTGACAAAAAGATTGGAAAAAATTGTAGATGCTGGAAATATTTTGATTAATATATATTGTACCAATTTTTGTCCATAAATGCCTTTTTAAAGTTAATTTATAACGTTAAAGTGACCTCTTTAACCTTTTCTTTTTTTGGGTATTTAGCTTCAATGAATGTTATTTCATATTGTATTAGAATTATTATTAAAATCGCTAATTGGTTAATGTCAAATAATATAATATTCTGCTATTTTGATTTTAATATATTTATTAAAACTATAGCGGTCTTTATTGGTATAATAAGACAAAGAATGTTTGATGCGAATGAATTGTTTGCATGAATAATAATATATACAGATTTTATTATTAAATTCTGTTAATATTTTAAGAATCTGATGTATTTGAACTTATTTCTTTTTCATAAAACCACAACTGTATGACTTGTACCATATCTTCAGTTACAGACAACTTGGATTTTTTTATTAATTTATTACTATATATTGTAGACTATCCTCATAAATAGTATCGCCATATAACGGAAGTAAATAATAGAAAGAGAACAGACACCACAAACTTTAAAAGAACTTTGAACATTACAGGATGAATATACATTAACATATATAAAAAACAGAAATACATTTTCGTAATAAATAAAATAGCTGCTTGATGTGATGAAACGACAATGCCGTATCAACAGTATTTTTAGTTTAATTAAATGATATGCCCATATAGAAAATAGCCTAAGAAAATAGATTAAAGTATTTTCTGGTGGACAAAATTCATTCATTCAAGGTTGAAATTGTGCTCGGAACAAGATGGTCTACTGACCAACTTCTTTATCAGTTAATTACCAGGAATAGAGCGATGTTTTCTCTTAAAATAGGATATTTGTATTAACAGTTTGAGTATACCGAGAGAATCTAAAAAAGTGTCAATAAGTGACTTCAACGCCTGTTCCATCTTGATATAAGTTGTTGTAACCAAAGTTCAAAATAATGGACGAATAACTACCAAGTTTCCTAAACACTTAATAACCTGAATCGTTATATGTTAAGAATGTGCGGATAAATAAGAGGCTGTAATCCAGTTTCAACCTAAATAACTAAATTTATATCTAAAGTACATATATGTTATGTAATATGACCTGACTATCCGGCCATCTGGTTTAAAACTATCTGAACTGTGAACGACAGAGACGGCTAGGTCCGTTTTCTAATAGATAAGAATCATCAGTGTCGCCTTATATCTCCGGTCAAGAAGTCGCCTTTTTTCCTTGAAATAGAACATTTTTAAAAGTGTAAGGCTACCAAAGACAGACAGAATTTGTTGTGAATTAATATAATCTACCGTAATTTGGACAGAAGCTTGCAGTTCAGGGTGAAAGGCCACCGAAAGCGGATTGTAGTAACTTAGTTTCTTATCCATAGACTATTGGAATTTGAAATCACCAAAACTTGGAAAACCATTCCATAAGTGCATACCATGGAATTTTGTGTAGAAACAGTGCTATTTCGAAGATCTCCGAAGGCAAGCTGGTGGACGAAGATACAATATTACAAACAATTTTTATAACAACTATGTTCTGTCCAGACGGAATAATAACCACGTACATTACTGTGGCCATTTCTTTAGGAGGCAGGTGTTAGGTAATGCTTATTAAGTCCTGACTATCGCGACCCTTTGCAAGGGCCATCTGTTTTAAAGCTTGTTTTATCGTTCAACCAGTCGCCGCTTCTTTCCGTTAAATAAAATAGTTTTTAAAGTAATTTAATAGTTTTTGTTTTCTAAACCCTTTCACATATTATAATTTATGGTTATGTATTAAACTTTTCTTTTAATAAAACGTTTATTTATTTATTAATTTCATCTTACATTAGATATGCTTAGTACAATCTTAATTTACAAATTCATTTATTGCTGCTGTTCTTTGTATTTGAATTAATATACAAGCAAGACGAGTACGGCATTAATATATCAGTATATATATATATATATATATATATATATATATATATATATATATATATATATATCCAAATAAAGTAAAACTAAACAACTGAAGCTAAAATTAAGAATACACTTGTACCCTATAGAAGTTCGTATAGTTTGGTTCGCTTCAATCTTCTAATTTCCTGCGTGTTGTCGAGTAGCTATATTGCAAGAACGAAGTAGACATTAAAGAACTTCATTTGTTTAAGAGTTATTTAATTATTGACTATTTAAAAAAATTAAATTCCGCAGAGCCATTACAAACATTATCTTAAATGCGATAAACGTTTCGAATACAAAAAGGCAAAACATTTAAAAAGTGCTTTAATTTAATGACAATGGTCCAAGGCCTCCCGAGTTGCAGGCCGGACCCAAGGACCGCGAGCACGACCGACAAAGATAAAGCCGATCATGAGTCAGATCCACATAATAATAATGAACTAACTCGTATTACCCGGCTTGATGATCGTCATGTAGCAGCGGTTGCAATTAGGTATCGTCCCACGTGCGAAAGAAAAGACAAGAAGTGAAAACAAGGCGGCGTATGAAATTAATTGTTTGATTCCTCGTTTCGGTTTGATTAGTTTCGAAATTAATTTTGTTGTTTTATGTATTACATATAATTAATTTTAAATTTTTGATGTTTTTTTCTTCTTATATTGAATACCAATAATATTTCCATTAAAAAGTCTGCGAATGATTAGCGGGTTCCTTTGGTGTTTACTCTGCAACCAATATTCTCTGTTCTTCACTCTCATGTTTTTTCTAACCCTCATCTTTTCTTTGTTATACATCAGCTTTTCATTTTCTTTTCAGTTTGGAGTTTACACACACTGGTTATGGTCATCTAATAAACATACATAGAAGGCAATATATTTTAATTAATCTTTTACCAACTAGGGGTTTATCTGGTCTGGACCCACAGTTTAACGTGGGCTCCAAGCCACGGTCCTCGGTATTAAGCCTAGCGACTGCCGAGTGACCAACTTAGAAAACATCCGGTCTTACCCAGCCTGGTTACTGGCGTGACTGGGATCATTTTCCATATTGGATTTTACGCTCTTGTCTAGGACAATCACAAATATTAAACAATCACAAACATAAATTTACGACCATGTCCCAGCAGATTTCGTGTTGTCGCCTTTACCACTGCGCCACTAAGTCGGCAGAAGGCGATTTCTTTCTTGGGAGTGCGCGATAAACGGAAATATTTATAGCAGGAGTTTTAAAAAATATATTTTGATTAAAATTTTATTTCTTAAAATATATACATAATAATAATAACAACATATTTAACAGTTGAATACTAAATTCATATAAAAAACATTAAGAAAATCTTATCAAATCTAACAATTCTGATGTTTAAACAAATGTGATAATTTTTAATAGACCAATAATATAATTTTAAATGGGAATATACAAGAAATGTTTATTATTTAAGACATCAAATGTAATATATGTCAAGCATATCCCCTTCATTCAACATTAATGAAGAATGTTCCATTTCTACTACATTTAATATGAAAGTATATGTAGAATTGTCCCTATAAAAACGTAATTATTATTACCACATCTACACTTAGTTCTTGATATTTTTTGTGTGCATTTTTTGTAAGCACACAAAATGAAATGAAAGACTTACTATTTAAATTTACTAGCAATTAGGAATAGAGTCTTGATTAAGCAATACTCTTTTACATTTTGATATATCCTAAGAGATTCCCTTCAGTTTATCATTGTTTACTTTTAAAAACCATTTTTGGACTAGAGGGTGATCTTTTGGAATGCAAAGTATAATCGCCATTTTACCCTTTACAATTTTTGCAAAAACCAGTACTTTTGTTTCTTTTTTACGTTACATTATAGATCCTCTAAAATTTCAAACCATAGAACCGAGAGCAATAAATCTGTCAGTTCGAAGTTTCGAACTGCATTTGAACATGGCACAAGGCCTTCTAATATAATGCTCGATTTTCTTGTACTCTTGCTTCTATTATATTTGGCAATTTTCCAATTTCTCTGGTTTCCTTGTGTAAAATTATTTTTTAATTATTATTTGTCTTCCTTTAAATGCTTTCTTGTTTATTTTTATAGTTAGTGTAAAAACAATTGGTATATTCTTTTTAGTGACGTGTCCTATTTTTTATCGTATACATTTTTTTTCTGTCATGTGTATCCCCATTTCTTTCTTCTAGTTATTTTATTACACATTAGTGCTCAAATAATAATTTAGATTGTTTGTGTATTACTTATTTCACTTCTATCCGTTGAGAGTTCATATTATCGTTTTTATCTATTCTTAATAGTTAATTCCATATATTACTCAACGTAAGACTCTTTTTTTGTTATGCTTGATGCAATTCAGGACTATACGGCAGGCATCCATTAAGCCATTGTATTAAATTTCCAAAAGCTATTTGTTTGAACTGATTGGTTCTGTAAATAAGTTCTATAAGAGCTAAATAATATCCAAGAATTAAATTATTCCATCCTAATTAAATATTGATTATTGTTAATCACTGCATTCACAAGTTAATTAATAGCCAAGCAGTATAGTGCAACAGCTGGAGAGCCTTGTTTAGTCGTTTGGCTTCTGAACAATATCCACTCCATTCCAACAGCACAATATTGAAGTTCAAAGAGCCATCAATTCCATTTTTGCCTCCATCACCTCATATTTATCAGATAGTTTATAGTAGATTTCGAACGAAACTCAAATACAAATAATCCGTGTTTTTTATAGCTAAAATTCTACCTTCGTTATTTCTAACCGTAAAGTTAACATATTTTTATGGTATAAATATTCATTAGATAATATCATTTTTCAAAACAAATTTCGGTTATTTAAATATTTGGAAAAGAAATTTGAAAGTTAATCTCCTTATCGCTATTTACCATCTGCATCTACGTTTCTTTGTCCACCAGCATTCGTTCATTTTTTTTTAATATTAGATAATTAACCTCAGTTTTTAAAAGAAACATATTTAATAAGAATCTATTAATTTTTCGCCAAATGAAAGAAAGCACACCAAGAAAGAAATGTTAAATAGAAAATTTAATTTTAAACCTAAAAATATGTTTTGGCTGATGAAGAGAAACTCACAGTTCTCGGTATTAAAAACAAAGTCATATTTTATATTAATGCGTATTCTTGTATAAACTCCGTGAATTATTTTTGAGGTTTTCGTTTTAAATTAAATATTTCATTGTGATAAATTTATTGTCTGTTGGCAGTCATCTTTCTGGCGGGTTTTGAACTTCAAGTCGTACTCCCTCTGTAATTTTCTCCAAGAGTTTTAACAATTTCTTTCTATTAAAAAAACTAAAACTTAATCTATTTTTTTACATATTTCTCAGAGCAATAAGAAACCAAAAACAAATGAAAATTGTATTTGTATGAAATTGAAAACAATATAAACTGATTATTATCGACATTCAGCTTTCACTGGGAAACCTAGTAATCAGAACCATTTTTAGTATTTCCTGTATTAACTACTTATTCAATTATTCATATTGGGTTGTAAATTCTATAAATATCTTCAGTATGTTTTTAATTGCATAAATATTTGGTTTTACTCAAAATACTCAATGTATCGAAAGTGAAATACTAATAAAACGTGTTCCTTAGCAATATAAATTTTGTATATTATACAAATAAAATGTTTGCTTTTACTGTAGGAATACACTCAGTGAGGATATTTATTTTTAGACTTTGTTATTAATGAAAGCTAATCTGACAGATGTACATTTATGTTTTGTCGATTTTTGGCGCTGATAATACTTATTGTTGTGGTAATCTATTTATAACTTTAACAGTAACCCATCACATTTTTTATATACATCATTTATAAACTAAAACTTTTATATATACAAGAGCAGTTTGATAAGTCTTTTTTTTAATTTCGCGCGAAGTATCTTTAAATAGATCACTAGTGTCCTCAAGTGCCAACTGCCAATAAGATGACAGAGTACTGTGGGTTTTTGAGCAAGCCGCACCATTTCGTTTGTGTTTGATAGCGATTGAGAGCAGACACTCTTGAATTTTATCAAAAATGGAAAAGTATGACAAAAGGTGTGCTGATTAGGGCAAAAATAACGTCAATAGCTAAAAAGTGGTTTACTGAGTTCTGTTCCGATATCATATAAATGATATCGGACGATCGGACACATCAACAAGTGAGGTGGCTGAAGCTGTAGGCATCTCAATTCGACGCATCACACTTTCAAGCATCACATTTAACGTGAATATTTGATTATGAAAAAGCTATCCGCGCGATGGGTGTCGCAATTGCTCACAATCGCTCATCAGCGTGGCCAACAAGGCCAATCGTATGACCTTTTCCAAAAAGTACTTGATGTTCATTTTCCTTCAGAATATGAACAATTTTTTGCGTCTTTTACGTCATACGTTTACCTGGATGAATGTTCACCAAAGAGACCGAATATTATTCAGAACTTTTGAGCAGATTTGATATTGGTTTGAAGGAAAAACTACCGCTTTTGGTGAAAAAAGGGTGTTGTTCGATCAAGGCAACGCACGGGTAAGCTGCTCCACCTTATTCTCCAGATTTATGACCTGCGAATTTTCGCATTTCCAAACCTGAAGAAATGGCTGGGTGGTAAGAGATTCGGTGTGAACGAAGAAGTCAGCACATTTTTTATATGTATATACATATATATATATATATATATTATATATATATATATATATATATATATATATATATATATATATGTATATATATATACACCCACCATCCAGAAGACCATCCCAGAAAACATCAGGTCTTACCCAGTCTGGTTACTGGCGTGACTGGGATGGTTATTTCTTGTCAAATTTTGCACTCTTGCCTAAGAACAATCACAAACATACATTTACGACCATGACCCAGCAGGATTCGGACCCGCGACTATCGCAACAGTAGGAGGATCGTTCTGTCGCCTTAACCACTGCGCCGCCAAGTCGGCATGTATTTAGTTAAAAGAATATTATATTGAGAAATAAAACGCTTTTTTGTCGAAAAAATCTTTCATTCAAAAAGTCACTGACTTATAAAACTACCCTCATATATCATGTCTGTAGGTTTTTGCGCTAAAGCGCTACATATTTCATAACTTGAGTACCTACAACTGTGATTAGAAATAATAAAACTTAAAACACGATGCAAACTTGTTATTGATTTCTGTTCTACTTTTCAAACTATTAATAATTAAAGAATAAGTCAGCAGGATAAAAAGTTTCGATGTGATTTATACCTTCGCAAAAATAATTAAGATTATCTCGCAATTAATTTTTTCTTTATTCCCATTTATCCAATTTTGTTTCGAATAATCGACGACAAAGAAGAACTATTATCGAAGCAAATTAAACATTTTCATTTCCGTTAACTACCAGCAAGACTTTCTAAATATCCGAAGTTGTTTTCCAATTGGGTCACGCTTTTCTCGTACTACAAACCGACATAATTAGAATCTTCGATCTAACAATAACAATAACAGCGTTTCTTTGAATATCGTTTTTATTTCTGGAACATATTCGTAAATTTCGTCTCGGATCCTACCGAAATAAACACAAAAACATTTCGCAAACGCAATTTGGAGGCCGTCAAATAATTTCCTCCGAAACAACGGCTCGTAGAGATGAGCGTGCTTAGTTAAGCTTTCGGCAGACACTAACAGATGCGCTCCAGTCATAATTAAAACAAAACAAATTCGCTCAATGAACGTATTCTCGCACGTAGAGTAATGAAAAGTTAATGTCTAGTTAATGATACTAATTGGTGCAGTAATTAATCAATTTAAACATCCATAAATTGTTAGTAAATTGGGGGTTATTTTAATTTTATTTTAATTTCAATTCTGATTAATATCGGAATATTAGTGTGGTAGTTTTAGATCAGATATTGGATTGACAATTGATGGTTTAGAATATACAGCGTGATATATTTTATGTGCAAAAGTAATAAAATTAAATATTAGGTGTTAAATTGCTAGGGTATTATGTTTTATTTAATTCCATATAACACTGGTCTCTTAAGTCTTTGGTCCTCTTTCAGTCAGTCTAGTAGTAACTGAATAGCCCCTTTCCCTCAGTTATTGTTGTCAAGAGATATAATTATGTATTTTCCAGTCTCTAGTCCATTTGTAGGTCTTGTTGACAGCTACTTGTACTTTTTCTACAGTCTTAGACAGAGGTACATCTTTTGATATGATTAACTGTGTCGTCGGCAAATGTTCCAAGTACTGTTTCCTTTGTTGTTGGGATATCAGCATTATAGAGCAGATATAGGAGTGATCCCAAGACACTACCCTGTGGAACTCCAACCAAAATAGGTTTAAGTGTTGAGAATGCCTTTTCATGCGAGACCCCAAATTTTTTTCGAAAAGATAGTATTCCAGCGGTAGGTAGTAATTTCGCGATAGCAATTTGCTCATTTTGTATATTAATCTCAAATGCTATAACCGATCAAAAGCTTGTGACACGTCCAGGAATATTTCAGGGCAGTATTTCTTTTCTTCGAATGTCTTTTCACCAACCGCTGTTACTCTGTTGAGCGACTGTGATCGATTGTTGAGTGGTCATTTCGAAATCCTAACTGAAAATTTGGTATTTCGATAAATGGTTTAATACGTTTTATTGTACTATACGTTATACGAATGAATATATGAGTATCCTTAAAATTGCCCTTCCCACAGTTATTTTTTCGTATAGTCATGTTGGTTTTGGTACTTAATGTTATATTAAAGTCTTATTGTGTATTGACATTTT
This sequence comes from Rhynchophorus ferrugineus, assembly GCF_030347505.1. Taxonomy (NCBI): domain Eukaryota; kingdom Metazoa; phylum Arthropoda; class Insecta; order Coleoptera; family Curculionidae; genus Rhynchophorus; species Rhynchophorus ferrugineus. The sequence continues at coordinate 36,595,135 of NW_027472585.1, read as the reverse complement.
GGATTTCCGGCCAAGGGGCCAACATAGATTCATTAAATTTTATTTTCAATTCATCTGTTTTCTTGTTAACTCGTTATTTCCATTTCAGTTTGACATCCAAATCATTTAAGTTCAAAACCGTCTTGAGTTTTTAGCATTTTGTTGGTAAACTTGATATCTATCTTTTCTTGGTCTATCATTTTTATGGCTAGGTGCCTGAAGCATTTTACAGTCGTGTTTTGTTCTTGGCCACTATTGAAAGTGCTGTGTCATCTGCAAATGAAACTATCGTAGTTTCTTGAAATTTAGGTCTTTCATTAGCTTTTTAAGCCATTTTGTAGCAGATAAAAGATAGGTCCTAGGGTGCTGTATTGACCCATTTCTGCTCATATTGCTTTTAATTCACCATAATTATTTTCTTGTTTAATTTTCAAGAGCCTGTTGGATGCATATGATGTTCATATATCTACATACTTCTTTGGAAGCATTTTATTATTATTTACATATTTTATATTTACATTTTGTTTTAAATTGAGAGATATTCTTATTAGAAACCAATTTCATCTCTAGTTTCTGTTATTGTCATATTTTTGCTAAGAGAGGAATTCCACTCTGGAAAAACTTCTGATATTTAGGTACAATCTATAAAACGATTTATTTTTTGAACGAAAACGAATTATCTTAAAAAGGAAACTGTTGTGGAGAAATATAGGACGAGTTTTATCAATCGCTAGCCATCAAATTTGATGAATTATTATAAATTAATACTAGGTCCAATTACCAAAAAATCAAAAAAATTCTGGAAATATAAAGAATAAAGGGATAACATCTAGATTTAATAAAATATACAGTACATACGTACGTACATTTAGTACACCTAATATTGGAAAACAGGTTGTACAAGATATGTGGTTAACTTTAATTTGTTAATTATTTATTTTTCCTTCATACTGTTGTATATTATTTAATAACTGACTTACAATACTATACGCGCATATAATGTATGAAAGTAACAAATACTTAGTAATCTAAATATTACTTATAGAGTAGTATTTAACATGATAATTGTTTTTACTTATTACAGCAGCGTCAACACCTACTATATTATTTCATGACTAGGCTATGGCATTTAATCACATTCACGACAAATAGATATAAATAAATAAATAAGAGAATATAAAATGCTTATAAGGCTATTATTATACATAACCTCGTGTTAACTTATATAACTTATATATTGAAAATGTATGGTTTTACGTAAAGATGCTTATATAAAGAAAATAAAGATGGTCTTCTGGCTTCATATTTTTTTCTCAGTTTGACTGTTAATATTTTTCTGAGTAATTGTTCTGGTTCTAGCTTTTCATTTATTATGAAGCTTACTCATGCCAATGGTCTACTGCTTTTACCAACATCACTACCACACAAATTAAGGTGTCCCCATCACTTTCGTTCCATCATTTTATAAATGTCAGATTCTTTCTTTTAGTATACCTAACTACTTCTTCATCTTCTTCTATATCTTCAACACTTCTCTCACCTTTCTTCATCTTTTTTTCCATCTTCATTCTGCACATATTTCATTCATGGCTTTTGTCGTCTTTGTGGCTAAATTTTCCCAGTGTTCAATTCTCTCCAATAGCTATTTTTTTGAATATCTCCTCTTGTTCCATTCCAATCCTTCTATTCTCGTGTTCCATGTTCACATTTTCCATGTATTATATGCTTAAAATTTCCTATCTTTACAGTTTTGTCTCTCTACGTCGCTTTATTTTTTGATTTTGACTGTATTTGCCTGTTTTTTAGAAATGTCTCCGTTAATATATATTATTTCTTTCAATTTAATCCGTTTATTTCTATTCTTCATAATTAGTTGTTTATTTTTTGTATTTTTCATCTCATTGAGACCATTTAGTTATAACTATTTATATTTTCTCGAGATTTTTGTCGATTTTTCCGTAATTATATTAATAGTAAATAAACCATAACTGAATTTTTATATTTAAAAATGAAATTGAGAAACATTTTTATGGTTAAAAAACTTGTATTTTTATTATGACGTAATATATATTAAGCTTGAATTGGATAATTTACGTAGATTTTGAAGGTTCAGACAATGTTTTAACATTTTTTAACAATTAACGTCTTCTGTTAAATCAATGTCAAATAACAAGACTTTAAAAGAACTTTAAAATACGGAATTACATAGTCCAATAAAAATGTATAAAAGACAATAACAATTTGTTGGTGTGATTATAAAAGAAATGATATCTTATAAATAATAAATTGGTTACTAGATCTGATGTAAATCAAGCAAAAAATAAAGTATTTATAATGTAGTATTTTATTATATAATTTAAGAGATTATGCAACCAACATTTTTAGCAACCATACATATATCTTGCAATAAATAAAAATTATGTAAACGTTATGAAGAAACTAATATAAATCTATTTTTTCAGTTATGCTGCAGTGGAAATCATGGATAGACCGAAAAAATGGCAAATCAGGCAAGCCCTAACCCCGTGATGAAAACCCCTCGATAATCCGAATCCGGTGTGAATATGAGTTTCAACCCCGCGAGTTAAATAACACGGTAGCGCTTATGCCCGAGTACGAAGTTAACCGATCGCGACCTGATGATCTGCCGATGAAAGATCCGCCTCCTCGCGATGCCATCCTACTACCGCCATCTAGAAGCAACATGACGGACTGGGAAGGCATGTGGTTGCGCGCGCTTGCCAGGCCGCCGCACTGTCGCTCGCTGCAAGATCTGCAGGTGATCTATTACGGCCTCAGCGGGTTGGAGGCGCTGCAATCGCTCCGCGATTCTAGTTTGCGTGCTTTATGCAAGGTGGTGCGTTATGAAAAACATCTGGCCAATGATGTTCTGTACTAGTAAGTATTTCCTCCGCTAGATGGTGCTATAGATAACTTTCACGGCCTTCTAATGTTTATTTTTTGTTTTCAGCACGGGAGAATTATCAACATGCTGGTACATACTTCTGTCAGGATCGGTTTTCATCGATGGATCAATGTTTCTACCGAGATCCAGGTAAATATTGACTGAAAGTGCAACAAGGAACTGCTCGTCCCACTTTTCGCTACGATGTATGAATCATTCAATTAAATATCGTATTTCGCTTAACCGCAAATGATAAACAAAATAGAACCAGTAATTTAATTGACTTATAAACAAGCTACGTGTAGTTAGTCATCGTCGTATCGGTCTTGTCTCGAGTGGTTTGATTGAATATTAGAGTAGCAGGGGGTCTTCTTTTTTATTCAATTAGATACATTAATATTAAGGGGTTATAATAGATTTTGATAATGCTTTATTAATATCAAGCTACTATGATAAGAAAGAATGTGCGTGCTTTTGCTACAGTGAAGAAACGTGCTTTTGCTACAGGATTTTATTCAAATAATGAATGGAGAGGACAACTACATTTTAAGTTTTAATTAAGGTCTTGCTTAATAGTTTTATTTCTTACATTGATCATATAAAGTTTTCTTATAAGTATAAATTATTTGCTATAGCATATATGATTTATCTTTTATATAATTTAATTATTCTGCCCATACGTATGTCACTGAAGTTCTCCTAAACTTTTGGACCGATTTTGATGAAATTTTGTGTGTGTTTTTATATAGATTCCAGAATTGTTTAGATTCATAACCGGACCTGGTAGGTGGTGCTGCGATAGGTTTCTAGGATTTTTTAAATCATATTTTTATATTAAAATTAAAAAAAATTTGATTATAACAACTAATTGAATGTTATTGTGATAATCTTATGGTGTTTCTAAAAAAGGCCAATTTTCGGACAGGATAACGTCTGGATACATATATATATATATATATATATATATATATATAGGATTAATTCACTTAAAAAGAAACTTAAAATATAACTAATTACAATTTCTATATACTTTTTTAAAAATATTGTATTACATTTTTTAGCGATCAAACAACTATAATGCGTTCAAAATTAATTTTCATTTACCTGTATTGATTAAATGATGTTAATTTCTTTGATTTTCTCAATTTTGAAAAAAACATTAGCCTCATAACATCGCTAATTCCAACCAGAGTAGAAATAATAATTCTTGATAAACGAATTTAAATTATTAAGACACCTTTTCTAGCCATCCGAATGATATTGTTAAAGGCACCTTACAACATTGTGAATGCTAAATAGATCGAAACATTAATAATGAATCGGATTAATGAGGCACATTTTTCTTATAGATAATTTTAAGTGCTAGGATAGTCCGTATCTGACATCCCCTTGCAGCGCCATCTATCAGACTTCTGTTTTAGAGACGAATTGATGGTAATTAGGAATACAGAATGAAGTAACAGCGCCCTCTTTCAAGTACCGCCATTGACATAATAGACACCGCATAATGGTATGGATCTATGCCATCTTGTTTCCCATCTTGGATTCTCGATGACCGTCTCGAAGCCCACGCCGAAACGATCGGAAGGTTGTGAAAGCGAAAGACTCCCGTGTGGGTTCGATTCTAATTTTGCGAGAGAAGGCGATCATGCGCCCATGCGAATTGAATATCGTTTCAATTATAATCATATCCGAATACCGATAGGCAATGTAGCGGCACGCAAACATACCGTATTCGATTTGTAATTCGCTGAAACTTTCAATTCTTGTCGAACGAGTAAGAATGCTGGCAGATCCGATTTTGTATATGCGTGTAGCCTAAAAACTCTCGGTATAGGGAGAGAAAGGTATTTCTTCGGTAACGCGCGCTGTTGCCGCTTCGAGAGTTCTAGTAATATTTCAAGTAAAACGTTATCGATTTTCTGTATGAATTTTATTTATTGATTATATTATTTATTAGGTTTTGAAAAATATTAATCACTGATTGTACTTAGAATAAGATTATAACGTAATTAACTGAACAACAATAGTGCGCCGATAACAACAATACTCTTTATGATATATACAAGTCTGGTATATAAATTTAATTGTTTTTATATAAAAATACTATTTTTTTAACGAAATGTAATTACGATTTAAATCAATTTAAACTGTATTAAGTTATGTACAATGTGAGAGTAAACTTCTTTATAAAATAATTGTGACTAAAATAAATCCACAAGAAAAGGGAATAGAACGAAATCCGACAAGCCCACAAACCACCTAAACGATTTGACCAGAACCGAAAATGTCCGAAGCCGTACGTGTCGTTCCGTCATTCCCCGCTAGTGGCGCTATTATTACGTTTACAGAACTAGAGTTACTCGCCGCGTTGTGGTTGTTGCATGTCGATAAAACGGTATCGCTGGTCTACGGGACGAGTTTTGTTTATGTTTTTATCAAAATAGCGTGCGATAACGAGCTGGATCAATCGAGGAAGATCGAACGGCCACGGGGGAAATTGTGATCGAATAGTATAAGGTCGAAACCACCGAGGGGTTTTCATTTCCCGGACTAGAAAGTTTTGTTTCGTCGTACCTGTGATGATGCCTTCGCTATACCTACATTTTTTCAAAGAATGAATAATCGCAGTGTGCTGTAGTGGACCGTTTCATTTTCTCAGTGACTCATTTACAGTTTTGTGTTTGATACATCTTCACAGTAAATAGGATATAATGGGTATGTTTTCAGAATGAATGCGGTGGAGCAGTGTTGACGGTGTGACCTTCATTCTTATACGATTTTGTGTGATGTTTCTTTTACAATTGTCGGATTTCTGCTGACGTATAGTGTAGTTATAGTAGACGGTGATTCTTAGGCTATAAGTCGTCGAGTTTTAATAGTTCCATTTTTCGTACCTGGACAGTAATAAAAAGAATGTACGTGCCCAAAGCACCTGTACTTTACAGTTATGTATATCTAGTATTTGAACGGCGAATATTATCTGCAAGGAAAACGTGTTTACCGTCAAACAACCAGCGACCATTAATATTTTTCGACGTTTTCGTTTCATTTGTTTCGCCGTTCATAGTTCATTGACTGATTTTACTGAATGTGGCACCTACTACCTGGGTATTGATGCATGTATATATAGCACGTAAAAAATAACCACGGCAGTGCGTTGGTCACTTTAATTATATCACCGTCGTCGTTCCGGATACACCTTCGTACTTTTCCGCATAGTATCACGAGTTCTTTTTTAACAGCTTCTATCTGTTTGGGAAAAGTGAAATTTTTTATGCCACATTCACGGTTTTACATTACTTTTGGCTGTTGTATTTCATTATTGCATTGTCTGGCTGTTTTTGTATATACAGGGTGTTCTAAAAAGTTTCCCTTCATTTTTTTTATAAATATTTTTAGATCTCATGAGAAATCTACAGTAAAACTCATTTAAAACTATTTATGTTTGTGGTCTACGTTTTAGATGTTAATCAAACATCATTAATTAGCATTCTATTTAAATTTTCAACTATTACCTGTTCCCGAATTTAAATAAAACCATAATTATCGACGATTAGCATAGATCGAGAGTATTGTTTGCTTTTCCTATTGATTTTAAAATGATTTCAAGGTAATATTGTTTATCAGTCATAACAATAAATGATATTACCGATAAAGTTTCCCAATACCCGCGCACACATTGTTGAAAGAGGCTTTGAAGTCTCCCCTCCAACTGCGCAAGTATGCACGAGGAGAGATTGGTTGAAAATCTGCTATTTTTGTGTTGAAAATTGAAATTAGCATGGTGGGGTAATCAATCGGGGTTTTTTGTAGGGTGCAAAAGGGGGTTGTAATCCGTATCGATTCTATGCGGGCTGGCTGGATTTTATGGGGTACGTTAATGTAATAAAATTTGTAATGGCGGAATTATTTAGGTCGTAACATATGTTTTCGGCGAGAGCATGAAGGAGTGGTCCAACGGAGTTTTTATTATCGACGATCAACAAGTTTCGCAATAAATTAAATCAATGCGCGAACCTCGTGAGGTAACATCGTTTTTTTGTTCAATTATGTTGGTTTTGAAGCTGAATCGCTTTTATACATTATTAGGTTATACTTCTTGGATTTTTTTAAAATTTCGGTGTATTTAATGTACTTTGAAGGGGTACATATCAAAATGTTACGAACATTGATCTGAAAATCAGTTTCCATAAAAAATATATAGAAAGAGCTTTTTATGCCTGAATATTTTACGACATGTTCTAGCTTACTAATCACTGGTATAATACCTCCAGGTTACGGAACATGGTTTTATTGAGCTCAGGTTTTCTTTAGTTATTTTTTAATACCCCCATCTATAGCTTCTTGAGTATCTGTAGTTTTTCTTATGAGTTTCTTTGTGATGATGATATTAACACATAATCACAGCATATTTTCTTGTATTTAGGTAAAAATTATTCTGTTTTTATTTTAATATACCTTTCTTACACTGGTTAAGGCTCAAGTATGTGTCTGTATCCTGGTGTTTTATTGTTGTTCATACTGGTTTTGAGACCTGTTGATATATAAATTACTGTTTCATATATGTAGTTTTTAAGTTTCGAGTTTTTTTTTTGTAAGAGATGATGTGTAATATATAACATAATGATAGCGTATTTTCTTGTATTTAGGTAAACATTATTCTGTTTTTATTTCAATATACCTTTTCTACACTATTTAAGGTGCTAGTGTCAATACATTTGAGGAAACGAAGCATTTCTATATATTCTAAATTTAAAAAAAACGTAGCTTGGGTATTTCAAGGCTTGTCTTCAAAATAATTGATGAAGCATGTTTCTATACCAAACACCAAAGAAATGCAACTAAATTGAAAATTTTTTAAGAAGCTTTTAATTCAAACAAAATTCATCAGTTAGTTTTAGTTATCACTTTGTTATAAATTATCGTGGTACGTCGTGTGCCCTCTGTGATGCCTTGCTTAATTTAGGGTAGATACGTAGGTCGATAGCGTGGGTTGATCTAATTTTAAGGGGGTGTTAAATATTAATTTTTATTTATGAGTGGAATATAATCGAAATCAGATAATATCGAATTTACATATTAGACGGTTTCATTAAACATATTATTACATTATCATTTATAGTCTAGTGAAGGAGATAATGTGGTTATTTTGAACAGAATTGTTTAAATATAGTTCAAGGTATTAGTAAAATGTTACGTATTTTCTTTAACTTGAACAGATAATGCAAAATCATTCTTCGATGTGCTTTTTTTAAAATTTATTTTCAATGAGTTTTTCATTCGAAACTAATTATTTAAACTACGATCCAAACAACCGTGACAAAGAGATGAAAACGTCCTCACCAGAAGCGCTGAGCGTGGGATGGTGGCGTGACGCCACAGTGGGCGTTATATTTATAATCGAGACCCACTTTTCCAGAACAAAACTGGGAAAACACGGGAATGGAAAATCGAAGAGTTCGTAGGATGGAAAATTAATCGCTAGGAATGCGAACAATGGGGTAATGAAGCCAAATTGATGGCCATCGTTACTGGTTGATGAATACTTTAGTTTGCATTCATGGTGTTCATTTATCGTAAAGTTTTTTTGCAAAGTAATGAGATTACTTAGGCTGTAAGCAAGACACTGATATAAAGTGTTATTAAACATTATATAGTTTATTCAAAGTTTATTTGTATATGCGTCATCAAGATGTTTTCATATTTTCCTTGTCATTTTATTCTAGATAAAAAGAGACACAATGCTGTCTGATTAGTTCGAACGCGTAAACGAATGAGCCCATCAAAGTCGTCTGGTTGTCAGATGTATGCAGAATTCTTGAAAGCAATAATGATAAGAAGTTATAACTCTAACCTATAAACTATTGTGACTGTATAATTAACTGTAGTTTTTAGATGTACCATAATGTTAAAATAAATTATATTTAATAACATTTTTGTTCGATTATTTTATTTAGATTAGAATTTTGTTGTATGTCAAAGACAAACCGAACTAAAACTCAGTTGATGCGGCAACAATGCGACGTTTTGACGTCGCAAATGTAGATGACATATGTAAAACATAACTTTGAATGGACTACAGATATTTTTCTCGATGGCCGAAACCCCCCGACTCATATCTGTAATTCATATTTTATTAAAATTTGAATGAAATCAAAGGGAACTTCTTTAGTTTCACGATGTCTTCAGTCGGTTAAACTTAAAGTATTTTAATACAATTTAAAAATCGATATTAAAAGACGTTTGTTTTTTTTATGACATCACTTCTAGCAAATTTAAGCGTAATTTTTTTTATTAATAGTAATAGGAACTCATTGATGTCTTGACTCAGTTAATTCATTATCTGCATTATCATACTAATTATTGATAATAATTATTAGCAGATATAACTGTAGGCGCATTATAACAACATTGTTTAAAAATATCTTCACTCCTATGAGATCTGAATTGAAACTTGTTGTCATTAAGGATGTTCGTGTGTTAGAACGAAGATTGTGGGAACCGAATTCTGTACAAAAACATATTATAAAGTCACTCAAGCAACTACAATTATCGTTATTACGAAACTCCATTCCATTATTGTGAGATGGTTTTGCTCCGTACCGTATCGCGTTTAATTTGCTACCGATAAAAATGAGCTTTTCCTGTAAATGATATCACAATGGACATTTTTATGAATGGAATACTTCCGAGAAAAAGATGGCGATAACGAAGTAGTATCGGGGAAACCATTCTTATAATTGTATTGCGATTATAGACAAATTGATAACTATATTTGTTTTCTTTGCAATGTTTTGTTAGAGGTACGTTTTTATTTATTTTTAAACTTATAGAATTCAACCACCCAATTTGACATTTTGAACTTAAGTGATATTCTAGTCTTGAAATTTGAAAAAATTACTTACGTTTTTCCAAATAGGTTTTTTAATATCAAGTCAATTGAAAAGTCCCCGGCCTACCATAGTAAAACACATTTTTTTAGCAAAATAACTTTTTTTTATTCAACATAATTCCCTTCAAGGGTGATATATTACTTATAGCGACCTACCAACTTTTCGACGCCATTTTTGTAGTGCGATTTGTCCTTTGCTTCAAAATACGCTTCAGTTTCGGCGATCACCTCTTCATTCGACGAAAATTTCCTCCCAGCGAGCGTTCTTTTGAGATCTGAGAACAGGAAATAGACGCTGGGGACGAGATCTGGAGAATACGGTGGCTGAGAAAGCAATTCGAAGTCCAATTCACGGATTGTAATTTTTTAGTTTTTGTTTGCAAATTGAATATTCGATTTAGTTTTTAATGTTCTAAGTGATTTAGTAATTCAAGTTAATGTTTTGAGGTATATTTTATGTTAATCATCTTACGCGACTGACGTATTAGAAGTGAGGAAATATGAAATATATATAAACTTTTCAATACGTGGTAAAAGTGATGTCATGAAAATAACTTCAATTTCACAATTGTTAATTACTTATGGGGATTTTTCTATAAATAACTCATTCTTAATAAATTCGTTTCTCTTTAAATCGTATTTATGTTATTCCTTAGTTATCAACACATTGCTGTTATAAACAAATGGTTCTTCGTTAGTTTTTCTTGTTCATAATATTGTGTTTTTGAGCTTCGCAAATTCGGATTTTTTCAAAAGTATTTAATATTTCAAATTTTATATTTTTTCACAGGTATAATATCGTGTAGTGTTTGGTGTTAATAGTGATTTCTTGGAAATTGGAGGTAATCATTTTATATACATAGCATATTTGTTTGGTATGAATACAATTTTTTTCTTGATGTTTTTGTTTCTTCGATAGTTTCGTTGGTAGTCGAACAGCTACTTCGTAGTCGACATCATAAAAACACAACCAATAGAAATAAACTCTTAAGAAGTATTAATAGATTAGATGTATAAATTATTCACCTTTTGATGAAGCTGACATAGCAATGTTTTTATGGGTAACCAATCTGATTAGTTTTGTTATCCTGTATCTGTTAACTACAGGATAAGTCCTGACTGTTACTAAAAATATTTTATTTCGTTAAAATTTTCATATTGTTTGCTTTTCGGGGTGATTTTTTTTTGGGAGTAAAGTAGGTCGACTATTATACCAAAAAAGTAATTCCCGGAAATAGTTTGTTGGTTCCTGATTGATAAGACTGTTTCAACCAGTAGAAATCGTTCTAACTATTGCAAACATCCCAACGATTTTCGGTTTAAACACGTTTAATAGCGAAACACCCGGTCTGATTAGTATTTGGACTTTGATAAGGTACAAGGAGCAAATGTTTTGATGATATTGCAAATAGTTCGGTTTTTTTTCTAATAGATATTTATTTTAAAAAACGTTCACCCCAGTCAAAACAGATAATAGTTCATATATTGAATTTTATGCGACATATTGGTTGAAAGTAGGTTTTCAGATTTCTAAATTCCAACGACGAATTACGATTGCATTCTTGACATCCTACTGTAAATAAGGTGAGATCAGAGGTTATCTTGCACTAGTAAGACTTTGTGTTAATAGTTCTGTATATCTAGGATATAATATGTTTAACATATATTTTATTGTTTAGATAACTGCTGATTTGTTAGACCTTTTATTTCTAAAGTATTTTAAATTGTACCTATTGTTTTCAATTGGTTTTAACGTACATAACTTATTTTTAAAAATGTAATGGAATACTATCTACTCGTCAAAGGTAAAACTAAAAATCGATGCCATTTTGTTACTTTATCCTTCATAAAAATAACCAAGATTTTGTGATGATTGTTGTGTGTCTTATTCTTTAATAGTAGTAAACAAAATTATTTTCGAGTGAATAAGGTTTAGGTTAACCATCATGGTCTTGTGTTAAAACAAGAGGCTGCAACATCCAACATCAATTGTTCATTTTGTTTTCCATTAATTTTTTTCATTATTATGTTTGTTCCTTTTTTTTTACTGATCAGGTACTAGTTAGGATGGAAACACGGTCGGGTAGTTTATAGAGATAATTAACTTATACTATTTTAATTGGAAAATGATATCCTAGCTAATTAATTATACGTTAATTACGCCTCTGTCCTACTTAAACTTGTGTTATATTGGATTTATAAAAGACAAGCAGTCGTTTAGTAGGCATTAAATACTAATCATTATTTACCAAATTCTTTTGGCATTTCTCATAGAATAATTTTTAGCATTATCATAGAACTTTAATCATTTAATTCTTTTGTGCAACTCAATGTGTCACATAGATAAGTTATTGGTCATAATAAGTGATACTCAGAATATCAGCAATTTTCAATGTATCTAATATTATTTGACCCTAATAGGTGAATGGTAAAAGTCCCGCTACCATTTTGATTGCACGCCATCTTGGTTATGTGACGTTTCGTAGCTCAGTTTCGCTTTAACCATTGTATTGTGTAGACGTCCAAATTTTATAATGGATAGATATACGCCGCAAGAACGACCAGAAATAGTGACAATATTTATTGTTCCATTGTTTCCACTCAGCGGAAATTGCTTCAAAAATATCCTAATCGTCCAGTGCCTCACAAAACAATAATCTATCGTTTACATTCGAATTTTCGAACGTATCGTACGACAGCAGACAGGCCTCGTTCTGGAAGACAACGGACGTCTCGTAACGTTGAAAATGTGGCTCTGATGCGCCAAAGTGTTGCAGAGTTTCCAGAAACATCAATTCGGAAACGTGGTTCCCAGTTACACATTTCTGCACGCAGTTTAAGACGAATTTTGACATTGACCTTAAAAAATTCAGTTAGTCCCATGAAGCCCATTTTCTTCTCAGTGGCTAAGTCAATAAACAGAGCAGTTGGTTTTGGAGAACACAGAATCCTCAGTTAATTCATGAAACATCATTGCATCCACTAAAAACAACTGTATGGTCTGGTATTCATGTTAGAAACATCATTGTTCCCTTTTTTTAATGACCAAGGTGTTGTAGTTACTATTACTGCTGAACAGTACCAAGACATAATTCGAAATTTTCTTGTGCCTGAAGGGACTAGAGGACATGTGGTTTTAGCAAGATCGGGCCATATCACACATGCTCGTTCGACAATTCAATTATTGAATGATGTTTTTCCACGAAGGCTAATTTCGCGAAGTGGCGATTTAGCATGGCCAACCAGATCTCCGGATTTAACAGCACCAGACTTTTTCTTATGGGGTTTTTTAAAATCAAAAGTTTATGTGAATAACCCCCAAACCATTCAACATCTTAAACACAATATTCGTCACGAAATTGAAGAAATTCAGCATCAGATGCTGGTGGATGTCATGAAAAATGCCTTAAAAAGAGCGGAAAGTTGCATAGCGAATCGCGACGACGGAATAAACTTTTTATGAAAACCAAACTTACTTATTTTTTCTTTGAGCAAAGTTATAGACAATCAAAATGGTAGCGGGACTTTTGGCACGCTGTATTAAAAGCTTATCATTTTAGCGATTTGAATATTTGGTGTCTGTATCATATTATAGTATTGTCAGTCAATTCGGCTGGCAGCCATTTTCACTTATTTTGGATCTTTTTCATCGCATGTGCATGACTGGAAACCGTTGATTCATAGACTTCTAAGCTGTTTAAAAGTTCTTTGAGAATTTGTGCTGGAGTTTCATCCAATAAGCCTTGAGATTCATTGTTTTCGAACTTTTTTAGTTCTCCAGGCTATTCATTAATATTGACATCAAAATAACTACTTTTAAAATGTCGAAACCTAAATATTTATCTATTTACAATAATTTAGTTTTCTTTTTATCTCAGTATCATCTATGATGTCGTCATATTTGTCTCTTTCTTTATTATTTTTCTAAATATTTACATATCGATACGATTTTGAAACACCTCACCAAACAAACTCATTAACGGATGTACGGTATTATGCTTCCCACCAAAAGTCTACAAGACGGTTATAAAGGAAATAGGTTTTTTTTATCAAGACCTTGAAATCTAGCCAAACTCAAAATTTATTCGAAGGGTACGAACTAGGGTGTGACCATGTGAACTTGTTAAGAAAACGTTTCAATGTCATCCTGAAAATTAACGAAGCGGTTTCGGAGGAGGGTGTCTGGCTAGGGGACGGCCTAATTTATTGGATCGTGTTTTGTTTTTGGTGATTTTCAACAGCATCATACACCCCACGTTATTTATTTAAATTTCAATTCGTGACATAGTTTGTTTTGTTCGGGTTCTAGTTATGTATTTTGGCCAGTCGAGGTCGTTACATCGCCATGATCTCAGTCTTGTCTAAATTACTATATATTTTAGACTAACATTGATATCAGGCTGTTGTAAGTGTCGACGTTTTTTTTGGTTGCTTACATTGTATTTGGTCATATGATTTTACGTGAGAAATAAATGCAGACTATTAAAAATCAAGTAATTAAACGAATATCAATTTTATAGACAGAAAATATGAAGTATTGCCAACGAAATTAAAAAAAAAATCAATATTAAAAAGTTCCAGGTTCTATCAAATCGAATCGATCAATCGAAGAGTACATCTGAAAAATATAATTTCAATAATTAGTTTGTATTTTTAAGCTTTTAAATGTTCATGAAGATCTCTCAAACCATTTTTTTATTATTTAACCATTCTCTATCTAATAAAATAATGGTACCTAATAAAAATAAGTCAACGTTTTTTAACGTTTGGAAATTATTTAATATTGAATCATAACTTTTATCAACTATATATTTCCATAAGTTTGATTATCCACTATTAAAACTGCTAATTATGATAATTAAATATACTCATATTCTCATCAAAAAAGATAATAGTTATTTTTTTAAATATTTAGATATCACTGTAATATTGAATGATGACTGTAATGAGCGTTATATTTTCTCACAAACTTATTGTGTTAATTATGTAAATAAAATGTTTCCTAATGTCAACGATATAATTGTTGTTACTTGTCAGTCGATAGGTTTAATATCGTTGACCGTGGTTCGAAGCGCAGTCCAGATAAACTCTGGTTGTTGGCAAAAATGACACTCTGAGATAGTAAAAAATACTGTCACAGATAACTCAGAGAACATTTTTTAAATATTTTTTTAAGGTAAATTAATATTAAAGTACGTTTTTCAACACAAATCTAAATTCTGAATAGTCTATATGTTACTGAATATTTAATATTTAATTTCTGATATTTTGTTACAAACTTTTTTCATCAATATCTTTATAAACATAAAAGAGATGTTAAAATGCACGCAAAAAGTGATAAATAAAATAGAGATCGATTTCACCGTCACGTCAACTAATCTAGATACAAAAACTGCCCCAGCGAAGACGACCAAATCGAGCTACCACCAACGACAAGAGAAAAAAGTCACCTCTCAAACGGATATCGCCAAAAACAAATGAACTGGTTCGTTCGTAATTGGCAACGTTGTACGGCGACAAAAAAATACTTTACATATTTCACCGGGAGACCGTGAGGTCATCACCGAATTTTATTATTATCATAAATACGCCGTACCTGGGCCATCTGGATTTTAATGGGTGTGCATATTTAATACCCCAGGTATACGTTGCCGGCTAAATGGTATTTAGCGAAAAGCTTTTTTCCTCGCATTCTATATTTTGCAAATCCGGTCATGATGGCGTTTGCGCAGCGCTTACCGTGAAATAAACGATATGTTTACGCAATGAAATTTAAACTTTCTTCATTTATTTACGGTCGAAATGTGTTTGCAACGATGTATAAAATGCAATGGTGAAAACGTATGAATAATAAACAGTTTAAAAATGTACGGAAATTATTCCTTTATGAGGGTCATTGCATATTTTGAGAATAAAGTGTTTTTTTTTATTTCGATCGGAAAATACCGGTCCGTTTTCTGTTTTATTGCATATTTTGAAAAAGAAAATCAAGGTAATTTAACGATGTAAAAGAATTTACATTTTAATATTAATGTCAAAACTCTGTCACATATTGCGGTTTCATTATACAGATATTAAACATAATACATTGGCTAATAAGTCCCGGGCCCAACACATAAATGGCTCTAGTTTTATTGCATTCACCGTACTAACCTTCAAAAGAAAGCTGTTAAAATTTCATGATATTATTTACTCATAAGTTTGTTAGTTATTGCGCTAAAAACAGTGGATCAAAAACAATTTCCTGTTTTAATTTTACACTGTTTCTTGATAAAAAAAATACCGTTCAAGCGAAGCAATGGCTTGAAAAATGTTATAAGGACTCCGCTCCATCAGAAATAACAATAAAATGAGGCGGTAACACCGGAAAACATCAAAAAATCCACAGAATCATTTTGAGTGATCGAAAAGTGAAGTTGTCTGAGTTAGTTAACATCGTAAAGATATCAAAATAACGTGTTGGTTTTATGTTGCATAAGCATTTAACTATGAGAAACTTCTGTTCAAACTGGGTGCCGCGTTTACTCACTGTGGACCAAAAACAAGAATGCGTTGATGATTCTGAGCAGTGTTTGGCAGTGTGTAAACGTAGCAAACCGGAAATTACGTCGTTATGTGACAATAAATGAAACATGGATTCACCACTACACTACGGAATCAAAACAATCGTCATATGAGTCGACAGAATCTCTTGTACCTCGTCCAAAGCGCCCAAAAGCACAACAATCGGCTGGAAAGGTTATGGCCTCAGTATTTTGGGATGTGCGTAGCGTAATATTCATCGATTATCTTGAGAAGGGAAATACCATCAACACTAAATATTATATAGCGTTATGCAAGCGTTTGAAGGCCGAAATTGCAAGGAAACGACCCTATATGGCAAAGAAAACGAATTGTTACATCAAGACAAATCAAATGTTTCAAATCAAAACAATGGCAAAACTACATAAATTGAACTTGAAATTGCTTCTGTATCCATCCTATTCGCCAGATTTAGCTTCCAGCGACTACTGACTGTTCGCAGACCTTAAAAAATGCTCACCGGTAAGACATTTTTGTTCGATTGAAGAGAATATCGTTGAAACTGAGACCTAATTTGAGGCAAAAGAAGGTTTTGCGGAATGATTGTGTCGATCTTGATGGTTATTACATTGATGAATAAAGCCAATTTTAAACAAAAAAGACTACGCTTTTTCTACTACGCTACAGCTATATTCTTAGATGCAGCACAAGCTTTCGATGAGGTTTGGCACGACATCCTCATTTATAAGATACAGAAAATTAACCGAAGAAACACACCGAACTACTAAAATCTTACATTAAACTAGAATGTTTAGAGTCAAACAAGAGGAAGCCTATTCTACAATTAAAGAGGCCAAATCAGGTGTACCACAAGGAACTGTATTATAGCCAATTGTTTACCTACTTTACATATGTGATATGCCACAATTGGCCTATATCACGATGGCTAGATTTGCTGATGATATTGTGATTCTTACTGACAGAGATAATAGTGAAGAAGCAACCCAATAACTACAACAGACCAGTGACAATATAAATATTTAGACCCAAACTTGAAAAATAAAAATTAACAAAAGCAAATCTTCAGTTCACAATCGGATCGGTCAAATATCAATAGCAATAATTAATATTATACTACCATTCCATATAACAACGCTAAGTATCTCAGAATGACTCTTAGTGGAATATTTCGCTGGAAGGAACATATCAAGAAAGGGAAAGAACTTAAGCTGAAATATAGGAAAATTTATTAGTTAATTGGAAGAAAATCGCATTTATCAGTACTCTTACTGACACTCTTATGTTGTTAAAGATGTGTTCAAGTATTCCAGACACAGAATCACACTGTTTTATGGGTGGGATGGGTCCACCTAGATATTTAGCTAGATTTAATTTATCGTAAAGACAAACTATATGGGTTAGTAGACAACACTGTAATAATTATTTTTTAAAAAGTACTTCAGTTTCAAAAATGTAGTATTTTAAACAATTACATGAATCAACAAGAAGTTAGTAAGGCATCATTTACACTCTTCCTCAATTTTATTGCTCATTCGCTAACAGAAACAATGGATATCGACTTCCCATTACTTTTAAAAATAGTTTATCACTCTGACTGAGACTCAAGTGTGAAACAAAACGAGAATATTTAATAGACGAATAGAACTTTTAGAATATTTAATAATTAAATGCATACAACTATAAAGTACAATATAAAACTTGTAGTTTATGAAATCACGGTGGTTTTACAGATCGACCAGACCCTTACGCGAATTCATGGAAACTTTTTTTACTGCTAACAAAAAAGGTTTTATTATATTAACTATATTTAACATTTGTGCTATTGATTTTTTTTGTTTAGTCCTCTGACGACCTTCAGACATATATGTATGTATGTGTGCGTTAATATCTTTGTACGTTTGATGGGCGTTATCATAGAACAAATGAAAGAAGAGGCTTTTTAGAGACCTTGTCATTGATGTGAATGCGGAAGAGAATTTTTTAGTAGTCTGATCAGTATGTGGTGGGTAAAGGCGACAATTGAAGGTTTTTGGTTTTAGGGGATTTCGTCTGGCATTGAGATATTCAATATTTATAAAAAGGTATGTAACTCTGTATGGTTTAATTTAGTATATAAGAGTTATAATTTTTGTTTCTTGCTATTAACCGTTATCCATTTTTTTTTGTTTTAATATGTTTTTTTATAAAGATTTTAATTAGTTTTGTGCTCGTAAATATGTTCGACCGTCAATATCATTTTTAGTTAAAAAGAAAGTCCAACATCCCCGCAAATAATATTTTATTCTCCACCAAATTAACATTCGTAGCTTAATAAAAAGTGTTCACTGTAAAACAAAAGATAGAGTCCGAGTTAGAGAAAATTTGAATGTGGTATCATATAACTTACGCTATCCACTATATTCAGAATTATTTTCCACTCATAATATATTTGTATACGATACGCATTTCTTATAATATATTTTTTGATACTTAATTATCATTTTTAATTTCGTTAGTATAGTTTTTTTAAATAAGGAGTTTTAAGGTTATTTAATATAAACCTGTTTTCAGATGTTATACTTACTTTAATATGTTTGAATAAAATATAGTAATGATAAAATATTAATTAATATGGCTCAAAATAGAATATAATAATTGGATATGTTTGAATTCGGAGAACAGCACAAAATATTCGGATACAAAATAAGGGATGTCTGATTTTCCAGAAAAATAATCTCGCTGTGATCTTTGATATTTCAAGCTTGTTTTTGTTTCAATTATTACGAATACAAGCTTCTGACCTTTATTTTTCGCAATTTATATGGTACCGAATTATGTTAAATGTTTATTATATTTGATATATAATATAGGTTTGGTGTATTTTTTCAGAAATATTGAGTGTACCGGAAAGTCATTACCGGTTTTTCTAACATATGTCGCCAGGTTTAAGTATGCAATGTTATGATATGATATATGTCATTTTATTCTACTGACGTCAACCCTCAAAGTTATTCATGTTATATTTTGTGAAAATAACACCGTCATAGATTTATATACCTTTTCTCTTCTCGAAAATGTTTCGTTGTTTTTTTTTAAAGTTTCATGTCTATTTAATCAAAAGAAAGAAGCCGCTGAAAGTCATCGTTTGGTGGTGGGAACTTCCAGTGACCATGCTCTAGCCGTAACATGTGAGACGTGGTTTGAAAAACAATTGCCAGAAGAGATAAATGTAGCCCAAGATATAATGATTTCGAGCAATGGGGCAAAAGACCGGAAGATGGGTGGCAGATCTATTGAATGACAAACAAATGGAAAATCGTCTGAGTGCAAAAGATCATAGTTGTCATCTGGTGAAGCCGGCCGATCAACTCCAAAGCCAAATCGTTTTGGTCGTGAGACAATCTTCTGTACTTGGTGGGACCAGACTGGTGAAACAGTTGATAGTGATCGCTACCGAAAACTGTCATTAATTTGAACTGTGTATTGATCGAAAAACGTCCAGAATTGACCCGAAAACACGGTAAAGAGATTTCACAGCATGATAATGTGTCGTCTCATAAAACAAAACCGGTCAAGGAAGCGTTGAAGGCATTTGGATGGAACATATTCCAGAGCAACACTTCGCCAATTTCGAAGAAGTTAAAAAATTGTTTGATGATTGATTTTGCTCAAAGGACGAAAGTTTTTTTTTGGATGACATCCATAAATTGCTTGAAAGATGGGCAAGAGGCATAAGATCAAATGGCCAATACTTTGAATAAATAGGTTTCTATTTCCTTGAAAATCTTCTGAAGAACTGTTTACTTTTCTTTCTTGTTTGCGGTTCCCAAGGCTTTTTAAGCCTCCGATAATTTAGATAATTCAAGAATTGTTAAACACCAATCTTCAACAAACAATTCTACGAATTGTTTCAATCGGTAGCTCTTTTTTCATATTAAAAAAATGTATATTGAGTACAAGAAGCAGAGTATTATCGAAAATTTGTTTTTTTAATTATAATCGTTCGCATTAAAAAAAATTTCGAAATTTTTATAATAGAAATTCAAACCAAATATTAGCGAATGTATTATTTGAATATATAAATACGCAGAATAGTAACATTTTACATACATATTTTAAAGTATTATTACAGTTGCCATAGTGTATTCGGTATTGGAGAAGATATGAATGGGATTAATTTCAATGCCGTTTTAATAACTGTCGGGTTTAACTCTTTACAAAGTAGGGATGTCTAATTGCTACGCTGAAAACGCCCTATACATCAAACGTTTAACTAGTCGAAGGGAAAGACAGCGTGAGGGATGGAAACAAAACCAACCATCGAACAACTGTTCTCTTTGATTTACCGTTGGCTGGATGGGGGACCCGAGAAGAGGCCACATTTGGCGGACAGCTTCCGGTTTACATCCACGAGGGGACGAGAAACCCATTAAAGAGGGTGAATCTACGTCATGTCGAACGGAGGGGTCCATTGGCAATCGAATAATGTACATGCACGCAATAAAAGTATGGTAAATGCGAGGAACTAATTGAATTGAATGCTTTGGTTTGGGTATCAGATATAAAGTCTATTGTTTCGTATGACGAATGTTGTACGTCAAATCCCGAGGTGCTAATAAAAGTTCATTAAAATGGTTTGTTTGTTCAACAGAGTCACCATTATCGTGGTTTACGCGAAAATTAGTTATAAATTATACTTGGGCTGCGAATTAATAGCGGAGTTTCCTTACGCTTTACCATTTTACTGTTCCTGTCAACCAACTTCGAAAAAGGAGTAACATATATATTTTTTTTGATGTATGTTCACCGATTTTCAGAATTCTTTTTTTAATCGAAAGGGTGCACTTTCGAGGTGGTCCCATTTGAGCCAAATCATGATCTGTTGTGGGGAAGGGGGGGAAATCGATGGAAACGCTCAAATTTCAAAGGCACGTACCAAGTTTTCACATATTTTTATCTAAAATAATCAGATATTTGTCTACAATGTTATCACTGAGCTGATATGATCAGAAGTAATTTAGAGTAAAACCATTCAGTTTTCTTTTTAAGTACTAACCTTATGATATGAGATGTTGTAGAAACAGTGTAGGCAATGTATGGTGTAACGATTATAACGTTATACTCACACGCGGAGGTCGCGGTTTGGATTCTCAGCGGGGGCAGTAACTTTTTCTTGTTCTAGTTTGGTTGGAAAATTTGTCAGATCACCTAGACTAGCGGACCCCCGGTCCTGAAGCGTTCCTTATTTTTAATTATCGTTTCTTTATTGCTATTTTTCCTCATACGGGCTGCTCTTTGAATTGGACTATCCATTGTAATACTTAATAAAATAATTGCGTAATTTATTGAGTAAATATCTAACACTAAAAGGAGAAAAATAAAATATTTTTAATAAAAATTGAACCGACATCAAAAAATAAATAAGGAACTCACTAAAAAATAAAAAAATATTCAAACTTGATTTTTAACACAAAATAAAACGTTTTAAAATAAAATATATACATAATAGTCGTTGTAGCAACTAAATAAAAATAGACAGAAACCTTATTTAACTTATCTACTACACATATTTTATATCCTACTATATACAAACAATTTAGCTTAATACCTATTTATCTATTTGCAATGTTATTTTAACTATTACCAACTATTACCAAAGTTTTGTGACATATATCCAAAGTGATAAGTTGATAGTAGTTAAAATAATATTCTAAATAGTTAAATAGGTTTAGGTAGATATTAAGCTAAAGTATGTGTATATAGTAGAATATACGTGTAGTAGATAGGTTAAATAATTTTTTTGTTTATTTTTATTTAACTATTACAACGATTATTATGTACATATTTTATTTTAAAACGTTTTATTTTATGTTAAATCTAATTTTGATTATTATTTAATTTCTAGTGAGTTCCTTATTTTTTTTTTTTTGAAGTCGGTTCAATTTTTTTTGTTAAAATATTTTTTTATATGCTACATAATCAAAATAGTTTCCATCATAATTTATATTACTCAACGAGTCTCCAGTCTAATTACGAGAAATACGTTTTTTTTATAAACCCCACTTCATATAGCATTCTCTCATTCAAAAGTTATACGTTCATTGTAAAGTTCCTGTAATTCCTTTTCGATCAATGCCTTTTTTGTAGAACGATTTGTTTTTGGTCGCACCAGATGGTTTTCACCTGTTGCTGTTCATTCAGGTGTCAATCTTTTTGATTCAGGTGTGTAGTAAAAAAAGAAATACTTGTTATTTCACTTGAACAGCAAGGCCTCATTGTCTTTGGTTCGGTAAGCGCAAACGGAACTTTCAAATTCAAAGGCTTTGTTTTGTGGACTTTTTTTCTGAATAATTTGAAAGTTGAACATGCATCTTTTCATTTGAACTTAGTAGATTACTATGATATTTTTGAAAGTCTGTTATTTTAAGAAAGAATAGTGGCGACTTGAATCGACGTTTCAAATGATAGTTTTACTCATTAAAATCCGTTACTTATTTAGTAAAATTGAGAGGAAAGCATTGTGGATGGGGATGTTATATATTTAAAAGTTATGTTGTATGTTTGAAGTAAGCATTGGAATAGCTATGATAATTCTATAAGTAGAAAAAATATAAAGTCAGAAGATCATGGAAATAATCAATTTTGTCGAATACTGTTGTGTTTTGTGTTGTTTATATTAGATGTCTACCTAACACAACAAACTTTACGCCATCTTTTAGGTACATATTGATAAAGTAAGGTAAATTTGGAACCTTTGGGGTCGTAAAATCATCAACGAATTTGCGCACATTGTCCAACGTTATCCACTAAGCTGTGTTGCGTTAACTGAAACAAATAATAGTTATATCATATGTATGTTATGTTGTATATAATTGTTTGGTTTAATTTCTTAATTTTGAAAACATTTCATTTTAATTTCATCAATGACATTCCGTACTCAAACTTGACATTTCATTGAAATTTGAATTGATATTGTATCTTATAATATATTACTTGTTAAAACAAATTTAAAATGAAACTTAAAAAAAATTAGTGCATATTTAATATCACCATTGACATTTCTTAATTAAATATAATTAAATTAAATTTATATGTCAATTTTTCGTCCACTTTCTCAATTTTGATAGCTAACACTGATTCACTACTTAAACTTGATTTTGACAAGTGCCAGAAAATATATCGTTTGTTACAACCAATTCAAAATGAAAGTTGTTAATTACATTTCTTAATTAAATTTGACTTTTGGCGCGTTTGCTGACGTTGTCGTGTGATATTCGTTATGTATGTCAATTTTTTCGCGCAATTTCGCAATTTTGACATTTAGCATTATCTTGTAACTCAAATTTATTAGTGAAATTCACCAAATAAACTTTACATTTGTAAATATCATAAAAGGTATCATTTGTTAGAACTAATTTAAAATTAAAAAATTTATGTAATATGTTCAATATCATCAATGACAATCATCAATTGATTTAGATATTTGGCAATTCTAATAAATTATATGATTTGTAAGAAGGAATTCAATATCAAAGTTAGAAAATTGACGGTAAATGTCAAAATGTCAAATTTGATTAACAATAAGTCTAGTAAATATTCGACGTGAGAAAGAACCATTTCCAGATGGCTGAACACAGATGAACCCAGTTTCCAAATGTTTTCTACAAAAACCTTTATAAATATTGATGTGATATGTTTGGGTTATGTCTTCATATACGAGCTTTTGCAAAACTTTCAGGATTATCGGATTATATCTCGGCTTGTTACTAAGATCACTATTTTAAATATAATTTAGCCGGCTTGGTTGGAGCAGTGGGAAGGTAACAGGACGGTCGTCCTGCTGTCTCGATAGTCGCAGGTTCGAATTCTGCTGGGGCATGTCGTAAATTTATATTTGAGTTTGCGATTGTATAATTGTTGATTATCCAAAAAGATAAAAGGACAATATCCGACAAGGAAAATGGTTCATGGTATGGAGTCATACAGGCCCATACAGCTGTAGATAAACCCTAGTTGGTCCTAAGGAGACCTTAAGGTATATTAAAAAAATAAAATAAGAAAAAAGTCATACTTCTAATAAATATATATGTTATCAGATCATTGAATATCACATTTCTTGTAACAGCTTATCAGTTTAGTCTTCTTAGACGTCTGAAATAACAGGGAAGACCTAATAAATATAACATCACAATATTTTCGAAATCAAGAAAGCTCCCCCAGATAATATAAAAAAATAGGATGGATGCGAACGAGATATTCTTGTTTTTTTTTTCGTCAGATAACCGAGTAAAACAATGATTAATTACAAACATTTTATTCCACTACACGAGTGGATGAATTATGGGGCTACCACTCCCGTCCAGATAATTCAGGAATCTTAGTTTAAAACACGTGTTTCTAAGTAGGGGTACACTAGTGATATCAATTTTAATAATCCTTTAATAAACCATCGCAGCAAGACACCAGGCAGTTGTTTTTAAAGTACACTAACAGGTCAGTTAAAAAGTCCCCGGCCTACCATAGTAAAACACATTTTTTTGGCAAAATTAGTTTTTTTATTCAACATAATTCCCTTCAAGGGTGATACATTGATTATAGCGACCCTCCCACTTTTCGATACCATTTTTGTACTACGATTTGTCATTGCTTCAAAATAGGCCTCAGGCTCGGCGATCACCTCTTCATTCCACGAAAATTTCTTCCCAATGAACATTCTTTTGAGATCTGAGAACAGTAAATAGTCGCTGGGGGCCAGATCTGGAAAATACGGTACGGTGGATGAGGAAGCAATTGGAAGTCCAATTTATCGATTTTTGCCATCGTTATCACTGTGTTTTGGTGAAGCAGCACTTTCTTTTTCTTCAAATGAGTCCGTTTTTCGGCGATTTCGTCTTTCAAACGGTCCAATAACGCTATGTAATAGTCGCTGCTAATGGTCCTTCCTTTTTCAAGGTAGTCAATGAAAATTATTCCATGCGCATCCTAAAGTACAGACGCGATAAACTTGCCAGCCGACTGTTGTGTTTTCCCACGGTTTGGAGCGGGTTCATCGTGTGTAGTCCACTCGGATGACTGTCGATTGTACTTCGGAGTGAAATGATGGAACCATGTTTCATCCATTATCACCTATCGACGCAAAAACTCGGGTTTATTACGCTTGAGTATCTTCAAACACTGATCCCAATCATCAGCTCGTTGTTTTTGGTCAAAAGTGAGCTCGCGCGGCACCCACTTTGCACGGGGCTTTCTCATACCCAAATATTCGTGAATGAGATGATGTACACTTTCAGTTGATATCTTTGGAATGTCTGCTATTTCATTCAATTTCAATTTACGGTCATTCAAAATCATTTTGTGGATTTTTTTAGTGTTTTCTTCGGTAACAACCTCTTTTGCGCATCCACTGGGTTCACTATCTTCGTTGTTCATTTCACCCCGTATAAATTTAATATACCAATCCTTGATGGTTGATTTTCCTTCAAAAATCAATATTGTATCATCAACTAGTAATTCTTTTTATCCATTTTTTTCACAATAACAAAAGTTGCTTCACTCAAAATGCTATAATTCACAAACAAATGATCAGACAGCTGTCAAATTTATACACGCATCTTTTGAGGTTTATGGCTAATTAAAAAGCATATGGATTTAATTCTAGTATACGTTTCAATTGACCTGTTACTTTCTACTTGATAATGTCACTTACAGAACCTCAAATCGAACTCAGACGACTCTCGCTTGGTTTTTCAACCCAAAACATTTTTATAATTTTAACATTCAATACAAATATGCCCTATTGTTGTGATAATGGCGTGTTATTATCGTCGTAAAGCCCCGTACAGACTGCCTCCAAGCCCCACAGACGGAAGCGACAATTGGATCGGTACTTGGCAAGCTAAAAAATCACAATGGGTGGACAAGGAAACCGTATAAAAAACCGGAAGGTAACAGTTAATAACGCGTCCCTTTGAATTTACCTGTCTGGATATTTTCTGACTCAGACGTCTGTATCGCAATTAAGATCAGTTTTTTCAGTATATTTTTTTTATTACTATGAAGATGTCTGAAGTATAATTGCATTTATGACACTTGAGATATTGTTGAATAGTGATATTTTGACACCTTGATATACCTTAGGGGGGAAAACCCTTTGGATTTTTAATGGTTTAAAAAAATGTATTAGTGTAGAAAATATTTATACAATAGAAAAACAAACTAGAGCCGACTGTAAAATTATAATAACTTATAAAACTAGAATTGAAATCTAATTGAAACTCCAATAAAGTCTTTAATTTCCACAAAATATTTAAAGCTTAGGTACACGCAAATGTTTCGGTGGTTAATTTCAGATTTTACTAACAATAAGTGTGTTATGATTTCATAAATATATCAATTTATCCTACTGACATTAACCTCAAAACTACACAAGTTATGTTCCGCCAAAATAACGGTGTTGTAGAGAGAAAACGTTTGTAGATGAAGAATTGTAAGAGTTATTCGATAAAGTTGAATGCATCGAATCGTTGAATTCGTTGAAGTTGAAAGTTGAATGTGAACCGAGTCAGAATTTGTGAGGGCTCAGAGAGAGAGTGTGAGTCGTGAAAAAATATTCAAAAATCTAAAAAAATATTTAGATGAAATTGAATGATCGACAATTGGCAAAAACCGAGAAATCGTCAATGAAATGCTGGTCGAAAGTTATGAAAGAAAGCTATTTCTGCGTCGAATTGTAATGCACAATGAAAAGGGGAAATTTCGAAAATCCCAGTTAATGGTTACCACCTGGCCAAGCCAGCCCATCAACTGCAAAGCAAACTAGCTCTGGTGAATTGTTTTAACCTAGAGAAACACTTATACTGATCACTAGAGACAACAATTGACGAACGGTTCTTGAAAATAAAAATTCGAAATAATCTGCTTCAAAGTTTTTTTCAAAGTTTTAGTTAGGCGACCCCAGGTGTATAGCGTATATAAAAGGCAAATGTTCAATTTGTTGTTCTCTTCCGCTTTTGACTCCAGCTCCTTCTTCTTGGAGAAAACTCTTCGTGTATTCATTATATCTTATCGTTCTGAGAATGGACACAATGGCTTCATTAAATATCCTAGCAGCAATATCGGCTAAAGTTTGAATATTTTTTCCCAGAATATATGTTTTATATACTTATATAAAATGTATTACTTTAATAATATATACTTTAGAGGTAACCAAACCAAACCGAGCTGTGGTCTTACAGTGATTTTGGTATGACTTCCCAAGTACCTTTGTAGTAAATTATCCCTAGATATAAATTGATAGGAGATCTTTAATTCTATTTGTTAACACGCTTTATTAAATACCTTCTTGTGTTTGATTTATCTTGGATAGATCATGTTTTACATTTTCTGTTTATTGCAAATATCTCGGCTTAATCATCCTATTTTTCTTTTCCCGTGGTATCCATTTTGTTGTTATATTTATAATTTCTCTCTGGTTACTTTTTAACCCATGGTGTCATAGTCATTTACTCTGTATTGCGTTCTTTTCTTTATTACATTTACTAATAATTAATCCTTATTCTGCGAACATTATAAATGAACATTTCGGAGGCCTTTAAAATAACAAAGAACTTGGTCTAATGATTGAATTTTAATTCATAATGAAGTGTCGAACGAAAAAACAACGACGTCGGTGAGGTAGGATAACAAAAAAAGATAAGAAATGTTTTTTTTTTATAAAGCCGATAAAAAGTGACGAGACGGTCGAGAAATAACGTTATATTGTTCTATTGTTTCGTGCATTTCTTCGACGAATTGCCTCATTTGTTTGACTTGGAACAGTAAACTGAATTTGTTTGAGAACCGCACCTAGCCTAGAATCGTTCACAATAGAAAAATGATTAATATATAATTCGGGATTCCTATCGAGGCCTAATGTTTTATTGTTCATAGTAGGTAAAAAAAGTATTTCGAGAAGTAAAAGAATAAACCCTGATGTTGAAAATGCATTTGATCGAAAAAATAATTAAAATGTACTCTGGGGAATCCTAATGAAACAAAATCAATACATTTTCAGTTATATACAAGGTAATATTAAAGCTGGGAAACAATAGCTAACAACATAACACATGGAGTGAAAAATCCCGGACAAAACAAAAAAAGCGTGTTTTGTTTGTTCAAAATTGGTTTTAGTCATCAAAGTAATCTCCATCAAGTGCTACACAATCATTTCAGTGCCGCTCTAACATTTTTGTAGAACTATTTATCTTTTGCGTCAAATCAGACCTATCACCAGTTGCTGTCAACTCAGATGACGATCGTTTTTATTCCATAGTGAAGTGATGGATCCATGTTTCATCCATTGTCACATATCGACGCAAGAATTCCGCTTTGTTACGTTTGAACATGGCCAAACACTGCTCATAATCATCAAGACGTTCTTGTTCTTGGTCAACAGTGACTAGACGCGGCACCCTCTTTGAACACGTTCTTTTGATATCTTTATGATGTTAGATAACTCACGCAACTTCACTTTTCGATCATTCAAAACAATTTTTTTTGATTTTTTTTAATGTTTTCTGGTATTACCACCTCATTTGGACACCCACTGCGTTCTGCATCATCGGTATCTCTACGACTACGTTTAAAGTCAGAAAACCGACGTTTTATTGTTGTTTCTGAGGGAACGGGGTCCTTATAGCACTTTAAAGTCATTGCTTCGCTCGAACGGCATTTTTATATTATCAAGAAGCAGTTTATATTATCAAGAAACAGTCCAAATTAAAAGACGAAATTGTTTTTGATCCATTGTTTTGAAAATAACAAAAATATTGTCACTCTTAGTACAAACACAACACAAACAAACTTATGAGTAGAATATTATGAAACTAACTGAAAAGCGGTGGACGCAATAAAATTAGTGCCATCTATGTGTTACGCCAGGGACTTTTCAACCTATGTGTTATAATATGTTTAGTAATATACAAGATAATATTAAAGCTTAGAGGCAATAACTAACAAGATATATTCAATTTTTGTATATATACAAATTTATGAATTGTTTTAGTAACACAGTGGGCATGAGTGTTTTTAATTTAGGTTTGCTTTTAATAGACAATAGTGTAAAATCCTTCAAGAAAAACTGATTCATGCCGATAACAAGGCTGGATAAGGTAATATGGTAATGCCAAAACATCTAAACGGCGATTTATTCTATAACAATTTTGTCCGATAAATTATGAAAGGTCAAAATTGTGTAAATTTGTTGCTAAAAAAGTCTCAATAATTTTTTATAAAGACAACATCTAACATTTACCACATTTAACAGGTCTGCGATGACATCAGCGTTGGCTAAAACTAGTTGGTTGAGAAATATAATAATACTTAATGATTCACGTCAGTATTGTGAAATGCTAGCGATTATCAAACAGTATAGTAACTCAATTTGTCAATGAAATAAAATAGATTTAGTTCTTTTTCGGTAAAATGATGACCGGTTGAATTTATATTTGTTTTATTTTGTTTCAGGTAAGGTTTTCTAACAAGAACTAACTAAACTAAGAGATCCAATAATGAAATGGTAAGAATTATAACATTAAATACTTTAATATATATAGCAGTTGTCAGTAGTGACAGTAGATTTTCTAGTTTTGTATATATCTGGTTTTAAGGTATTTATTGTCTAACAGTTTTCTTGTACATAATCTGAAAGTGGTTGAAAATGGCACTAGATGTTACCATTACTTTTATTAATATCTGGTTTTGAACACTTATCTATAAACATGATCTTCGAAGACCAATTTCTTTCTTCTTTTTTGTATATATTCAGTCATGAACCAGACCGAAATATTAACACATTACTGATATCAATTTGTATAGGATTTGTATACTAAAAATTATCCTTAGCTAATGTAAACAGTGAATGAAACCCCATTAAAATTGCAAAATTATTCAAGAAACCAGACGTTATGTGCTCAAGTGTATTTTTCTGTAAGTTGGTTTTGAGTTTTTTTTGTAATTTCAAGGTTTTACTGCAAAAATTGTTTACACAACATTGTCTGTGTCAAGTTTTTACTTTACTTTTTCTCAGCTAAACCACATCTGGGGAATACTTTTTACAACGGGTGTGGTAGAACATCCCATTTAAACGTTTTCATGCAGGCTTTCAGCATTTTTAGGTTGCAAAATAGCTTTATTACGTTTCTACGTGTATAACAAAGGCAACATTCTCTATCAAGATTTACTTTTAAAAATATTACAACCGATACTGATTCAAGAAGAATTATATAAGTAAATTTAATTTATTTGTTGCTGTTTTAAATTTAACCGAAATGTTGCTTTATCATTGTGTTCTATTTATACAGAAGAAAAAAATCTCACCTACAATTCGTCAATGTATTTTGTCAATTCCAACAGTTATT
Source organism: Rhynchophorus ferrugineus (assembly GCF_030347505.1). NCBI lineage: Eukaryota > Metazoa > Arthropoda > Insecta > Coleoptera > Curculionidae > Rhynchophorus > Rhynchophorus ferrugineus. Next base: position 36,564,438 of record NW_027472585.1, on the reverse strand, counting down.
TGTCGTATTGTTTTAAAGTCAATCAACCAACGATTCCACGGTAGAAGACGCTTTTCCGGCTGTTCTTTATAAATAAAGGTCACCGTAACCTTTGTGGTCGGATTTCACTGGTTGATATTAATTTGTATCACCATCTCTATTTCGTTTCCTGTCTTATGTTGAATTAGTTATTACCTAGAAAAATATAGAGTGTTTCCTAATTACGAGAAAATCGGCTTCAGCTATTATGCTCAAGCACGTTTTAATTTAGATTATATTATTTATAAAATCACAGTCTGTAATTAATTATATATTAATGATCAAATTTATTGTGTATATTTTTTAAAAAAATATTCAACAGTATGAAAGAAATCAAAATATTTTTAACAATGACTCACTAAGTTTAACCAACTCACTAATATTACTAGTTGACCAGGAAATGTTTATTGATTAACGTGAATGAATAATCGATTTATTTTTCTTTGTATCATGAGGTTGTTCTGAAGAATCCAAACGCAGTGGTATTCATTCTAATATATATTTTTTAATTTTTATTTAAAATACAATGGTCGTTTAACATATCCTTGGAATACGATTTTTTTATTACAACTTACTTTAAATATGATTAATATAATCTTAATTTATAAAATTAATTTATTTTGACTGTTGTACTTTCATCACAATACAAGCAAGACGAGTACTTGAGCTTGTTGTTTGTCCCATTTTGGTCATCTGATTTCCTGCGTGTTGTCCTATAGCTTACTGCTTCTAATTTTCTGTGATTTAACATAGTAACCTTATTCCATGCTTTAGTGTGAAATCTTGGAAAACTTTATAAGTATATTTGATTTCAAAGTCATTACGCAGTTGTTCATTGCTTATGTAGTAATAAACATCGGTAATTTATCGAACAACTCTGTTTTGACAGCATATAATTACTGGTTGGTTTTATGTTTTACTGTAACCCTATAGACCCTGTAAGACCAAGTTAGGAGTATCTGATTAACCAGTACAGTTATTTGATTTTGAGTCTAATCTGTTCTGATTTTAACTTAATATAAATTACGATATGAAAACATTATTTTGCGTAGATTTCGTTTGATTTTCCAAACATAATTTTCTTCTAGCTGTATACACTCTTTTAATTAGCATTTCTATACTTTAATTTTTGATAGTATTAAACAGTATTAAACAAAATTTTTAAAAAATTCAATAGGTACCAAATCCGGTGGACTTTGTAATAACTCAAACATTAATTCCATTATTTTGTATGTTGTCTTGATGAGTGAGCATCTTCTTCTTTCTCAAAAGGGAATCATTATTCTCATTATGATTATTTGCTTTCATTGAACTCTATTTGTCTATTCACACTTCAATTTTTAAACAAACAAAGTACCGTACCTTATAATATCTTAATCCTTCAAAATTATATCGTGGATTTTGTCAATCATTTAAGGAGTAGTAACTTCCACCGGATGTCCCGAAGGACATTCATGTTTTGTGTATGTTTAAAAACATGTGCCCAAAAACAGCTGCAAACATAGGACCAGATGTATCATGAACTATAACTAATCTGTGTTGATCTCCTTTGTTACAGATATATAATTGAAACTAGGATGGATGCAACTGAAACTTGTCTAGTAACTCATACTACTAAAAACAAATTATTTTCGATGGAATGAACACCTAATGATTTACTGACCTATCCTCGTAGCTAAAACACCATTAAGTATTTATACGACAAATAAAAGTATCTTGCGCCACAATAGAAGTTAAAAACTAGTTTACATTGAAACCTTCTTCCAGAACTAATTTTTAATTAATCTTAAAGATTATTCAAGCAAATAATTCGTTTGTTTATTCTCGAACAGGTTGTTGAAGGTATCTTATGAAAGACAGACAGCTGTACGACGTATTTAGTACAATATATAAATAAAAATTTGAATATGTAACATCATCAAGAACGAGAGAAATGTATTTATCTTCGAGCGTGCATCGAAGAAAGAGAAAATCAAAAATACATTAAACGTCATGTTTGTCGAACAACATTGTCAGCTGTTTAAAGAGAAAATTGTTTGGAGTTTTTAACGACTACCTGTCTGTCTCAACTTTGGGTACTTTTAGGTTTCGTTAAATATTAAGTGTGCCTGCTAATAATGTTGCGGCAAACTTTCTGCGTTAGTTTCGTTAGAAACTTGTGTAAAACAAAAATAAATGGAGATGTTGGTTGGTTGCGTTAGGCGAGAAAGTTTGGTGTATTTTTATAATTTGAAACAGGTATGATGTATTCTTAAAAACCGGCAGACATTTTTCGGAGACATATTTGGGGTCTAATATGAATTCCTTCGGTACAGTTTAATTTATAAACTTTATCGTCTCAAAACTCTTTCTTTGAAGTAATAATTTTAGTTACAGCATAGAAAAATGCCATACTGCGTTATATTAGATGAGTAGAAGCAGTCGTGTGACGACATAACTTAAATTATATCTTTTTGAGAATCTGAATAATTTTGAGTTTATTCATAGACACTCATTTCAAAGTTGTCCAAATCTTTGAATGTCTTATACCATTCATATATTTCTGTGTGTTTTGCATGGACCAATATTCAACTCATAATATTTTGCTAAGTAAAAACAGCAGCAAAATTTGCAAACACATAAATATTATAAGATGTTTTGCGCCACAATGAATATAATTCCATCGATATTTCTATTCTTATCGATATTTCGCCTTAAAACATGAAATAAGGTTGTTACATCATAGCAACGTGGAAGCGATACTGCTACTAGACAACACGCAGGTAATCAGAAAAATTGAAGGGAATAAAATGACACGAAACACAATTAGTATTGTATAGTGTATAAGTGTTATTCTTTCTTAACTTTAGCTTAAGTAGTTTAGTTTTATTTAGTACAATCTTAATTTATAAATTAAGTTATTACTATTGTTTTGTTCTTACTATTGCATCAACCCGCAAGCAGAAAGTTAAGAGTAACAAACACTTCTACAATATACAACTTCGTGTGGTTTGGTTCGCTTCAATCTTCTGATATCTTGCCTGTAATTCAGTAACACTATTGTTTCCGCATTAGGTGATTTAGATGCCTTATTTCGTGTTTTAAAAATTTGAAAAAATTCGCAGATCCATTTGATTTTCTTCTTTGTAGCTATTTAGTTACTGGACAACACGCGCAAAATGTTGCAAAACCTGAAAAAAGGAACGGATAGTGAGACCGCGAATAGTAATCACCACCATCACCACCTTTAATTGGGAGCTAGATGTTGATAACAAAATTATTTCGGTTATCAAAAATCAGTTTTATGTTTATTTATATTTTATTATAGAACATAGGTTCAACAGTAGGTCCTCATCATCAATATCATAACCATGAGGAAACTGTCATTCCAATGTTAATTAAACTCTACCTAGCGAGAAGTAAAAGGAAGCCTCGCTAGTTTAATCCATGATATTAACAGAAAGCCTCCATGACTGTCGTATATATCAATATAATGATAGTATCGTGCCTACTTGTGGTCTAGTGAGAAATTAGCACGAAGTTATTAAATGTGCATGTGGAAAGTTCGTAATAAAAAGAACGTTTTCCTTCATAGTATTTAATCATACAACGCGAATCTTGGAAACGATAAAAATGAGTAATAAAAGGGAAAACGAAAATTATAAAGAGGCTTCCGATAATTAAAATAATTTGAGATTCCCTCGACCGTATGAGCGTAAAATAGAAGGTTTTTTCTCTTTTCCTCTGGCCTGTTTTCAATTGAGTGGAAAATTAATGAAGATGAGCTTCCTTTAGGGGCCATTTTCGACGGAAAACTTTCACCGAATATCGGCAAATACCTTTCGGCTTAATATAATGGCAAGTTATTATTTTTGGAAAATGAGAATTCGATGGAAACCCTAAGGTGGCTATTGTTTCCAGTTGAGATCTTTTGATTTATATTTAATATAATCATATAATATTTTTGGTAATTTAAATAAATGTTATTATTATCTAAAATTATTTTAATACAACTGTTACAAATACTAAGAGCGTGAAAAGTGTAAGGTTTAAAGACAAACTTTTTTATGCTTTTTTTTCGTTTAGAATCTTAATTTATAAATAAAGTTATTACTATTGTTTTGTTGCATCAAAACGCATGCAAGACAAGTGCGGAATAAATACTTCAATCTTCTGATATCCTGCCTGTAGTTCAGTAACAGTATTGTTTCCACGTTGATGTCAAACAGGGTGACGAATACACTGACCTACACCTAATATATTTGGGTGTTCTTGACCTATTGTTATAATCTATTGTATACAGCTGACATATCGACCTCAAGATACACTACTGTTGCAACATATGCTGACGATACAGCGGTTTTATCATGACACGAGGATCAAATATCAGCCTCAATAACTTCATGTTAACAAAATCGAACCTGTGGTTTAAAACATGGCATATCAAAGCAAATGAGACAAAATCTACCCATGTGACATTCACCCTTTGTAGAAGAACATGTCCCTCAGTAAAATTGAATAATCATGAACTTCCGGAAGCAGACAACGTTAAATATCTGGGAATGCATTTTGATCAACGTTTGAGATGGAAAAAAACATATAGTGCCATAACGCAAACAGCTTGGGCTTAAACTAAACCAAATGTGTTGGTTGATAGGGCGTAAATCTAAATTATCATTAGATAACAAGGTTTTGCTGTATAGTCGTATGGGCCTAAGTCAATACTTAGGTCCATTTGAATCTATGGTATTGAACGGTGGGGTACAACTAGCAAATCTAACCTAGCTATCGTCCAAAGGTTCCAGAATAAAGTGTTATCATCGAGTCATCGTCGATGCCCCATATTACGTCTCAGTGCGATATCCCCTTAAATCCCATAACGAGTGTGATTCGAAGTGTTAGTGCGAAGTACTCTGAAAGACTATTACTGCATCCCAATGCCCTCGCCAAACAGTTTAATGTATGCGATGACAATGTAGTGCATAGGCTCAAACGCAAACTACCATACGAACTGATTAATAGACACGTAGAGTGAGATTTAATAATCTCTAGAATAAGCTACAATGGTTTTTAGAATACGTTAGGATAGACTTTAAAATAAGTTAGAATAGTATCTAGAATAAGATTTAGTTTATAAGTTGTACAGCAGATCACTTACTGAAGCGAATCTTCTACATATCAGGATAGTTATACAATGGAAATCATATAATCATACTTATTGCTCACAGGCAGATTGTTGAAGTTCTAAGAGATTAATAAAAAAAAGGTTGCTGTTGCTGATGAACATTCGTAATTAATCGAAGAATTTTATCTTGGCAGCATTGGAACGTCGGTTTGTTGTGTTAGTGCAACTTCATTAATTTTTTTTTATAACATCTTTATTAGATACGCTTAGTACAATCTTAATTATTATTATTACAATTAATTTATTACTACTTTTCCTATGTGCTTGGATTAATTAACAAGCAAGACGAGTACGAGAAAATACATCAGTATGTTTTCCTCAATTATAAAATTATAATTATTTATTAATTATTAACTTATAGCTAGAGTTTACACTAATAATACACACTAAATGTTCACACAAGTTCGTATGGTTTTGTTCGTTTCAATCTCCTGACATCCTGTGCGCTGTCCAGCAGTTGTATTGCTTCCACGTTAGAATGATTTAGTAATCTTCTTTCGTGTTTCAAGGCGAAATCCTGCACAACTTCGCAAATCCATTTGATTTCCAGGTCATCGTGCAGTTCTTCATTGGTTACATAGCGATGGGCATTGGTAATCAATCGAAGAATCTTGTTTTGACAGCGCTGTATGATTAACTGATTTGCATTTTTAGTGCAACCCCATATTTGCACCCCATAGGTCCAAATTGGCTTTATAATTGTATTATAGATCAACCTCTTTGATTTTACATCAAGTTGAGAGTATCTTCCGACTAACCAGTATAGTTGTTTATTTTGGTTCTAATGTGTTTTGCTTTTTGTCTAACGTGACAAAAAGCAAAACACATTAGAAAATCAAATCAAAAAATCAAATTTTGTTGAGTGCCACTTGCATTAATTGAGAATAAAATTTGGACGAATTAAGTCACATTTATTAATTCATCTTCGTATTTCGTTAAGTTTTTTAAACGCGTAGCAATAGAAAATCCTTTCGATTTCCTTTTTAGAGTGTCTGGTTTCAATTTGGCGCTCGTAATGGCGTGTGTAATGGCCCGGAGCGTCGGCCAGGTGGGGAAAGGGGAGAGGGAGCCATATCGTGAGACGGCGGATTTTCAACCTGCTAACCCAGAAAGCGAAAGATAATTTCACCGGCCACGTTTTCCACGTTTTCGTATCGATTCCGCCTCGATCGTCGGCAGATTGACTGAGTGGTTGGCCGATTGGAGCGGAAGAAACAACGACCCGCGTGAAAACCGCGAATTAGAAACTTGGGCCGGTACGGTGCGCTCGAATGGAAAGTATCAAGCGATTGTATCGGGATGATGTCGTCGACGACGGCATCACGGTTCTGAGAGTTGCTTTGGCATGAGAGAAAATCGATACGGCCGTGCTCTGTTTCGGCTAATTTTAGCTCCACGGCTTTGCAAATGGCATATCGACTGCGTTCATACGAGAAAAGCAACAATGTCGTTATCTAATACGTTTTGGAAATATTTTTGATTACCATTCTCGACAAATTCGATGTTTAAAGTTATCTAAACTTCAAATTCGAGGTTATGTTATGGTACAAATATTAGGCCTATAAACTTTTTTTTTTCAAATTTAAGAAATAATATAGAAGTGCCCCTCAAGTATCTAATTAAGTCTATACATATGTGATAAGCAAACAATTCAACAAACTCGGCAATTTTAGGTACAAGTTGTCCACTCGAGTCTCATTCATTATTATCAACACCAGTTGCACCCTTAATAAATTTTGAAACCTATGTGGATGTTTGCATTTCCACTTGCATTGTGTTATATTTAAAATAATATATTCATTTTGGTGTGAACGTATTCATGGTTTAAATCGATACATATCGTTTAATCGTTAAATACTATTTTAATATTAATAAAACCAGTTAGATATATTTAATACATGAAGTAGTAGTACTTATATTGTTTTATAAATAATCTAGTTGTTAACAATAATATGAATGCAATGCTAAATATACCATATCTACCATATTCTTTGAACACAATGATTTCTTATCGGGTGAAATGAATCGACCAGTTAGTTTGTTTGATGATGCATTGTCTAGAAAGATTAGTTAGTCAAAAAATTAGTCATATCATTGAGTAAAGGTCAAAACCTGGACCTATGTTTCGATATCGATATTAGTGTCTAGAATCGTCAATGATCTACTTGTAAATAAACCTGCAAGGTATGAATATGCAAATAGTTTCATCAACAAATAGTAAGACTCTTTATTATTACTTTGTTAAGATTTATGTTATTAATACTGCTCAGAATAATGTTCATATAGTTCGGAATAATTAGTAATGAGAAAGTTGAAAAAAGTTGGCTTTAATGAAGAATTTGAAAAATATCCAGAAAGGTGTCCACTCTTATCCAGCCTGTGGACTGGCGTAATTGGGATGGTTATTCATGTCATTTGTCATGTTTGAAAATTAAATATTAATGTCTTGATTCTGGAGTATCAATCTGTTCTAACACACTTGTTAAGAAAATTTATATTATTGATTTATTTCATGTTTTAATGACTGAACATTAGGTGTACATAATCAACAATAAACCATATCAGCTTTACGGTCTCCAATAGGGGGGTCATTATTTATATTTCGGAAATGAAAAAAAAACAAATAGTTAAGCTGCGAAAATATTTTTATTGCTTTTCAAAGTACTCGCCACGATGATCGATACACTTTGCATGCGCTTAAACCAATTTTCAAAGCATTTATTCCATTCCGAATGAGGTATCTTGTAAACATGATTTTTGAACGCTTCAATAGCTTCTTCGGGCGATGAAAATAGTTGACCACGCAGTTTATTCTTCAAAGATGGGAACAAAATGAAGTCACTGGGTGCCATATCAGGGCTGTACGGTGGATGACCCATCAATTCGATGTTTTGAGTGCTCAAATAGTTTCTTGTTTGGGCCGATGTGTGAGAGTTCGCATTGTCATGATGAAGGACAATCCGGCGTCTCTTGTTTGTTTTCCTTACTTCACTGAAGACTTCTGGCAAACAAATGGTAGTGTACCAATCAGAATTTACTGTTCTACGATTCTCTGGAGGCACCGTTGCAATATGACCAGTTTTCCCGAAGAAACAGGTCACCATTTTCATTGAAGTGCTTCGTGTGCGAACCACTTTTGTTAGATTTGGTTCATCTTGGAACACCCATACAGTCTGCTGCTGCTTATTGTCGGGCTCATACGAATATATCCATGATTCGTCACCTGTCACGATTTGATAAACGTCTTTCGAAGCACCGCGAATGAATTTCTTAGGCATTTCTTTGCATCAATCGACACGAGCCTTTTTTGAGCGATTGTCAAATTGTGTGGGATCGAACGCGAACATGACTTTCGCACCGCTAAGTTCTCATGTAAAATCGCATATATGCTGGTGGAAGTAATGCTTAGGGATGCCTCAATCCGACAATAGATGACATGACGATCTTGCTTAATAATTTTACACACAGCATCGATGTTTTCTGGCACAACACCCAATTTTGGACGACCTTCACGAAACCCGTCGGACAGCGAACTACGACCACGATTGAATTCACTAAACCATCGATACACGGTGGTTTTTGATGGAGCTTCATAGCCAAAAGTCAAATTAAGTTGATTAATGCACTCTTGTCAAATGCAAATGATGTGAGATGCAAAAATGTCAAACTTTACGGTGGAACCATCAGATGGACTCACATGACAACAGTTTTGCCAATTCCCGAAATATAAATAGTGATCCTCGTATATATGTATATAAAACGAGATATATGTCAAGCCTGACTGCTTTGTAACTATTTTTAATGGCGGTTTTAAATATTTTTAATGTTATGACAAATATTACTTTATCTCACTAACATTCGTATTGTTCTTTTGATAATTATAGTATTAACAGTTTTGTGTCTGTTAATATGTGTCTAACCACAAAAACAAAGGTTATTTAATAATTTGAATTTGAAAATATTTATTTAATAAGATATTCGAAAAAAGAATTGTAGAAAAAACAATAGTATATTATTAATTAGAAACTAGTTGCAGAATACAGTAATATAAAATCACTTTTCATATAAACTGAACAAATTGTCTGTTATACAATAACGATATTAAATGCAACAATATACTGACACCCCAAAGATATGATATGATAGCAATTATATTAAATGTGTAGTTTGTAACAGCCTGTAACAGGTTCCAAATATAACCTTTTTCACTGATAATTGTTATTAATTGCAAATTTAAAGTGACTACGTCATTCATTTATATATAAAATATAATTTACCACATTGAATTTTAATTCTGTTTGAATATGGAGGATATCTGAGATCATTAGAGTTGTTCAGTATAATTTCATATAACTTCAACATGTTTCATCTAATGATAACTCAAATGATTTTCCAGAACTGCTGGAAAATACCCTTCTTCATTAGTGATAATAGAAGGTAGTTTAAGGTGTTGAAGAGTCAGATGGAGCTAAATTTAACGAATAAATTGGTCGAAGTAGTTTATACTTTAATTCAGTAATTTAGATTAATTTATAAGATATTTGCAGAACATTATTTATATAAGCTAGAGATAAAAGATATGTGTATATAAAGCCTGAGAAAAATGACATAAAAAGTGTTTCTTTTGTGGTTTCTATAGTTAAGTCATGTTTCGCATTGATAAAAAGCATTTTATGTTAAATATTAAGACATAGGTATATATGATGTAAGATTATTAAGATTATATCAGTTATTATTTGTTTTTTACTTACGCAGAGCAAATAAAATACTACGTAAATTAATTATAAACCTTAGTTGCGTACTTAATAACTAATGCGTACGAAATATAAATGAGAGATAGCCCATCTGTAACACTTTATTCTGCTAATTATTTAACAGAGCTGTTTTCTATATAATATTGTCATGTTGTATGTAAATGTTTTATAGATATCACTACATAGTATAAAACAGTCGCCTTTTCTGTCCCTATATCCCTATGTGCGCTTAAATTTTTAAAACTACGCAACGGATTTTGATGCGGTTTTTTTCAATAGATAGAGTGATTCAAGAGGAAGGTTTATATGTATAATACATGCATAATATACTAAGGCAACATTGCTAATTTTAGAGGTTTCTAACGTGATGTCGTAAATTAACCTATTTTTTTAGGCTTATTTAGCAATTAGCAAAAACGCTGCCTAACCCTACGAGTTAGATCAAATTAATGTACTACAGTATTGTACACCATAAAAAGGTCTACAAAAAAGTCCGCGATGGTATATGTTTATCTTTTAGGGATAACCCACATTAACCATTTTTATTGTTTACTTTTTACGTGAGAAAATGGCTTATTTATTGGCAATACGGCATTAATCCTTATCGAATTAAGTACCTTAAATACAGTGTGCAATTAATATAGATCAATATGGTTCCTTACAGCATGTAAATTAAACAAATATTTTCGGAGATGTTACAAATTTAAAATTTGCGTTTAAAAATGCGTAATGTAATAAAAATTGTATGAATTTAGATATTCCAAAGATAGCAGGAAATCTTCATAGTAAGTATAGGGGAAGAGGAATTGTTTTACTCCAAATTTAATGCGTGCAGGCCAAGGGCAGTAATGAATGAACCAAAAATACTGGATCGATTTTAATCATGTTTTCATTGAGTGACATAGGCATATATATTTTATGCCCGTGCAAAGTCGGAGCGGGCCGCTATGTTTTTATATACAACGTTCATATTTTTTCTGTAGTGTATTTAATTTAGTATCAGCATTGCACCCGTGCGAAGCCGGGGCGGGTCGCTAGTGCTATATATGTCATCTTTTTGGGTTAAGGTGCTAAATGTTTAGCTATTATGAGTAATCAAATACAACATTTATATTGTATATTTTTTTATGAATAAAATAATCTTATATTACAGGAAATTAAAAAAAATCATATCAACACCTTTACTGAAATCCTTGTTATGACGCATGCTATGTTTGGTTTGGTTTAGTATTTATATTACGTAATAATAGGATTATATTTTAACATTAAAACAAAATATCAGATAAAAACTACATTAAAAATCAATAAAATCAAAACCAAACACCAATTTAATAACAGTGGCACCATTTAATAGATCGAAATGCCACCGACGCAGGTTAATCTCTCTATAAATATTTCTTAATGTGCGACACTGGACATTTCTACCTGCCGCTGGAAGTGTTAACATAAGAAAAGGAATTCTCGAAAATGCCTTTTAAAAAATCTGACTTTCAAAACGGCATGATTTATGGATAAACAGCAATTCAGCCATGAAATTTTAATTATCACTGCTGTAAAAAGTGCAATAAAAATTCTAAATAATTTGTTTTTTAATTAAGTAGTTATTTACAAATTGTTATCAAGAGCAACGTTTGCAAATAACGGAGATAAAAGTTGTAAAATTCGATCTAACCATATCAATCTTTGTACCAAAAAAAATACAATTTACGGGAAGAACTGTTTTTTGTTTCAATTTAAAAAAAAGTGTAGCTGATGGACTGTGTGACGCATATCGGGAATTTGCCTTCTGCTTTTGATGTTTTAAAAGTGGCCATTTTGGCATCAGAAGACTTATTTATTTTACTTACTTAAAAATACTTTTTCTTACAGGAAGGTAATGAAAATGTCTTTATAGCTCTTACGTTCTTAATATCATAGAACTGACTAATAAAATCATAATAGTTTGTGGATTACGATTGAACTCTTTTTGACACCACCAATGAGGTAGACTTCTATGCATATATTTATGTAGTGGTATTCCCTGGAGGTATCCACCTAATTAACCATTGTACATCCGAGTAATGTGTTTTACTTTCATTAGAGAGCATATATAAAAAAACTTTTATGTTTAGTTTTTGTTTCCTTCGGTGCAGTGTTTCTTTATAAAGTAGTTTTGATATACCTGTATACAGTGATTTTTTTCTTGATAATACTAGATTTCGCCCTAATGCATTTACCATATCTGCAAACCATTTGGTATTCTTTCTCTCCTCATACATATTATACATACCAAACAAAATGCTCATGTATATTCTGAACAATTGCGTAATTGTAACCTTTGTCGATGCACTTGTTGAGTCTTTCTACGAGTGCACTATGGTATGGTGCATTGTCCATCACAAAAACTGCTAGCGAACCATAGCGAAATCACGTTATGGTTAGAGGGAAATTAATATTTGTTGTCTTTTAAAGGTCTTGTCAGTTTTGTTATGTCTCATCTAAATACACAAATTGAAACAATAGGTCTTTCTTGATATTATTATATGGTTTTAAAAATAGTATTCTTTTACCAGCAATGTCTGGGAACTCCATTAAACTCTTCGTGGATTATCTTTACACTATCTAATGGCTTCGGCATTTTCAAGCAGTGTAATAATAAGCAGCAATTTAAAATTTATCAAAACAAGCAAAGCGTTAAAAGAACGTTTGCCAGTTTATAACCTGTAGTTATTATAACAAATATTCGGTTACATGTTCGAACTTATTAGATAGGATTGCATTTCTTTTTAAATAAAATAAAATGAGAAGGAAAATATTGTCTGATTCTGAAACGAATTTACAAATTCTGCCAGGCAATACATTAAACGTCTTAATGACATGAGTTCATTGTTATTTTGAACAGACTATACAATTAATATTCTAATGAAATGCGTAATTTCGCCATAATGAAGAAAAAAAAACAACGATCAATTAGTCTCCGCATCGTAAACGTCACGCAACAGTGAAGATCGCCAGACTTTACACCAGATATGGTTTATTTATACCGCGTGGCCATTCGATTCGGCGCCGATCGATAAAACGTAGCCATGTGTAAGACGATACACGGCCTCAAAATCATCCACCCATCAAATCTAATTAAAATTAATTTAAAAATAA